>NW_027362774.1:29380811-29993311 GCF_046119375.1 Phyllobates terribilis | reverse complement strand
CGAACTGTTCTGAAAACATCTGTGAGAACTGGAATCTCACCAAAATCCACCTCACTGGGATCAACATGGACGACCGGACCCTCCCCGGTGCACAGCAGACGGACCTCCTATGAAAGACAAGATGTGAGAGGAACACCTCAGCATCGGTAACAGAAGGGGCTACAGCAACCAGAGAGGAGAAACTGGGCTGGAGACCACCACACAGGACCATCATGCTACCCCGTATCCAGTGCGGTACCATTATCATCAGAGCTTCTACCGCATGTTCCAGGGGTCACCATCCTGCACTCCCTGACCCGAGCGTTCGTCACTGAGATAGTAATGGTGGCCTCCAGACTTCACGTATGAAGAGAGCAAGAACCCGAGGAGAGGTCTCACACAACCGGACGCCATAACTGAGGTCGCCAACTTGGCTGTGCCCTGCAACGATTCCCTGGTCTGGGGAGCTGCACCGATTCCCTGGTCTGGGGAGCTGCACAGATTCCCTGGTCTGGGGAGCTGCACCGATTCCCTGGTCTGGGGCCCTGCACCGATTCCCTGGTCTGGGGCCCTGCCCCGATTCCCTGGTCTGGGGCCCTGAACCGATTCCCTGGTCTGGGGCCCTGCACCGATTCCCTGGTCTGGGGAGCTGCACCGATTCCCTGGTCTGGGGAGCTGCACCGATTCCCTGGTCTGGGGCCCTGCCCCGATTCCCTGGTCTGGGGAGCTGCACCGATTCCCTGGTCTGGGGCCCTGAACCGATTCCCTGGTCTGGGGCCCTGAACCGATTCCCTGGTCTGGGGCCCTGAACCAATTCCCTGGTCTGGGGCCCTGCCCAGATTCCCTGGTCTGGGGAGCTGCACCGATTCCCTGGTCTGGGGAGCTGCACCGATTCCCTGGTCTGGGGAGCGGCACCGATTCCCTGGTCTGGGGAGCTGCACCGATTCCCTGGTCTGGGGAGCTGCACCGATTCCCTGGTCTGGGGAGCTGCACCGATTCCCTGGTCTGGGGAGCTGCACCGATTCCCTGGTCTGGGGCGCTGCACCGATTCCCTGGTCTGGGGAGCTGCACCGATTCCCTGGTCTGGGGCCCTGCACCGATTCCCTGGTCTGGGGAGCTGCACCTATTCCCTAGTCTGGGGCCCTGCACAGATTCCCTGGTCTGGGGAGCTGCACCTATTCCCTGGTCTGGGGCCCTGCACAGATTCCCTGGTCTGGGGCCCTGCACAGATTCCCTGGTCTGGGGCCCTGCACATATTCCCTGGTCTGGGGAGCTGCACCGATTCCCTGGTCTGGGGAGCTGCACCTATTCCCTGGTCTGGGGAGCTGCACCTATTCCCTGGTCTGGGGAGCTGCACCTATTCCCTGGTCTGGGGCCCTGCACCGATTCCCTGGTCTGGGGCCCTGCACAGATTCCCTGGTCTGGGGAGCTGCACCGATTCCCTGGTCTGGGGAGCTGCACCGATTCCCTGGTCTGGGGCGCTGCACCGATTCCCTGGTCTGGGGCCCTGCACAGATTCCCTGGTCTGGGGCCCTGCACCGATTCCCTGGTCTGGGGCCCTGCACCGATTCCCTGGTCTGGGGTCCTGCACCGATTCCCTGGTCTGGGGCCCTGCACCGATTCCCTGGTCTGGGGCCCTGCACCGATTCCCTGGTCTGGGGAGCGGCCCAGATTCCCTGGTCTGGGGAGCGGCCCAGATTCCCTGGTCTGGGGCCCTGCACAGATTCCCTGGTCTGGGGCCCTGCCCAGATTCCCTGGTCTGGGGAGCTGCCCAGATTCCCTGGTCTGGGGCCCTGCACAGATTACCTGGTCTGGGGCCCTGCACAGATTCCCTGGTTTGGGGCCCTGCACATATTCCCTGGTTTGGGGCCCTGCACATATTCCCTGGTCTGGGGCCCTGCACCGATTCCCTGGTCTGGGGCCCTGCACCGATTCCCTGGTCTGGGGCCCTGCACCGATTCCCTGGTCTGGGGCCCTGCACCGATTCCCTGGTCTGGGGCCCTGCACCGATTCCCTGGTCTGGGGAGCGGCCCAGATTCCCTGGTCTGGGGAGCGGCCCAGATTCCCTGGTCTGGGGCCCTGCCCAGATTCCCTGGTCTGGGGCCCTGCCCAGATTCCCTGGTCTGGGGAGCTGCCCAGATTCCCTGGTCTGGGGAGCTGCCCAGATTCCCTGGTCTGGGGAGCTGCCCAGATTCCCTGTTCTGGGGCGCTGCACCGATTCCCTGGTCTGGGGCGCTGCACCGATTCCCTAGTCTGGGGCGCTGCACCGATTCCCTGGTCTGGGGAGCGGCCCAGATTCCCTGGTCTGGGGCCCTGCCCAGATTCCCTGGTCAGGGGCCCTGCCCCGATTCCCTGGTCAGGGGCCCTGCCCCGATTCCCTGGTCAGGGGCCCTGCCCCGATTCCCTGGTCAGGGGCCCTGCCCCGATTCCCTGGTCAGGGGCCCTGCCCCGATTCCCTGGTCAGGGGCCCTGCCCCGATTCCCTGGTCTGGGGCCCTGCCCCGATTCCCTGGTCTGGGGCCCTGCCCCGATTCCCTGGTCTGGGGCCCTGCCCCCATTCCCTGGTCTGGGGCCCTGCCCAGATTCCCTGGTCTGGGGTCCTGCACAGATTCCCTGGTCTGGGGCCCTACCCAGATTCCCTGGTCTGGGGCCCTGCCCCGATTTCCTAGTCTGGGGACCTGCCTCGATTCCGTGGTCTGGGGCCCTGCCCCGATTTCCTGGTCTGGGGCCCTGCACAGATTCCCTGGTCTGGGGCCCTGACCCGATTCCCTGGTCTGGGGCCCTGCCTCGATTCCCTGGTCTGGGGCCCTGCCTCGATTCCCTGGTCTGGGGCCCTGCACCGATTCCCTGGGCTGGGGAGCTGCCCAGATTCCCTGGTCTGGGGAGCTGCACCGATTCCCTGGTCTGGGGAGCTGCACAGATTCCCTGGTCTGGAGCCCTGCACCGATTCCCTGGTCTGGGGTCCTGCACCGATTCCCTGGTCTGGGGCCCTGCCCCGATTTCCTGGTCTGGGGCCCTGACCCGATTCCCTGGTCTGGGGCCCTGCCTCGATTCCCTGGTCTGGGGCCCTGCCTCGATTCCCTGGTCTGGGGCCCTGCACCGATTCCCTGGGCTGGGGAGCTGCCCAGATTCCCTGGTCTGGGGAGCTGCACCGATTCCCTGGTCTGGGGAGCTGCACAGATTCCCTGGTCTGGAGCCCTGCACCGATTCCCTGGTCTGGGGTCCTGCACAGATTCCCTGGTCTGGGGCCCTACCCAGATTCCCTGGTCTGGGGCCCTGCCCCGATTCCCTGGTCTGGGGACCTGCCCCGATTCCCTGGTCTGGGGCCCTGCACCGATTCCCTGGTCTGGGGAGCGGCCCAGATTCCCTGGTCTGGGGAGCGGCCCAGATTCCCTGGTCTGGGGCCCTGCACAGATTCCCTGGTCTGGGGCCCTGCCCAGATTCCCTGGTCTGGGGAGCTGCCCAGATTCCCTGGTCTGGGGCCCTGCACAGATTCCCTGGTCTGGGGCCCTGCACAGATTCCCTGGTTTGGGGCCCTGCACATATTCCCTGGTCTGGAGCCCTGCACCGATTCCCTGGTCTGGGGTCCTGCACCGATTCCCTGGTCTGGGGCCCTGCCCCGATTTCCTGGTCTGGGACCCTGACCCGATTCCCTGGTCTGGGGCCCTGCCTCGATTCCCTGGTCTGGGGCCCTGCCTCGATTCCCTGGTCTGGGGCCCTGCACCGATTCCCTGGGCTGGGGAGCTGCCCAGATTCCCTGGTCTGGGGAGCTGCACCGATTCCCTGGTCTGGGGAGCTGCACAGATTCCCTGGTCTGGAGCCCTGCACCGATTCCCTGGTCTGGGGTCCTGCACAGATTCCCTGGTCTGGGGCCCTACCCAGATTCCCTGGTCTGGGGCCCTGCCCCGATTCCCTGGTCTGGGGACCTGCCTCGATTCCGTGGTCTGGGGCCCTGCCCCGATTTCCTGGTCTGGGGCCCTGCCCCGATTCCCTGGTCTGGGGCCCTGCCCAGATTTCCTGGTCTGGGGCCCTGCCCAGATTTCCTGGTCTGGGGCCCTGACCCGATTCCCTGGTCTGGGGCCCTGCCTCGATTCCCTGGTCTGGGGCCCTGCCTCGATTCCCTGGTCTGGGGCCCTGCACCGATTCCCTGGTCTGGGGCCCTGCCCCGATTTCCTGGTCTTGGGCCCTGCATCGATTCCCTGGTCTGGGGCCCTGCCCCGATTCTCTGGTCTGGGGCCCTGCCCCGATTCCCTGGTCTGGGGCCCTGCCTCGATTCTCTGGTCTGGGGCCCTACCCCGATTCCCTGGTCTGGGGCCCTGCCCCGATTCCCTGGTCTGGGGAGCTGCCCCGACTCCCTGGTCTGGGGCCCTGCCCCGATTCTCTGGTCTGGGGCCCTGCATCGATTCCCTGGTCTGGGGCCCTGCCCCGATTTCCTGGTCTGGGGCCCTGCCCCGATTCCCTGGTCTGGGGCCCTGCCCAGATTTCCTGGTCTGGGGCCCTGCCCAGATTTCCTGGTCTGGGGCCCTGACCCGATTCCCTGGTCTGGGGCCCTGCCTCGATTCCCTGGTCTGGGGCCCTGCCTCGATTCCCTGGTCTGGGGCCCTGCACCGATTCCCTGGTCTGGGGCCCTGCCCCGATTTCCTGGTCTTGGGCCCTGCATCGATTCCCTGGTCTGGGGCCCTGCCCCGATTCTCTGGTCTGGGGCCCTGCCCCGATTCCCTGGTCTGGGGCCCTGCCTCGATTCTCTGGTCTGGGGCCCTGCCCCGATTCCCTGGTCTGGGGCCCTGCCCCGATTCCCTGGTCTGGGGAGCTGCCCCGACTCCCTGGTCTGGGGCCCTGCCCCGATTCTCTGGTCTGGGGCCCTGCATCGATTCCCTGGTCTGGGGCCCTGCCCCGATTCTCTGGTCTGGGGCCCTGCCTCGATTCCCTGGTCTGGGGCCCTGCCCCGATTCCCTGGTCTGGGGCCCTGCCCCGATTCCCTGGTCTGGGGCCCTGCCTCGATTCTCTGGTCTGGGGCCCTGCCCCGATTCTCTGGTCTGGGGCCCTGCCTCGATTCCCTGGTCTGGGGCCCTGCCCCGATTCCCTGGTCTGGGGAGCTGCCCCGATTCCCTGGTCTGGGGCCCTGCCCCGATTCCCTGGTCTGGGGCCCTGCACCGATTCCCTGGTCTGGAGCCCTGCACCGATTCCCTGGTCTGGGGCCCTGCACCGATTGCCTGGTCTGGCGGTACCAACACAGATGGCAGCCATAACATAGTAGGTATTGCGGGGGGCTCCTTGGGAATGGAGAAGAGGCGTTTCCCTATAATAAAGATGGGCACAGCTGGCGCATAGTAAGGGGAAGCAAAGGTGGCAGCGGTACCAGTGGCGGCTGGGGGCTTCCATACACGGCGGTGTGGGCCGTAGCGCTCAGCTCCCCGGTCCTCTGGGCTCGCAGCACTATGGGGATGTCCACGCTGCCATGTGCTTCTATGATCCCTCGTGGCTGAGTGCTGTCATAGGAGACCCCGCAGGAAGAGTCGGACCCCTGTGGAGATGAAGCGGCAGACGATCAGTTACTTCTCCTACCCCTAGGATCAGTTACAGGGGCGGCCACGTACCTGCGGCAGGAAGGTGTAACATCCTGGGAGGCCGCTGGGATTGTGCAGGGTCACGGTCCGCTCACACGGGAATCCCAGGAAGCAGCGATTATATGTGACGGCCGCGTTCTCCAGGAATAATGGGGGCACCAGACACCTGGGCATGAGACGGCGTCAGCACAGGAACCAGCGGCCATAATCACACACGGCACAATGCCCAATTACCTGCCCGTCACCGGTAAAGCCAGGACCTCCTCTCCGATGTCGGCCACGTCCACCACCAGCGCCAGCTCGTAATGCTTCACCGTGTTAGAGCACAGGGTCACCTGGGAATAGAAAGACGAACCTGGAGCCGAGGCCAGAAGACAGAAGGAGGCCGGCGGTCAGTGAGGCCAAGCCCCACCACTTACCAGCACGCCACATTAGAGGCCGGCACTGAATACGAGCCACAGGGGATGGGATGATGCGCTGACTACTACACCCCACAGAGGAAGGGATGATCCGCTGATTACTACACCCCACAGAGGAAGAGATGATCCGCTGATTACTACACCCCACAGAGGAAGAGATGATCCGCTGACTACTACACCCCACAGAGGAAGGGATGATCCGCTGATTACTACACCCCACAGAGGAAGGGATGATCCGCTGACTACTACACCCCACAGAGGAAGGGATGATCCGCTGACTACTACACCCCACAGAGGAAGGGATGATCCGCTGATTACTACACCCCACAGAGGAAGGGATGATCCGCTGATTACTACACCCCACAGAGGAAGAGATGATCCGCTGACTACTACACCCCACAGAGGAAGAGATGATCCGCTGACTACTACACCCCACAGAGGAAGGGATGATCCGCTGACTACTACACCCCACAGAGGAAGGGATGATCCGCTGACTACTACACCCCACAGAGGAAGGGATGATCCGCTGACTACTACACCCCACAGAGGATGGGAAGATACGCTGACTACTACACCCCACAGAGGATGGGAAGATCCGCTGATTACTACACCCCACAGAGGAAGAGATGATCCGCTGATTACTACACCCCACAGAGGAAGGGATGATCCGCTGATTACTACACCCCACAGAGGAAGGGATGATCCGCTGATTACTACACCCCACAGAGGATGGGAAGATCCGCTGACTAATACACCCCACAGAGGAAGGGATGATCCGCTGATTACTACACCCCACAGAGGAAGAGATGATCCGCTGATTACTACACCCCACAGAGGAAGGGATGATCCCCTGATTACTACACCCCACAGAGGATGGGAAGATCCGCTGACTACTACACCCCACAGAGGAAGGGATGATCCGCTGATTACTACACCCCACAGAGGAAGGGATGATCCGCTGACTACTACACCCCACAGAGGAAGAGATGATCCGCTGACTACTACACCCCACAGAGGAAGAGATGATCCGCTGACTACTACACCCCACAGAGGAAGGGATGATCCGCTGATTACTACACCCCACAGAGGAAGGGATGATCCGCTGACTACTACACCCCACAGAGGAAGGGATGATCCGCTGATTACTACACCCCACAGAGGAAGAGATGATCCGCTGACTACTACACCCCACAGAGGAAGGGATGATCCGATGATTACTACACCCCACAGAGGAAGGGATGATCCGCTGATTACTACACCCCACAGAGGAAGGGATGATCCGCTGATTACTACACCATACAGAGGAAGGGATGATCCGCTGATTACTACACCCCACAGAGGATGGGAAGATCCGCTGACTACTACACCCCACAGAGGAAGGGATGATCCGCTGATTACTACACCCCACAGAGGAAGAGATGATCCGCTGACTACTACACCCCACAGAGGATGGGATGATCCGCTGACTACTACACCCCACAGAGGAAGAGATGATCCGCTGACTACTACAACCCACAGAGGAAGAGATGATCCGCTGACTACTACACCCCACAGAGGAAGGGATGATCCGCTGATTACTACACCCCACAGAGGAAGAGATGATCCGCTGACTACTACACCCCACAGAGGAAGAGATGATCCGCTGACTACTACACCCCACAGAGGAAGGGATGATCCGCTGATTACTACACCCCACAGAGGAAGGGATGATCCGCTGACTACCACACCCCACAGAGGAAGGGATGATCCGCTGATTACTACACCCCACAGAGGAAGAGATGATCCGCTGATTACTACACCCCACAGAGGAAGGGATGATCCGCTGATTACTACACCCCACAGAGGAAGGGATGATCCGCTGATTACTACACCCCACAGAGGATGGGAATATCCGCTGACTACTACACCCCACAGAGGATGGGAAGATCCGCTGACTACCACACCCCACAGAGGAAGGGATGATCCGCTGATTACTACACCCCACAGAGGAAGAGATGATCCGCTGATTACTACACCCCACAGAGGAAGGGATGATCCGCTGATTACTACACCCCACAGAGGAAGGGATGATCCGCTGATTACTACACCCCACAGAGGATGGGAAGATCCGCTGACTACTACACCCCACAGAGGATGGGAAGATCCGCTGACTACTACACCCCACAGAGGAAGAGATGATCCGCTGATTACTACACCCCACAGAGGAAGGGATGATCCGCTGATTACTACACCCCACAGAGGAAGGGATGATCCGCTGATTACTACACCCCACAGAGGAAGGGATGATCCGCTGACTACTACACCCCACAGAGGATGGGAAGATCCGCTGACTACTACACCCCACAGAGGATGGGAAGATCCGCTGACTACTACACCCCACAGATGACGGCACAGAGCGGTGCCCGGCTGTCAGTGATTCAGATTAATTGATCATGAAGACTCTGGCAGCAGTGGGTGCATCGCTCCGGGGGCCACGGCTGATTGACAGGACACATAATGCAAGTAATGTCAGCGGCGACCAGGGTGGGTACGGGGGCAGCGGTCTGCAGTATATTCTGCTCCGCTGCGTTCCCCCGCTGCTCGGCTCCGCAAATCTATTATTGTAAGACACGGACTCACGTCAGACCCCAGATCATAGCAAACTAAATAGTGTCCTGCACCGTTAGCCTCAAGTATCAGGGTCCGCTTCTGGAGGGAGGGGGTCCGCCTGATACAGGACAGGTCCAGAGAGTCAGGTGAAAAGGTGAGAGATCATCAGCTGCCAGCAGTGTACACCGCTCCTGCCGCTGCTCCCGCTACATGAGAAGATGGAGGCTCACACCTCTGCTCCTCCACATGAGAAGATGGAGGCTCACACCGCTGCTCCCGCTACATGAGAAGATGGAGGCTCACACCACTGCTCCCCCACATGAGAAGATGGAGGCTCACACCGCTGCTCCTACACATGAGAAGATGGAGGCTCACACCGCTGCTCCCCCACATGAGAAGATGGAGGCTCACACCTCTGCTCCCCCACATGAGAAGATGGAGGCTCACACCGCTGCTCCCCCACATGAGAAGATGGAGGCTCACACCGCTGCTCCCCCACATGAGAAGATGGAGGCTCACACCGCTGCTCCCCCACATGAGAAGATGGAGGCTCACACCGCTGCTCCCCCACATGAGAAGATGGAGGCTCACACCGCTGCTCCCCCACATGAGAAGATGGAGGCTCACACCGCTGCTCCCCCACATGAGAAGATGGAGGCTCACACCGCTGCTCCCCCACATGAGAAGATGGAGGCTCACACCGCTGCTCCCCCACATGAGAAGATGGAGGCTCACACCGCTGCTCCCCCACATGAGAAGATGGAGGCTCACACCCCAGCTCCCCCACATGAGAAGATGGAGGCTCACACCGCTGCTCCTCCAAATGAGAAGATGGAGGCTCACACCGCTGCTCCCCCACATGAGAAGATGGAGGCTCACACCGCTGCTCCCCCACATGAGAAGACGGAGGCTCACACCGCTGCTCCCCCACATGAGAAGATGGAGGCTCACACTGCTGCTCCCCCACATGAGAAGATGGAGGCTCACACCGCTGCTCCCCCACATGAGAAGATGGAGGCTCACACCGCTGCTCCCCCACATGAGAAGATGGAGGCTCACACCACTGCTCCCCCACATGAGAAGATGGAGGCTCACACCTCTGCTCCTCCACATGAGAAGATGGAGGCTCACACCACTGCTCCCCCACATGAGAAGATGGAGGCTCACACCACTGCTCCCCCACATGAGAAGATGGAGGCTCACACCTCTGCTCCCCCACATGAGAAGATGGAGGCTCACACCGCTGCTCCCCCACATCAGAGGATGGAGGCTCAAACCGCTGCTCTTCCACATGAGAAGATGGAGGCTCACACCACTGCTCCCCCACATGAGAAGATGGAGGCTCACACCGCTGCTCCTCCACATGAGAAGATGGAGGCTCACACCGCTGCTCCCCCACATGAGAAGATGGAGGCTCACACCGCTGCTCCCCCACATGAGAAGATGGAGGCTCACACCACTGCTCCCCCACATGAGAAGATGGAGGCTCACACCGCTGCTCCCCCACATCAGAGGATGGAGGCTCAAACCGCTGCTCTTCCACATGAGAAGATGGAGGCTCACACCACTGCTCCCCCACATGAGAAGATGGAGGCTCACACCGCTGCTCCTCCACATGAGAAGATGGAGGCTCACACCGCTGCTCCCCCACATGAGAAGATGGAGGCTCACACCGCTGCTCCCCCACATGAGAAGATGGAGGCTCACACCGCTGCTCTTCCACATGAGAGGATGGAGGCTCACACCACTGCTCCCCCACATGAGAAGATGGAGGCTCACACCCCTGCTCCCCCACATGAGAAGATGGAGGCTCACACCGCTGCTCCCCCACATGAGAAGATGGAGGCTCACACCCTTGCTCCCCCACATGAGAAGATGGAGGCTCACACCTCTGCTCCCCCACATGAGAAGATGGAGGCTCACACCCCTGCTCCCCCACATGAGAAGATGGAGGCTCACACCCCTGCTCCCCCACATGAGAAGATGGAGGCTCACACCCCTGCTCCCCCACATGAGAAGATGGAGGCTCACACCTCTGCTCCCCCACATGAGAAGATGGAGGCTCACACCACTGCTCCCCCACATGAGAAGATGGAGGCTCACACCGCTGCTCCCCCACATCAGAGGATGGAGGCTCACACCGCTGCTCCCCCACATGAGAAGATGGAGGCTCACACCGCTGCTCCCCCACATGAGAAGATGGAGGCTCACACCGCTGCTCCCCCACATGAGAAGATGGAGGCTCACACCGCTGCTCCCCCACATGAGAAGATGGAGGCTCACACCGCTGCTCCCCCACATGGGAAGATGGCGGCTCACACCGCTGCTCCCCCACATGAGAAGATGGAGGCTCACACCGCTGCTCCCCCACATGAGAAGATGGAGGCTCACACCGCTGCTCCCCCACATGAGAAGATGGAGGCTCACACCACTGCTCCCCCACATGAGAAGATGGAGGCTCACACCTCTGCTCCCCCACATGAGAAGATGGAGGCTCACACCACTGCTCTTCCACATGAGAGGATGGAGGCTCACACCACTGCTCCCCCACATGAGAAGATGGAGGCTCACACCCCTGCTCCCCCACATGAGAAGATGGAGGCTCACACCGCTGCTCCCCCACATGAGAAGATGGAGGCTCACACCCCTGCTCCCCCACATGAGAAGATGGAGGCTCACACCACTGCTCCCCCACATGAGAAGATGGCGGCTCACACCGCTGCTCCCCCACATGAGAAGATGGAGGCTCACACCGCTGCTACCCCACATGAGAAGATGGAGGCTCACACCGCTGCTCCTCCACATGAGAAGATGGAGGCTCACACCACTGCTCCCCCACATGAGAAGATGGCGGCTCACACCGCTGCTCCCCCACATGAGAAGACGGAGGCTCACACCGCTGCTACCCCACATGAGAAGATGGAGGCTCACACCACTGCTCCTCCACATGAGAAGATGGAGGCTCACACCGCTGCTCCCCCACATGAGAAGATGGAGGCTCACACCGCTGCTCCCCCACATGAGAAGATGGAGGCTCACACCACTGCTGCTCCACATGAGAAGATGGAGGCTCACACCGCTGCTCCCCCACATGAGAAAATGGAGGCTCACACCGCTGCTCCCCCACATGAGAAGATGGAGGCTCACACCGCTGCTCCCCCACATGAGAAGATGGAGGCTCACACCCCTGCTCCCCCACATGAGAAGATGGAGGCTCACACCCCTGCTCCCCCACATGAGAAGATGGAGGCTCACACCGCTGCTCCTCCACATGAGAAGATGGAGGCTCACACCGCTGCTCCCCCACATGAGAAGATGGAGGCTCACACCGCTGCTCCCCCACATGAGAAGATGGAGGCTCACACCGCTGCTCCCCCACATGAGAAGATGGAGGCTCACACCGCTGCTCCCCCACATGAGAAGATGGAGGCTCACACCGCTGCTCCCCCACATGAGAAGATGGAGGCTCACACCGCTGCTCCCCCACATGAGAAGATGGAGGGTCACACCGCTGCTCCTCCACATGAGAAGATGGAGGCTCACACCGCTGCTCCCCCACATGAGAAGATGGAGACTCACACCGCTGCTGCTCCACATGAGAAGATGGAGGGTCACACCGCTGCTCCCCCACATGAGAAGATGGAGGCTCACACCGCTGCTCCCCCACATGAGAAGATGGAGACTCACACCGCTGCTGCTCCACATGAGAAGATGGAGGGTCACACCGCTGCTTCCGCACATGAGAAGATGGAGGCTCACACCGCTGCTCCCCCACATGAGAAGATGGAGGGTCACACCGCTGCTCCCCCACATGAGAAGATGGAGACTCACACCACTGCTCCCCCACATGAGAAGATGGAGGCTCACACCGCTGCTTCCGCACATGAGAAGATGGAGGCTCACACCGCTGCTCCCCCACATGAGAAGATGGAGGGTCACACCGCTGCTCCTCCACATGAGAAGATGGAGGGTCACACCGCTGCTCCTCCACATGAGAAGATGGCGGCTCACACCGCTGCTGCTCCACATGAGAAGATGGAGGCTCACACCGCTGCTCCTCCACATGAGAAGATGGAGGCTCACACCGCTGCTCCCCCACATGAGAAGATGGAGGCTCACACCGCTGCTCCCCCACATGAGAAGATGGAGGCTCACACCGCTGCTCCCCCACATGAGAAGATGGAGACTCACACCGCTGCTGCTCCACATGAGAAGATGGAGGGTCACACCGCTGCTCCCCCACATGAGAAGATGGAGGCTCACACCGCTGCTGCTCCACATGAGAAGATGGAGGCTCACACCGCTGCTCCTCCACATCAGAGGATGGAGGCTCACACCACTGCTCCCCCACATGAGAAGATGGAGGCTCACACCCCTGCTCCCCCACATCAGAGGATGGAGGCTCACACCGCTGCTCCCCCACATGAGAAGATGGAGGCTCACACCGCTGCTCCCCCACATGAGAAGATGGAGGCTCACAACGCTGCTCCCCCACATCAGAGGATGGAGGCTCACACCACTGCTCCCCCACATGAGAAGATGGAGGCTCACACCGCTGCTCCCCCACATGAGAAGATGGAGGCTCACACCGCTGCTCCCCCACATGAGAAGATGGAGGCTCACACCTCTGCTCCCCCACATGAGAAGATGGAGGCTCACACCGCTGCTCCCCCACATGAGAAGATGGAGGCTCACACCACTGCTCCCCCACATCAGAGGATGGAGGCTCACACCACTGCTCCCCCACATGAGAAGATGGAGGCTCACACTGCTGCTCCCCCACATGAGAAGATGGAGGCTCACACCGCTGCTCCTCCACATGAGAAGATGGAGGCTCACACCGCTGCTCCCCCACATGAGAAGATGGAGGCTCACACCACTGCTCCCCCACATCAGAGGATGGAGGCTCACACCACTGCTCCCCCACATGAGAAGATGGAGGCTCACACTGCTGCTCCCCCACATGAGAAGATGGAGGCTCACACCGCTGCTCCCCCACATGAGAAGATGGAGGCTCACACCGCTGCTCCCCCACATGAGAAGATGGAGGCTCACACCGCTGCTCCCCCACATGAGAAGACGGAGGCTCACACCGCTGCTCCCCCACATGAGAAGATGGAGGCTCACACTGCTGCTCCCCCACATGAGAAGATGGAGGCTCACACCGCTGCTCCCCCACATGAGAAGATGGAGGCTCACACCGCTGCTCCCCCACATGAGAAGATGGAGGCTCACACCACTGCTCCCCCACATGAGAAGATGGAGGCTCACACCTCTGCTCCTCCACATGAGAAGATGGAGGCTCACACCACTGCTCCCCCACATGAGAAGATGGAGGCTCACACCACTGCTCCCCCACATGAGAAGATGGAGGCTCACACCTCTGCTCCCCCACATGAGAAGATGGAGGCTCACACCGCTGCTCCCCCACATCAGAGGATGGAGGCTCAAACCGCTGCTCTTCCACATGAGAAGATGGAGGCTCACACCACTGCTCCCCCACATGAGAAGATGGAGGCTCACACCGCTGCTCCTCCACATGAGAAGATGGAGGCTCACACCGCTGCTCCCCCACATGAGAAGATGGAGGCTCACACCGCTGCTCCCCCACATGAGAAGATGGAGGCTCACACCACTGCTCCCCCACATGAGAAGATGGAGGCTCACACCGCTGCTCCCCCACATCAGAGGATGGAGGCTCAAACCGCTGCTCTTCCACATGAGAAGATGGAGGCTCACACCACTGCTCCCCCACATGAGAAGATGGAGGCTCACACCGCTGCTCCTCCACATGAGAAGATGGAGGCTCACACCGCTGCTCCCCCACATGAGAAGATGGAGGCTCACACCGCTGCTCCCCCACATGAGAAGATGGAGGCTCACACCGCTGCTCTTCCACATGAGAGGATGGAGGCTCACACCACTGCTCCCCCACATGAGAAGATGGAGGCTCACACCCCTGCTCCCCCACATGAGAAGATGGAGGCTCACACCGCTGCTCCCCCACATGAGAAGATGGAGGCTCACACCCTTGCTCCCCCACATGAGAAGATGGAGGCTCACACCTCTGCTCCCCCACATGAGAAGATGGAGGCTCACACCCCTGCTCCCCCACATGAGAAGATGGAGGCTCACACCCCTGCTCCCCCACATGAGAAGATGGAGGCTCACACCCCTGCTCCCCCACATGAGAAGATGGAGGCTCACACCTCTGCTCCCCCACATGAGAAGATGGAGGCTCACACCACTGCTCCCCCACATGAGAAGATGGAGGCTCACACCGCTGCTCCCCCACATCAGAGGATGGAGGCTCACACCGCTGCTCCCCCACATGAGAAGATGGAGGCTCACACCGCTGCTCCCCCACATGAGAAGATGGAGGCTCACACCGCTGCTCCCCCACATGAGAAGATGGAGGCTCACACCGCTGCTCCCCCACATGAGAAGATGGAGGCTCACACCGCTGCTCCCCCACATGGGAAGATGGCGGCTCACACCGCTGCTCCCCCACATGAGAAGATGGAGGCTCACACCGCTGCTCCCCCACATGAGAAGATGGAGGCTCACACCGCTGCTCCCCCACATGAGAAGATGGAGGCTCACACCACTGCTCCCCCACATGAGAAGATGGAGGCTCACACCTCTGCTCCCCCACATGAGAAGATGGAGGCTCACACCACTGCTCTTCCACATGAGAGGATGGAGGCTCACACCACTGCTCCCCCACATGAGAAGATGGAGGCTCACACCCCTGCTCCCCCACATGAGAAGATGGAGGCTCACACCGCTGCTCCCCCACATGAGAAGATGGAGGCTCACACCCCTGCTCCCCCACATGAGAAGATGGAGGCTCACACCACTGCTCCCCCACATGAGAAGATGGCGGCTCACACCGCTGCTCCCCCACATGAGAAGATGGAGGCTCACACCGCTGCTACCCCACATGAGAAGATGGAGGCTCACACCGCTGCTCCTCCACATGAGAAGATGGAGGCTCACACCACTGCTCCCCCACATGAGAAGATGGCGGCTCACACCGCTGCTCCCCCACATGAGAAGACGGAGGCTCACACCGCTGCTACCCCACATGAGAAGATGGAGGCTCACACCACTGCTCCTCCACATGAGAAGATGGAGGCTCACACCGCTGCTCCCCCACATGAGAAGATGGAGGCTCACACCGCTGCTCCCCCACATGAGAAGATGGAGGCTCACACCACTGCTGCTCCACATGAGAAGATGGAGGCTCACACCGCTGCTCCCCCACATGAGAAAATGGAGGCTCACACCGCTGCTCCCCCACATGAGAAGATGGAGGCTCACACCGCTGCTCCCCCACATGAGAAGATGGAGGCTCACACCCCTGCTCCCCCACATGAGAAGATGGAGGCTCACACCCCTGCTCCCCCACATGAGAAGATGGAGGCTCACACCGCTGCTCCTCCACATGAGAAGATGGAGGCTCACACCGCTGCTCCCCCACATGAGAAGATGGAGGCTCACACCGCTGCTCCCCCACATGAGAAGATGGAGGCTCACACCGCTGCTCCCCCACATGAGAAGATGGAGGCTCACACCGCTGCTCCCCCACATGAGAAGATGGAGGCTCACACCGCTGCTCCCCCACATGAGAAGATGGAGGCTCACACCGCTGCTCCCCCACATGAGAAGATGGAGGGTCACACCGCTGCTCCTCCACATGAGAAGATGGAGGCTCACACCGCTGCTCCCCCACATGAGAAGATGGAGACTCACACCGCTGCTGCTCCACATGAGAAGATGGAGGGTCACACCGCTGCTCCCCCACATGAGAAGATGGAGGCTCACACCGCTGCTCCCCCACATGAGAAGATGGAGACTCACACCGCTGCTGCTCCACATGAGAAGATGGAGGGTCACACCGCTGCTTCCGCACATGAGAAGATGGAGGCTCACACCGCTGCTCCCCCACATGAGAAGATGGAGGGTCACACCGCTGCTCCCCCACATGAGAAGATGGAGACTCACACCACTGCTCCCCCACATGAGAAGATGGAGGCTCACACCGCTGCTTCCGCACATGAGAAGATGGAGGCTCACACCGCTGCTCCCCCACATGAGAAGATGGAGGGTCACACCGCTGCTCCTCCACATGAGAAGATGGAGGGTCACACCGCTGCTCCTCCACATGAGAAGATGGCGGCTCACACCGCTGCTGCTCCACATGAGAAGATGGAGGCTCACACCGCTGCTCCTCCACATGAGAAGATGGAGGCTCACACCGCTGCTCCCCCACATGAGAAGATGGAGGCTCACACCGCTGCTCCCCCACATGAGAAGATGGAGGCTCACACCGCTGCTCCCCCACATGAGAAGATGGAGACTCACACCGCTGTTGCTCCACATGAGAAGATGGAGGGTCACACCGCTGCTCCCCCACATGAGAAGATGGAGGCTCACACCGCTGCTGCTCCACATGAGAAGATGGAGGCTCACACCGCTGCTCCTCCACATCAGAGGATGGAGGCTCACACCACTGCTCCCCCACATGAGAAGATGGAGGCTCACACCCCTGCTCCCCCACATCAGAGGATGGAGGCTCACACCGCTGCTCCCCCACATGAGAAGATGGAGGCTCACACCGCTGCTCCCCCACATGAGAAGATGGAGGCTCACAACGCTGCTCCCCCACATCAGAGGATGGAGGCTCACACCACTGCTCCCCCACATGAGAAGATGGAGGCTCACACCGCTGCTCCCCCACATGAGAAGATGGAGGCTCACACCGCTGCTCCCCCACATGAGAAGATGGAGGCTCACACCTCTGCTCCCCCACATGAGAAGATGGAGGCTCACACCGCTGCTCCCCCACATGAGAAGATGGAGGCTCACACCACTGCTCCCCCACATCAGAGGATGGAGGCTCACACCACTGCTCCCCCACATGAGAAGATGGAGGCTCACACTGCTGCTCCCCCACATGAGAAGATGGAGGCTCACACCGCTGCTCCTCCACATGAGAAGATGGAGGCTCACACCGCTGCTCCCCCACATGAGAAGATGGAGGCTCACACCACTGCTCCCCCACATCAGAGGATGGAGGCTCACACCACTGCTCCCCCACATGAGAAGATGGAGGCTCACACTGCTGCTCCCCCACATGAGAAGATGGAGGCTCACACCGCTGCTCCCCCACATGAGAAGATGGAGGCTCACACCGCTGCTCCCCCACATGAGAAGATGGAGGCTCACACCGCTGCTCCCCCACATGAGAAGATGGAGGCTCACACCGCTGCTCCCCCACATGAGAAGATGGAGGCTCACACCGCTGCTCCTCCACATGAGAAGATGGAGGCTCACAACGCTGCTCCCCCACATCAGAGGATGGAAGCTCACACCACTGCTCCCCCCCATGAGAAGATGGAGGCTCACACCGCTGCTCCCCCACATCAGAGGATGGAAGCTCACACCCCTGCTCCCCCACATGAGAAGATGCCGGCTCACACCCCTGCTCCCCCACATGAGAAGATGGAGGCTCACACCGCTGCTCCCCCACATCAGAGGATGGAGGCTCACACCCCTGCTCCCCCACATGAGAAGATGGAGGCTCACACCGCTGCTCCCGCTACATGAGAAGATGGAGGCTCACACCACTGCTCCCCCACATCAGAGGATGGAGGCTCACACCGCTGCTCCCCCACATGAGAAGATGGAGGCTCACACCGCTGCTCCCCCACATGAGAAGATGGAGGCTCACACCGCTGCTCCTCCACATGAGAAGATGGAGGCTCACAACGCTGCTCCCCCACATCAGAGGATGGAGGCTCACACCGCTGCTCCCCCACATGAGAAGATGGCGGCTCACACCGCTGCTCCCCCACATGAGAAGATGGAGGCTCACACCGCTGCTCCCCCACATGAGAAGATGGAGGCTCACACCGCTGCTCCCCCACATGAGAAGTTGGAGGCTCACACCGCTGCTCCCCCACAAGAGAAGATGGAGGCTCACACCCCTGCTCCCCCACATGAGAAGATGGAGGCTCACACCGCTGCTCCTCCACATGAGAAGATGGAGGCTCACACCGCTGCTCCTCCACATGAGAAGATGGAGGCTCACACCACTGCTCCCCCACATGAGAAGATGGAGGCTCACACCGCTGCTCCCCCACATGAGAAGATGGAGGCTCACACCGCTGCTCCCCCACATGAGAAGTTGGAGGCTCACACCGCTGCTCCCCCACATGAGAAGATGGAGGCTCACACCCCTGCTCCCCCACATGAGAAGATGGAGGCTCACACCACTGCTCCTCCACATGAGAAGATGGAGGCTCACACCGCTGCTCCTCCACATGAGAAGATGGAGGCTCACACCACTGCTCCCCCACATGAGAAGATGGAGGCTCACACCGCTGCTCCTCCACATGAGAAGATGGAGGCTCACACCGCTGCTCCTCCACATGAGAAGATGGAGGCTCACACCACTGCTCCCCCGCATGAGAAGATGGAGGCTCACACCGCTGCTCCTCCACATGAGAAGATGGAGGCTCACACCGCTGCTCCCGCTACATGATAAGATGGAGGCTCACACCACTGCTCCCCCACATGAGAAGATGGAGGCTCACACCGCTGCTCCCCCACATGAGAAGATGGAGGCTCACACCGCTGCTCCTCCACATGAGAAGATGGAGGCTCACACCCCTGCTCCTCCACATGAGAAGATGGATGCTCACACCCCTGCTCCTCCACATGAGAAGATGGAGGCTCACACCGCTGCTCCCCCACATGAGAAGATGGAGGCTCACACCCCTGCTCCCCCACATGAGAAGATGGAGGCTCACACCGCTGCTCCCCCACATGAGAAGATGGAGGCTCACACCGCTGCTCCTCCACATGAGAAGATGGAGGCTCACACCCCTGCTCCCCCACATGAGAAGATGGAGGCTCACACCCCTGCTCCTCCACATGAGAAGATGGAGGCTCACACCGCTGCTCCCCCACATGAGAAGATGGAGGCTCACACCACTGCTCCTCCACATGAGAAGATGGAGGCTCACACCACTGCTCCTCCACATGAGAAGATGGCGGCTCACACCGCTGCTCCCCCACATGAGAAGATGGAGGCTCACACCGCTGCTCCCCCACATGAGAAGATGGAGGCTCACACCGCTGCTCCCCCACATGAGAAGATGGAGGCTCACACCCCTGCTCCCCCACATGAGAAGATGGAGGCTCACACCCCTGCTCCCCCACATGAGAAGATGGAGGCTCACACCGCTGCTCCCCCACATGAGAAGATGGAGGCTCACACCGCTGCTCCCCCACATGAGAAGATGGAGGCTCACACCGCTGCTCCCCCACATGAGAAGATGGAGGCTCACACCGCTGCTCCCCCACATGAGAAGATGGAGGCTCACACCGCTGCTCCCCCACATGAGAAGATGGAGGCTCACACCGCTGCTCCCCCACATGAGAAGATGGAGGCTCACACCGCTGCTCCTCCACATGAGAAGATGGAGGCTCACACCGCTGCTCCCCCACATGAGAAGATGGAGGGTCACACCGCTGCTCCTCCACATGAGAAGATGGAGGCTCACACCGCTGCTGCTCCACATGAGAAGATGGAGGCTCACACCGCTGCTCCCCCACATGAGAAGATGGAGGCTCACACCGCTGCTCCCCCACATGAGAAGATGGAGGCTCACACCTCTGCTCCCGCACATGAGAAGATGGAGGGTCACACCGCTGCTCCCCCACATGAGAAGATGGAGGCTCACACCTCTGCTCCTCCACATGAGAAGATGGAGGCTCACACCGCTGCTCCTCCACATGAGAAGATGGAGGCTCACACCCCTGCTCCCCCACATGAGAAGATGGAGGCTCACACCGCTGCTCCCCCACATGAGAAGATGGAGGCTCACACCACTGCTCCTCCACATGAGAAGATGGAGGCTCACACCACTGCTCCCCCACATGAGAAGATGGCGGCTCACACCACTGCTCCCCCACATGAGAAGATGGAGGCTCACACCGCTGCTCCCCCACATGAGAAGATGGAGGCTCACACCGCTGCTCCTCCACATGAGAAGATGGAGGCTCACACCGCTGCTCCCCCACATGAGAAGATGGAGGCTCACACCACTGCTGCTCCACATGAGAAGATGGAGGCTCACACCGCTGCTCCCCCACATGAGAAGATGGAGGCTCACACCGCTGCTCCCCCACATGAGAAGATGGAGGCTCACACCGCTGCTCCCCCACATGAGAAGATGGAGGCTCACACCCCTGCTCCCCCACATGAGAAGATGGAGGCTCACACCCCTGCTCCCCCACATGAGAAGATGGAGGCTCACACCGCTGCTCCCCCACATGAGAAGATGGAGGCTCACACCGCTGCTCCCCCACATGAGAAGATGGAGGCTCACACCGCTGCTCCCCCACATGAGAAGATGGAGGCTCACACCGCTGCTCCCCCACATGAGAAGATGGAGGCTCACACCGCTGCTCCCCCACATGAGAAGATGGAGGCTCACACCGCTGCTCCCCCACATGAGAAGATGGAGGCTCACACCGCTGCTCCTCCACATGAGAAGATGGAGGCTCACACCGCTGCTCCCCCACATGAGAAGATGGAGGGTCACACCGCTGCTCCTCCACATGAGAAGATGGAGGCTCACACCGCTGCTGCTCCACATGAGAAGATGGAGGCTCACACCGCTGCTCCCCCACATGAGAAGATGGAGGCTCACACCGCTGCTCCCCCACATGAGAAGATGGAGGCTCACACCTCTGCTCCCGCACATGAGAAGATGGAGGGTCACACCGCTGCTCCCCCACATGAGAAGATGGAGGCTCACACCTCTGCTCCTCCACATGAGAAGATGGAGGCTCACACCGCTGCTCCTCCACATGAGAAGATGGAGGCTCACACCCCTGCTCCCCCACATCAGAGGATGGAGGCTCACACCGCTGCTCCCCCACATGAGAAGATGGAGGCTCACACCGCTGCTCCCCCACATGAGAAGATGGAGGCTCACACCACTGCTCCCCCACATGAGAAGATGGAGGCTCACAACGCTGCTCCCCCACATCAGAGGATGGAGGCTCACACCACTGCTCCCCCACATGAGAAGATGGAGGCTCACACCGCTGCTCCCCCACATCAGAGGATGGAGACTCACACCCCTGCTCCCCCACATGAGAAGATGGAGGCTCACTCCGCTGCTCCCGCTACATGAGAAGATGGAGGCTCACACCACTGCTCCCCCACATCAGAGGATGGAGGCTCACACCGCTGCTCCCCCACATGAGAAGATGGAGGCTCACACCGCTGCTCCTCCACATGAGAAGATGGAGGCTCACAACGCTGCTCCCCCACATCAGAGGATGGAGGCTCACACCACTGCTCCCCCACATGAGAAGATGGAGGCTCACACCGCTGCTCCCCCACATCAGAGGATGGAGACTCACACCCCTGCTCCCCCACATGAGAAGATGGAGGCTCACACCGCTGCTCCCCCACATGAGAAGATGGAGGCTCACACCCCTGCTCCCCCACATGAGAAGATGGAGGCTCACACCGCTGCTCCCCCACATGAGAAGATGGAGGCTCACACCCCTGCTCCCCCACATGAGAAGATGGAGGCTCACACCCCTGCTCCCCCACATGAGAAGATGGAGGCTCACACCGCTGCTCCCCCACATGAGAAGATGGAGGCTCACACCGCTGCTCCCCCACATGAGAAGATGGAGGCTCACACCGCTGCTCCTCCACATGAGAAGATGGAGGCTCACACCGCTGCTCCCCCACATGAGAAGATGGAGGGTCACACCGCTGCTCCTCCACATGAGAAGATGGAGGCTCACACCGCTGCTGCTCCACATGAGAAGATGGAGGCTCACACCGCTGCTCCCCCACATGAGAAGATGGAGGCTCACACCGCTGCTCCCCCACATGAGAAGATGGAGGCTCACACCGCTGCTCCCCCACATGAGAAGATGGAGGCTCACACCGCTGCTCCCCCACATGAGAAGATGGAGACTCACACCGCTGCTGCTCCACATGAGAAGATGGAGGGTCACACCGCTGCTCCCCCACATGAGAAGATGGAGGCTCACACCGCTGCTCCTCCACATGAGAAGATGGAGGCTCACACCGCTGCTGCTCCACATGAGAAGATGGAGGCTCACACCGCTGCTCCTCCACATGAGAAGATGGAGGCTCACACCGCTGCTCCCCCACATGAGAAGATGGAGGCTCACACCGCTGCTCCCCCACATGAGAAGATGGAGGCTCACACCACTGCTCCCCCACATGAGAAGATGGAGGCTCACAACGCTGCTCCCCCACATCAGAGGATGGAGGCTCACACCACTGCTCCCCCACATGAGAAGATGGAGGCTCACACCGCTGCTCCCCCACATCAGAGGATGGAGACTCACACCCCTGCTCCCCCACATGAGAAGATGGAGGCTCACACCGCTGCTCCCGCTACATGAGAAGATGGAGGCTCACACCACTGCTCCCCCACATCAGAGGATGGAGGCTCACACCGCTGCTCCCCCACATGAGAAGATGGAGGCTCACACCGCTGCTCCTCCACATGAGAAGATGGAGGCTCACAACGCTGCTCCCCCACATCAGAGGATGGAGGCTCACACCGCTGCTCCCCCACATCAGAGGATGGAGACTCACACCCCTGCTCCCCCACATGAGAAGATGCCGGCTCACACCCCTGCTCCCCCACATGAGAAGATGGAGGCTCACACCGCTGCTCCCCCACATCAGAGGATGGAGGCTCACACCGCTGCTCCCCCACATCAGAGGATGGAGACTCACACCCCTGCTCCCCCACATGAGAAGATGCCGGCTCACACCCCTGCTCCCCCACATGAGAAGATGGAGGCTCACACCGCTGCTCCCCCACATCAGAGGATGGAGGCTCACACCCCTGCTCCCCCACATGAGAAGATGGAGGCTCACACCGCTGCTCCCGCTACATGAGAAGATGGAGGCTCACACCACTGCTCCCCCACATCAGAGGATGGAGGCTCACACCGCTGCTCCCCCACATGAGAAGATGGAGGCTCACACCGCTGCTCCTCCACATGAGAAGATGGAGGCTCACAACGCTGCTCCCCCACATCAGAGGATGGAGGCTCACACCACTGCTCCCCCACATGAGAGGATGGAGGCTCACACCGCTGCTCCCCCACATCAGAGGATGGAGACTCACACCCCTGCTCCCCCACATGAGAAGATGCCGGCTCACACCCCTGCTCCCCCACATGAGAAGTTGGAGGCTCACACCACTGCTCCTCCACATGAGAAGATGGCGGCTCACACCGCTGCTCCCCCACATGAGAAGATGGAGGCTCACACCGCTGCTCCCCCACATGAGAAGATGGAGGCTCACACCGCTGCTCCCCCACATGAGAAGATGGAGGCTCACACCGCTGCTCCCCCACATGAGAAGTTGGAGGCTCACACCGCTGCTCCCCCACATGAGAAGATGGAGGCTCACACCCCTGCTCCCCCACATGAGAAGATGGAGGCTCACACCACTGCTCCTCGACATGAGAAGATGGAGGCTCACACCGCTGCTCCTCCACATGAGAAGATGGAGGCTCACACCACTGCTCCCCCACATGAGAAGATGGAGGCTCACACCGCTGCTCCCCCACATGAGAAGATGGAGGCTCACACCGCTGCTCCTCCACATGAGAAGATGGAGGCTCACACCGCTGCTCCCGCTACATGAGAAGATGGAGGCTCACACCACTGCTCCCCCACATGAGAAGATGGAGGCTCACACCGCTGCTCCTCCACATGAGAAGATGGAGGCTCACACCGCTGCTCCCCCACATGAGAAGATGGAGGCTCACACCGCTGCTCCCCCACATGAGAAGATGGAGGCTCACACCACTGCTCCCCCACATGAGAAGATGGCGGCTCACACCGCTGCTCCCCCACATGAGAAGATGGAGGCTCACACCGCTGCTCCTCCACATGAGAAGATGGAGGCTCACACCCCTGCTCCTCCACATGAGAAGATGGAGGCTCACACCCCTGCTCCTCCACATGAGAAGATGGAGGCTCACACCGCTGCTCCCCCACATGAGAAGATGGAGGCTCACACCCCTGCTCCCCCACATGAGAAGATGGAGGCTCACACCACTGCTGCTCCACATGAGAAGATGGAGGCTCACACCGCTGCTCCCCCACATGAGAAGATGGAGGCTCACACCGCTGCTCCCCCACATGAGAAGATGGAGGCTCACACCGCTGCTCCCCCACATGAGAAGATGGAGGCTCACACCCCTGCTCCCCCACATGAGAAGATGGAGGCTCACACCCCTGTTCCCCCACATGAGAAGATGGAGGCTCACACCGCTGCTCCCCCACATGAGAAGATGGAGGCTCACACCGCTGCTCCCCCACATGAGAAGATGGAGGCTCACACCGCTGCTCCCCCACATGAGAAGATGGAGGCTCACACCGCTGCTCCCCCACATGAGAAGATGGAGGCTCACACCGCTGCTCCCCCACATGAGAAGATGGAGGCTCACACCGCTGCTCCCCCACATGAGAAGATGGAGGCTCACACCGCTGCTCCTCCACATGAGAAGATGGAGGCTCACACCGCTGCTCCCCCACATGAGAAGATGGAGGGTCACACCGCTGCTCCTCCACATGAGAAGATGGAGGCTCACACCGCTGCTGCTCCACATGAGAAGATGGAGGCTCACACCGCTGCTCCCCCACATGAGAAGATGGAGGCTCACACCGCTGCTCCCCCACATGAGAAGATGGAGACTCACACCGCTGCTGCTCCACATGAGAAGATGGAGGGTCACACCGCTGCTCCCCCACATGAGAAGATGGAGGCTCACACCGCTGCTGCTCCACATGAGAAGATGGAGGCTCACACCGCTGCTCCTCCACATGAGAAGATGGAGGCTCACACCCCTGCTCCCCCACATCAGAGGATGGAGGCTCACACCGCTGCTCCCCCACATGAGAAGATGGAGGCTCACACCGCTGCTCCCCCACATGAGAAGATGGAGGCTCACACCACTGCTCCCCCACATGAGAAGATGGAGGCTCACAACGCTGCTCCCCCACATCAGAGGATGGAGGCTCACACCACTGCTCCCCCACATGAGAAGATGGAGGCTCACACCGCTGCTCCCCCACATCAGAGGATGGAGACTCACACCCCTGCTCCCCCACATGAGAAGATGGAGGCTCACACCGCTGCTCCCGCTACATGAGAAGATGGAGGCTCACACCACTGCTCCCCCACATCAGAGGATGGAGGCTCACACCGCTGCTCCCCCACATGAGAAGATGGAGGCTCACACCGCTGCTCCTCCACATGAGAAGATGGAGGCTCACAACGCTGCTCCCCCACATCAGAGGATGGAGGCTCACACCACTGCTCCCCCACATGAGAAGATGGAGGCTCACACCGCTGCTCCCCCACATCAGAGGATGGAGACTCACACCCCTGCTCCCCCACATGAGAAGATGCCGGCTCACACCCCTGCTCCCCCACATGAGAAGATGGAGGCTCACACCGCTGCTCCCCCACATCAGAGGATGGAGGCTCACACCCCTGCTCCCCCACATGAGAAGATGGAGGCTCACACCGCTGCTCCCGCTACATGAGAAGATGGAGGCTCACACCACTGCTCCCCCACATCAGAGGATGGAGGCTCACACCGCTGCTCCCCCACATGAGAAGATGGAGGCTCACACCGCTGCTCCTCCACATGAGAAGATGGAGGCTCACAACGCTGCTCCCCCACATCAGAGGATGGAGGCTCACACCACTGCTCCCCCACATGAGAAGATGGAGGCTCACACCGCTGCTCCCCCACATCAGAGGATGGAGGCTCACACCACTGCTCCCCCACATGAGAAGATGGCGGCTCACACCCCTGCTCCCCCACATGAGAAGTTGGAGGCTCACACCCCTGCTCCGCCACATCAGAGGATGGAGGCTCACACCCCTGCTCCCCCACATGAGAAGTTGGAGGCTCACACCACTGCTCCCCCACATGAGAAGTTGGAGGCTCACACCACTGCTCCCCACATGAGAAGATGGAGGCTCACACCACTGCTCCCCCACATCAGAGGATGGAGGCTCACACCACTGCTCCCCCACATGAGAAGATGGCGGCTCACACCGCTGCTCCCCCACATGAGAAGTTGGAGGCTCACACCCCTGCTCCGCCACATCAGAGGATGGAGGCTCACACCCCTGCTCCCCCACATGAGAAGTTGGAGGCTCACACCACTGCTCCCCCACATGAGAAGTTGGAGGCTCACACTCCTGCTCCCCCACATCAGAGGATGGAGGCTCACACCGCTGCTCCCCCACATGAGAAGATGAAGGCTCACACCGCTGCTCCCCCACATGAGAAGATGGAGGCTCACACCACTGCTCCCCCACATGAGAAGATGGAGGCTCACACCGCTGCTCCCCCACATGAGAAGTTGGAGGCTCACACCCCTGCTCCCCCACATCAGAGGATGGAGGCTCACACCGCTGCTCCCCCACATGAGAAGATGGAGGCTCACACCGCTGCTCCTCCACATGAGAAGATGGAGGCTCACACCGCTGCTCCTCCACATGAGAAGATGGAGGCTCACACCGCTGCTCCTCCACATGAGAAGATGGAGGCTCACACCGCTGCTCCTCCACATGAGAGGATGGAGGCTCACACCGCTGCTCCTCCACATGAGAAGATGGAGGCTCACACCACTGCTCCCCCACATCAGAGGATGGAGGCTCACACCGATGCTCCCCCACATCAGAGGATGGAGGCTCACACCACTGCTCCCCACACATGAGAAGATGGAGGCTCACACTGCTGCTCCCCCACATGAGAAGATGGAGGCTCACACCGCTGCTCCCCCACATGAGAAGATGGAGGCTCACACCGCTGCTCCCCCACATGAGAAGATGGAGGCTCACACCGCTGCTCCTCCACATGAGAAGATGGAGGCTCACACCGCTGCTCCCCCACATGAGAAGATGGAGGCTCACACCACTGCTCTTCCACATGAGAAGATGGAGGCTCACACCGATGCTCCTCCACATGAGAAGATGGAGGCTCACACCGCTGCTCCCCCACATGAGAAGATGGAGGCTCACACCGCTGTTCCCCCACATGAGAAGATGGAGGCTCACACCGCTGCTCCTCCACATGAGAAGATGGAGGCTCACACCGCTGCTCCCCCACATGAGAAGATGGAGGCTCACACCCCTGCTCCCCCACATGAGAAGTTGGAGGCTCACACCCCTGCTCCCCCACATGAGAAGTTGGAGGCTCACACCCCTGCTCCCCCACATGAGAAGTTGGAGGCTCACACCCCTGCTCCCCCACATGAGAAGATGGAGGCTCACACCCCTGCTCCCCCACATGAGAAGTTGGAGGCTCACACCCCTGCTCCCCCACATGAGAAGTTGGAGGCTCACACCCCTGCTCCCCCACATCAGAAGATGGAGGCTCACACCCCTGCTCCCCCACATGAGAAGTTGGAGGCTCACACCCCTGGTCCTCCACATGAGAAGATGGAGGCTCACACCGCTGCTCCTCCACATGAGAAGATGGAGGCTCACACCGCTGCTCCCCCACATGAGAAGATGGAGGCTCACACCGCTGCTCCCCCACATGAGAAGATGGAGGCTCACACCGCTGCTCCCCCACATGAGAAGATGGAGGCTCACACCCCTGCTCCCCCACATCAGAAGATGGAGGCTCACACCCCTGCTCCCCCACATGAGAAGTTGGAGGCTCACACCCCTGCTCCCCCACATGAGAAGTTGGAGGCTCACACCGCTGCTCCCCCACATTAGAAGATGGAGGCTCACACCCCTGCTCCCCCACATGAGAAGTTGGAGGCTCACACCGCTGCTCCTCCACATGAGAAGATGGAGGCTCACACCGCTGCTCCCCCACATGAGAAGATGGAGGCTCACACCGCTGCTCCCCCACATGAGAAGATGGAGGCTCACACCGCTGCTCCCCCACATGAGAAGATGGAGGCTCACACCGCTGCTCCCCCACATGAGAAGATGGAGGCTCACACCGCTGCTCCCCCACATGAGAAGATGGAGGCTCACACCCCTGCTCCTCCACATGAGAAGATGGAGGCTCACACCGATGCTCCTCCACATGAGAAGATGGAGGCTCACACCGCTGCTCCCCCACATGAGAAGATGGAGGCTCACACCGCTGCTCCCCCACATGAGAAGATGGAGGCTCACACCACTGCTCCCCCACATCAGAGGATGGAGGCTCACACCACTGCTCCCCCACATGAGAAGATGGCGGCTCACACCCCTGCTCCCCCACATGAGAAGATGGAGGCTCACACCACTGCTCCCCCACATCAGAGGATGGAGGCACACACCCCTGCTCCCCCACATGAGAAGTTGGAGGCTCACACCACTGCTCCCCCACATGAGAAGATGGAGGCTCACACCGCTGCTCCCCCACATGAGAAGATGGAGGCTCACACCACTGCTCCCCCACATCAGAGGATGGAGGCTCACACCACTGCTCCCCCACATGAGAAGATGGCGGCTCACACCCCTGCTCCCCCACATGAGAAGTTGGAGGCTCACACCTCTGCTCCCCCACATCAGAGGATGGAGGCTCACACCCCTGCTCCCCCACATGAGAATTTGGAGGCTCACACCCCTGCTCCCCCACATCAGAGGATGGAGGCTCACACCACTGCTCCTCCACATGAGAAGATGGAGGCTCACACCGCTGCTCCCCCACATGAGAAGATGGAGGCTCACACCGCTGCTCCCCCACATGAGAAGTTGGAGGCTCACACCCCTGCTCCCCCACATCAGAGGATGGAGGCTCACACCCCTGCTCCCCCACATGAGAAGTTGGAGGCTCAGACCCCTGCTCCCCCACATCAGAGGATGGAGGCTCACACCCCTGCTCCCCCACATGAGAAGTTGGAGGCTCACACCCCTGCTCCCCCACATCAGAGGATGGAGGCTCACACCCCTGCTCCCCCACATGAGAAGATGGAGGCTCACACCCCTGCTCCCCCACATGAGAAGATGGAGGCTCACACCACTGCTCCTCCACATGAGAAGATGGAGGCTCACATCGCTGCTCCCCCACATGAGAAGATGGAGGCTCACACCCCTGCTCACCCACATGAGAAGATGGAGGCTCACACCGCTGCTCCTCCACATGAGAAGATGGAGGCTCACACCTCTGCTCCTCCACATGAGAAGTTGGAGGCTCAGACCCCTGCTCCCCCACATCAGAGGATAGAGGCTCACACCCCTGCTCCCCCACATGAGAAGTTGGAGGCTCACACCGCTGCTCCCCCACATGAGAAGTTGGAGGCTCACACCCCTGCTCCCCCACATCAGAGGATGGAGGCTCACACCCCTGCTCCCCCACATGAGAAGATGGCGGCTCACACCCCTGCTCCCCCACATGAGAAGATGGCGGCTCACACCCCTGCTCCCCCACATGAGAAGTTGGAGGCTCACACCGCTGCTCCCCCACATGAGAAGTTGGAGGCTCACACCCCTGCTCCCCCACATCAGAGGATGGAGGCTCACACCGCTGCTCCCCCACATGAGAAGTTGGAGGCTCACACCCCTGCTCCCCCACATCAGAGGATGGAGGCTCACACCCCTGCTCCCCCACATGAGAAGTTGGAGGCTCACACCCCTGCTCCCCCACATCAGAGGATGGAGGCTCACACCCCTGCTCCCCCACATGAGAAGATGGAGGCTCACACCCCTGCTCCCCCACATGAGAAGATGGAGGCTCACACCACTGCTCCTCCACATGAGAAGATGGAGGCTCACACCACTGCTCCTCCACATGAGAAGATGGAGGCTCACATCGCTGCTCCCTCACATGAGAAGATGGAGGCTCACACCCCTGCTCACCCACATGAGAAGATGGAGGCTCACACCGCTGCTCCTCCACATGAGAAGATGGAGGCTCACACCTCTGCTCCTCCACATGAGAAGATGGAGGCTCACACCGCTGCTCCCCCACATGAGAAGTTGGAGGCTCACACCCCTGCTCCCCCACATGAGAAGATGGAGGCTCACACCGCTGCTCCCCCACATGAGAAGATGGAGGCTCACACCACTGCTCCCCCACATGAGAAGATGGAGGCTCACACCGCTGCTCCCCCACATGAGAAGATGGAGGCTCACACCACTGCTCCCCCACATGAGAAGATGGAGGCTCACACCGCTGCTCCCCCACATGAGAAGATGGAGGCTCACACCGCTGCTCCCCCACATGAGAAGATGGAGGCTCACACCGCTGCTCCCCCACATGAGAAGATGGAGGCTCACACCGCTGCTCCATCACATGAGAAGATGGAGGCTCACACCGCTGCTCCATCACATGAGAAGATGGAGGCTCACACCCCTGCTCCCCCACATGAGAAGATGGAGGCTCACACCGCTGCTCCCCCACATGAGAAGATGGAGGCTCACACCGCTGCTCCCCCACATGAGAAGATGGAGGCTCACACCGCTGCTCCCCCACATGAGAAGATGGAGGCTCACACCGCTGCTCCCCCACATGAGAAGATGGAGGCTCACACCGCTGCTCCATCACATGAGAAGATGGAGGCTCACACCGCTGCTCCATCACATGAGAAGATGGAGGCTCACACCGCTGCTCCCCCACATGAGAAGATGGAGGCTCACACCGCTGCTCCCCCACATGAGAAGATGGAGGCTCACACCGCTGCTCCTCCACATGAGAAGATGGAGGCTCACACCCCTGCTCCCCCACATGAGAAGATGGAGGCTCACACCGCTGCTCCATCACATGAGAAGATGGAGGCTCACACCCCTGCTCCCCCACATGAGAAGATGGAGGCTCACACCGCTGCTCCTCCACATGAGAAGATGGAGGCTCACACCGCTGCTCCCCCACATGAGAAGATGGAGGCTCACACCCCTGCTCCCCCACATGAGAAGTTGGAGGCTCACACCCCTGCTCCCCCACATTAGAAGATGGAGGCTCACACCGCTGCTCCCCCACATGAGAAGATGGAGGCTCACACCGCTGCTCCCCCACATGAGAAGATGGAGGCTCACACCGCTGCTCCCCCACATGAGAAGATGGAGGCTCACACCACTGCTCCTCCACATGAGAAGATGGAGGCTCACACCGCTGCTCCTCCACATGAGAAGATGGAGGCTGACACCGCTGCTCCCCCACATGAGAAGATGGAGGCTCACACCGCTGCTCCCCCACATGAGAAGATGGAGGCTCACACCGCTGCTCCCCCACATGAGAAGATGGAGGCTCACACCGCTGCTCCCCCACATGAGAAGATGGAGGCTCACACCGCTGCTCCCCCACATGAGAAGATGGAGGCTCACACCGCTGCTCCTCCACATGAGAAGATGGAGGCTCACACCGCTGGTCCTCCACATGAGAAGATGGAGGCTCACACCACTGCTCCCCCACATCAGAGGATGGAGGCTCACACCACTGCTCCCCCACATGAGAAGATGGCGGCTCACACCCCTGCTCCCCCACATGAGAAGATGGAGGCTCACACCGCTGCTCCCCCACATGAGAAGATGGAGGCTCACACCGCTGCTCCCCCACATGAGAAGTTGGAGGCTCACACCCCTGCTCCCCCACATCAGAGGATGGAGGCTCACACCCCTGCTCCCCCACATGAGAAGTTGGAGGCTCACACCGCTGCTCCCCCACATGAGAAGATGGAGGCTCACACCGCTGCTCCCCCACATGAGAAGATGGAGGCTCACACCGCTGCTCCCCCACATGAGAAGATGGAGGCTCACACCACTGCTCCCCCACATGAGAAGATGGAGGCTCACACCACTGCTCCCCCACATGAGAAGATGGAGGCTCACACCCTTGCTCCCCCACATGAGAAGTTAGAGGCTCACACCGCTGCTCCCCCACATTAGAAGATGGAGGCTCACACCCCTGCTCCCCCACATGAGAATTTGGAGGCTCACACCCCTGGTCCTCCACATGAGAAGATGGAGGCTCACACCGCTGCCCCTCCACATGAGAAGATGGAGGCTCACACCGCTGCTCCCCCACATGAGAAGATGGAGGCTCACACCGCTGCTCCCCCACATGAGAAGATGGAGGCTCACACCGCTGCTCACCCACATGAGAAGATGGAGGCTCACACCGCTGCTCCCCCACATGAGAAGATGGAGGCTCACACCACTGCTCCCCCACATGAGAAGATGGAGGCTCACACCCTTGCTCCCCCACATGAGAAGTTAGAGGCTCACACCGCTGCTCCGCCACATTAGAAGATGGAGGCTCACACCCCTGCTCCCCCACATGAGAATTTGGAGGCTCACACCCCTGGTCCTCCACATGAGAAGATGGAGGCTCACACCGCTGCCCCTCCACATGAGAAGATGGAGGCTCACACCGCTGCTCCCCCACATGAGAAGATGGAGGCTCACACCGCTGCTCCCCCACATGAGAAGATGGAGGCTCACACCGCTGCTCCCCCACATGAGAAGATGGAGGCTCACACCGCTGCTCCCCCACATGAGAAGATGGAGGCTCACACCGCTGCTCCTCCACATGAGAAGATGGAGGCTCACAACGCTGCTCCTCCACATGAGAAGATGGAGGCTCACACCGCTGCTCCCCCACATGAGAAGATGGAGGCTCACACCGCTGCTCCTCCACATGAGAAGATGGAGGCTCACACCCCTGCTCCTCCACATGAGAAGATGGAGGCTCACACCGCTGCTCCCCCACATGAGAAGATGGAGGCTCACACCGCTGGTCCCCCACATGAGAAGATGGAGGCTCACACCGCTGGTCCCCCACATGAGAAGATGGAGGCTCACACCGCTGCTCCTCCACATGAGAAGATGGAGGCTCACACCGCTGCTCCCCCACATGAGAAGATGGAGGCTCACACCGCTGCTCCCCCACATGAGAAGATGGAGGCTCACACCGCTGGTCCCCCACATGAGAAGATGGAGGCTCACACCGCTGCTCCCCCACATGAGAAGATGGAGGCTCACACCCCTGCTCCCCCACAAGAGAAGATGGAGGCTCACACCGCTGCTCCCCCACATGAGAAGATGGAGGCTCACACCGCTGCTCCCCCACATGAGAAGATGGAGGCTCACACCGCTGCTCCCCCACATGAGAAGATGGAGGCTCACACCGCTGCTCCCCCACATGAGAAGATGGAGGCTCACACCGCTGCTCCCCCACATGAGAAGATGGAGGCTCACACCGCTGCTCCTCCACATGAGAAGATGGAGGCTCACACCTCTGCTCCCCCACATGAGAAGATGGAGGCTCACACCGCTGCTCCCCCACATGAGAAGATGGAGGCTCACACCGCTGCTCCCCCACATGAGAAGATGGAGGCTCACACCGCTGCTCCCCCACATGAGAAGATGGAGGCTCACACCGCTGCTCCCCCACATGAGAAGATGGAGGCTCACACCGCTGCTCCTCCACATGAGAAGATGGAGGCTCACACCTCTGCTCCCCCACATGAGAAGATGGAGGCTCACACCGCTGCTCCCCCACATGAGAAGATGGAGGCTCACACCGCTGCTCCCCCACATGAGAAGATGGAGGCTCACACCGCTGCTCCCCCACATGAGAAGATGGAGGCTCACACCGCTGCTCCCCCACATGAGAAGATGGAGGCTCACACCGCTGCTCCCCCACATGAGAAGATGGAGGCTCACACCGCTGCTCCCCCACATGAGAAGATGGAGGCTCACACTGCTGCTCCACATGAGAAGATGGAGGCTCACACCGCTGCTCCTCCACATGAGAAGATGGAGGCTCACACCGCTGCTCCTCCACATGAGAAGATGGAGGCTCACACCACTGCTCCCCCACATCAGAGGATGGAGGCTCACACCACTGCTCCCCCCACATGAGAAGATGGCGGCTCACACCGCTGCTCCTCCACATGAGAAGATGGCGGCTCACACCCCTGCTTCCCCACATGAGAAGTTGGAGGCTCACACCGCTGCTCCCCCACATCAGAGGATGGAGGCTCACACCGCTGCTCCCCACATCAGAGGATGGAGGCTCACACCACTGCTCCTCCACATGAGAAGATGGCGGCTCACACCGCTGCTCCCCCACATAAGAAGATGGAGGCTCACACCGCTGCTCCCCCACATGAGAAGATGGAGGCTCACACCGCTGCTCCCCCACATGAGAAGATGGAGGCTCACACCGCTGCTCCCCCACATGAGAAGATGGAGGCTCACACCACTGCTCCCCCACATGAGAAGATGGAGGCTCACACCCCTGCTTCCCCACATTAGAAGATGGAGGCTCACACCGCTGCTCCCCCACATGAGAAGATGGAGGCTCACACCGCTGCTCCCCAACATGAGAAGATGGAGGCTCACACCGCTGCTCCTCCACATGAGAAGATGGAGGCTCACACCGCTGCTCCCCCACATGAGAAGATGGAGGCTCACACCACTGCTCTTCCACATGAGAGGATGGAGGCTCACACCGCTACTCCTCCACATGAGAAGATGGAGGATCACACCCCTGCTTCCCCACATTAGAAGATGGAGGCTCACACCGCTGCTCCCCCACATGAGAAGATGGAGGCTCACACCGCTGCTCCCCCACATGAGAAGATGGAGGCTCACACCGCTGCTCCCCCACATGAGAAGTTGGAGGCTCACACCCCTGCTCCCCCACATTAGAAGATGGAGGCTCACACCGCTGCTCCCCCACATGAGAAGTTGGAGGCTCACACCCCTGGTCCTCCACATGAGAAGATGGAGGCTCACACCGCTGCTCCTCCACATGAGAAGATGGAGGTTCACACCCCTGCTCCTCCACATGAGAAGATGGAGGCTCACACCGCTGCTCCTCCACATGAGAAGATGGAGGCTCACACCGCTGCTCCTCCACATGAGAAGATGGAGGTTCACACCCCTGCTCCTCCACATGAGAAGATGGAGGTTCACACCCCTGGTCCTCCACATGAGAAGATGGAGGCTCACACCGCTGCTCCTCCACATGAGAAGATGGAGGCTCACACCGCTGCTCCTCCACATGAGAAGATGGAGGTTCACACCCCTGCTCCTCCACATGAGAAGATGGAGGTTCACACCCCTGGTCCTCCACATGAGAAGATGGAGGCTCACACCGCTGCTCCTCCACATGAGAAGATGGAGGCTCACACCGCTGCTCCCCCACATGAGAAGATGGAGGCTCACACCTCTGCTCCCCCAAATGAGAAGATGGAGGCTCACACCGCTGCTCCCCCACATGAGAAGATGGAGGCTCACACCGCTGCTCCCCCACATGAGAAGATGGAGGCTCACACCGCTGCTCCCCCACATGAGAAGATGGAGGCTCACACCGCTGCTCCCCCACATGAGAAGATGGAGGCTCACACCGCTGCTCCACCACATGAGAAGATGGAGGCTCACACCCCTGCTCCCCCACATGAGAAGATGGAGGCTCACACCACTGCTCCCCCACATGGGAAGATGGCGGCTCACACCGCTGCTCCTCCACATGAGAAGATGGAGGCTCACACTGCTGCTCCCGCTACATGAGAAGATGGAGGCTCACACTGCTGCTCCCCCACATGAGAAGATGGAGGCTCACACCGCTGCTCCCCCACATGAGAAGATGGAGGCTCACACCGCTGCTCCCCCACATGAGAAGATGGAGGCTCACACCGCTGCTCCCCCACATGAGAAGATGGCGGCTCACACCGCTGCTCCTCCACATGAGAAGATGGAGGCTCACACCGCAGCTCCCGCTACATGAGAAGATGGAGGCTCACACCGCTGCTCCCCCACATCAGAGGATGGAGGCTCACACCACTGCTCCCCCACATGAGAAGATGGCGGCTCACACCCCTGCTCCCCCACATGAGAAGTTGGAGGCTCACACCCCTGCTCCCCCACATCAGAGGATGGAGGCTCACACCGCTGCTCCCCCACATGAGAAGATGGAGGCTCACACCGCTACTCCCCCACATGAGAAGATGAAGGCTCACACCCCTGCTCCTCCACATGAGAAGATGGAGGCTCACACCCCTGCTCCCCCACATGAGAAGTTGGAGGCTCACACCCCTGCTCCCCCACATCAGAGGATGGAGGCTCACACCGCTGCTCCCCCACATGAGAAGTTGGAGGCTCACACCCCTGCTCCCCCACATGAGAAGTTGGAGGCTCACACCCCTGCTCCCCCACATCAGAGGATGGAGGCTCACACCGCTGCTCCCCCAAATGAGAAGATGAAGGCTCACACCCCTGCTCCCCCACATGAGAAGTTGGAGGCTCACACCCCTGCTCCCCCACATGAGAAGTTGGAGGCTCACACCCCTGCTCCCCCACATCAGAGGATGGAGGCTCACACCACTGCTCCCCCACATGAGAAGATGGAGGCTCACACCGCTGCTCCTCCACATGAGAAGATGGAGGCTCACACCCCTGCTCCCCCACATGAGAAGATGGAGGCTCACACCCCTGCTCCCCCACATCAGAGGATGGAGGCTCACACCGCTGCTCCCCCACATGAGAAGATGGAGGCTCACACCGCTGCTCCTCCACATGAGAAGATGGAGGCTCACACCGCTGCTCCCGCTACATGAGAAGATGGAGGCTCACACCGCTGCTCCCCCACATGAGAAGATGGAGGCTCACACCACTGCTCCTCCACATGAGAGGATGGAGGCTCACACCGCTGCTCCCCCACATGAGAAGATGGAGGCTCACACCGCTGCTCCTCCACATGAGAAGATGGAGGCTCACACCGCTGCTCCCGCTACATGAGAAGATGGAGGTTCACACCACTGCTCCCCCACATGAGATGGCGGCTCACACCCCTGCTCCCCCACATGAGAAGATGGAGGCTCACACCCCTGCTCCCCCACATGAGAGGATGGAGGCTCACACCCCTGCTCCCCCACATGAGAGGATGGAGGCTCACACCCCTGCTCCCCCACATGAGAAGATGGAGGCTCACACCGCTGCTCCCCCACATGAGAAGATGGAGGCTCACACCTCTGCTCCTCCACATGAGAAGATGGAGGCTCACACCGCTGCTCCCCCACATGAGAAGATGGAGGCTCACACCACTGCTCCCCCACATGAGAAGATGGAGACTCACACCACTGCTCTTCCACATGAGAAGATGGAGGCTCACACCGCTGCTCCCCCACATGAGAAGATGGAGGCTCACACCGCTGCTCCCCCACATGAGAAGATGGAGGCTCACACCACTGCTCCCGCACATGAGAAGATGGAGGCTCACACCGCTGCTCCCCCACATGAGAAGATGGAGACTCACACCGCTGCTCCTCCACATGAGAAGATGGAGGCTCACACCGCTGCTCCCGCACATGAGAAGATGGAGGCTCACACCACTGCTCCCCCACATGAGAAGATGGAGGCTCACACCGCTGCTCCTCCACATGAGAACATGGAGGATCACACCCCTGCTCCTCCACACGAGAAGATTGAGGCTCACACCGCTGCTCCCCCACATGAGAAGATGGAGGCTCACACCGCTGCTCCCCCACATGAGAAGATGGAGGCTCACACCGCTGCTCCCCCACATGAGAAGATGGAGGCTCACACCGCTGCTCCTCCACATGAGAGGATGGAGGCTCACACCGCTGCTCCCCCACATGAGAAGATGGAGGCTCACACTGCTGATCCCCCACATGAGAGGATGGAGGCTCACATAGCTGGTCCTCCACATGAGAAGATGGAGGCTCACACCGCTGCTCCTCCACATGAGAAGATGGAGGCTCACACCGCTGCTCCCCCACATGAGAAGATGGAGGCTCACACTGCTGCTCCTCCACATGAGAAGATGGAGGCTCACACCCCTGCTCCTCCATATGAGAAGATGGAGGCTCACACCGCTGCTCCCCCACATGAGAAGATGGAGGCTCACACCGCTGCTCCTCCACATGAGAAGATGGAGGCTCACACCGCTGCTCCTCCATATGAGAAGATGGAGGCTCACACCGCTGATCCCCCACATGAGAGGATGGAGGCTCACACCGCTGCTCCTCCACATGAGAAGATGGAGGCTCACACCGCTGCTCCCCCACATGAGAAGATGGAGGCTCCCACCGCTGCTCCCGCACATGAGAAGATGGAGGCTCACACCGCTGCTCCCGCACATGAGAAGATGGAGGCTCACACCGCTGCTCCTGCACATGAGAAGATGGAGGCTCACACCGCTGCTCCTCCACATGAGAAGATGGCGGCTCACACCGCTGCTCCCGCACATGAGAAGATGGAGGCTCACACCGCTGCTCCTCCACATGAGAAGATGGAGGCTCACACCGCTGCTCCCGCACATGAGAAGATGGAGGCTCACACCGCTGCTCCCCCACATGAGAAGATGGAGGCTCACACCGCTGATCCCCCACATGAGAGGATGGTGGCTCACACCGCTGCTCCCCCACATGAGAAGATGGAGGCTCACACCACTGCTCCCCCACATGAGAATATGGAGGCTCACACCACTGCTCCCCCACATGAGAAGATGGAGGCTCACACCACTGCTCCCCCACATGAGAAGATGGAGGCTCACACCGCTGCTCCCCCACATGAGAAGATGGAGGCTCACACCGCTGATCCCCCACATGAGAGGATGGTGGCTCACACCGCTGCTCCCCCACATGAGAAGATGGCGGCTCACACCATTGCTCCCCCACATGAGAAGATGGAGGCTCACACCGCTGCTCCCCCACATGAGAAGATGGAGGCTCACACCGCTGCTCCTCCACATGAGAAGATGGAGGCTCACACCGCTGCTCCCCCACATGAGAAGATGGAGGCTCACACCCCTGCTCCCCCACATGAGAAGATGGAGGCTCACACCCCTGCTCCCCCACATGAGAAGATGGAGGCTCACACCGCTGCTCCCCCACATGAGAAGATGGAGGCTCACACCGCTGCTCCCCCACATGAGAAGATGGAGGCTCACACCGCTGCTCCCCCACATGAGAAGATGGAGGCTCACAACGCTGCTCCCCCACATGAGAAGATGGAGGCTCACACCGCTGCTCCTCCACATGAGAAGATGGAGGCTCACACCGCTGCTCCCCCACATGAGAAGATGGAGGCTCACACCGCTGCTCCCCCACATGAGAAGATGGAGGCTCACACCGCTGCTCCCCCACATGAGAAGATGGAGGCTCACACCGCTGCTCCTCCACATGAGAAGATGGAGGCTCACACCGCTGCTCCCCCACATGAGAAGATGGAGGCTCACACCGCTGCTCCCCCACATGAGAAGATGGAGGCTCACACCGCTGCTCCCCCACATGAGAAGATGGAGGCTCACACCGCTGCTCCCCCACATGAGAAGATGGAGGCTCACACCGCTGCTCCCGCACATGAGAAGATGGAGGCTCACACCGCTGCTCCCGCACATGAGAAGATGGAGGCTCACACCGCTGCTCCCCCACATGAGAAGATGGAGGCTCACACCGCTGCTCCCCCACATGAGAAGATGGAGGCTCACACCGCTGCTCCTCCACATGAGAAGATGGAGGCTCACACCGCTGCTCCCCCACATGAGAAGATGGAGGCTCACACCCCTGCTCCCCCACATGAGAAGATGGAGGCTCACACCGCTGCTCCCCCACATGAGAAGATGGAGGCTCACACCGCTGCTCCCCCACATGAGAAGATGGAGGCTCACACCGCTGCTCCTCCACATGAGAAGATGGAGGCTCACACCGCTGCTCCCCCACATGAGAAGATGGAGGCTCACACCGCTGCTCCCCCACATGAGAAGATGGAGGCTCACACCGCTGCTCCCCCACATGAGAAGATGGAGGCTCACACCGCTGCTCCCCCACATGAGAAGATGGAGGCTCACACCGCTGCTCCCCCACATGAGAAGATGGAGGCTCACACCGCTGCTCCCCCACATGAGAAGATGGAGGCTCACACCGCTGCTCCTCCACATGAGAAGATGGAGGCTCACACCGCTGCCCCCGCACATGAGAAGATGGAGGCTCACACCGCTGCTCCCGCACATGAGAAGATGGAGGCTCACACCACTGCTCCCCCACATGAGAAGATGGAGGCTCACACCCCTGCTCCCCCACATGAGAAGATGGAGGCTCACACCGCTGCTCCCGCACATGAGAAGATGGAGGCTCACACCGCTGCTCCTCCACATGAGAAGATGGAGGCTCACACCACTGCTCCCCCACATGAGAAGATGGAGGCTCACACCGCTGCTCCCCCACATGAGAAGATGGAGGCTCACACCGCTGCTCCTCCACATGAGAAGATGGAGGCTCACACCGCTGCTCCTCCACATGAGAAGATGGAGGCTCACACCGCTGCTCCTTCACATGAGAAGATGGAGGCTCACACCGCTGCTCCCCCACATGAGAAGATGGAGGCTCACACCGCTGCTCCCCCACATGAGAAGATGGAGGCTCACACCGCTGCTCCCCCACATGAGAAGATGGAGGCTCACACCGCTGCTCCCCCACATGAGAAGATGGAGGCTCACACCGCTGCTCCTCCACATGAGAAGATGGAGGCTCACACCGCTGCTCCCCCACATGAGAAGATGGAGGCTCACACCGCTGCTCCTCCACATGAGAAGATGGAGGCTCACACCGCTGCTCCCCCACATGAGAAGATGGAGGCTCACACCTCTGCTCCCCCACATGAGAAGATGGAGGCTCACACCTCTGCTCCTCCACATGAGAAGATGGAGGCTCACACCTCTGCTCCCCCACATGAGAAGATGGAGGCTCACACCGCTGCTCCCCCACATGAGAAGATGGAGGCTCACACCGCTGCTCCCCCACATGAGAAGATGGAGGCTCACACCTCTGCTCCTCCACATGAGAAGATGGAGGCTCACACCGCTGCTCCCCCACATGAGAAGATGGCGGCTCACACCCCTGCTCCCGCACATGAGAAGATGGAGGCTCACACCGCTGCTCCCCCACATGAGAAGATGGAGGCTCACACCGCTGCTCCCCCACATGAGAAGATGGAGGCTCACACCTCTGCTCCTCCACATGAGAAGTTGGAGGCTCACACCCCTGCTCCCGCACATGAGAAGATGGAGGCTCACACCTCTGCTCCCCCACATGAGAAGATGGAGGCTCACACCGCTGCTCCCCCACATGAGAAGATGGAGGCTCACACCGCTGCTCCCCCACATGAGAAGATGGAGGCTCACACCTCTGCTCCTCCACATGAGAAGTTGGAGGCTCACACCCCTGCTCCCGCACATGAGAAGATGGAGGCTCACACCGCTGCTCCCCCACATGAGAAGATGGAGGCTCACATCGCTGCTCCTCCACATGAGAAGATGGAGGCTCACACCGCTGCTCCTCCACATGAGAGGATGGAGGCTCACACCACTGCTCCCCCACATGAGAAGATGGCGGCTCACACCACTGCTCCCCCACATGAGAAGATGGAGGCTCACACCTCTGCTCCTCCACATGAGAAGATGGAGGCTCACACCGCTGCTCCCCCACATGAGAAGATGGCGGCTCACACCCCTGCTCCCCCACATGAGAAGATGGAGGCTCACACCGCTGCTCCCCCACATGAGAAGATGGAGGCTCACACCGCTGCTCCCCCACATGAGAAGATGGCGGCTCACACCCCTGCTCCCCCACATGAGAAGATGGAGGCTCACACCGCTGCTCCCCCACATGAGAAGATGGCGGCTCACACCACTGCTCCTCCACATGAGAAGATGGAGGCTCACACCTCTGCTCCTCCACATGAGAAGATGGAGGCTCACACCGCTGCTCCCCCACATGAGAGGATGGAGGCTCACACCGCTGCTCCTCCACATGAGAAGATGGAGGCTCACACCGCTGCTCCCCCACATGAGAAGATGGAGGCTCACACCGCTGCTCCCCCACATGAGAAGATGGAGGCTCACACCGCTGCTCCCGCACATGAGAAGATGGAGGCTCACACCGCTGCTCCTCCACATGAGAAGATGGAGGCTCACACCGCTGCTCCCCCACATGAGAAGATGGAGGCTCACACCCCTGCTCCCCCACATGAGAAGATGGAGGCTCACACCGCTGCTCCCCCACATGAGAAGATGGAGGCTCACACCGCTGCTCCTCCACATGAGAAGAAGGAGGCTCACACCGCTGCTCCCCCACATGAGAAGATGGAGGCTCACACCGCTGCTCCCCCACATGAGAAGATGGAGGCTCACACCACTGCTCCCCCACATGAGAAGATGGAGGCTCACAGCACTACTCCCCCACATGAGAAGATGGAGGCTCACACCGCTGCTCCCCCACATGAGAAGATGGAGGCTCACACCGCTGCTCCCCCACATGAGAAGATGGAGGCTCACACCACTGCTCCCCCACATGAGAAGATGGAGGCTCACACCGCTGCTCCCCCACATGAGAAGATGGAGGCTCACACCACTGCTCCCCCACATGAGAAGATGGAGGCTCACACCACTGCTCCCCCACATGAGAAGATGGAGGCTTACACCGCTGCTCCCCACATGAGAAGATGGAGGCTCACACCCCTGCTCCCCCACATGAGAAGAAGGAGGCTCACACCGCTGCTCCCCCACATGAGAAGATGGAGGCTCACACCGCTGCTCCTCCACATGAGAAGATGGAGGCTCACACCGCTGCTCCCCCACATGAGAAGATGGAGGCTCACACCGCTGCTCCCCCACATGAGAAGATGGAGGCTCACACCGCTGCTCCCCCACATGAGAAGATGGAGGCTCACACCGCTGCTCCCCCACATGAGAAGATGGAGGCTCACACCGCTGCTCCCCCACATGAGAAGATGGAGGCTCACACCACTGCTCCTCCACATGAGAAGATGGAGGCTCACACCGCTGCTCCTCCACATGAGAAGATGGAGGCTCACACTGCTGCTCCACATGAGAAGATGGAGGCTCACACCGCTGCTCCCCCACATGAGAAGATGGAGGCTCACACCGCTGCTCCCCCACATGAGAGGATGGAGGCTCACACCGCTGCTCCCCCACATGAGAAGATGGAGGCTCACACCGCTGCTCCTCCACATGAGAAGATGGAGGCTCACACCGCTGCTCCCCCACATGAGAAGATGGAGGCTCACACCGCTGCTCCCCCACATGAGAAGATGGCGGCTCACACCACTGCTCCTCCACATGAGAAGATGGAGGCTCACACCGCTGCTCCTCCACATGAGAAGATGGAGGCTCACACCACTGCTCCCCCACATCAGAGGATGGAGGCTCACACCGCTGCTCCCCCACATGAGAAGATGGAGGCTCACACCGCTGCTCCCCCACGAGAAGATGGCGGTTCACACCACTGCTCCTCCACATGAGAAGATGGCGGCTCACACCGCTGCTCCTCCACATGAGAAGATGGAGGCTCACACCTCTGCTCCCCCACATGAGAAGATGGAGGGTCACACCGCTGCTCCCCCACATGAGAAGATGGAGGCTCACACCGCTGCTCCCCCACGAGAAGATGGCGGTTCACACCACTGCTCCTCCACATGAGAAGATGGAGGCTCACACCGCTGCTCCCCCACATGAGAAGATGGAGGCTCACACCGCTGCTCCCCCACGAGAAGATGGCGGTTCACACCACTGCTCCTCCACATGAGAAGATGGAGGCTCACACCTCTGCTCCCCCACATGAGAAGATGGAGGGTCACACCGCTGCTCCCCCACATGAGAAGATGGAGGCTCACACCACTGCTCCCCCACATGAGAAGATGGAGGCTCACACCGCTGCTCCCCCACGAGAAGATGGAGGCTCACACCCCTGCTCCTCCACATGAGAAGATGGCGGCTCACACCGCTGCTCCCCCACATGAGAAGATGGAGGCTCACACCTCTGCTCCTCCACATGAGAAGATGGAGGTTCACACCGCTGCTCCTCCACATGAGAAGATGGCGGCTCACACCGCTGCTCCCCCACATGAGAAGATGGAGGCTCACACCTCTGCTCCTCCACATGAGAAGATGGAGGCTCACACCTCTGCTCCCCCACATGAGAAGATGGAGGCTCACATCGCTGCTCCCCCACATGAGAAGATGGAGGCTCACACCGCTGCTCCCCCACATGAGAAGATGGAGGCTCACATCGCTGCTCCCCCACATGAGAAGATGGAGGCTCACATCGCTGCTCCCCCACATGAGAAGATGGAGGCTCACACCGCTGCTCCCCCACATGAGAAGATGGCGGCTCACACCGCTGCTCCTCCACATGAGAAGATGGAGGCTCACACCTCTGCTCCCCCACATGAGAAGATGGAGGCTCACACCGCTGCTCCTCCACATGAGAAGATGGAGGCTCACACCTCTGCTCCCCCACATGAGAAGATGGAGGCTCACACCTCTGCTCCTCCACATGAGAAGATGGAGGCTCACATCGCTGCTCCCCCACATGAGAAGATGGAGGCTCACACCGCTGCTCCTCCACATGAGAAGATGGAGGCTCACACCGCTGCTCCCCCACATGAGAAGATGGCGGCTCACACCGCTGCTCCCCCACATGAGAAGATGGAGGCTCACACCGCTGCTCCCCCACATGAGAAGATGGAGGCTCACACCGCTGCTCCCCCACATGAGAAGATGGAGGCTCACACCGCTGCTCCTCCACATGAGAAGATGGAGGCTCACACCGCTGCTCCCCCACATGAGAAGATGGAGGCTCACACCACTGCTCCTCCACATGAGAAGATGGAGGCTCACACCGCTGCTCCTCCACATGAGAAGATGGAGGCTCACACTGCTGCTCCACATGAGAAGATGGAGGCTCACACCGCTGCTCCCCCACATGAGAAGATGGAGGCTCACACCGCTGCTCCTCCACATGAGAGGATGGAGGCTCACACCGCTGCTCCCCCACATGAGAAGATGGAGGCTCACACCGCTGCTCCTCCACATGAGAAGATGGAGGCTCACACCGCTGCTCCCCCACATGAGAAGATGGAGGCTCACACCGCTGCTCCCCCACATCAGAGGATGGAGGCTCACACCACTGCTCCCCCACGAGAAGATGGAGGCTCACACCGCTGCTCCCGCACATGAGAAGATGGAGGCTCACACCTCTGCTCCCCCACATGAGAAGATGGAGGCTGACATCGCTGCTCCCCCACATGAGAAGATGGAGGCTCACACCGCTGCTCCCCCACATGAGAAGATGGAGGCTCACATCGCTGCTCCCCCACATGAGAAGATGGAGGCTCACACCGCTGCTCCCCCACATGAGAAGATGGAGGCTCACACCACTGCTCTTCCACATGAGAAGATGGAGGCTCACACCGCTGCTCCCCCATATGAGAAGATGGAGGCTCACACCGCTGCTCCCCCACATGAGAAGATGGAGGCTCACACCGCTGCTCCCCCACATGAGAAGATGGAGGCTCACACCGCTGCTCCCCCACATGAGAAGATGGAGACTCACACCGCTGCTCCCCCATATGAGAAGATGGAGGCTCACACCGCTGCTCCCCCACATGAGAAGATGGAGGCTCACACCTCTGCTCCCCCACATGAGAAGATGGAGGCTCACACCACTGCTCTTCCACATGAGAAGATGGAGGCTCACACCGCTGCTCCCCCACATGAGAAGATGGAGGCTCACACTGCTGCTCCTCCACATGAGAAGATGGAGGCTCACACCGCTGCTCCCCCACATGAGAAGATGGAGGCTCACACTGCTGCTCCTCCACATGAGAAGATGGAGGCTCACACCGCTGCTCCCGCACATGAGAAGATGGAGGCTCACACCGCTGCTCCCCCACATGAGAAGATGGAGACTCACACCGCTGCTCCTCCACATGAGAAGATGGAGGCTCACACCGCTGCTCCTCCACATGAGAAGATGGAGGCTCACACCGCTGCTCCCCCACATGAGAAGATGGAGGCTCACACCGCTGCTCCCCCACATGAGAAGATGGAGGCTCACACCGCTGCTCCTCCACATGAGAGGATGGAGGCTCACATACCTGGTCCTCCACATGAGAGGATGGAGGCTCACATAGCTGGTCCTCCACATGAGAAGATGGAGGCTCACACCGCTGCTCCTCCACATGAGAAGATGGAGGCTCACACCGCTGCTCCCCCACATGAGAAGATGGAGGCTCACACCGCTGCTCCCCCACATGAGAAGATTGAGGCTCACACCGCTGCTCCCCCACATGAGAAGATGGAGGCTCACACCGCTGCTCCCCCACATGAGAAGATGGAGGCTGACACCGCTGCTCCCCCACATGAGAAGATGGAGGCTCACACCGCTGCTCCTCCACATGAGAGGATGGAGGCTCACATACCTGGTCCTCCACATGAGAGGATGGAGGCTCACATAGCTGGTCCTCCACATGAGAAGATGGAGGCTCACACCGCTGCTCCTCCACATGAGAAGATGAAGGCTCACACCGCTGCTCCCCCACATGAGAAGATGGAGGCTCACACTGCTGCTCCTCCACATGAGAAGATGGAGGCTCACACCCCTGCTCCTCCATATGAGAAGATGGAGGCTCACACCGCTGCTCCCCCACATGAGAAGATGGAGGCTCACACCGCTGCTCCTCCACATGAGAAGATGGAGGCTCACACCGCTGCTCCTCCATATGAGAAGATGGAGGCTCACACCGCTGATCCCCCACATGAGAGGATGGAGGCTCACACCCCTGCTCCTCCACATGAGAAGATGGAGGCTCACACCGCTGCTCCTCCACATGAGAAGATGGAGGCTCACACCGCTGCTCCCCCACATGAGAAGATGGAGGCTCCCACCGCTGCTCCCGCACATGAGAAGATGGAGGCTCACACCGTTGCTCCCGCACATGAGAAGATGGAGGCTCACACCGCTGCTCCCGCACATGAGAAGATGGAGGCTCACACCGCTGCTCCTCCACATGAGAAGATGGAGCCTCACACCGCTGCTCCCCCACATGAGAAGATGGAGGCTCACACCGCTGATCCCCCACATGAGAGGATGGTGGCTCACACCGCTGCTCCCCCACATGAGAAGATGGCGGCTCACACCACTGCTCCCCCACATGAGAATATGGAGGCTCACACCACTGCTCCCCCACATGAGAAGATGGAGGCTCACACCACTGCTCCCCCACATGAGAAGATGGAGGCTCACACCGCTGCTCCCCCACATGAGAAGATGGAGGCTCACACCGCTGATCCCCCACATGAGAGGATGGTGGCTCACACCGCTGCTCCCCCACATGAGAAGATGGCGGCTCACACCACTGCTCCCCCACATGAGAATATGGAGGCTCACACCACTGCTCCCCCACATGAGAATATGGAGGCTCACACCACTGCTCCCCCACATGAGAAGATGGAGGCTCACACCGCTGCTCCCCCACATGAGAAGATGGAGGCTCACACCGCTGCTCCCCCACATGAGAAGATGGCGGCTCACACCATTGCTCCCCCACATGAGAAGATGGAGGCTCACACCGCTGCTCCTTCACATGAGAAGATGGAGGCTCACACCGCTGCTCCCCCACATGAGAAGATGGAGGCTCACACCGCTGCTCCTCCACATGAGAAGATGGAGGCTCACACCGCTGCTCCCCCACATGAGAAGATGGAGGCTCACACCCCTGCTCCCCCACATGAGAAGATGGAGGCTCACACCGCTGCTCCCCCACATGAGAAGATGGAGGCTCACACCGCTGCTCCCCCACATGAGAAGATGGAGGCTCACACCGCTGCTCCTCCACATGAGAAGATGGAGGCTCACACCGCTGCTCCTCCACATGAGAAGATGGAGGCTCACACCGCTGCTCCCCCACATGAGAAGATGGAGGCTCACACCACTGCTCCTCCACATGAGAAGATGGAGGCTCACACCGCTGCTCCTCCACATGAGAAGATGGAGGCTCACACCGCTGCTCCCCCACATGAGAAGATGGAGGCTCACACCGCTGCTCCCCCACATGAGAAGATGGAGGCTCACACCGCTGCTCCCCCACATGAGAAGATGGAGGCTCACACCGCTGCTCCCGCACATGAGAAGATGGAGGCTCACACCGCTGCTCCCGCACATGAGAAGATGGAGGCTCACACCACTGCTCCCCCACATGAGAAGATGGAGGCTCACACCCCTGCTCCCCCACATGAGAAGATGGAGGCTCACACCGCTGCTCCCGCACATGAGAAGATGGAGGCTCACACCGCTGCTCCTCCACATGAGAAGATGGAGGCTCACACCACTGCTCCCCCACATGAGAAGATGGAGGCTCACACCGCTGCTCCCCCACATGAGAAGATGGAGGCTCACACCGCTGCTCCTCCACATGAGAAGATGGAGGCTCACACCGCTGCTCCTCCACATGAGAAGATGGAGGCTCACACCGCTGCTCCTTCACATGAGAAGATGGAGGCTCACACCGCTGCTCCCCCACATGAGAAGATGGAGGCTCACACCGCTGCTCCCCCACATGAGAAGATGGAGGCTCACACCGCTGCTCCCCCACATGAGAAGATGGAGGCTCACACCGCTGCTCCCCCACATGAGAAGATGGAGGCTCACACCGCTGCTCCTCCACATGAGAAGATGGAGGCTCACACCGCTGCTCCCCCACATGAGAAGATGGAGGCTCACACCGCTGCTCCTCCACATGAGAAGATGGAGGCTCACACCGCTGCTCCCCCACATGAGAAGATGGAGGCTCACACCTCTGCTCCCCCACATGAGAAGATGGAGGCTCACACCTCTGCTCCTCCACATGAGAAGATGGAGGCTCACACCGCTGCTCCCCCACATGAGAAGATGGAGGCTCACACCTCTGCTCCCCCACATGAGAAGATGGAGGCTCACACCGCTGCTCCCCCACATGAGAAGATGGAGGCTCACACCGCTGCTCCCCCACATGAGAAGATGGAGGCTCACACCTCTGCTCCTCCACATGAGAAGATGGAGGCTCACACCGCTGCTCCCCCACATGAGAAGATGGCGGCTCACACCCCTGCTCCCGCACATGAGAAGATGGAGGCTCACACCGCTGCTCCCCCACATGAGAAGATGGAGGCTCACACCTCTGCTCCCCCACATGAGAAGATGGAGGCTCACACCGCTGCTCCCCCACATGAGAAGATGGAGGCTCACACCGCTGCTCCCCCACATGAGAAGATGGAGGCTCACACCGCTGCTCCTCCACATGAGAAGATGGAGGCTCACACCGCTGCTCCCCCACATGAGAAGATGGAGGCTCACACCGCTGCTCCCCCACATGAGAAGTTGGAGGCTCACACCGCTGCTCCTCCACATGAGAAGATGGAGGCTCACACCGCTGCTCCCCCACATGAGAAGATGGAGGCTCACACCGCTGCTCCCCCACATGAGAAGATGGAGGCTCACACCGCTGCTCCCCCACATGAGAAGATGGAGGCTCACACCTCTGCTCCTCCACATGAGAAGATGGAGGCTCACACCTCTGCTCCTCCACATGAGAAGTTGGAGGCTCACACCCCTGCTCCCGCACATGAGAAGATGGAGGCTCACACCGCTGCTCCCCCACATGAGAAGATGGAGGCTCACACCGCTGCTCCCCCACATGAGAAGATGGAGGCTCACACCACTGCTCCTCCACATGAGAAGATGGAGGCTCACACCGCTGCTCCTCCACATGAGAAGATGGAGGCTCACACCGCTGCTCCTCCACATGAGAGGATGGAGGCTCACACCACTGCTCCCCCACATGAGAAGATGGCGGCTCACACCGCTGCTCCTCCACATGAGAGGATGGAGGCTCACACCGCTGCTCCCCCACATGAGAAGATGGAGGCTCACACCACTGCTCCCCCACATGAGAAGATGGAGGCTCACACCGCTGCTCCTCCACATGAGAGGATGGAGGCTCACACCGCTGCTCCCCCACATGAGAAGATGGAGGCTCACACCTCTGCTCCTCCACATGAGAAGATGGAGGCTCACACCACTGCTCCCCCACATGAGAAGATGGAGGCTCACACCGCTGCTCCTCCACATGAGAGGATGGAGGCTCACACCGCTGCTCCCCCACATGAGAAGATGGCGGCTCACACCCCTGCTCCTCCACATGAGAAGATGGAGGCTCACACCGCTGCTCCTCCACATGAGAGGATGGAGGCTCACACCGCTGCTCCCCCACATGAGAAGATGGAGGCTCACACCTCTGCTCCTCCACATGAGAAGATGGAGGCTCACACCACTGCTCCCCCACATGAGAAGATGGAGGCTCACACCGCTGCTCCTCCACATGAGAGGATGGAGGCTCACACCGCTGCTCCCCCACATGAGAAGATGGCGGCTCACACCTCTGCTCCTCCACATGAGAAGATGGAGGCTCACACCACTGCTCCCCCACATGAGAAGATGGAGGCTCACACCGCTGCTCCTCCACATGAGAGGATGGAGGCTCACACCGCTGCTCCCCCACATGAGAAGATGGAGGCTCACACCTCTGCTCCTCCACATGAGAAGATGGAGGCTCACACCACTGCTCCCCCACATGAGAAGATGGAGGCTCACACCGCTGCTCCTCCACATGAGAGGATGGAGGCTCACACCTCTGCTCCTCCACATGAGAGGATGGAGGCTCACACCGCTGCTCCTCCACATGAGAGGATGGAGGCTCACACCACTGCTCCCCCACATGAGAAGATGGAGGCTCACACCGCTGCTCCTCCACATGAGAGGATGGAGGCTCACACCGCTGCTCCCCCACATGAGAAGATGGAGGCTCACACCTCTGCTCCTCCACATGAGAAGATGGAGGCTCACACCGCTGCTCCCCCACATGAGAAGATGGCGGCTCACACCCCTGCTCCCCCACATGAGAAGATGGAGGCTCACACCGCTGCTCCTCCACATGAGAAGATGGAGGCTCACACCGCTGCTCCCCCACATGAGAAGATGGAGGCTCACACCGCTGCTCCCCCACATGAGAAGATGGAGGCTCACACCGCTGCTCCTCCACATGAGAAGAAGGAGGCTCACACCGCTGCTCCCCCACATGAGAAGATGGAGGCTCACACCGCTGCTCCCCCACATGAGAAGATGGAGACTCACAACGCTGCTCCCCCACATGAGAAGAAGGAGACTCACACCGCTGCTCCCCCACATGAGAAGATGGAGGCTCACACCGCTGCTCCTCCACATGAGAAGAAGGAGGCTCACACCGCTGCTCCCCCACATGAGAAGATGGAGGCTCACACCGCTGCTCCCCCACATGAGAAGATGGAGACTCACACCGCTGCTCCCCCACATGAGAAGATGGAGGCTCACACCGCTGCTCCCCCACATGAGAAGATGGAGGCTCACACCGCTGCTCCCCCACATGAGAAGATGGAGACTCACACCGCTGCTCCCCCACATGAGAAGATGGAGACTCACACCGCTGCTCCCCCACATGAGAAGATGGAGGCTCACACCGCTGCTCCTCCACATGAGAAGAAGGAGGCTCACACCGCTGCTCCCCCACATGAGAAGAAGGAGGCTCACACCGCTGCTCCCCCACATGAGAAGATGGAGACTCACACCGCTGCTCCCCCACATGAGAAGATGGAGGCTCACACCGCTGCTCCTCCACATGAGAAGAAGGAGGCTCACACCGCTGCTCCCCCACATGAGAAGATGGAGGCTCACACCGCTGCTCCCCCACATGAGAAGATGGAGGCTCACACCGCTGCTCCTCCACATGAGAAGAAGGAGGCTCACACCGCTGCTCCCCCACATGAGAAGATGGAGGCTCACACCGCTGCTCCCCCACATGAGAAGATGGAGGCTCACACCGCTGCTCCTCCACATGAGAAGAAGGAGGCTCACACCGCTGCTCCCCCACATGAGAAGATGGAGGCTCACACCGCTGCTCCCCCACATGAGAAGATGGAGGCTCACACCGCTGCTCCTCCACATGAGAAGAAGGAGGCTCACACCGCTGCTCCCCCACATGAGAAGATGGAGGCTCACACCGCTGCTCCCCCACATGAGAAGATGGAGGCTCACAGCACTACTCCCCCACATGAGAAGATGGAGGCTCACACCGCTGCTCCCCCACATGAGAAGATGGAGGCTCACACCGCTGCTTCCCCACATGAGAAGATGGAGGCTCACACCACTGCTCCCCCACATGAGAAGATGGAGGCTCACACCGCTGCTCCCCCACATGAGAAGATGGAGGCTCACACCACTGCTCCCCCACATGAGAAGATGGAGGCTTACACCGCTGCTCCCCACATGAGAAGATGGAGGCTCACACCCCTGCTCCCCCACATGAGAAGAAGGAGGCTCACACCGCTGCTCCCCCACATGAGAAGATGGAGGCTCACACCGCTGCTCCTCCACATGAGAAGATGGAGGCTCACACCGCTGCTCCCCCACATGAGAAGATGGAGGCTCACACCGCTGCTCCCCCACATGAGAAGATGGAGGCTCACACCGCTGCTCCCCCACATGAGAAGATGGAGGCTCACACCGCTGCTCCCCCACATGAGAAGATGGAGGCTCACACCGCTGCTCCCCCACATGAGAAGATGGAGGCTCACACCGCTGCTCCTCCACATGAGAAGATGGAGGCTCACACCTCTGCTCCCCCACATGAGAAGATGGAGGCTCACACCGCTGCTCCTCCACATGAGAAGATGGAGGCTCACACCGCTGCTCCCCCACATGAGAAGATGGAGGCTCACACCTCTGCTCCCCCACATGAGAAGATGGAGGCTCACACCTCTGCTCCTCCACATGAGAAGATGGAGGATCACATCGCTGCTCCCCCACATGAGAAGATGGAGGCTCACACCGCTGCTCCTCCACATGAGAAGATGGAGGCTCAGACCGCTGCTCCCCCACATGAGAAGATGGCGGCTCACACCGCTGCTCCCCCACATGAGAAGATGGAGGCTCACACCGCTGCTCCCCCACATGAGAAGATGGAGGCTCACACCGCTGCTCCCCCACATGAGAAGATGGAGGCTCACACCGCTGCTCCTCCACATGAGAAGATGGAGGCTCACACCGCTGCTCCCCCACATGAGAAGATGGAGGCTCACACCGCTGCTCCCCCACATGAGAAGATGGAGGCTCACACCGCTGCTCCCCCACATGAGAAGATGGAGGCTCACACCTCTGCTCCTCCACATGAGAAGATGGAGGCTCACACCACTGCTCCTCCACATGAGAAGATGGAGGCTCACACCGCTGCTCCTCCACATGAGAAGATGGAGGCTCACACTGCTGCTCCACATGAGAAGATGGAGGCTCACACCGCTGCTCCCCCACATGAGAAGATGGAGGCTCACACCGCTGCTCCTCCACATGAGAGGATGGAGGCTCACACCGCTGCTCCCCCACATGAGAAGATGGAGGCTCACACCGCTGCTCCTCCACATGAGAAGATGGAGGCTCACACCGCTGCTCCCCCACATGAGAAGATGGAGGCTCACACCGCTGCTCCCCCACATGAGAAGATGGCGGCTCACACCACTGCTCCTCCACATGAGAAGATGGAGGCTCACACCGCTGCTCCCCCACATGAGAAGATGGAGGCTCACACCACTGCTCCCCCACATCAGAGGATGGAGGCTCACACCGCTGCTCCCCCACATGAGAAGATGGAGGCTCACACCGCTGCTCCCCCACATGAGAAGATGGAGGCTCACACCGCTGCTCCCCCACATGAGAAGATGGAGGCTCACACCACTGCTCCCCCACATCAGAGGATGGAGGCTCACACCGCTGCTCCCCCACATGAGAAGATGGAGGCTCACACCACTGCTCCCCCACATCAGAGGATGGAGGCTCACACCGCTGCTCCCCCACATGAGAAGATGGAGGCTCACACCGCTGCTCCTCCACATGAGAAGATGGAGGCTCACACCACTGCTCCCCCACATCAGAGGATGGAGGCTCACACCGCTGCTCCCCCACATGAGAAGATGGAGGCTCACACCGCTGCTCCCCCACATGAGAAGATGGCGGCTCACACCACTGCTCCTCCACATGAGAAGATGGAGGCTCACACCACTGCTCCCCCACATCAGAGGATGGAGGCTCACACCGCTGCTCCCCCACGAGAAGATGGCGGTTCACACCACTGCTCCTCCACATGAGAAGATGGCGGCTCACACCGCTGCTCCTCCACATGAGAAGATGGAGGCTCACACCTCTGCTCCCCCACATGAGAAGATGGAGGGTCACACCGCTGCTCCCCCACATGAGAAGATGGAGGCTCACACCACTGCTCCCCCACATGAGAAGATGGAGGCTCACACCCCTGCTCCTCCACATGAGAAGATGGCGGCTCACACCGCTGCTCCCGCACATGAGAAGATGGAGGCTCACACCTCTGCTCCCCCACATGAGAAGATGGAGGCTCACATCGCTGCTCCCCCACATGAGAAGATGGAGGCTCACACCGCTGCTCCTCCACATGAGAAGATGGAGGCTCACACCGCTGCTCCCCCACATGAGAAGATGGCGGCTCACACCGCTGCTCCTCCACATGAGAAGATGGAGGCTCACACCGCTGCTCCCCCACATGAGAAGATGGAGGCTCACACCGCTGCTCCTCCACATGAGAAGATGGAGGCTCACACCGCTGCTCCCCCACATGAGAAGATGGAGGCTCACACCTCTGCTCCCCCACATGAGAAGATGGAGGCTCACACCGCTGCTCCCCCACATGAGAAGATGGAGGCTCACACCGCTGCTCCCCCACATGAGAAGATGGAGGCTCACACCTCTGCTCCTCCACATGAGAAGTTGGAGGCTCACACCCCTGCTCCCGCACATGAGAAGATGGAGGCTCACACCGCTGCTCCCCCACATGAGAAGATGGAGGCTCACACCTCTGCTCCCCCACATGAGAAGATGGAGGCTCACACCGCTGCTCCCCCACATGAGAAGATGGAGGCTCACACCGCTGCTCCCCCACATGAGAAGATGGAGGCTCACACCTCTGCTCCTCCACATGTGAAGTTGGAGGCTCACACCCCTGCTCCCGCACATGAGAAGATGGAGGCTCACACCGCTGCTCCCCCACATGAGAGGATGGAGGCTCACACCACTGCTCTCCCACATGAGAAGATGGCGGCTCACACCACTGCTCCCCCACATGAGAAGATGGAGGCTCACACCTCTGCTCCTCCACATGAGAAGATGGAGGCTCACACCGCTGCTCCCCCACATGAGAAGATGGCGGCTCACACCCCTGCTCCCCCACATGAGAAGATGGAGGCTCACACCGCTGCTCCCCCACATGAGAAGATGGCGGCTCACACCACTGCTCCTCCACATGAGAAGATGGAGGCTCACACCGCTGCTCCCCCACATGAGAAGATGGAGGCTCACACCGCTGCTCCTCCACATGAGAAGATGGAGGCTCACACCGCTGCTCCCCCACATGAGAAGATGGAGGCTCACACCTCTGCTCCTCCACATGAGAAGATGGAGGCTCACACCGCTGCTCCCCCACATGAGAGGATGGAGGCTCACACCGCTGCTCCTCCACATGAGAAGATGGAGGCTCACACCGCTGCTCCCCCACATGAGAAGATGGAGGCTCACACCGCTGCTCCCGCACATGAGAAGATGGAGGCTCACACCGCTGCTCCTCCACATGAGAAGATGGAGGCTCACACCGCTGCTCCCCCACATGAGAAGATGGAGGCTCACACCCCTGCTCCCCCACATGAGAAGATGGAGGCTCACACCGCTGCTCCCCCACATGAGAAGATGGAGGCTCACACCACTGCTCCCCCACATGAGAAGATGGAGGCTCACACCACTGCTCCCCCACATGAGAAGATGGAGGCTTACACCGCTGCTCCCCACATGAGAAGATGGAGGCTCACACTGCTGCTCCACATGAGAAGATGGAGGCTCACACCGCTGCTCCCCCACATGAGAAGATGGCGGTTCACACCACTGCTCCTCCACATGAGAAGATGGCGGCTCACACCGCTGCTCCTCCACATGAGAAGATGGAGGCTCACACCTCTGCTCCCCCACATGAGAAGATGGAGGCTCACACCCCTGCTCCCCCACATGAGAAGAAGGAGGCTCACACCGCTGCACCCCCACATGAGAAGATGGAGGCTCACACCGCTGCTCCTCCACATGAGAAGATGGAGGCTCACACCGCTGCTCCCCCACATGAGAAGATGGAGGCTCACACCGCTGCTCCCCCACATGAGAAGATGGAGGCTCACACCGCTGCTCCCCCACATGAGAAGATGGAGGCTCACACCGCTGCTCCCCCACATGAGAAGATGGAGGCTCACACCACTGCTCCTCCACATGAGAAGATGGAGGCTCACACCGCTGCTCCTCCACATGAGAAGATGGAGGCTCACACTGCTGCTCCACATGAGAAGATGGAGGCTCACACCGCTGCTCCCCCACATGAGAAGATGGAGGCTCACACCGCTGCTCCTCCACATGAGAGGATGGAGGCTCACACCGCTGCTCCCCCACATGAGAAGATGGAGGCTCACACCGCTGCTCCTCCACATGAGAAGATGGACGCTCACACCGCTGCTCCCCCACATGAGAAGATGGAGGCTCACACCGCTGCTCCCCCACATGAGAAGATGGAGGCTCACACCCCTGCTCCCCCACATGAGAAGATGGAGGCTCACACCGCTGCTCCCCCACATGAGAAGATGGAGGCTCACACCGCTGCTCCTCCACATGAGAAGATGGACGCTCACACCGCTGCTCCCCCACATGAGAAGATGGAGGCTCACACCGCTGCTCCCCCACATGAGAAGATGGAGGCTCACACCGCTGCTCCCCCACATGAGAAGATGGAGGCTCACACCGCTGCTCCTCCACATGAGAAGATGGAGGCTCACACCGCTGCTCCCCCACATGAGAAGATGGAGGCTCACACCGCTGCTCCCCCACATGAGAAGATGGAGGCTCACACCGCTGCTCCCCCACATGAGAAGATGGACGCTCACACCGCTGCTCCCCCACATGAGAAGATGGAGGCTCACACCGCTGCTCCTCCACATGAGAAGATGGAGGCTCACACCCCTGCTCCCCCATATGAGAAGATGGAGGCTCACACCGCTGCTCCCCCACATGAGAAGATGGCGGCTCACACCACTGCTCCCCCACATGAGAAGATGGCGGTTCACACCACTGCTCCTCCACATGAGAAGATGGCGGCTCACACCGCTGCTCCTCCACATGAGAAGATGGAGGCTCACACCTCTGCTCCCCCACATGAGAAGATGGAGGCTCACACCGCTGCTCCCCCACATGAGAAGATGGAGGCTCACACCGCTGCTCCTCCACATGAGAAGATGGAGGCTCACACCTCTGCTCCTCCACATGAGAAGATGGAGGCTCACACCGCTGCTCCCGCACATGAGAAGATGGAGGCTCACACCACTGCTCCCCCACATGAGAAGATGGAGGCTCACACCGCTGCTCCCCCACATGAGAAGATGGAGGCTCACACCCCTGCTCCTCCACATGAGAAGATGGCGGCTCACACCGCTGCTCCCCCACATGAGAAGATGGAGGCTCACACCCCTGCTCCTCCACATGAGAAGATGGAGGCTCACACCGCTGCTCCTCCACATGAGAAGATGGAGGCTCACACCCCTGCTCCTCCACATGAGAAGATGGAGGCTCACACCTCTGCTCCTCCACATGAGAAGATGGAGGCTCACACCGCTGCTCCTCCACATGAGAAGATGGAGGCTCACACCGCTGCTCCCCCACATGAGAAGATGGAGGCTCACACCGCTGCTCCCCCACATGAGAAGATGGCGGCTCACACCACTGCTCCTCCACATGAGAAGATGGAGGCTCACACCACTGCTCCCCCACATCAGAGGATGGAGGCTCACACCACTGCTCCTCCACATGAGAAGATGGAGGCTCACACCGCTGCTCCCCCACATGAGAAGATGGCGGCTCACACCGCTGCTCCTCCACATGAGAAGATGGAGGCTCACACCTCTGCTCCCCCACATGAGAAGATGGAGGGTCACACCGCTGCTCCCCCACATGAGAAGATGGAGGCTCACACCACTGCTCCCCCACATGAGAAGATGGAGGCTCACACCGCTGCTCCCCCACGAGAAGATGGAGGCTCACACCCCTGCTCCTCCACATGAGAAGATGGCGGCTCACACCGCTGCTCCCCCACATAAGATGGAGGCTCACACCTCTGCTCCCCCACATGAGAAGATGGAGGCTCACATCGCTGCTCCCCCACATGAGAAGATGGAGGCTCACACCGCTGCTCCCCCACATGAGAAGATGGAGGCTCACATCGCTGCTCCCCCACATGAGAAGATGGAGGCTCACATCGCTGCTCCCCCACATGAGAAGATGGAGGCTCACACCGCTGCTCCCCCACATGAGAAGATGGCGGCTCACACCGCTGCTCCTCCACATGAGAAGATGGAGGCTCACACCTCTGCTCCCCCACATGAGAAGATGGAGGCTCACACCTCTGCTCCTCCACATGAGAAGATGGAGGCTCACATCGCTGCTCCCCCACATGAGAAGATGGAGGCTCACACCGCTGCTCCTCCACATGAGAAGATGGAGGCTCACACCGCTGCTCCCCCACATGAGAAGATGGAGGCTCACACCGCTGCTCCCCCACATGAGAAGATGGCGGCTCACACCGCTGCTCCCCCACATGAGAAGATGGAGGCTCACACCCCTGCTCCCCCACATGAGAAGATGGAGGCTCACACCGCTGCTCCTCCACATGAGAAGATGGAGGCTCACACCCCTGCTCCCCCACATGAGAAGATGAAGGCTCACACCACTGCTCCCCCACATGAGAAGATGAAGGCTCACACCGCTGCTCCCCCACATGAGAAGATGGAGGCTCACACCGCTGCTCCCCCACATGAGAAGATGGAGGCTCACACCGCTGCTCCCGCACATGAGAAGATGGAGGCTCACACCGCTGCTCCCGCACATGAGAAGATGGAGGCTCACACCGCTGCTCCCCCACATGAGAAGATGAAGGCTCACACCGCTGCTCCCCCACATGAGAAGATGGAGGCTCACACCGCTGCTCCCCCACATGAGAAGATGGAGGCTCACACCGCTGCTCCCGCACATGAGAAGATGGAGGCTCACACCGCTGCTCCCGCACATGAGAAGATGGAGGCTCACACCGCTGCTCCCCCACATGAGAAGATGAAGGCTCACACCGCTGCTCCCCCACATGGGAAGATGGCGGCTCACACCGCTGCTCCCCCACATGAGAAGATGGAGGCTCACACCACTGCTCCCCCACATGAGAAGATGAAGGCTCACACCGCTGCTCCCCCACATGAGAAGATGGAGGCTCACACCGCTGCTCCCCCACATGAGAAGATGGAGGCTCACACCGCTGCTCCTCCACATGAGAAGATGGTGGCTCACACCACTGCTCCCCCACATGAGAAGATGGCGGCTCACACCGCTGCTCCCCCACATGAGAAGATGGCGGCTCACACCGCTGCTCCCCCACATGAGAAGATGGCGGCTCACACCACTGCTCCTCCACATGAGAAGATGGCGGCTCACACCACTGCTCCTCCACATGAGAAGATGGAGGCTCACACCTCTGCTCCCCCACATGAGAAGATGGAGGCTCACACCTCTGCTCCCCCACATGAGAAGATGGCGGCTCACACCACTGCTCCCCCACATGAGAAGATGGCGGCTCACACCACTGCTCCTCCACATGAGAAGATGGAGGCTCACACCGCTGCTCCCCCACATGAGAAGATGGCGGCTCACACCGCTGCTCCACCACATGAGAAGATGGAGGGTCACACCGCTGCTCCCCCACATGAGAAGATGGAGGCTCACACCGCTGCTCCCCCACATGAGAAGATGGAGGCTCACACCTCTGCTCCTCCACATGAGAAGATGGAGGCTCACACCTCTGCTCCCCCACATGAGAAGATGGCGGCTCACACCACTGCTCCTCCACATGAGAAGATGGAGGCTCACACCGCTGCTCCCCCACATGAGAAGATGGCGGCTCACACCGCTGCTCCCCCACATGAGAAGATGGAGGGTCACACCGCTGCTCCCCCACATGAGCAGATGGAGGCTCACACCGCTGCTCCCCCACATGAGAAGATGGAGGCTCACACCGCTGCTCCTCCACATGAGAAGATGGAGGCTCACATCGCTGCTCCCCCACATGAGAGGATGGAGGCTCACACCGCTGCTCCCCCACATGAGAAGATGGCGGCTCACACCACTGCTCCTCCACATGAGAAGATGGAGGCTCACACCTCTGCTCCCCCACATGAGAAGATGGAGGGTCACACCACTGCTCCTCCACATGAGAAGATGGCGGCTCACACCACTGCTCCTCCACATGAGAAGATGGAGGCTCACACCTCTGCTCCCCCACATGAGAAGATGGAGGGTCACACCGCTGCTCCCCCACATGAGAAGATGGAGGCTCACACCGCTGCTCCCCCACATGAGAAGATGGAGGCTCACACCGCTGCTCCCCCACATGAGAGGATGGAGGCTCACACCGCTGCTCCCCCACATGAGAAGATGGCGGCTCACACCACTGCTCCCCCACATGAGAAGATGGAGGCTCACACCCCTGCTCCCCCACATGAGAAGATGGAGGCTCACACCGCTGCTCCTCCACATGAGAAGATGGAGGCTCACACCGCTGCTCCCCCACATGAGAAGATGGAGGCTCACACCCCTGCTCCCCCACATGAGAAGATGGAGGCTCACACCGCTGCTCCTCCACATGAGAAGATGGAGGCTCACATCGCTGCTCCCCCACATGAGAGGATGGAGGCTCACACCACTGCTCCCCCACATGAGAAGATGGAGGCTCACACCGCTGCTCCCCCACATGAGAAGATGGAGGCTCACACCGCTGCTCCCCCACATGAGAAGATGGAGGCTCACACCGCTGCTCCCCCACATGAGAAGATGGAGGCTCACACCACTGCTCCCCCACATGAGAAGATGGAGGCTCACACCGCTGCTCCCCCACATGAGAAGATGGAGGCTCACACCCCTGCTCCCCCACATGAGAAGATGGAGGCTCACACCGCTGCTCCCCCACATGAGAAGATGGAGGCTCACACCGCTGCTCCCCCACATGAGAAGATGGAGGCTCACACCACTGCTCCCCCACATGAGAAGATGGAGGCTCACAACGCTGCTCCCCCACATGAGAAGATGGAGGCTCACACCGCTGCTCCCCCACATGAGAAGATGGCGGCTCACACCGCTGCTCCCCCACATGACTATGCCCCATACAATATGGAGCCTCCTGAGCAGCCTCCTGAGCATTTACTACAATGGTGTGTGCAGTATGGCGCAGCACTCGTCACATTGCCGGTCTCTAGGTCGCAGCTGCAGACTGGCAAGAGAATAATCCCCCCACCAGAAATGGCGTCCGAATCAGGGGAGGTGGGGGCCCGTACCTCTATGTCCAGGAGGCCCTGGGAGCGGATGGCTCCTGTGCAGGGAGTGATGGTGAATTCCCGAGGTCTCCGGCCTCCCTGCTGCCGTCTCCTCCAGGCTGCGGCCTGCTCTTCCAGGATGTGGCTGTGACTGCTGATGCTGGGGTCTCCGCCGCCATCTCCGGGGACCCGCAGGCTGAAGCTCATGGGAACCAGAGATGTGTTATTTAGGGAACAGGAGAGAGTTCGCGGAAACCCTGGAAAAAACATCATTTCCATGTGAAAGCCTCATAATAAGGCAGACGTATATATATGTATACACACTGCAGCCCAGACCGCGGCCCAGACCGCAGCCCTGCACCTATCTGGTCTTACACATACAAAGGAAATCACACATCACACAGAAAAACTAATCAATAATCCACCACTAACTAGGAGGACGTCATTATCACAAGAGAATGACATCTATAAGGAGACGGCGACTGTCTGGGGTAGTGGATTCCAAAGAACTGGTGCAGCACAAGGTGTTAGTCTTAGATCATAACCAGACCAAAGAGGACGGGTAGGTGGTAGAGAGAGGAGGAGGAGATGTAGGGCAGTGCAGCACTGTGGAGAGGACGGGTAGGTGGTAGACAGAGATGAGGAGGAGATGTAGGGCGGTGCAGCACTGTGGAGAGGACGGGTAGGTGGTAGACAGAGATGAGGAGGAGATGTAGGGCAGTGCAGCACTGTGGAGAGGACGGGTAGGTGATAGACAGATGAGGAGGAGATGTAGGGCGGTGCAGCACTGTGGAGAGGACGGGTAGGTGATAGACAGATGAGGAGGAGATGTAGGGCAGTGCAGCACTGTGGAGAGGACGGGTAGGTGGTAGAGAGATGAGGAGGAGATGTAGGGCAGTGCAGCACTGTGGAGAGGACGGGTAGGTGATAGACAGATGAGGAGGAGATATAGGGCAGTGCAGCACTGTGGAGAGGACGGGTAGGTGATAGACAGATGAGGAGGAGATGTAGGGCAGTGCAGCACTGTGGAGAGGACGGGTAGGTGATAGAGAGATGAGGAGGAGATGTAGGGTGGTGCAGCACTGTGGAGAGGATGGGTAAGGGGTAGACAGATGAGGAGGAGATGTAGGGCAGTGCAGCACTGTGGAGAGGATGGGTAAGTGGTAGAGAGATGAGGAGGAGATGTAGGGCAGTGCAGCACTGTGGAGAGGATGGGTAGATGGTAGACAGATGAGGAGGAGATGTAGGGCGGTGCAGCACTGTGGAGAGGATGGGTAAGTGGTAGACAGATGAGGAGATGTAGGGCGGTGCAGCACTGTGGAGAGGACGGGTAAGTGGTAGACAGATGAGGAGGAGATGTAGGGCAGTGCAGCAATGTGGAGAGGACAGGTAGGTGATAGGGAAATGATGAGGAGATGCCGGGTGGTACAGCACTCTGGAGAGGACGGGTAGGTAGTAGAGAAAGGAGATGTAGGGCGGTGCAGCACAGTGGAGACGGGTAGGTGGTAGACAGAAAAGAGGAGGAAATGTAGGGCGGTGCAGCACTATGGAGAGGACGGGTAGGTGGTAGACAGAGATGAGAAGGAGGCGTAGAGTGGTGCAGCACTGTGGAGAGGACAGGTAAGGGTTAGAGAGATGAGATTGAGAGATGAGGAGGAGATGTAGGGCGGTGCAGCACTGTGTAGAGGACGGGTAGGTGGTAGAGAGATGAGGAGGAGATGTAGGGCGGTGCAGCACTGTGGAGAGGACGGGCAGGGTGGTAGACTGAGATGATGAGGCGATGTAAGGCGGTGCAGCACTGTGGAGAGGACGGGTAAGTGGTAGACAGATGAGGAGGAGATGTAGGGCAGTGCAGCAATGTGGAGAGGACGGGTAGGTGATAGGGAAATGATGAGGAGATGTCGGGTGGTACAGCACTCTGGAGAGGACGGGTAGGTGGTAGACAGAGATGAGAAGGAGGTGTAGAGTGGTGCAGCACTGTGGAACGGACAGGTAGGGGTTAGAGAGATGAGGAGGAAATGTAGGGTGGTGTGGCACTGTGGAGAGGACAGGTAGGTGGTAGAGAGATGAGGAGGAGATGTAGGGCGGTGTAGCACTGTTAAGAGAATGGGTAGGTGGTTGAGAGATGAAGAGGAGATGTAGGGCGGTGCAGCACTGTGTAGAGGACGGGTAGGTGGTAGAGAGATGAGGAGGAGATGTAGGGCAGTGCAGCACTGTGGAGAGGACGGGTAGGTGGTAGACAGAGATGAGGAGGAGATGTAGGGTGGTGCAGCACTGTGGAGAGGACGGGTAGGTGATAGACAGATGAGGAGGAGATGTAGGGCGGTGCAGCACTGTGGAGAGGACGGGTAGGTGGTAGACAGAGATGAGGAGGAGATGTAGGGCAGTGCAGCACTGTGGAGAGGACGGGTAGGTGATAGACAGATGAGGAGGAGATGTAGGGCAGTGCAGCACTGTGGAGAGGACGGGTAGGTGGTAGAGAGATGAGGAGGAGATGTAGGGCAGTGCAGCACTGTGGAGAGGACGGGTAGGTGATAGACAGATGAGGAGGAGATGTAGGGCAGTGCAGCACTGTGGAGAGGACGGGTAGGTGGTAGAGAGATGAGGAGGAGATGTAGGGCAGTGCAGCACTGTGGAGAGGACGGGTAGGTGATAGAGAGATGAGGAGGAGATGTAGGGTGGTGCAGCACTGTGGAGAGGATGGGTAAGTGGTAGACAGATGAGGAGGAGATGTAGGGCAGTGCAGCACTGTGGAGAGGATGGGTAAGTGGTAGAGAGATGAGGAGGAGATGTAGGGCAGTGCAGCACTGTGGAGAGGACGGGTAGGTGGTAGACAGAGATGAGAAGGAGGCGTAGAGTGGTGCAGCACTGTGGAGAGGACAGGTAGGTGGTAGAGAGATGAGGAGGAGATGTAGGGCGGTGCAGCACTGTGGAGAGGATGAGTAGGTGGTAGACAGAGATGAGGAGGAGATGTAGGGTGGTGTGGCACTGTGGAGAGGACAGGTAGGTGGTAGAGAGATGAGGAGGAGATGTAGGGCGGTGTAGCACTGTTAAGAGAATGGGTAGGTGGTTGAGAGATGAAGAGGAGATGTAGGGCGGTGCAGCACTGTGTAGAGGACGGGTAGGTGGTAGAGAGATGAGGAGGAGATGTAGGGCGGTGCAGCACTGTGGAGACAGGTAGGTGGTAGATGAGGAGGAGATGTAGGGCGGTGCAGCACTGTGAAGAGGACGGGTAGGTGGTAGAGAGATGAGGAGGAGATGTAGGGCAGTGCAGCACTGTGGTGAGGATGGGTAGGGTGGTAGAGAGATGAGGGGGAGATGTAGGGCGGTGCAGCACTGTGGTGAGGATGGGTAGGGTGGTAGCCAGATGAGGAGGAGATGTAGGGCGGTGCAGCACAGTGGAGAGGATGGGTAGGTGGTAGACAGAGATGAGGAGGAGATGTAGAGCAGGCACGGTGTTATATACAGGCAGACAGAGGTCACGGTGTTATATACAGGCAGACAAAGGACACGGTGTTATATACAGGCAGACAAAGGACATGGTGTTATATACAGGCAGACAAAGGACACGGTGTTATATACAGGCAGACAAAGGACACGGTGTTATAAACAGGCAGGGGGAGGACCAGAGAGGACGTTCAGTACATATCTGGGCGTTAACAGTGGGGAAATAGCACCAGCAGACCAAGGTTTTCCTACAGGGGGAGGAGAGCGATGTGCAGACGACACTCACCAAAAGACACATCCCCGAAGTGTAGGGCGGGCACGCTGAAGTGGAAGGTGGGTCCGATGATGCAGCCCCTGCCGGATCAGCACACGGATATCAGCAATACACGTATGTGTCACGTAGCACACAACACACAAAGCTGGATGATTGTGTTATCATCCTCTGGGCCCCAATCTGACCACATCACCTACCGGGGTCCCTGATGCCATGTTATATACCTGATTGTTAGTGTGACGTCATCAGGAGAGCCATCAACAATGAAGTGGAAATCCTCGGAGAACTCTCCCAGCAGGTGGCAGCACAGAGCAATCTGCACGGCCTGGTGTCCGTCAGGCAGAATGATGCCCTCACTGGGAGTGAAGGAAAAGCAGGATGCCAGGGCCGAGGAGTGCGGTGCCAGGCTGAACAGCCCATCGATGGCACCTTCATTTGTCAGGATGACCTTTTAAGAGGAAAGACAAGAATGAAGCCACAGCCATTACTGGGGCTCATGGTGGGCGAAGCTGGGCACATCTCAGCCATTACTGGGGCTCATGGTGGGCGAAGCTGGGCACATCTCTGCCATTACTGGGGCTCATGGTGGGCGAAGCTGGGCACATCTCTGCCATTACTGGGGCTCATGGTGGGCGAAGCTGGGCACATCTCAGCCATTACTGGGGCTCATGGTGGGCGAAGCTGGGCACATCTCTGCCATTACTGGGGCTCATGGTGGGCGAAGCTGGGCACATCTCTGCCATTACTGGGGCTCATGGTGGGCGAAGCTGGGCACATCTATGCCATTACTGGGGCTCATGGTGGGCGAAGCTGGGCACATCTCAGCCATTACTGGGACTCATGGTGGGCGAAGCTGGGCACATCTCTGACATTACTGGGGCTCATGGTGGGCGAAGCTGGGCACATCTCTGCCATTACTGGGGCTCATGGTGGGCGAAGCTGGGCACATCTCTGCCATTACTGGGGCTCATGGTGGGCGAAGCTGGGCACATCTCTGCCATTACTGGAGATCATGGTGGGCGATCCTGGGCACATCTCAGCCATTACTGGGGCTCATGGTGGGCGATCCTGGGCACATCTCTGCCATTACTGGGGCTCATGGTGGGCGAAGCTAGGCACATCTCTGCCATTACTGGGGCTCATGGTGGGCGAAGCTGGGCACATCTCAGCCATTACTGGGGCTCATGGTGGACAAAGCTGGGCACATCTCAGCCATTGCTGGGGCTCATGGTGGGCGAAGCTGGGCACATCTCAGCCATTACTGGGGCTCATGGTGGGCGTAGCTGGGCACATCTCAGCCATTACTGGGGCTCATTGTGGGCGAAGCTGGGCACATTTCTGCCATTACTGGGGCTTATGGTGGGCGAAGCTGGGCACATCTCAGCCATTACTGGGGCTCATGGTGGGCGAAGCTGGGCACATCTCTGCCATTACTGGGGCTTATGGTGGGCGAAGCTGGGCACATCTCAGCCATTACTGGGGCTCATGGTGGGCGAAGCTGGGCACATCTCTGCCATTACTGGGGCTCATGGTGGGCGAAGCTGGGCACATCTCAGCCATTACTGGGGCTCATGGTGGGAGTAGCTGGGCACATCTCAGCCATTACTGGGGCTCATTGTGGGCGAAGCTGGGTACATATCAGGCATTACTGGGGCTCATGGTGGGCAAAGCTGGGCACATCTCAGCCATTACTGGGGCTCATGGTCGGCGAAGCTGGGCACATATCAGGCATTACTGGGGCTCATGGTCGGCGAAGCTGGGCACATATCAGGCATTACTGGGGCTCATGGTGGGCAAAGCTGGGCACATCTCTGCCATTACTGGGGCTCATGGTGGGCGATCCTGGGCACATCTCTGCCATTACTGGGGCTCATGGTGGGCGAAGCTGGGCACATCTCAGCCATTACTGGGGCTTATGGTGGGCGAAGTTGGGCACATCTCTGCCATTACTGGGGCTCATGGTGGGCGAAGCTGGGCACATCTCAGCCATTACTGGGGCTCATGGTGGGCGAAGCTGGGCACATCTCAGCCATTACTGGGGCTCATGGTGGGCGAAGCTGGGCACATCTCAGCCATTACTGGGGCTCATGGTGGGCAAAGCTGGGCACATATCAGCCATTACTGGGGCTCAAGGTGGGTGATCCTGGGCACATCTCAGCCATTACTGGGGCTCATGGTGGGCGATCTTAGGCATCTCTCAGCCATTACTGGGGCTCATGGTGGGCAATCCTGGGCACATCTCAGCCATTACTGGGGATCGTGGTGGGCGAAGCTGGGCACATCTCAGCCATTACTGGGGCTCGTGGTGGGCGATCCTGGGCACACCTCAGCCATTACTGGGGCTTATGGTGAGCGAAGCTGGGCACATCTCAGCCATTACTGGGGCTTATGGCGGGCGAATGTGGGCACATCTCAGCTATTACTGGGGCTCATGGTGGGCGATCCTGGGCACATCTCAGCCATTACTGGGGCTTATGGTGGGCGAAGCTGGGCACATCTCAGCCATTACTGGGGTTTATGGTGGGCGAAGCTGGGCACATCTCAGCCATTACTGGGGCTCATGGTGGGCATTCCTGGGCATATTTCAGCCATTACTGGGGCTCATGGTGGGCAATCCTGGGCACATCTCAGCCATTACTGGGGCTCATGGTGGGCGAAGCTGGGCACATATCAGCCATTACTGGGGATCGTGGTGGGCGAAGCCGGGCACATCTCAGCCATTACTGGGGTTTATGGTGGGCGATCCTGGGCATATTTCAGCCATTACTGGGGCTCATGGTGGGCGATCCTGGGCATATTTCAGCCATTACTGGGGCTCATGGTGGGCGATCCTGGGCACATCTCAGCCATTACTGGGGCTCATGGTGGGCGAAGCTGGGCATATCTCTGCCATTACTGGGCTCATGGTGGGCGAAGCTGGGCATATCTCTGCCATTACTGGGCTCATGGTGGGCGATCCTGGGCACATCTCTGCCATTACTGGGGCTCATGGTGCGCTAAGCTGGGCACATCTCTGCCATTACTGGGGCTCATGGTGGGCGATCCTGGGCACATCTCAGTCATTACTGGGGCTTATGGTGGGCGAAGCTGGGCACGTGTCAGCCATTACTGGGGCTCATGGTGGGCGATCCTGGGCACATCTCAGCCATTACTGGGGCTTATGGTAGGCGAAGCTGGGCACATCTCAGCCATTACTGGGGCTCATGGTGGGCGAAGCAGGGCACATCTCAGCCATTACTGGGGCTCATGGTTGGCGATCCTGGGCACATCTCAGCCATTACTGGGGCTCATGGTGGGCGAAGCTGGGCACATCTCAGCCATTACTGGGGCTTATGGTGGGCGTAGCTGGGCACATCTCAGCCAATACTGGGGCTCATGGTGGGCGATCCTGGGCATCTCTCAGCCATTACTGGGGCTTATGGTGGGCGAAGCTGGGCACATCTCAGCCATTACTGGGGCTCAAGGTGGGCGATCCTGGGCACCTATCAGCCATTACTGGGGCTCATGGTGGGCGAAGCTGGGCACATCTTAGCCATTACTGGGGCTCATGGTGGGCGATCCTGGGCACATCTCAGCCATTACTGGGGCTCATGGTGGGCAAAGCTGGGCACATCTCAGCCATTACTGGGGCTTATGGTGGGCGAAGCTGGGCACGTCTCAGCCATTACTGGGGCTCATGGTGGGCGATCCTGGGCACATCTCAGCCATTACTGGGGCTTATGGTGGGCGAAGCTGGGCACATCTCAGCCATTACTGGGGCTCATGGTGGGCAATCCTGAGCACATCTCTGCCATTACTGGGGCTTATGGTGGGCGATCCTGGGCACACCTCAGCCATTACTGGGGCTCGTGGTGGGCGAAGCTGGGCACATCTCTGCCATTACTGGGGCTCATGGTGGGCGATCCTGGGCACATCTCAGCTATTACTTGGGTTCATGGTGGGCGAAGCAGGGCACATCTCAGCCATTACTGGGGCTCGTGGTGAGCGATCCTGGGCATATTTAAGCCATTACTGGGGCTCATGGAGGGTGATCCTGGGCACATCTCAGCCATTACTGGGGCTCATGGTGGGCAATCCTGGGCATATTTCAGCCATTACTGGGGCTCATGGTGGGCGATCCTGGGCACATCTCAGGCATTACTTGGGTTCATGGTGGGCGAAGCTGGGCACATCTCAGCCATTACTGGGGCTCGTGGTGGGCGATCCTGGGCATATTTCAGCCATTACTGGGGCTCATGGTGGGTGATCCTGGGCATATTTCAGCCATTACTGGAGCTCATGGTGGGCGATCCTGGGCACATCTCAGCCATTACTGGGGCTCATGGTGGGCAATCCTGGGCATATTTCAGCCATTACTGGGGCTCATGGTGGGCGATCCTGGGCACATCTCAGTCATTACTGGGGCTCATGGTGGGCGAAGCTGGGCACATATCAACCATTACTGGGGATCGTGGTGGGCGAAGCTGGGCACATCTCAGCCATTACTGGGGCTTATGGTGGGCGAAGCTAGGCACATCTCAGCCATTACTGGGGCTTATGGTGGGCGAAGCTAGGCACATCTCAGCCATTACTGGGGCTCATGGTGGGCGAAGCTGGGCACATCTCACCCATTACTTGCGTTCATGGTGGGCGAAGCTGGGCACATCTCAGCCATTACTGGGGCTCATGGTGGGCGAAGCTGGGCACATATCAGCCATTACTGGGGCTAAAGGAGGGTGATCCTGGGCATCTCTCAGCCATTACTGGGGCTCATGGTGGGCAATCCTGGGCACATCTCAGCCATTACTGGGGCTTATGGTGGGTGAAGCTGGGCATATCTCAGCCATTACTGGGGCTCATGGTGGGCGATCCTGGGCACATCTCAGCCATTACTGGGGCTTATGGTGGGTGAAGCTGGGCACATCTCAGCCATTACTGGGGCTCGTGGTGGGCGATCCAGGGCACATCTCAGCCATTACTGGGGCTTATGGTGGGCGAAGCTGGGCACATCTCAGCCATTACTGGGGCTAATGGTGGGCGAAGCTGGGCACATCTCAGCCATTACTGGGGCTTATGGTGGGCGAAGCTGGACACATCTCAGCCATTACTGGGGCTAATGGTGGGCGAAGCTGGGCACATCTCAGCCATTACTGGGGCTTATGGTGGGCGAAGCTGGGCACATCTCAGCCATTACTGGGGTGTATGGTGGGCGAAGCTGGGCACATCTCAGCCATTACTGGGGCTCATGGTGGGTGATCCTGGGCATCTCTCAGCCATTACTGGGGCTTATGGTGGGCGAAGCTGGGCACATCTTAGCCATTACTGGGGCTCATGGTGGGCGAAGCTGGGCACATCTCTGCCATTACTGGGGCTCATGGTGGGCGAAGCTGGGCACATCTCAGCCATTACTTGAGTTCATGGTGGGCGATCCTGGGCACATCTCAGCCATTACTGGGACTCATGGTGGGCGAAGCTGGGCACATCTCAGCCATTACTGGGGCTCATGGTGGGCGAAGCTGGGCACATCTCAGCCATTACTGGGGCTCATGGTGGGCGATCCTGGGCACATTTCAGTCATTACTGGGGATCATGGTGGGCGAAGCTGGGCACATCTCAGCCATTACTGGGGCTCATGCTGGGCGAAGCTGGGCACATCTCAGCCATTACTGGGGCTTATGGTGGGCGAAGCTGGGCAAGTGTCAGCCATTACTGGGGCTCATGGTGGGCGATCCAGGGCACATCTCAGCCATTACTGGGGCTTATGGTGGGAGAAGCTGGGAACATCTCAGCCATTACTGGGGCTCATGGTGGGCGAAGCTGGGCACATCTCAGCCATTACTGGGGCTCATGGTGGGCGATCCTGGGCATCTCTCAGCCATTACTGGGGCTAATGGTGGGCGAAGCTGGGCACATCTCAGCCATTACTGGGGCTCATGGTGGGCGATCCTGGGCATCTCTCAGCCATTACTGGGGCTTATGGTGGGCGAAGCTGGGCACAAATCAGCCATTACTGGAGCTCAAGGTGGGCGATCCTGGGCACCTATCAGCCATTACTGGGGCTCATGGTGGGCGAAGCTGGGCACATCTTAGCCATTACTGGTGCTCATGGTGGGCGAAGCTGGGCACATCTCAGCCATTACTGGGGCTTATGGTGGGCGAAGCTGGGCAAGTGTCAGCCATTACTGGGGCTCATGGTGGGCCATCCTGTGCACATCTCAGCCATTACTGGGGCTTATGGTGGGCGAAGCTGGGCACATCTCAGCCATTACTGGGGCTCATGGTGGGCGAAGCTAGGCACATCTCAGCCATTACTGGGGCTCATGGTGGGCGAAGCTGGGCACATTTTAGCCATTACTGGGGCTCATGGTGGGCGATCCTGGGCATCTCTCAGCCATTACTGGGGCTAATGGTGGGAGAAGCTGGGCACATCTCAGCCATTACTGGGGCTCATGGTGGGCGATCCTGGGCATCTCTCAGCCATTACTGGGGCTTATGGTGGGCGAAGCTGGGCACATCTCAGCCATTACTGGGGCTCAAGGTGGGCGATCCTGGGCACCTATCAGCCATTACTGGGGCTCATGGTGGGCGAAGCTGGGCACATCTTAGCCATTACTGGGGCTCATGGTGGGCGATCCTGGGCACATCTCAGCCATTACTGGGGCTCATGGTGGGCAAAGCTGGGCACATATCTGCCATTACTGGGGCTCATGGTGGGCAAAGCTGGGCACATATCTGCCATTACTGGGGCTCATGGTGGGCGATCATTGGCACATCTCAGCCATTACTGGGGCTTATGGTGGGCGAAGCTGGGCACGTCTCAGCCATTACTGGGGCTCATGGTGGGCGATCCTGGGCACATCTCAGCCATTACTGGGGCTTATGGTGGGCGAAGTTGGGCACATCTCAGCCATTACTGGGGCTCATGGTGGGCAATCCTGAGCACATCTCTGCCATTACTGGGGCTTACGGTGGGCGATCCTGGGCACATCTCAGCCATTACTGGGGCTCGTGGTGGGTGAAGCTGGGCACATCTCAGCCATTACTGGGGCTCATGGTGGGCGATCCTGGTCATATTTCAGCCATTACTGGGGCTCATGGTGGGCGATACTGGGCACATCTCAGCCATTACTGGGGCTCATGGTGGGCAATCCTGGGCACATCTCAGCCATTACTGGGGCTCATGGTGGGCGAAGCTGGGCACATATCAGCCATTACTGGGGATCGTGGTGGGCGAAGCTGGGCACATCTCAGCCATTACTGGGGCTTATGGTGGGTGAAGCTGGGCACATCTCAGCCATTACTTGGGTTCATGGTGGGCGAAGCTGGGCACATCTCAGCCATTACTGGGGCTCATGGTGGGCGAAGCTGGGCACATCTCAGCCATTACTTGGGTTCATGGTGGGCGATCCTGGGCACATCTCAGCCATTACTGGGGCTCATGGTGGGCGAAGCTGGGTACATCTCTGCCATTAGTGGGGCTCATGGTGGGCGAAGCTGGGCACATCTCTGCCATTACTGGGGCTCATGGTGGGCGAAGCTGGGCACATCTCAGCCATTACTTGGGTTCATGGTGGGCGATCCTGGGCACATCTCAGCCATTACTGGGACTCATGGTGGGCGAAGCTGGGCACATCTCAGCCATTACTGGGCTCATGGTGGGCGAAGCTGGGCACATCTCAGCCATTACGGGGGCTCATGGTGGGCGATCCTGGGCACATCTCAGCCATTACTGGGGATCATGGTGGGCGAAGCTGGGCACATCTCAGCCATTACTGGGGCTCATGGTGGGCGAAGCTGGGCACATCTCAGCCATTACTGGGGCTCATGGTGGGCGAAGCTGGGCACATCTCAGCCATTACGGGGGCTCATGGTGGGCGATCCTGGGCACATCTCAGCCATTACTGGGGATCATGGTGGGCGAAGCTGGGCACATCTCAGCCATTACTGGGGCTCATGGTGGGCGAAGCTGGGCACATCTCAGCCATTACTGGGGCTCATGGTGGGCGAAGCTGGGCACATCTCAGCCATTACTTGGGTTCATGGTGGGCGATCCTGGGCACATCTCAGCCATTACTGGGACTCACGGTGGGCGAAGCTGGGCACATCTCAGCCATTACTGGGGCTCATGGTGGGCGAAGCTGGGCACATTTTAGCCATTACTGGGGCTCATGGTGGGCGATCCTGGGCATCTCTCAGCCATTACTGGGGCTCATGGTGGGCGATCCTGGGCATCTCTCAGCCATTACTGGGGCTTATGGTGGGCGAAGCTGGGCACATCTCAGCCATTACTGGGGCTTATGGTGGGCGATCCTGGGCACATCTCAGCCATTACTGGGGCTCGTGGTGGGCGATCCTGGGCACATCTCAGCCATTACTGGGGCTCAAGGTGGCCGATCCTGGGCACCTATCAGCCATTACTGGGGCTCATGGTGGGCGAAGCTGGGCACATCTTAGCCATTACTGGGGCTCATGGTGGGCGATCCTGGGCACATCTCAGCCATTACTGGGGCTCATGATGGGCAAAGCTGGGCACATATCTGCCATTACTGGGGCTCATGGTGGGCAATCCTGGTCATATTTCAGCCATTACTGGGGCTCATGGTGGGCGATCCTGGGCACATCTCAGGCACTACTTGGGTTCATGGTGGGCGAAGCTGGGCACATCTCAGCCATTACTGGGGCTCGTGGTGGGCGATCCTGGGCATATTTCAGCCATTACTGGGGCTCATGGTGGGTGATCCTGGTCATATTTCAGCCATTGCTGGGGCTCATGGTGGGCGATCCTGGGCACATCTCAGCCATTACTGGAGCTCATGGTGGGCAATCCTGGGCATATTTCAGCCATTACTGGGGCTCATGGTGGGCGATCCTGGGCACATCTCAGCCATTACTGGGGCTCATGGTGGGCGAAGCTGGGCACATATCAGCCATTACTGGGGATCGTGGTGGGCGAAGCTGGGCACATATCAGCCATTACTGGGGATCGTGGTAGGCGAAGCTGGGCACATCTCAGCCATTACTGGGGCTCATGGTGGGCGAAGCTGGGCACATCTCAGCCATTACTTGGGTTCATGGTGGGCGAAGCTGGGCACATCTCTGCCATTACTGGGGCTCATGGTGGGCGCAGCTGGGTACATCTCTGCCATTAGTGGGGCTCATGGTGGGCGAAGCTGGGCACATCTCTGCCATTACTGGGGCTCATGGTGGGTGATCCTGGGCATCTCTCAGCCATTACTGGGGCTTATGGTGGGCGAAGCTGGGCACATCTTAGCCATTACTGGGGCTCATGGTGGGCGAAGCTGGGCACATCTCTGCCATTACTGGGGCTCATGGTGGGCGAAGCTGGGCACATCTCAGCCATTACTTGAGTTCATGGTGGGCGATCCTGGGCACATCTCAGCCATTACTGGGACTCATGGTGGGCGAAGCTGGGCACATCTCAGCCATTACTGGGGCTCATGGTGGGCGAAGCTGGGCACATCTCAGCCATTACTGGGGCTCATGGTGGGCGATCCTGGGCACATCTCAGTCATTACTGGGGATCATGGTGGGCGAAGCTGGGCACATCTCAGCCATTACTGGGGCTCATGCTGGGCGAAGCTGGGCACATCTCAGCCATTACTGGGGCTTATGGTGGGCGAAGCTGGGCAAGTGTCAGCCATTACTGGGGCTCATGGTGGGCGATCCAGGGCACATCTCAGCCATTACTGGGGCTTATGGTGGGCGAAGCTGGGCACATCTCAGCCATTACTGGGGCTCATGGTGGGCGAAGCTGGGCACATCTCAGCCATTACTGGGGCTCATGGTGGGCGAATCTGGGCACATTTTAGCCATTACTGGGGCTCATGGTGGGCGATCCTGGGCATCTCTCAGCCATTACTGGGGCTAATGGTGGGCGAAGCTGGGCACATCTCAGCCATTACTGGGGCTCATGGTGGGCGATCCTGGGCGTTTCTCAGCCATTACTGGGGCTTATGGTGGGCGAAGCTGGGCACAAATCAGCCATTACTGGAGCTCAAGGTGGGCGATCCTGGGCACCTATCAGCCATTACTGGGGCTCATGGTGGGCGAAGCTGGGCACATCTTAGCCATTACTGGTGCTCATGGTGGGCGAAGCTGGGCACATCTCAGCCATTACTGGGGCTTATGGTGGGCGAAGCTGGGCAAGTGTCAGCCATTACTGGGGCTCATGGTGGGCCATCCTGTGCACATCTCAGCCATTACTGGGGCTTATGGTGGGCGAAGCTGGGCACATCTCAGCCATTACTGGGGCTCATGGTGGGCGAAGCTGGGCACATCTCAGCCATTACTGGGGCTCATGGTGGGCGAAGCTGGGCACATTTTAGCCATTACTGGGGCTCATGGTGGGCGATCCTGGGCATCTCTCAGCCATTACTGGGGCTAATGGTGGGAGAAGCTGGGCACATCTCAGCCATTACTGGGGCTCATGGTGGGCGATCCTGGGCATCTCTCAGCCATTACTGGGGCTTATGGTGGGCGAAGCTGGGCACATCTCAGCCATTACTGGGGCTCAAGGTGGGCGATCCTGGGCACCTATCAGCCATTACTGGGGCTCATGGTGGGCGAAGCTGGGCACATCTTAGCCATTACTGGGGCTCATGGTGGGCGATCCTGGGCACATCTCAGCCATTACTGGGGCTCATGGTGGGCAAAGCTGAGCACATATCTGCCATTACTGGGGCTCATGGTGGGCAAAGCTGGGCACATATCTGCCATTACTGGGGCTCATGGTGGGCGATCATTGGCACATCTCAGCCATTACTGGGGCTTATGGTGGGCGAAGCTGGGCACGTCTCAGCCATTACTGGGGCTCATGGTGGGCGATCCTGGGCACATCTCAGCCATTACTGGGGCTTATGGTGGGCGAAGTTGGGCACATCTCAGCCATTACTGGGGCTCATGGTGGGCAATCCTGAGCACATCTCTGCCATTACTGGGGCTTACGGTGGGCGATAATGGGCACATCTCAGCCATTACTGGGGCTCGTGGTGGGTGAAGCTGGGCACATCTCAGCCATTACTGGGGCTCATGGTGGGCGATCCTGGTCATATTTCAGCCATTACTGGGGCTCATGGTGGGCGATACTGGGCACATCTCAGCCATTACTGGGGCTCATGGTGGGCAATCCTGGGCACATCTCAGCCATTACTGGGGCTCATGGTGGGCGAAGCTGGGCACATATCAGCCATTACTGGGGATCGTGGTGGGCGAAGCTGGGCACATCTCAGCCATTACTGGGGCTTATGGTGGGTGAAGCTGGGCACATCTCAGCCATTACTTGGGTTCATGGTGGGCGAAGCTGGGCACATCTCAGCCATTACTGGGGCTCATGGTGGGCGAAGCTGGGCACATCTCAGCCATTACTTGGGTTCATGGTGGGCGATCCTGGGCACATCTCAGCCATTACTGGGGCTCATGGTGGGCGAAGCTGGGTACATCTCTGCCATTAGTGGGGCTCATGGTGGGCGAAGCTGGGCACATCTCTGCCATTACTGGGGCTCATGGTGGGCGAAGCTGGGCACATCTCAGCCATTACTTGGGTTCATGGTGGGCGATCCTGGGCACATCTCAGCCATTACTGGGACTCATGGTGGGCGAAGCTGGGCACATCTCAGCCATTACTGGGGCTCATGGTGGGCGAAGCTGGGCACATCTCAGCCATTACGGGGGCTCATGGTGGGCGATCCTGGGCACATCTCAGCCATTACTGGGGATCATGGTGGGCGAAGCTGGGCACATCTCAGCCATTACTGGGGCTCATGGTGGGCGAAGCTGGGCACATCTCAGCCATTACTGGGGCTTATGGTGGGCGAAGCTGGGCAAGTGTCAGCCATTACTGGGGCTCATGGTGGGCGATCCTGGGCACATCTCAGCCATTACTAGGGCTTATGGTGGGCGAAGCTGGGCACATCTAAGCCATTACTGGGGCTCATGGTGGGCGAAGCTGGGCACATCTCAGCCATTACTGGGGCTCATGGTGGGCGAAGCTGGGCACATTTTAGCCATTACTGGGGCTCATGGTGGGCGATCCTGGGCATCTCTCAGCCATTACTTGGGCTAATGGTGGGCGAAGCTGGGCACATCTCAGCCATTACTGGGGCTCATGGTGGGCGATCCTGGGCATCTCTCAGCCATTACTGGGGCTTATGGTGGGCGAAGCTGGGCACATCTCAGCCATTACTGGGGCTTATGGTGGGCGATCCTGGGCACATCTCAGCCATTACTGGGGCTCGTGGTGGGCGATCCAGGGCACATCTCAGCCATTACTGGGGCTCAAGGTGGCCGATCCTGGGCACCTATCAGCCATTACTGGGGCTCATGGTGGGCGAAGCTGGGCACATCTTAGCCATTACTGGGGCTCATGGTGGGCGATCCTGGGCACATCTCAGCCATTACTGGGGCTCATGGTGGGCAAAGCGGGGCACATATCTGCCATTACTGGGGCTCATGGTGGGCGATCATTGGCACATCTCAGCCATTACTGGGGCTTATGGTGGGCGAAGCTGGGCACGTCTCAGCCATTACTGGGGCTCATGGTGGGCGATCCTGGGCACATCTCAGCCATTACTGGGGCTTATGGTGGGCGAAGCTGGGCACATCTCAGCCATTACTGGGGCTCATGGTGGGCAATCCTGAGAACATCTCTGCCATTACTGGGGCTTACGGTGGGCGATCCTGGGCACATCTCAGCCATTACTGGGGCTCGTGGTGGGAGAAGCTGGGCACATCTCAGCCATTACTGGGGCTCATGGTGGGCGATCCTGGGCACATCTCAGCCATTACTTGGGTTCATGGTGGGCGAAGCTGGGCACATCTCAGCCATTACTGGGGCTCGTGGTGGGCGATCCTGGGCATATTTCAGCCATTACTGGGGCTCATGGTGGGTGATCCTGGGCACATCTCAGCCATTACTAGGGCTCATGGTGGGCAATCCTGGTCATATTTCAGCCATTACTGGGGCTCATGGTGGGCGATCCTGGGCACATCTCAGGCATTACTTGGGTTCATGGTGGGCGAAGCTGGGCACATCTCAGCCATTACTGGGGCTCGTGGTGGGCGATCCTGGGCATATTTCAGCCATTACTGGGGCTCATGGTGGGCGATCCTGGGCACATCTCAGCCATTACTGGGGCTCATGGTGGGCAATCCTGGGCATATTTCAGCCATTACTGGGGCTCATGGTGGGCGATCCTGGGCACATCTCAGCCATTACTGGGGCTCATGGTGGGCGAAGCTGGGCACATATCAGCCATTACTGGGGATCGTGGTGGGCGAAGCTGGGCACATATCAGCCATTACTGGGGATCGTGGTAGGCGAAGCTGGGCACATCTCAGCCATTACTGGGGCTCATGGTGGGCGAAGCTGGGCACATCTCAGCCATTACTTGGGTTCATGGTGGGCGAAGCTGGGCACATTTCTGCCATTACTGGGGCTCATGGTGGGCGATCCTGGGCACATCTCTGCCATTACTGGGGCTCATGGTGGGCGAAGCTGGGTACATCTCTGCCATTAGTGGGGCTCATGGTGGGCGAAGCTGGGCACATCTCTGCCATTACTGGGGCTCATGGTGGGCGAAGCTGGGCACATCTCAGCCATTACTTGGGTTCATGGTGGGCGATCCTGGGCACATCTCAGCCATTACTGGGACTCATGGTGGGCGAAGCTGGGCACATCTCAGCCATTACTGGGGCTCATGGTGGGCGAAGCTGGGCACATCTCAGCCATTACTGGGGCTCATGGTGGGCGATCCTGGGCGCATCTCAGCCATTACTGGGGATCATGGTGGGCGAAGCTGGGCACATCTCAGCCATTACTGGGGCTCATGGTGGGCGAAGCTGGGCACATCTCAGCCATTACTGAGGCTCATGGTGGGCATAGCTGGGCACATCTCAGCCATTACTGGGGCTCATGGTGGGCGAAGCTGGGCACATCTCAGCCATTACTGGGGCTCATGGTGGGCGAAGCTGGGCACATCTCAGCCATTACTGGGGCTCATGGTGGGCGAAGCTGGGCACATCTCAGCCATTACTGGGTCTCATTGTGGGCAATCCTGGGCACATCTCAGCCATTACTGGGGCTCATGGTGGGCGATCCGAGGCACATCTCAGCCATTACTGGGGCTCATGGTGGGCGAAGCTGGGCACATCTCAGCCATTACTGGGGCTCATGGTGGGCGATCCTGGGCACATCTCAGACATTACTGGGGCTCATGGTGGGCAATCCTGGGCACAACTCAGTCATTACTGGGGCTCATGGTGGGCGATCCTGGGCACATCTCAGCCATTACTGGGGCTCATGGTGGGCGATCATTGGCACATCTCAGCCATTACTGGGGCTCATGGTGGGCGATCCTGGGCACATCTCAGCCATTACTGGGGCTCATGGTGGGCGAAGCTGGGCACATCTCAGCCATTTCTGGGGCTCATGGTGGCCGAAGCTGGGCACATGTCAACCATTACTGGGGATCGTGGTGGGTGAAGCTGGGCACATCTCAGCCATTACTGGGGCTTATGGTGGGCGAAGCTGGGCACATATCAGCCATTACTGGGGCTCATGGTGGGCGAAGCTGGGCACATCTCAGCCATTACTGGGGTTCATGGTGGGCGAAGCTGGGCACATCTCTGCCATTAGTGGGGCTCATGGTGGGCGAAGCTGGGCACATCTCTGCCATTACTGGGGCTCATGGTGGGCGAAGTTGGGCACATCTCAGCCATTTCTTGGGTTCATGGTGGGCGATCCTGGGCACATCTCAGCCATTACTGGGGCTCATGGTGGGCGAAGCTGGGCACATCTCAGCCATTACTGGGGCTCATGGTGGGCGAAGTTGGGCACATCTCAGCCATTACTGGGGCTGATGGTGGGCGATCCTGGGCACATCTCAGCCATTACTGGGGCTCATGGTGGGCGAAGCTGGGCACATCTCAGCCATTACTGGGGCTCATGGTGGGCGAAGCTGGGCACATCTCAGCCATTACTGAGGCTCATGGTGGGCGAAGCTGGGCACATCTCAGCCATTTCTGGGGCTCATGGTGGGCGAAGCTGGGCACATCTCCGCCATTACTGGGGCTCATGGTGGGCGAAGCTGGGCACATCTCAGCTATTACTGGGGCTCATGGTGGGCGAAGCTGGGCACATCTCAGCCATTACTGGGGCTCTTTGTGGGCAATCCTGGGCACATCTCAGCCATTACTGGGGTTCATGGTGGGCGATCCTGGGCACATCTCAGCCATTACTGGGGCTCATGCTGGGCGATCCTGGGCACATCTCAGCCATTACAGGGGCTCATGGTGGGAGAAGATGGGCACAACTCAGTCATTACTGGGGCTCATGGTGGGCGATCCTGGGCACATCTCAGCCATTACTGGGGCTCATGGTGGGCGATCCTGGGCACATCTCAGCCATTACTGGGGCTCATGGTGGGCGATCATTGGCACATCTCAGCCATTACTGGGGCTCATGGTGGGCGAAGCTGGGCACATCTCAGCCATTACTGTGGCTCATGGTGGGCGATCATTGGCACATCTCAGCCATTACTGGGGCTCATGGTGGACGAAGCTGGGCACATCTCAGCCATTACTGGGGCTCATGGTGGGTGATCCTGGGCATATTTCAGCCATTACTGGGGCTCATGGTGGGAGATCCTGAGCACATCTCAGCCATTACTGGGGCTCATGGTGGGCGATCCTGGGCACATCTCAGCCATTACTGGGGCTCATGGTGGGCGATCCTGGGCATATTTCAGCCATTACTGTGGTTCATGGTGGGCGATCCTGGGCACATCTCAGCCATTACTGGGGCTCATGGTGGGTGATCCTGGGCATATTTCAGCCATTACTGGGGCTCATGGTGGGTGAGCCTGGGCATATTTCAACCATTACTGGGGCTCATGGTGGGTGATCCTGAGCACATCTCAGCCATTACTGGGGCTCATGGTGGGCAATCCTGGGCACATCGCAGCCATTATTGGGATCATGGAGATCCGGAGATGGTGGCTACACATAGATCTGACAGATCACACACACAGAAAGGGTTGGGACAAAGCCAAGTGACTACAATAAGAGAGACCCAGTGATCGCAGGGACCAGGAGACCACCCTCTGTGACGAATAGCCGGGATCAGACAGGACAGGAGATCAGAAAATGGCATTAGAGGGCAGCACCTATTTATTATTGGCGATCGCTGGCTGCTCGGGAGGCCTGAAAAGCTGCAGTTTGGGCTATCGGGGAAAGCACTGACCTCGTAGTTGTGTGTGGAACCCACAAACACCTTCCCAATGTCCAACTCATTAAAGTTGAAGCAAAGTTTGGGCCCCAGGCCCTCTCCTCGTAGTCGCAGGGGCAGTCTGGTTTCACGACCTGCAGCAAAGACATGGAGTGAACAGTCTGAGACCACTGGATGTCACCACACACGGCTGTCAGGAGCCGGGCAGTGCTGCCGGCGTACAAGGTACCTGTGATGTCGCAATAGACCGTCCGCTGGTATATCCTGGCAGCCTGAGGCCGGAAGAGCACCGTCACCTGTACCGAGGAGTTAGGCCAGACATCCCCTTCCTAAAATTAGAAACACAGAGCTCTGCTGACAAAAAGACCACCAGGCGAGACACCCCCAACATTACAGATCTCTGCTTGCTGTCAGTGACTGTACACAGGTGGTCCGCTCCCAGGTGGTCCTGTGTGAGCAGGACAAGGCCAAGAGTACAGCTGCTGAAGATAAACTCATGCGTCAGGACTGTGACAGTAAACAGAGATGTTAGAAATATCTGAGAATGGGACACAAGGAACATTAAGCTTTCAGTATAAGAAGCCAGAGATGAAGGGGCTGCCATCAGGTAGGAGGACAACGAGGGTCCAGGACTCAACACACCGTATATGGAGTGCGAAGCCAGGCGTTACATGGCCACCAGCTGAGACCCCCTACTGTCCGGCAGGGAGGAGCAGACACAGCCAGGTGTTACATGGCCACCAGCTGAGACCCCCTACTGTCCGGCAGGGAGGAGCAGACACAGCCAGGCGTTACATGGCCACCAGCTGAGACCCCCTACTGTCCTGCAGGGAGGAGAGGACACAGCCAGGCGTTACATGGTCACCAGCTGAGACCCCCTACTGTCCTGCAGGGAGGAGAGGACACAGCCAGGCGTTACATGGCCACCAGCTGAGACCCCCTACTGTCCTGCAGGGAGGAGCAGACACAGCCAGGCGTTACATGGCCACCAGCTGAGACCACCTACTGTCCAGCAGGGAGGAGCAGACACAGCCAGGCGTTACATGGCCACCAGCTGAGTCCCCCTACTGTCCTGCAGGGAGGAGAGGACACAGCCAGGCGTTACATGGCCACCAGCTGAGACCACCTACTGTCCAGCAGGGAGGAGCAGACACAGCCAGGCGTTACATGGCCACCAGCTGAGACCCCCTACTGTCCGGCAGGGAGGAGAGGACACAGCCAGGCATTACATGGCCACCAGCTGAGTCCCCCTACTGTCCTGCAGGGAGGAGCAGACACAGCCAGGTGTTATATGGCCACCAGCTGAGACCCCCTACTGTCCTGCAGGGAGGAGAGGACACAGCCAGGCGTTACATGGCCACCAGCTGAGTCCCCCTACTGTCCTGCAGGGAGGAGCAGACACAGCCAGGTGTTATATGGCCACCAGCTGAGACCCCCTACTGTCCTGCAGGGAGGAGCAGACACAGCCAGGCGTTACATGGCCACCAGCTGAGACCCCCTACTGTCCTGCAGGGAGGAGCAGACACAGCCAGGCGTTACATGGCCACCAGCTGAGACCCCCTACTGTCCGGCAGGGAGGAGAGGACACAGCCAGGCGTTACATGGCCACCAGCTGAGACCCCCTACTGTCCTGCAGGGAGGAGAGGACACAGCCAGGCGTTACATGGCCACCAGCTGAGTCCCCCTACTGTCCTGCAGGGAGGAGAGGACACAGCCAGGCGTTACATGGCCACCAGCTGAGACCCCCTACTGTCCGGCAGGGAGGAGCAGACACAGCCAGGCGTTACATGGCTACCAGCTGAGACCCCCTACTGTCCGGCAGGGAGGAGAGGACACAGCCAGGCGTTACATGGCCACCAGCTGAGTCCCCCTACTGTCCGGCAGGGAGGAGAGGACACAGCCAGGCGTTACATGGCCACCAGCTGAGACCCCCTACTGTCCGGCAGGGAGGAGCAGACACAGCCAGGCGTTACATGGCCACCAGCTGAGTCCCCCTACTGTCCTGCAGGGAGGAGAGGACACAGCCAGGCGTTACATGGCCACCAGCTGAGTCCCCCTACTGTCCTGCAGGGAGGAGCAGACACAGCCAGGCGTTACATGGCCACCAGCTGAGACCCCCTACTGTCCTGCAGGGAGGAGCAGACACAGCCAGGCGTTACATGGCCACCAGCTGAGTCCCACTACTGTCCTGCAGGGTGGAGCAGACACAGCCAGGCGTTACATGGCCACCAGCTGAGTCCCCCTACTGTCCGGCAGGGAGGAGAGGACACAGCCAGGCGTTACATGGCCACCAGCTGAGACCCCCTACTGTCCTGCAGGGAGGAGAGGACACAGCCAGGCGTTACATGGCCACCAGCTGAGTCCCCCTACTGTCCGGCAGGGAGGAGAGGACACAGCCAGGCGTTACATGGCCACCAGCTGAGACCCCCTACTGTCCGGCAGGGAGGAGCAGACACAGCCAGGCGTTACATGGCCACCAGCTGAGACCCCCTACTGTCCGGCAGGGAGGAGCAGACACAGCCAGGCGTTACATGGCCACAAGCTGAGCCCCCTACTGTCCTGCAGGGAGGAGAGGACACAGCCAGGCGTTACATGGCCACAAGCTGAGCCCCCTACTGTCCTGCAGGGAGGAGAGGACACAGCCAGGCGTTACATGGCCACCAGCTGAGTCCCCCTACTGTCCTGCAGGGAGGAGAGGACACAGACAGGTGTTACATGGCCACCAGCTGAGACCCCCTACTGTCCTGCAGGGAGGAGAGGACACAGCCAGGCGTTACATGGCCACCAGCTGAGACCCCCTACTGTCCGGCAGGGAGGAGAGGACACAGCCAGGTGTTACATGGCCACCAGCTGAGACCCCCTACTGTCCTGCAGGGAGGAGAGGACACAGCCAGGCGTTACATGGCCACCAGCTGAGCCCCCTACTGTCCTGCAGGGAGGAGAGGACACAGCCAGGCGTTACATGGCCACCAGCTGAGTCCCACTACTGTCCTGCAGGGAGGAGCAGACACAGCCAGGCGTTACATGGCCACCAGCTGAGTCCCACTACTGTCCTGCAGGGAGGAGAGGACACAGCCAGGCGTTACATGGCCACCAGCTGAGACCCCCTACTGTCCTGCAGGGAGGAGAGGACACAGCCAGGCGTTACATGGCCACCAGCTGAGACCCCCTACTGTCCTGCAGGGAGGAGAGGACACAGCCAGGCGTTACATGGCCACCAGCTGAGACCCCCTACTGTCCTGCAGGGAGGAGAGGACACAGCCAGGCGTTACATGGCCACCAGCTGAGACCCCCTACTGTCCGGCAGGGAGGAGAGGACACAGCCAGGCGTTACATGGCCACCAGCTGAGACCCCCTACTGTCCGGCAGGGAGGAGCAGACACAGCCAGGCGTTACATGGCCACCAGCTGAGTCCCCCTACTGTCCTGCAGGGAGGAGAGGACACAGCCAGGCGTTACATGGCCACCAGCTGAGTCCCCCTACTGTCCTGCAGGGAGGAGCAGACACAGCCAGGCGTTACATGGCCACCAGCTGAGTCCCCCTACTGTCCGGCAGGGAGGAGCAGACACAGCCAGGCGTTACATGGCCACCAGCTGAGACCCCCTACTGTCCGGCAGGGAGGAGCAGACACAGCCAGGCGTTACATGGCCACCAGCTGAGACCCCCTACTGTCCTGCAGGGAGGAGCAGACACAGCCAGACGTTACATGGCCACCAGCTGAGACCCCCTACTGTCCGGCAGGGAGGAGCAGACACAGCCAGGCGTTACATGGCCACCAGCTGAGACCCCCTACTGTCCGGCAGGGAGGAGCAGACACAGCCAGGCGTTACATGGCCACCAGCTGAGACCCCCTACTGTCCTGCAGGGAGGAGAGGACACAGCCAGGCGTTACAAGGCCACCAGCTGAGACCCCCTACTGTCCTGCAGGGAGGAGAGGACACAGCCAGGCATTACATGGCCACCAGCTGAGACCCCCTACTGTCCTGCAGGGAGGAGAGGACACAGCCAGGCGTTACACGGCCACCAGCTGAGACCCCCTACTGTCCTGCAGGGAGGAGAGGACACAGCCAGGCGTTACATGGCCACCAGCTGAGACCCCCTACTGTCCGGCAGGGAGGAGAGAACACAGCCAGGTGTTACATGGCCACCAGCTGAGTCCCACTACTGTCCTGCAGGGTGGAGCAGACACAGCCAGGTGTTACATGGCCACCAGCTGAGTCCCCCTACTGTCCGGCAGGGAGGAGAGGACACAGCCAGGCGTTACATGGCCACCAGCTGAGACCCCCTACTGTCCTGCAGGGAGGAGAGGACACAGCCAGGTGTTCCATGGCCACCAGCTGAGTCCCCCTACTGTCCGGCAGGGAGGAGAGGACACAGCCAGGCGTTACATGGCCACCAGCTGAGACCCCCTACTGTCCGGCAGGGAGGAGCAGACACAGCCAGGCGTTACATGGCCACCAGCTGAGACCCCCTACTGTCCGGCAGGGAGGAGCAGACACAGCCAGGCGTTACATGGCCACAAGCTGAGACCCCTACTGTCCTGCAGGGAGGAGAGGACACAGCCAGGCGTTACATGGCCACCAGCTGAGTCCCCTACTGTCCTGCAGGGAGGAGAGGACACAGCCAGGCGTTACATGGCCACCAGCTGAGTCCCCCTACTGTCCTGCAGGGAGGAGAGGACACAGCCAGGCGTTACATGGCCACCAGCTGAGACCCCCTACTGTCCTGCAGGGAGGAGCAGACACAGCCAGGCGTTACATGGCCACCAGCTGAGACCCCCTACTGTCCTGCAGGGAGGAGCAGACACAGCCAGGCGTTACATGGCCACCAGCTGAGACCCCCTACTGTCCTGCAGGGAGGAGCAGACACAGCCAGGCGTTACATGGCCACCAGCTGAGTCCCCCTACTGTCCGGCAGGGAGGAGCAGACACAGCCAGGCGTTACATGGCCACCAGCTGAGACCCCCTACTGTCCTGCAGGGAGGAGCAGACACAGCCAGGCGTTACATGGCCACCAGCTGAGACCCCCTACTGTCCTGCAGGGAGGAGCAGACACAGCCAGGCGTTACATGGCCACCAGCTGAGACCCCCTACTGTCCGGCAGGGAGGAGCAGACACAGCCAGGCGTTACATGGCCACCAGCTGAGACCCCCTACTGTCCTGCAGGGAGGAGAGGACACAGCCAGGCGTTACAAGGCCACCAGCTGAGACCCCCTACTGTCCTGCAGGGAGGAGAGGACACAGCCAGGCATTACATGGCCACCAGCTGAGACCCCCTACTGTCCTGCAGGGAGGAGAGGACACAGCCAGGCGTTACATGGCCACCAGCTGAGACCCCCTACTGTCCTGCAGGGAGGAGAGCACACAGCCAGGCGTTACATGGCCACCAGCTGAGTCCCCCTACTGTCCAGCAGGGAGGAGCAGACACAGCCAGGCGTTACATGGCCACCAGCTGAGACCCCCTACTGTCCTGCAGGGAGGAGAGGACACAGCCAGGCGTTACATGGCCACCAGCTGAGTCCCCTACTGTCCTGCAGGGAGGAGAGGACACAGCCAGGTGTTACATGGCCACCAGCTGAGACCCCCTACTGTCCTGCAGGGAGGAGAGGACACAGCCAGGCGTTACATGGCCACCAGCTGAGTCCCCTACTGTCCTGCAGGGAGGAGAGGACACAGCCAGGTGTTACATGGCCACCAGCTGAGACCCCCTACTGTCCTGCAGGGAGGAGAGGACACAGCCAGGCGTTACATGGCCACCAGCTGAGTCCCCCTACTGTCCTGCAGGGAGGAGAGGACACAGCCAGGCGTTACATGGCCACCAGCTGAGTCCCCCTACTGTCCTGCAGGGAGGAGAGGACACAGCCAGGTGTTACATGGCCACCAGCTGAGTCCCACTACTGTCCTGCAGGGAGGAGAGGACACAGCCAGGCGTTACATGGCCACCAGCTGAGACCCCCTACTGTCCTGCAGGGAGGAGAGGACACAGCCAGGCGTTACATGGCCACCAGCTGAGACCCCTACTGTCCTGCAGGGAGGAGAGGACACAGCCAGGCGTTACATGGCCACCAGCTGAGACCCCCTACTGTCCGGCAGGGAGGAGAGGACACAGCCAGGCGTTACATGGCCACCAGCTGAGACCCCCTACTGTCCGGCAGGGAGGAGCAGACACAGCCAGGCGTTACATGGCCACCAGCTGAGTCCCCCTACTGTCCTGCAGGGAGGAGAGGACACAGCCAGGCGTTACATGGCCACCAGCTGAGATCCCCTACTGTCCGGCAGGGAGGAGAGGACACAGCCAGGCGTTACATGGCCACCAGCTGAGACCCCCTACTGTCCGGCAGGGAGGAGCAGACACAGCCAGGCGTTACATGGCCACCAGCTGAGTCCCCCTACTGTCCTGCAGGGAGGAGAGGACACAGCCAGGCGTTACATGGCCACCAGCTGAGTCCCCCTACTGTCCTGCAGGGAGGAGAGGACACAGCCAGGCGTTACATGGCCACCAGCTGAGTCCCCCTACTGTCCTGCAGGGAGGAGCAGACACAGCCAGGCGTTACATGGCCACCAGCTGAGACCCCCTACTGTCCTGCAGGGAGGAGCAGACACAGCCAGGCGTTACATTGCCACCAGCTGAGACCCCCTACTGTCCGGCAGGGAGGAGCAGACACAGCCAGGCGTTACATGGCCACCAGCTGAGACCCCCTACTGTCCGGCAGGGAGGAGCAGACACAGCCAGGCGTTACATGGCCACCAGCTGAGACCCCCTACTGTCCGGCAGGGAGGAGCAGACACAGCCAGGCGTTACATGGCCACCAGCTGAGACCCCCTACTGTCCGGCAGGGAGGAGAGGACACAGCCAGGCGTTACATGGCCACCAGCTGAGTCCCCCTACTGTCCTGCAGGGAGGAGCAGACACAGCCAGGCGTTACATGGCCACCAGCTGAGACCCCCTACTGTCCTGCAGGGAGGAGCAGACACAGCCAGGCGTTACATGGCCACCAGCTGAGTCCCCCTACTGTCCGGCAGGGAGGAGCAGACACAGCCAGGCATTACATGGCCACCAGCTAAGACCCCCTACTGTCCGGCAGGGAGGAGCAGACACAGCCAGGCGTTAAATGGCCACCAGCTGAGACCCCCTACTGTCCTGCAGGGAAGAGCAGACACAGCCAGGCGTTACATGGCCACCAGCTGAGACCCCCTACTGTCCGGCAGGGAGGAGCAGACACAGCCAGGCGTTACATGGCCACCAGCTGAGTCCCACTACTGTCCTGCAGGGTGGAGCAGACACAGCCAGGTGTTACATGGCCACCAGCTGAGTCCCCCTACTGTCCGGCAGGGAGGAGAGGACACAGCCAGGCGTTACATGGCCACCAGCTGAGACCCCCTACTGTCCGGCAGGGAGGAGCAGACACAGCCAGGCGTTACATGGCCACCAGCTGAGACCCCCTACTGTCCGGCAGGGAGGAGCAGACACAGCCAGGCGTTACATGGCCACAAGCTGAGACCCCTACTGTCCTGCAGGGAGGAGAGGACACAGCCAGGCGTTACATGGCCACCAGCTGAGTCCCCTACTGTCCTGCAGGGAGGAGAGGACACAGCCAGGTGTTACATGGCCACCAGCTGAGACCCCCTACTGTCCTGCAGGGAGGAGAGGACACAGCCAGGCGTTACATGGCCACCAGCTGAGTCCCCCTACTATCCTGCAGGGAGGAGAGGACACAGCCAGGCGTTACATGGTTACCAGCTGAGTCCCCCTACTATCCTGCAGGGAGGAGAGGACACAGCCAGGCGTTACATGGTTACCAGCTGAGACCCCCTACTGTCCTGCAGGGAGGAGAGGACACAGCCAGGCGTTACATGGCCACCAGCTGAGTCCCCCTACTGTCCTGCAGGGAGGAGAGGACACAGCCAGGCGTTACATGGCCACCAGCTGAGTCCCCCTACAATCCTGCAGGGAGGAGAGGACACAGCCAGGCGTTACATGGTTACCAGCTGAGACCCCCTACTGTCCTGCAGGGAGGAGCAGACACAGCCAGGCGTTACATGGCCACCAGCTGAGTCCCCCTACTGTCCGGCAGGGAGGAGCAGACACAGCCAGGCGTTACATGGCCACCAGCTGAGACCCCCTACTGTCCTGCAGGGAGGAGCAGACACAGCCAGGCGTTACATGGCCACCAGCTGAGACCCCCTACTGTCCGGCAGGGAGGAGCAGACACAGCCAGGCGTTACATGGCCACCAGCTGAGACCCCCTACTGTCCTGCAGGGAGGAGAGGACACAGCCAGGCGTTACAAGGCCACCAGCTGAGACCCCCTACTGTCCTGCAGGGAGGAGAGGACACAGCCAGGCATTACATGGCCACCAGCTGAGACCCCCTACTGTCCTGCAGGGAGGAGAGGACACAGCCAGGCGTTACATGGCCACCAGCTGAGACCCCCTACTGTCCTGCAGGGAGGAGAGCACACAGCCAGGCGTTACATGGCCACCAGCTGAGTCCCCCTACTGTCCAGCAGGGAGGAGCAGACACAGCCAGGCGTTACATGGCCACCAGCTGAGACCCCCTACTGTCCTGCAGGGAGGAGAGGACACAGCCAGGCGTTACATGGCCACCAGCTGAGTCCCCTACTGTCCTGCAGGGAGGAGAGGACACAGCCAGGTGTTACATGGCCACCAGCTGAGACCCCCTACTGTCCTGCAGGGAGGAGAGGACACAGCCAGGCGTTACATGGCCACCAGCTGAGTCCCCTACTGTCCTGCAGGGAGGAGAGGACACAGCCAGGTGTTACATGGCCACCAGCTGAGACCCCCTACTGTCCTGCAGGGAGGAGAGGACACAGCCAGGCGTTACATGGCCACCAGCTGAGTCCCCCTACTGTCCTGCAGGGAGGAGAGGACGCAGCCAGGCGTTACATGGCCACCAGCTGAGTCCCCCTACTGTCCTGCAGGGAGGAGAGGACACAGCCAGGTGTTACATGGCCACCAGCTGAGTCCCACTACTGTCCTGCAGGGAGGAGAGGACACAGCCAGGCGTTACATGGCCACCAGCTGAGACCCCCTACTGTCCTGCAGGGAGGAGAGGACACAGCCAGGCGTTACATGGCCACCAGCTGAGACCCCTACTGTCCTGCAGGGAGGAGAGGACACAGCCAGCCGTTACATGGCCACCAGCTGAGACCCCCTACTGTCCGGCAGGGAGGAGAGGACACAGCCAGGCGTTACATGGCCACCAGCTGAGACCCCCTACTGTCCGGCAGGGAGGAGCAGACACAGCCAGGCGTTACATGGCCACCAGCTGAGTCCCCCTACTGTCCTGCAGGGAGGAGAGGACACAGCCAGGCGTTACATGGCCACCAGCTGAGATCCCCTACTGTCCGGCAGGGAGGAGAGGACACAGCCAGGCGTTACATGGCCACCAGCTGAGACCCCCTACTGTCCGGCAGGGAGGAGCAGACACAGCCAGGCGTTACATGGCCACCAGCTGAGTCCCCCTACTGTCCTGCAGGGAGGAGAGGACACAGCCAGGCGTTACATGGCCACCAGCTGAGTCCCCCTACTGTCCTGCAGGGAGGAGCAGACACAGCCAGGCGTTACATTGCCACCAGCTGAGACCCCCTACTGTCCTGCAGGGAGGAGCAGACACAGCCAGGCGTTACATGGCCATCAGCTGAGTCCCCCTACTGTCCGGCAGGGAGGAGCAGACACAGCCAGGCGTTACATGGCCACCAGCTGAGACCCCCTACTGTCCGGCAGGGAGGAGCAGACACAGCCAGGCGTTACATGGCCACCAGCTGAGACCCCCTACTGTCCGGCAGGGAGGAGCAGACACAGCCAGGCGTTACATGGCCACCAGCTGAGACCCCCTACTGTCCGGCAGGGAGGAGAGGACACAGCCAGGCGTTACATGGCCACCAGCTGAGTCCCCCTACTGTCCTGCAGGGAGGAGCAGACACAGCCAGGCGTTACATGGCCACCAGCTGAGACCCCCTACTGTCCTGCAGGGAGGAGCAGACACAGCCAGGCGTTACATGGCCACCAGCTGAGTCCCCCTACTGTCCGGCAGGGAGGAGCAGACACAGCCAGGCGTTACATGGCCACCAGCTGAGACCCCCTACTGTCCGGCAGGGAGGAGCAGACACAGCCAGGCGTTAAATGGCCACCAGCTGAGACCCCCTACTGTCCTGCAGGGAAGAGCAGACACAGCCAGGCGTTACATGGCCACCAGCTGAGACCCCCTACTGTCCGGCAGGGAGGAGCAGACACAGCCAGGCGTTACATGGCCACCAGCTGAGACCCCCTACTGTCCGGCAGGGAGGAGCAGACACAGCCAGGCGTTACATGGCCACCAGCTGAGACCCCCTACTGTCCTGCAGGGAGGAGAGGACACAGCCAGGCGTTACAAGGCCACCAGCTGAGACCCCCTACTGTCCTGCAGGGAGGAGAGGACACAGCCAGGCATTACATGGCCACCAGCTGAGACCCCCTACTGTCCTGCAGGGAGGAGAGGACACAGCCAGGCGTTACATGGCCACCAGCTGAGACCCCCTACTGTCCTGCAGGGAGGAGAGGACACAGCCAGGCGTTACATGGCCACCAGCTGAGTCCCCCTACTGTCCAGCAGGGAGGAGCAGACACAGCCAGGCGTTACATGGCCACCAGCTGAGACCCCCTACTGTCCGGCAGGGAGGAGCAGACACAGCCAGGCGTTACATGGCCACCAGCTGAGACCCCCTACTGTCCTGCAGGGAGGAGAGGACACAGCCAGGCGTTACATGGCCACCAGCTGAGACCCCCTACTGTCCTGCAGGGAGGAGAGGACACAGCCAGGCGTTACATGGCCACCAGCTGAGACCCCCTACTGTCCTGCAGGGAGGAGAGGACACAGCCAGGCGTTACATGGCCACCAGCTGAGACCCCCTACTGTCCTGCAGGGAGGAGAGGACACAGCCAGGCGTTACATGGCCACCAGCTGAGACCCCCTACTGTCCTGCAGGGAGGAGCAGACACAGCCGGGCGTTACATGGCCACCAGCTGAGTCCCCCTACTGTCCTGCAGGGAGGAGAGGACACAGCCAGGCGTTACATGGCCACCAGCTGAGTCCCACTACTGTCCTGCAGGGAGGAGAGGACACAGCCAGGCGTTACATGGCCACCAGCTGAGACCCCCTACTGTCCTGCAGGGAGGAGAGGACGCAGCCAGGCGTTACATGGCCACCAGCTGAGACCCCCTACTGTCCTGCAGGGAGGAGAGGACACAGCCAGGCGTTACATGGCCACCAGCTGAGACCCCCTACTGTCCGGCAGGGAGGAGAGAACACAGCCAGGTGTTACATGGCCACCAGCTGAGACCCCCTACTGTCCTGCAGGGAGGAGCAGACACAGCCAGGCGTTACATGGCCACCAGCTGAGACCCCCTACTGTCCGGCAGGGAGGAGCAGACACAGCCAGGCGTTACATGGCCACCAGCTGAGTCCCCCTACTGTCCTGCAGCGAGGAGCAGACACAGCCAGGCGTTACATGGCCATCAGCTGAGACCCCCTACTGTCCTGCAGGGAGGAGCAGACACAGCCAGGCGTTACATGGCCACCAGCTGAGACCCCCTACTGTCCGGCAGGGAGGAGCAGACACAGCCAGGCGTTACATGGCCACCAGCTGAGACCCCCTACTGTCCGGCAGGGAGGAGCAGACACAGCCAGGCGTTACATGGCCACCAGCTGAGACCCCCTACTGTCCGGCAGGGAGGAGAGGACACAGCCAGGCGTTACATGGCCACCAGCTGAGTCCCCCTACTGTCCTGCAGGGAGGAGCAGAGACAGCCAGGCGTTACATGGCCACCAGCTGAGACCCCCTACTGTCCGGCAGGGAGGAGAGGACACAGTCAGGCGTTACATGGCCACCAGCTGAGTCGCCCTACTGTCCTGCAGGGAGGAGCAGACACAGCCAGGCGTTACATGGCCACCAGCTGAGACCCCCTACTGTCCTGCAGGGAGGAGCAGACACAACCAGGCGTTACATGGCCACCAGCTGAGACCCCCTACTGTCCGGCAGGGAGGAGCAGACACAGCCAGGCGTTACATGGCCACCAGCTGAGACCCCCTACTGTCCTGCAGGGAGGAGCAGACACAGCCAGGCGTTACATGGCCACCAGCTGAGACCCCCTACTGTCCGGCAGGGAGGAGCAGACACAGCCAGGCGTTACATGGCCACCAGCTGAGACCCCCTACTGTCCGGCAGGGAGGAGCAGACACAGCCAGGCGTTACATGGCCACCAGCTGAGACCCCCTACTGTCCTGCAGGGAGGAGAGGACACAGCCAGGCGTTACAAGGCCACCAGCTGAGACCCCCTACTGTCCTGCAGGGAGGAGAGGACACAGCCAGGCGTTACATGGCCACCAGCTGAGACCCCCTACTGTCCTGCAGGGAGGAGAGGACACAGCCAGGCGTTACATGGCCACCAGCTGAGTCCCCCTACTGTCCAGCAGGGAGGAGCAGACACAGCCAGGCGTTACATGGCCACCAGCTGAGACCCCCTACTGTCCGGCAGGGAGGAGCAGACACAGCCAGGCGTTACATGGCCACCAGCTGAGACCCCCTACTGTCCTGCAGGGAGGAGAGGACACAGCCAGGCGTTACATGGCCACCAGCTGAGACCCCCTACTGTCCTGCAGGGAGGAGAGGACACAGCCAGGCGTTACATGGCCACCAGCTGAGACCCCCTACTGTCCTGCAGGGAGGAGAGGACACAGCCAGGCGTTACATGGCCACCAGCTGAGACCCCCTACTGTCCGGCAGGGAGGAGCAGACACAGCCAGGCGTTACATGGCCACCAGCTGAGACCCCCTACTGTCCGGCAGGGAGGAGCAGACACAGCCAGGCGTTACATGGCCACCAGCTGAGACCACCTACTGTCCAGCAGGGAGGAGCAGACACAGCCAGGCGTTACATGGCCACCAGCTGAGTCCCCCTACTGTCCTGCAGGGAGGAGAGGACACAGCCAGGCGTTACATGGCCACCAGCTGAGACCCCCTACTGTCCGGCAGGGAGGAGAGGACACAGCCAGGCATTACATGGCCACCAGCTGAGTCCCCCTACTGTCCTGCAGGGAGGAGCAGACACAGCCAGGTGTTATATGGCCACCAGCTGAGACCCCCTACTGTCCTGCAGGGAGGAGCAGACACAGCCAGGCGTTACATGGCCACCAGCTGAGTCCCCCTACTGTCCTGCAGGGAGGAGAGGACACAGCCAGGTGTTACATAGCCACCAGCTGAGACCCCCTACTGTCCGGCAGGGAGGAGAGGACACAGCCAGGCGTTACATGGCCACCAGCTGAGACCCCCTACTGTCCTGCAGGGAGGAGAGGACACAGCCAGGCGTTACATGGCCACCAGCTGAGACCCCCTACTGTCCGGCAGGGAGGAGCAGACACAGCCAGGCGTTACATGGCCACCAGCTGAGACCCCCTACTGTCCGGCAGGGAGGAGCAGACACAGCCAGGCGTTACATGGCTACCAGCTGAGACCCCCTACTGTCCGGCAGGGAGGAGAGGACACAGCCAGGCGTTACATGGCCACCAGCTGAGTCCCCCTACTGTCCGGCAGGGAGGAGAGGACACAGCCAGGCGTTACATGGCCACCAGCTGAGATCCCCTACTGTCCTGCAGGGAGGAGAGGACACAGCCAGGCATTACATGGCCACAAGCTGAGCCCCCTACTGTCCTGCAGGGAGGAGAGGACACAGCCAGGCGTTACATGGCCACCAGCTGAGTCCCCCTACTGTCCTGCAGGGAGGAGCAGACACAGCCAGGCGTTACATGGCCACCAGCTGAGACCCCCTACTGTCCTGCAGGGAGGAGCAGACACAGCCAGGCGTTACATGGCCACCAGCTGAGACCACCTACTGTCCAGCAGGGAGGAGCAGACACAGCCAGGCGTTACATGGCCACCAGCTGAGTCCCCCTACTGTCCTGCAGGGAGGAGAGGACACAGCCAGGCGTTACATGGCCACCAGCTGAGACCCCCTACTGTCCGGCAGGGAGGAGAGGACACAGCCAGGCATTACATGGCCACCAGCTGAGTCCCCCTACTGTCCTGCAGGGAGGAGCAGACACAGCCAGGTGTTATATGGCCACCAGCTGAGACCCCCTACTGTCCTGCAGGGAGGAGAGGACACAGCCAGGCGTTACATGGCCACCAGCTGAGTCCCCCTACTGTCCTGCAGGGAGGAGCAGACACAGCCAGGTGTTATATGGCCACCAGCTGAGACCCCCTACTGTCCTGCAGGGAGGAGCAGACACAGCCAGGCGTCACATGGCCACCAGCTGAGACCCCCTACTGTCCTGCAGGGAGGAGCAGACACAGCCAGGCGTTACATGGCCACCAGCTGAGACCCCCTACTGTCCGGCAGGGAGGAGAGGACACAGCCAGGCGTTACATGGCCACCAGCTGAGACCCCCTACTGTCCTGCAGGGAGGAGAGGACACAGCCAGGCGTTACATGGCCACCAGCTGAGTCCCCCTACTGTCCTGCAGGGAGGAGAGGACACAGCCAGGCGTTACATGGCCACCAGCTGAGACCCCCTACTGTCCGGCAGGGAGGAGCAGACACAGCCAGGCGTTACATGGCTACCAGCTGAGACCCCCTACTGTCCGGCAGGGAGGAGAGGACACAGCCAGGCGTTACATGGCCACCAGCTGAGTCCCCCTACTGTCCGGCAGGGAGGAGAGGACACAGCCAGGCGTTACATGGCCACCAGCTGAGACCCCCTACTGTCCGGCAGGGAGGAGCAGACACAGCCAGGCGTTACATGGCCACCAGCTGAGTCCCCCTACTGTCCTGCAGGGAGGAGAGGACACAGCCAGGCGTTACATGGCCACCAGCTGAGTCCCCCTACTGTCCTGCAGGGAGGAGCAGACACAGCCAGGCGTTACATGGCCACCAGCTGAGACCCCCTACTGTCCTGCAGGGAGGAGCAGACACAGCCAGGCGTTACATGGCCACCAGCTGAGTCCCACTACTGTCCTGCAGGGTGGAGCAGACACAGCCAGGCGTTACATGGCCACCAGCTGAGTCCCCCTACTGTCCGGCAGGGAGGAGAGGACACAGCCAGGCGTTACATGGCCACCAGCTGAGACCCCCTACTGTCCTGCAGGGAGGAGAGGACACAGCCAGGCGTTACATGGCCACCAGCTGAGTCCCCCTACTGTCCGGCAGGGAGGAGAGGACACAGCCAGGCGTTACATGGCCACCAGCTGAGACCCCCTACTGTCCGGCAGGGAGGAGCAGACACAGCCAGGCGTTACATGGCCACCAGCTGAGACCCCCTACTGTCCGGCAGGGAGGAGCAGACACAGCCAGGCGTTACATGGCCACAAGCTGAGCCCCCTACTGTCCTGCAGGGAGGAGAGGACACAGCCAGGCGTTACATGGCCACAAGCTGAGCCCCCTACTGTCCTGCAGGGAGGAGAGGACACAGCCAGGCGTTACATGGCCACCAGCTGAGACCCCCTACTGTCCTGCAGGGAGGAGAGGACACAGCCAGGCGTTACATGGCCACCAGCTGAGACCCCCTACTGTCCGGCAGGGAGGAGAGGACACAGCCAGGTGTTACATGGCCACCAGCTGAGACCCCCTACTGTCCTGCAGGGAGGAGAGGACACAGCCAGGCGTTACATGGCCGCCAGCTGAGCCCCCTACTGTCCTGCAGGGAGGAGAGGACACAGCCAGGCGTTACATGGCCACCAGCTGAGTCCCACTACTGTCCTGCAGGGAGGAGCAGACACAGCCAGGCGTTACATGGCCACCAGCTGAGTCCCACTACTGTCCTGCAGGGAGGAGAGGACACAGCCAGGCGTTACATGGCCACCAGCTGAGACCCCCTACTGTCCTGCAGGGAGGAGAGGACACAGCCAGGCGTTACATGGCCACCAGCTGAGACCCCCTACTGTCCTGCAGGGAGGAGAGGACACAGCCAGGCGTTACATGGCCACCAGCTGAGACCCCCTACTGTCCTGCAGGGAGGAGAGGACACAGCCAGGCGTTACATGGCCACCAGCTGAGACCCCCTACTGTCCGGCAGGGAGGAGAGGACACAGCCAGGCGTTACATGGCCACCAGCTGAGACCCCCTACTGTCCGGCAGGGAGGAGCAGACACAGCCAGGCGTTACATGGCCACCAGCTGAGTCCCCCTACTGTCCTGCAGGGAGGAGAGGACACAGCCAGGCGTTACATGGCCACCAGCTGAGTCCCCCTACTGTCCTGCAGGGAGGAGCAGACACAGCCAGGCGTTACATGGCCACCAGCTGAGTCCCCCTACTGTCCTGCAGGGAGGAGCAGACACAGCCAGGCGTTACATGGCCACCAGCTGAGTCCCCCTACTGTCCGGCAGGGAGGAGCAGACACAGCCAGGCGTTACATGGCCACCAGCTGAGACCCCCTACTGTCCGGCAGGGAGGAGCAGACACAGCCAGGCGTTACATGGCCACCAGCTGAGACCCCCTACTGTCCTGCAGGGAGGAGCAGACACAGCCAGACGTTACATGGCCACCAGCTGAGACCCCCTACTGTCCGGCAGGGAGGAGCAGACACAGCCAGGCGTTACATGGCCACCAGCTGAGACCCCCTACTGTCCGGCAGGGAGGAGCAGACACAGCCAGGCGTTACATGGCCACCAGCTGAGACCCCCTACTGTCCTGCAGGGAGGAGAGGACACAGCCAGGCGTTACAAGGCCACCAGCTGAGACCCCCTACTGTCCTGCAGGGAGGAGAGGACACAGCCAGGCATTACATGGCCACCAGCTGAGACCCCCTACTGTCCTGCAGGGAGGAGAGGACACAGCCAGGCGTTACACGGCCACCAGCTGAGACCCCCTACTGTCCTGCAGGGAGGAGAGGACACAGCCAGGCGTTACATGGCCACCAGCTGAGACCCCCTACTGTCCGGCAGGGAGGAGAGAACACAGCCAGGTGTTACATGGCCACCAGCTGAGTCCCACTACTGTCCTGCAGGGTGGAGCAGACACAGCCAGGTGTTACATGGCCACCAGCTGAGTCCCCCTACTGTCCGGCAGGGAGGAGAGGACACAGCCAGGCGTTACATGGCCACCAGCTGAGACCCCCTACTGTCCTGCAGGGAGGAGAGGACACAGCCAGGTGTTCCATGGCCACCAGCTGAGTCCCCCTACTGTCCGGCAGGGAGGAGAGGACACAGCCAGGCGTTACATGGCCACCAGCTGAGACCCCCTACTGTCCGGCAGGGAGGAGCAGACACAGCCAGGCGTTACATGGCCACCAGCTGAGACCCCCTACTGTCCGGCAGGGAGGAGCAGACACAGCCAGGCGTTACATGGCCACAAGCTGAGACCCCTACTGTCCTGCAGGGAGGAGAGGACACAGCCAGGCGTTACATGGCCACCAGCTGAGTCCCCTACTGTCCTGCAGGGAGGAGAGGACACAGCCAGGCGTTACATGGCCACCAGCTGAGTCCCCCTACTGTCCTGCAGGGAGGAGAGGACACAGCCAGGCGTTACATGGCCACCAGCTGAGACCCCCTACTGTCCTGCAGGGAGGAGCAGACACAGCCAGGCGTTACATGGCCACCAGCTGAGACCCCCTACTGTCCTGCAGGGAGGAGCAGACACAGCCAGGCGTTACATGGCCACCAGCTGAGACCCCCTACTGTCCTGCAGGGAGGAGCAGACACAGCCAGGCGTTACATGGCCACCAGCTGAGTCCCCCTACTGTCCGGCAGGGAGGAGCAGACACAGCCAGGCGTTACATGGCCACCAGCTGAGACCCCCTACTGTCCTGCAGGGAGGAGCAGACACAGCCAGGCGTTACATGGCCACCAGCTGAGACCCCCTACTGTCCTGCAGGGAGGAGCAGACACAGCCAGGCGTTACATGGCCACCAGCAGAGACCCCCTACTGTCCGGCAGGGAGGAGCAGACACAGCCAGGCGTTACATGGCCACCAGCTGAGACCCCCTACTGTCCTGCAGGGAGGAGAGGACACAGCCAGGCGTTACAAGGCCACCAGCTGAGACCCCCTACTGTCCTGCAGGGAGGAGAGGACACAGCCAGGCATTACATGGCCACCAGCTGAGACCCCCTACTGTCCTGCAGGGAGGAGAGGACACAGCCAGGCGTTACATGGCCACCAGCTGAGACCCCCTACTGTCCTGCAGGGAGGAGAGCACACAGCCAGGCGTTACATGGCCACCAGCTGAGTCCCCCTACTGTCCAGCAGGGAGGAGCAGACACAGCCAGGCGTTACATGGCCACCAGCTGAGACCCCCTACTGTCCTGCAGGGAGGAGAGGACACAGCCAGGCGTTACATGGCCACCAGCTGAGTCCCCTACTGTCCTGCAGGGAGGAGAGGACACAGCCAGGTGTTACATGGCCACCAGCTGAGACCCCCTACTGTCCTGCAGGGAGGAGAGGACACAGCCAGGCGTTACATGGCCACCAGCTGAGTCCCCTACTGTCCTGCAGGGAGGAGAGGACACAGCCAGGTGTTACATGGCCACCAGCTGAGACCCCCTACTGTCCTGCAGGGAGGAGAGGACACAGCCAGGCGTTACATGGCCACCAGCTGAGTCCCCCTACTGTCCTGCAGGGAGGAGAGGACACAGCCAGGCGTTACATGGCCACCAGCTGAGTCCCCCTACTGTCCTGCAGGGAGGAGAGGACACAGCCAGGTGTTACATGGCCACCAGCTGAGTCCCACTACTGTCCTGCAGGGAGGAGAGGACACAGCCAGGCGTTACATGGCCACCAGCTGAGACCCCCTACTGTCCTGCAGGGAGGAGAGGACACAGCCAGGCGTTACATGGCCACCAGCTGAGACCCCTACTGTCCTGCAGGGAGGAGAGGACACAGCCAGGCGTTACATGGCCACCAGCTGAGACCCCCTACTGTCCGGCAGGGAGGAGAGGACACAGCCAGGCGTTACATGGCCACCAGCTGAGACCCCCTACTGTCCGGCAGGGAGGAGCAGACACAGCCAGGCGTTACATGGCCACCAGCTGAGTCCCCCTACTGTCCTGCAGGGAGGAGAGGACACAGCCAGGCGTTACATGGCCACCAGCTGAGATCCCCTACTGTCCGGCAGGGAGGAGAGGACACAGCCAGGCGTTACATGGCCACCAGCTGAGACCCCCTACTGTCCGGCAGGGAGGAGCAGACACAGCCAGGCGTTACATGGCCACCAGCTGAGTCCCCCTACTGTCCTGCAGGGAGGAGAGGACACAGCCAGGCGTTACATGGCCACCAGCTGAGTCCCCCTACTGTCCTGCAGGGAGGAGAGGACACAGCCAGGCGTTACATGGCCACCAGCTGAGTCCCCCTACTGTCCTGCAGGGAGGAGCAGACACAGCCAGGCGTTACATGGCCACCAGCTGAGACCCCCTACTGTCCTGCAGGGAGGAGCAGACACAGCCAGGCGTTACATTGCCACCAGCTGAGACCCCCTACTGTCCGGCAGGGAGGAGCAGACACAGCCAGGCGTTACATGGCCACCAGCTGAGACCCCCTACTGTCCGGCAGGGAGGAGCAGACACAGCCAGGCGTTACATGGCCACCAGCTGAGACCCCCTACTGTCCGGCAGGGAGGAGCAGACACAGCCAGGCGTTACATGGCCACCAGCTGAGACCCCCTACTGTCCGGCAGGGAGGAGAGGACACAGCCAGGCGTTACATGGCCACCAGCTGAGTCCCCCTACTGTCCTGCAGGGAGGAGCAGACACAGCCAGGCGTTACATGGCCACCAGCTGAGACCCCCTACTGTCCTGCAGGGAGGAGCAGACACAGCCAGGCGTTACATGGCCACCAGCTGAGTCCCCCTACTGTCCGGCAGGGAGGAGCAGACACAGCCAGGCATTACATGGCCACCAGCTAAGACCCCCTACTGTCCGGCAGGGAGGAGCAGACACAGCCAGGCGTTAAATGGCCACCAGCTGAGACCCCCTACTGTCCTGCAGGGAAGAGCAGACACAGCCAGGCGTTACATGGCCACCAGCTGAGACCCCCTACTGTCCGGCAGGGAGGAGCAGACACAGCCAGGCGTTACATGGCCACCAGCTGAGTCCCACTACTGTCCTGCAGGGTGGAGCAGACACAGCCAGGTGTTACATGGCCACCAGCTGAGTCCCCCTACTGTCCGGCAGGGAGGAGAGGACACAGCCAGGCGTTACATGGCCACCAGCTGAGACCCCCTACTGTCCGGCAGGGAGGAGCAGACACAGCCAGGCGTTACATGGCCACCAGCTGAGACCCCCTACTGTCCGGCAGGGAGGAGCAGACACAGCCAGGCGTTACATGGCCACAAGCTGAGACCCCTACTGTCCTGCAGGGAGGAGAGGACACAGCCAGGCGTTACATGGCCACCAGCTGAGTCCCCTACTGTCCTGCAGGGAGGAGAGGACACAGCCAGGTGTTACATGGCCACCAGCTGAGACCCCCTACTGTCCTGCAGGGAGGAGAGGACACAGCCAGGCGTTACATGGCCACCAGCTGAGTCCCCCTACTATCCTGCAGGGAGGAGAGGACACAGCCAGGCGTTACATGGTTACCAGCTGAGTCCCCCTACTATCCTGCAGGGAGGAGAGGACACAGCCAGGCGTTACATGGTTACCAGCTGAGACCCCCTACTGTCCTGCAGGGAGGAGAGGACACAGCCAGGCGTTACATGGCCACCAGCTGAGTCCCCCTACTGTCCTGCAGGGAGGAGAGGACACAGCCAGGCGTTACATGGCCACCAGCTGAGTCCCCCTACTATCCTGCAGGGAGGAGAGGACACAGCCAGGCGTTACATGGTTACCAGCTGAGACCCCCTACTGTCCTGCAGGGAGGAGCAGACACAGCCAGGCGTTACATGGCCACCAGCTGAGTCCCCCTACTGTCCGGCAGGGAGGAGCAGACACAGCCAGGCGTTACATGGCCACCAGCTGAGACCCCCTACTGTCCTGCAGGGAGGAGCAGACACAGCCAGGCGTTACATGGCCACCAGCTGAGACCCCCTACTGTCCGGCAGGGAGGAGCAGACACAGCCAGGCGTTACATGGCCACCAGCTGAGACCCCCTACTGTCCTGCAGGGAGGAGAGGACACAGCCAGGCGTTACAAGGCCACCAGCTGAGACCCCCTACTGTCCTGCAGGGAGGAGAGGACACAGCCAGGCATTACATGGCCACCAGCTGAGACCCCCTACTGTCCTGCAGGGAGGAGAGGACACAGCCAGGCGTTACATGGCCACCAGCTGAGACCCCCTACTGTCCTGCAGGGAGGAGAGCACACAGCCAGGCGTTACATGGCCACCAGCTGAGTCCCCCTACTGTCCAGCAGGGAGGAGCAGACACAGCCAGGCGTTACATGGCCACCAGCTGAGACCCCCTACTGTCCTGCAGGGAGGAGAGGACACAGCCAGGCGTTACATGGCCACCAGCTGAGTCCCCTACTGTCCTGCAGGGAGGAGAGGACACAGCCAGGTGTTACATGGCCACCAGCTGAGACCCCCTACTGTCCTGCAGGGAGGAGAGGACACAGCCAGGCGTTACATGGCCACCAGCTGAGTCCCCTACTGTCCTGCAGGGAGGAGAGGACACAGCCAGGTGTTACATGGCCACCAGCTGAGACCCCCTACTGTCCTGCAGGGAGGAGAGGACACAGCCAGGCGTTACATGGCCACCAGCTGAGTCCCCCTACTGTCCTGCAGGGAGGAGAGGACACAGCCAGGCGTTACATGGCCACCAGCTGAGTCCCCCTACTGTCCTGCAGGGAGGAGAGGACACAGCCAGGTGTTACATGGCCACCAGCTGAGTCCCACTACTGTCCTGCAGGGAGGAGAGGACACAGCCAGGCGTTACATGGCCACCAGCTGAGACCCCCTACTGTCCTGCAGGGAGGAGAGGACACAGCCAGGCGTTACATGGCCACCAGCTGAGACCCCTACTGTCCTGCAGGGAGGAGAGGACACAGCCAGCCGTTACATGGCCACCAGCTGAGACCCCCTACTGTCCGGCAGGGAGGAGAGGACACAGCCAGGCGTTACATGGCCACCAGCTGAGACCCCCTACTGTCCGGCAGGGAGGAGCAGACACAGCCAGGCGTTACATGGCCACCAGCTGAGTCCCCCTACTGTCCTGCAGGGAGGAGAGGACACAGCCAGGCGTTACATGGCCACCAGCTGAGATCCCCTACTGTCCGGCAGGGAGGAGAGGACACAGCCAGGCGTTACATGGCCACCAGCTGAGACCCCCTATTGTCCGGCAGGGAGGAGCAGACACAGCCAGGCGTTACATGGCCACCAGCTGAGTCCCCCTACTGTCCTGCAGGGAGGAGAGGACACAGCCAGGCGTTACATGGCCACCAGCTGAGATCCCCTACTGTCCGGCAGGGAGGAGAGGACACAGCCAGGCGTTACATGGCCACCAGCTGAGACCCCCTATTGTCCGGCAGGGAGGAGCAGACACAGCCAGGCGTTACATGGCCACCAGCTGAGTCCCCCTACTGTCCTGCAGGGAGGAGCAGACACAGCCAGGCGTTACATTGCCACCAGCTGAGACCCCCTACTGTCCTGCAGGGAGGAGCAGACACAGCCAGGCGTTACATGGCCATCAGCTGAGTCCCCCTACTGTCCGGCAGGGAGGAGCAGACACAGCCAGGCGTTACATGGCCACCAGCTGAGACCCCCTACTGTCCGGCAGGGAGGAGCAGACACAGCCAGGCGTTACATGGCCACCAGCTGAGACCCCCTACTGTCCGGCAGGGAGGAGCAGACACAGCCAGGCGTTACATGGCCACCAGCTGAGACCCCCTACTGTCCGGCAGGGAGGAGAGGACACAGCCAGGCGTTACATGGCCACCAGCTGAGTCCCCCTACTGTCCTGCAGGGAGGAGCAGACACAGCCAGGCGTTACATGGCCACCAGCTGAGACCCCCTACTGTCCTGCAGGGAGGAGCAGACACAGCCAGGCGTTACATGGCCACCAGCTGAGTCCCCCTACTGTCCGGCAGGGAGGAGCAGACACAGCCAGGCGTTACATGGCCACCAGCTGAGACCCCCTACTGTCCGGCAGGGAGGAGCAGACACAGCCAGGCGTTAAATGGCCACCAGCTGAGACCCCCTACTGTCCTGCAGGGAAGAGCAGACACAGCCAGGCGTTACATGGCCACCAGCTGAGACCCCCTACTGTCCGGCAGGGAGGAGCAGACACAGCCAGGCGTTACATGGCCACCAGCTGAGACCCCCTACTGTCCGGCAGGGAGGAGCAGACACAGCCAGGCGTTACATGGCCACCAGCTGAGACCCCCTACTGTCCTGCAGGGAGGAGAGGACACAGCCAGGCGTTACAAGGCCACCAGCTGAGACCCCCTACTGTCCTGCAGGGAGGAGAGGACACAGCCAGGCATTACATGGCCACCAGCTGAGACCCCCTACTGTCCTGCAGGGAGGAGAGGACACAGCCAGGCGTTACATGGCCACCAGCTGAGACCCCCTACTGTCCTGCAGGGAGGAGAGGACACAGCCAGGCGTTACATGGCCACCAGCTGAGTCCCCCTACTGTCCAGCAGGGAGGAGCAGACACAGCCAGGCGTTACATGGCCACCAGCTGAGACCCCCTACTGTCCGGCAGGGAGGAGCAGACACAGCCAGGCGTTACATGGCCACCAGCTGAGACCCCCTACTGTCCTGCAGGGAGGAGAGGACACAGCCAGGCGTTACATGGCCACCAGCTGAGACCCCCTACTGTCCTGCAGGGAGGAGAGGACACAGCCAGGCGTTACATGGCCACCAGCTGAGACCCCCTACTGTCCTGCAGGGAGGAGAGGACACAGCCAGGCGTTACATGGCCACCAGCTGAGACCCCCTACTGTCCTGCAGGGAGGAGAGGACACAGCCAGGCGTTACATGGCCACCAGCTGAGACCCCCTACTGTCCTGCAGGGAGGAGCAGACACAGCCGGGCGTTACATGGCCACCAGCTGAGTCCCCCTACTGTCCTGCAGGGAGGAGAGGACACAGCCAGGCGTTACATGGCCACCAGCTGAGTCCCACTACTGTCCTGCAGGGAGGAGAGGACACAGCCAGGCGTTACATGGCCACCAGCTGAGACCCCCTACTGTCCTGCAGGGAGGAGAGGACGCAGCCAGGCGTTACATGGCCACCAGCTGAGACCCCCTACTGTCCTGCAGGGAGGAGAGGACACAGCCAGGCGTTACATGGCCACCAGCTGAGACCCCCTACTGTCCGGCAGGGAGGAGAGAACACAGCCAGGTGTTACATGGCCACCAGCTGAGACCCCCTACTGTCCTGCAGGGAGGAGCAGACACAGCCAGGCGTTACATGGCCACCAGCTGAGACCCCCTACTGTCCGGCAGGGAGGAGCAGACACAGCCAGGCGTTACATGACCACCAGCTGAGTCCCCCTACTGTCCTGCAGCGAGGAGCAGACACAGCCAGGCGTTACATGGCCATCAGCTGAGACCCCCTACTGTCCTGCAGGGAGGAGCAGACACAGCCAGGCGTTACATGGCCACCAGCTGAGACCCCCTACTGTCCGGCAGGGAGGAGCAGACACAGCCAGGCGTTACATGGCCACCAGCTGAGACCCCCTACTGTCCGGCAGGGAGGAGCAGACACAGCCAGGCGTTACATGGCCACCAGCTGAGACCCCCTACTGTCCGGCAGGGAGGAGAGGACACAGCCAGGCGTTACATGGCCACCAGCTGAGTCCCCCTACTGTCCTGCAGGGAGGAGCAGAGACAGCCAGGCGTTACATGGCCACCAGCTGAGACCCCCTACTGTCCGGCAGGGAGGAGAGGACACAGTCAGGCGTTACATGGCCACCAGCTGAGTCGCCCTACTGTCCTGCAGGGAGGAGCAGACACAGCCAGGCGTTACATGGCCACCAGCTGAGACCCCCTACTGTCCTGCAGGGAGGAGCAGACACAACCAGGCGTTACATGGCCACCAGCTGAGACCCCCTACTGTCCGGCAGGGAGGAGCAGACACAGCCAGGCGTTACATGGCCACCAGCTGAGACCCCCTACTGTCCTGCAGGGAGGAGCAGACACAGCCAGGCGTTACATGGCCACCAGCTGAGACCCCCTACTGTCCGGCAGGGAGGAGCAGACACAGCCAGGCGTTACATGGCCACCAGCTGAGACCCCCTACTGTCCGGCAGGGAGGAGCAGACACAGCCAGGCGTTACATGGCCACCAGCTGAGACCCCCTACTGTCCTGCAGGGAGGAGAGGACACAGCCAGGCGTTACAAGGCCACCAGCTGAGACCCCCTACTGTCCTGCAGGGAGGAGAGGACACAGCCAGGCGTTACATGGCCACCAGCTGAGACCCCCTACTGTCCTGCAGGGAGGAGAGGACACAGCCAGGCGTTACATGGCCACCAGCTGAGTCCCCCTACTGTCCAGCAGGGAGGAGCAGACACAGCCAGGCGTTACATGGCCACCAGCTGAGACCCCCTACTGTCCGGCAGGGAGGAGCAGACACAGCCAGGCGTTACATGGCCACCAGCTGAGACCCCCTACTGTCCTGCAGGGAGGAGAGGACACAGCCAGGCGTTACATGGCCACCAGCTGAGACCCCCTACTGTCCTGCAGGGAGGAGAGGACACAGCCAGGCGTTACATGGCCACCAGCTGAGACCCCCTACTGTCCTGCAGGGAGGAGAGGACACAGCCAGGCGTTACATGGACACCAGCTGAGACCCCCTACTGTCCTGCAGGGAGGAGAGGACACAGCCAGGTGTTACATGGCCACAAGCTGAGTCCCACTACTGTCCTGCAGGGAGGAGAGGACACAGCCAGGCGTTACATGGCCACCAGCTGAGACCCCCTACTGTCCTGCAGGGAGGAGAGGACACAGCCAGGCGTTACATGGCCACCAGCTGAGTCCCCCTACTGTCCTGCAGGGAGGAGAGGACGCAGCCAGGCGTTACATGGCCACCAGCTGAGACCCCCTACTGTCCTGCAGGGAGGAGAGGACACAGCCAGGCGTTACATGGCCACCAGCTGAGTCCCCCTACTGTCCGGCAGGGAGGAGAGGACACAGCCAGGCGTTACATGGCCACCAGCTGAGACCCCCTACTGTCCTGCAGGGAGGAGCAGACACAGCCAGGCGTTACATGGCCACCAGCTGAGTCCCCCTACTGTCCTGCAGGGAGGAGAGGACACAGCCAGGCGTTACATGGCCACCAGCTGAGACCCCTTACTGTCCTGCAGGGAGGAGAGGACACAGCCAGGCGTTACATGGCCACCAGCTGAGACCCCCTACTGTCCTGCAGGGAGGAGAGGACACAGCCAGGCGTTACATGGCCACCAGCTGAGTCCCCCTACTGTCCGGCAGGGAGGAGAGGACACAGCCAGGCGTTACATGGCCACCAGCTGAGACCCCCTACTGTCCGGCAGGGAGGAGAGGACACAGCCAGGCGTTACATGGCCACCAGCTGAGACCCCCTACTGTCCTGCAGGGAGGAGCAGACACAGCCAGGCGTTACATGGCCACCAGCTGAGTCCCCCTACTGTCCTGCAGGGAGGAGAGGACACAGCCAGGCGTTACATGGCCACCAGCTGAGACCCCCTACTGTCCTGCAGGGAGGAGAGGACACAGCCAGGTGTTATATGGCCACCAGCTGAGACCCCCTACTGTCCTGCAGGGAGGAGAGGACACAGCCAGGTGTTATATGGCCACCAGCTGAGTCCCCCTACTGTCCTGCAGGGAGGAGAGGACACAGCCAGGTGTTATATGGCCACCAGCTGAGACCCCCTACTGTCCTGCAGGGAGGAGAGGACACAGCCAGGTGTTATATGGCCACCAGCTGAGACCCCCTACTGTCCTGCAGGGAGGAGAGGACACAGCCAGGTGTTATATGGCCACCAGCTGAGACCCCCTACTGTCCTGCAGGGAGGAGAGGACACAGCCAGGTGTTACATGGCCACCAGCTGAGTCCCCCTACTGTCCGACAGGGAGGAGCAGACACAGCCAGGTGTTACATGGCCACCAGCTGAGACCCCCTACTGTCCGGCAGGGAGGAGCAGACACAGCCAGGTGTTACATGGCCACCAGCTGAGTCCCCCTACTGTCCGGCAGGGAGGAGCAGACACAGCCAGGCGTTACATGGCCACCAGCTGAGACCCCCTACTGTCCGGCAGGGAGGAGCAGACACAGCCAGGCGTTACATGGCCACCAGCTGAGACCCCCTACTGTCCTGCAGGGAGGAGAGGACAAAGCCAGGCGTTACATGGCCACCAGCTGAGACCCCCTACTGTCCGGCAGGGAGGAGCAGACACAGCCAGGCGTTACATGGCCACCAGCTGAGACCCCCTACTGTCCTGCAGGGAGGAGAGGACACAGCCAGGTGTTACATGACCACCAGCTGAGACCCCCTACTGTCCTGCAGGGAGGAGAGGACACAGCCAGGTGTTACATGACCACCAGCTGAGACCCCCTACTGTCCGGCAGGGAGGAGCAGACACAGCCAGGCGTTACATGGCCACCAGCTGAGCCCCCTACTGTCCGGCAGGGAGAAGCAGACACAGCCAGGCGTTACATGGCCACCAGCTGAGACCCCCTACTGTCCGGCAGGGAGGAGCAGACACAGCCAGGCGTTACATGGCCACCAGCTGAGACCCCCTACTGTCCTGCAGGGAGGAGAGGACACAGCCAGGCGTTACATGGCCACCAGCTGAGACCCCCTACTGTCCTGCAGGGAGGAGAGGACACAGCCAGGCGTTACATGGCCACCAGCTGAGTCCCCCTACTGTCCGGCAGGGAGGAGAGGACACAGCCAGGCGTTACATGGCCACCAGCTGAGACCCCCTACTGTTCTGCAGGGAGGAGAGGACACAGCCAGGCGTTACATGGCCACCAGCTGAGTCCCCCTACTGTCCTGCAGGGAGGAGAGGACACAGCCAGGTGTTACATGGCCACCAGCTGAGACCCCCTACTGTCCTGCAGGGAGGAGCAGACACAGCCAGGCGTTACATGGCCACCAGCTGAGACCCCCTACTGTTCTGCAGGGAGGAGAGGACACAGCCAGGCGTTACATGGCCACCAGCTGAGTCCCCCTACTGTCCTGCAGGGAGGAGAGGACACAGCCAGGTGTTACATGGCCACCAGCTGAGACCCCCTACTGTCCTGCAGGGAGGAGAGGACACAGCCAGGCGTTACATGGCCATCAGCTGAGTCCCCCTACTGTCCTGCAGGGAGGAGCAGACACAGCCAGGCGTTACATGGCCACCAGCTGAGACCCCCTACTGTCCTGCAGGGAGGAGAGGACACAGCCAGGCGTTACATGGCCACCAGCTGAGACCCCCTACTGTCCTGCAGGGAGGAGAGGACACAGCCAGGCGTTACATGGCCACCAGCTGAGTCCCACTACTGTCCTGCAGGGAGGTGCAGACACAGCCAGGCGTTACATGGCCACCAGCTGAGACCCCCTACTGTCCTGCAGGGAGGAGAGGACACAGCCAGGCGTTACATGGCCACCAGCTGAGACCCCCTACTGTCCTGCAGGGAGGAGCAGACACAGCCAGGCGTTACATGGCCACCAGCTGAGTCCCCCTACTGTCCTGCAGGGAGGAGCAGACACAGCCAGGCGTTACATGGCCACCAGCTGAGACCCCCTACTGTCCTGCAGGGAGGAGAGGACACAGCCAGGCGTTACATGGCCACCAGCTGAGACCCCCTACTGTCCTGCAGGGAGGAGCAGACACAGCCAGGCGTTACATGGCCACCAGCTGAGTCCCCCTACTGTCCGGCAGGGAGGAGCAGACACAGCCAGGCGTTACATGGCCACCAGCTGAGACCCCCTACTGTTCTGCAGGGAGGAGAGGACACGTGCAGCAGCGTACACGCAGTAATGAGGGCCTGGCTCTCCACTGGATATGCGCACACTCACCACGGGCTCCAGCTGAAACACTGCATCCGAAAACAACATGGCGTCAACATCGGCTGCTGTACGGCGGTTGCGAAATGTGCGGCTGAGGAGCGTGAGGCGCTCCCGGAGACCCGGGTCAGCCCCACATTCATCCAAGAAGCGGTCCGTCTCCTGCTCCTCCTCAGCGAGTAGATCAGAGCGCAGCCTGAAAAATAAGGATCCGACAACAGCAGCGTCATGAGGATTCCTGACAAGCAAGAAAGACAAGAGGAGTGAAACAAAGAGCTCCGGTATCAGGAGATACAGACAGCACCGTATATACAGAGCTCCGGTATCAGGAGATACAGACAGCACCGTATATACAGAGCTCTGGTATCAGGAGATACAGACAGCACCGTATATACAGAGCTCTGGTATCAGGAGATACAGACAGCACCGTATATACAGAGCTCTGGTATCAGGAGATACAGACAGCACCGTATATACAAAGCTCCGGTATCAGGAGATACAGACAGCACCGTATATACAGAGCTCCGGTATCAGGAGATACAGACAGCACCGTATATACAGAGCTCTGGTATCAGGAGATACAGACAGCACCGTATATACAGAGCTCCGGTATCAGGGGATACAGACAGCACCGTATATACAGAGCTCCGGTATCAGGAGATACAGACAGCACCGTATATACAGAGCTCCGGTATCAGGGGATACAGACAGCACCGTATATACAGAGCTCTGGTATCAGGAGATACAGACAGCACCGTATATACAGAGCTCTGGTATCAGGAGATACAGACAGCACCGTATATACAGAGCTCTGGTATCAGGAGATACAGACAGCACCGTATATACAGAGCTCCGGTATCAGGGGATACAGACAGCACCGTATATACAGAGCTCCGGTATCAGGGGATACAGACAGCACCGTATATACAGAGCTCTGGTATCAGGAGATACAGACAGCACCGTATATACAGAGCTCTGGTATCAGGAGATACAGACAGCACCGTATATACAGAGCTCTGGTATCAGGAGATACAGACAGCACCGTATATACAGAGCTCTGGTATCAGGAGATACAGACAGCACCGTATATACAGAGCTCCGGTATCAGGAGATACAGACAGCACCGTATATACAAAGCTCCGGTATCAGGAGATACAGACAGCACCGTATATACAAAGCTCCGGTATCAGGAGATACAGACAGCACCGTATATACAGAGCTCCGGTATCAGGAGATACAGACAGCACCGTATATACAGAGCTCTGGTATCAGGAGATACAGACAGCACCGTATATACAGAGCTCTGGTATCAGGAGATACAGACAGCACCGTATATACAGAGCTCCGGTATCAGGAGATACAGACAGCACCGTATATACAGAGCTCCGGTATCAGGAGATACAGACAGCACCGTATATACAGAGCTCCGGTATCAGGAGATACAGACAGCACCGTATATACAGAGCTCCGGTATCAGGAGATACAGACAGCACCGTATATACAGCGCTCCGGTATCAGGAGATACAGACAGCACCGTATATACAGAGCTCCGGTATCAGGAGATACAGACAGCACCGTATATACAAAGCTCCGGTATCAGGAGATACAGACAGCACCGTATATACAGAGCTCTGGTATCAGGAGATACAGACAGCACCGTATATACAGAGCTCCGGTATCAGGAGATACAGACAGCACCGTATATACAGAGCTCCGGTATCAGGAGATACAGACAGCACCGTATATACAGAGCTCCGGTATCAGGAGATACAGACAGCACCGTATATACAAAGCTCCGGTATCAGGAGATACAGACAGCACCGTATATACAGAGCTCTGGTATCAGGAGATACAGACAGCACCGTATATACAGAGCTCCGGTATCAGGAGATACAGACAGCACCGTATATATAGAGCTCCGGTATCAGGAGATACAGACAGCACCGTATATACAGAGCTCCGGTATCAGGAGATGCAGACAGCGCCGTATATACAGAGCTCCGGTATCAGGAGATACAGACAGCACCGTATATATAGAGCTCCGGTATCAGGAGATACAGACAGCACCGTATATATAGAGCTCCGGTATCAGGAGATACAGACAGCACCGTATATACAGAGCACCGGTATCAGGAGATGCAGACAGCGCCGTATATACAGAGCTCCGGTATCAGGGGATACAGACAGCACCGTATATATAGAGCTCCGGTATCAGGAGATACAGACAGCACCGTATATACAGAGCTCCGGTATCAGGAGATACAGACAGCACCGTATATACAGAGCTCCGGTATCAGGAGATACAGACAGCACCGTATATACAAAGCTCCGGTATCAGGAGATACAGACAGCACCGTATATACAGAGCTCCGGTATCAGGGGATACAGACAGCACCGTATATACAGAGCTCCGGTATCAGGAGATACAGACAGCACCGTATATACAAAGCTCCGGTATCAGGAGATACAGACAGCACCGTATATAAAGAGCTCCGGTATCAGGGGATACAGACAGCACCGTATATACAGAGCTCCGGTATCAGGGGATACAGACAGCACCGTATATACAGAGCTCCGGTATCAGGAGATGCAGACAGCGCCGTATATACAGAGCTCCGGTATCAGGAGATACAGACAGCACCGTATATACAGAGCTCCGGTATCAGGAGATACAGACAGCACCGTATATATAGAGCTCCGGTATCAGGAGATACAGACAGCACCGTATATACAGAGCTCCGGTATCAGGAGATACAGACAGCACCGTATATACAGAGCTCCGGTATCAGGAGATACAGACAGCACCGTATATACAGAGCTCCGGTATAACACTGACAGCACAGTATATACAGAGCTCCGGTATCACACTGACAGCACAGTATATACAGAGCTCCGGTATCACACTGACAGCACAGTATATACAGAGCTCCGGTATCACACTGACAGCACAGTATATACAGAGCTCCGGTATCACACTGACAGCACAGTATATACAGAGCTCCGGTATCACACTGACAGCACAGTATATACAGAGCTCCGGTATCACACTGACAGCACAGTATATACAGAGCTCCGGTATCACACTGACAGCACAGTATATACAGAGCTCTGGTATCACACTGACAGCACAGTATATACAGAGCTCCGGTATCACACTGACAGCACAGTATATACAGAGCTCCGGTATCACACTGACAGCACCGTATATACAGAGCTCCGGTATCACACTGACAGCACAGTATATACAGAGCTCCGGTATCACACTGACAGCACAGTATATACAGAGCTCCGGTATCACACTGACAGCACAGTATATACAGAGCTCCGGTATCACACTGACAGCACCGTATATACAGAGCTCCGGTATCACACTGACAGCACAGTATATACAGAGCTCCGGTATCACACTGACAAAGCCGTATATACAGAGCTCCGGTATCACACTGACAGCACAGTATATACAGAGCTCCGGTATCACACTGACAGCACCGTATATACAGAGCTCCGGTATCACACTGACAGCACAGTATATACAGAGCTCCGGTATCACACTGACAGCACCGCATATACAGAGCTCCGGTATCACACTGACAGCACAGTATATACAGAGCTCCGGTATCACACTGACAGCACCGTATATACAGAGCTCCGGTATCACACTGACAGCACAGTATATACAGAGCTCCGGTATCACACTGACAGCACAGTATATACAGAGCTCCGGTATAACACTGACAGCACAGTATATACAGAGCTCCGGTATAACACTGACAGCACCGTATATACAGAGCTCCAGTATCACACTGACAGCACAGTATATACAGAGCTCCGGTATCACACTGACAGCACCGCATATACAGAGCTCCGGTATCACACTGACAGCACAGTATATACAGAGTTCCGGTATCACACTGACAGCACAGTATATACAGAGCTCCGGTATCACACTGACAGCACAGTATATACAGAGCTCCGGTATCACACTGACAAAGCCGTATATACAGAGCTCCGGTATCACACTGACAGCACAGTATATACAGAGCTCCGGTATAACACTGACAGCACAGTATATACTGAGCTCTGGTATCACACTGACAAAGCCGTATATACAGAGCTCCGGTATCACACTGACAGCACAGTATATACAGAGCTCCGGTATCACACTGACAAAGCCGTATATACAGAGCTCCGGTATCACACTGACAGCACAGTATATACAGAGCTCCGGTATCACACTGACAGCACCGTATATACAGAGCTCCGGTATCACACTGACAGCACAGTATATACAGAGCTCCAGTATCACACTGACAGCACCGCATATACAGAGCTCCGGTATCACACTGACAGCACAGTATATACAGAGCTCCGGTATCACACTGACAGCACCGTATATACAGAGCTCCGGTATCACACTGACAGCACAGTATATACAGAGCTCCGGTATCACACTGACAGCACAGTATATACAGAGCTCCGGTATAACACTGACAGCACAGTATATACAGAGCTCCGGTATAACACTGACAGCACCGTATATACAGAGCTCCAGTATCACACTGACAGCACAGTATATACAGAGCTCCGGTATCACACTGACAGCACCGCATATACAGAGCTCCGGTATCACACTGACAGCACAGTATATACAGAGTTCCGGTATCACACTGACAGCACAGTATATACAGAGCTCCGGTATCACACTGACAGCACAGTATATACAGAGCTCCGGTATCACACTGACAAAGCCGTATATACAGAGCTCCGGTATCACACTGACAGCACAGTATATACAGAGCTCCGGTATAACACTGACAGCACAGTATATACTGAGCTCTGGTATCACACTGACAAAGCCGTATATACAGAGCTCCAGTATCACACTGACAGCACCATATATACAGAGTGTCACAAAGGACTGTGGACACCTACCTGATCCTACAAACTAGGGGCGCCCTAGTCTATCACCGTCCCCTGGATTACTCCGGATGGTGAAGACACCGGTGTCTCATACCTTGCTATGCTCCTATCTTAACCTTATCTGTTCTCTTCCCTACCCAGTGAGGCGTGAGGCTGAAGTGTATAGGCAAACACTGACCAGACAAACAGGGGTTAACAGACAGGAATAAAAGAAAACTACAATCACACAAATACACTCACAAAACAACAGAGTGGGCAACAGGTGTGGAATAGGAAGGAAGAAACCAAATGGAAGAGGATAAGGATAAACACGCAAACCAACTCCACGCAGCAATCTCCAGAAAAACTCTGCAACCGCCAAATCCAAACAGTGAACTTCTCCTTCACCACCAAACCAGGTAGAGGTAACTATCACTGGCAAGGTCAGAAGCCAGGAGGAGGGATCTTATACCTGCTGGGAGTAACGAACTCAGAACAGCTGACACAACCCAAGAGGAATACTCCAGGAGTCCAGCTAAGCAGTTTAACCCATGTAGCACCAGAGCAAAGAAAGTCAGAACTGCTAATAGGACAGTGAAGCCATTCTAACTACCGCAGGTGTATGTGTAACCAAACGCTGCAATAGTCTGACCCCACTCTGTTTCGGTATCCCCGTGACAGTACCCCACCTCCCAAGAGGGGACTCTGGACCCCCAGAACCTCGTTTATCAGGATAAGAGGTGTGAAAGACCCGAACCAACCTGGTCGCATGAACATTGGACGCTGGTACCTACATTCTTTCCTCTGGACCGTAACCCTTCAAATGGACTAAATATTGAAGAGACCGGAGAGCCAATTGAGAATAAACAATTTTAGCTATCTGGTTAATCTATCCAGACTTAAATTAACCATGACAGGAGAAGGTGGTGGTAGGGATGGTACCGACAAGGCCATATATGAGAGAAGAGAACGGTGAAATACATTATGGATCTTAAGTAGATGGTAGAGTAGGGCGAAGCGCCGATGAATTGACGATGGCAACAATCTTTTAGGGATAAATGAACCTGGGTCCTAGTTTCCAAGAAGGAACCTTTAATTTAATATTCATCAAGGATAACCACACCAAATCAACCACACACAGGTATGGACCCACCAAACGTCTCCGATCAGCCGTACTCTTATATGCTCCTTAAGTTATTAAGAACACCTCGCCATACCGATGTAATAGATGAGGAAAACTGTTCCTCCTCAGGTACCCCAGAAAAACTATTACTATTGAAACTGAGGATGAAACCCATATGCCCCAAAAAGCGGGGACTTGTCAGTTGATTCATGACAGCGATTATATACAGTGTGTTACGCTCGCGCGCGGACTGACTGGCGTGAGTGTGATTAGTGATCCCACTGTACCATGAACCGAGGAGTGCCTGGAGGGGCGTAACTAAGTATCTACCCGATCCGACCAAGGTCGCACGGCGGCTCAGTCGACTCCGTGAACCAGGGAGGAACCAAGCAGAGGGACCAGGTGCTAATCCAGGTCAGACCCCGGTCACAGCTGTTGACCCACACCGGGGAATGCAGGAACAGGCAGGTTAGGCTGGTATACAGACAGGTGGGTACTGGCTGGCACGGCTGGTATGAAGACAGGTGGGTATTGGCAGGCACGGCTGGTATGCAGACAGGAGGGCACTGGCAGGCTCGGCTGACATGCAGAAAGGTGGGCACTGGAAGGCACGGCTGGTATGAAGACAGGTGGGTATTGGCAGGCACGGCTGGTATGAAGACAGGAGGGGACTGGCAGGCACGGCTGGTATGCAGACAGGCGGGTACTGGCAGGTAGGAACGCAGGTAGGATAGGGACCAGTTCAGACTGGGACACAGGAACGGAGCCGCAGGTGCGGTGGACAGCAGAGCAGAGCGAAACCGCAGATGCGGTGAACAAGCAGAGCAGAACCGCCGGAGCGGTGAGCAAACAGAGCAGGGCGAAACCGCAGATGCGGTGAACAAGCAGAGTGGAGCAAAACCCCAGGTGCGGTGAACAAGCAGAAAGGAGCAAAACCGCAGGTGCGGTGAACAAGCAGAGCGGAGCAAAACCGCAGGTGCGGCGAACAAGCAGAGAGGAGCAAAACCGCAGGTGCGGCGAACAGGCAGAGCGGAGCAAAACCGCAGGCGCGGTGAACAAGCAGAGCGGAGCAAAACCGCAGGCACGGTGAACAAGCAGAGCGAAGCAAAACCACCGGAGCGGTGAACAAGCAGAGCGGAACCGCAGGTGCGGTGAACGAGCAGAGCGGAACCGCAGGTGCGGTGAACGAGCAGAGCGGAACCGCAGGTGCGGTGAACGAGCAGAGCGGAACCGCAGGTGCGGTGAACGAGCAGAGCGGAACCGCAGGTGCGGTGAACAAGCAGAGCAAAGCAGAGCAGAACAGAGCAGAAGGTGCAGGCAGACAGGACAGGACTCGGTAAGAACACAGGAGGTAGATACGGAGGAAGGGAAAGGGGACAAGCAGAATCAGATACACACAAGGTACTTAAAATGAAGTAGCGAGTGGACACAAAACTCACAAACAGAAGTACAGAGACAACGAGTTGGAGTTAGATGTAGGTTCAGACACTGCAGGAAAAGGGAAGGTTCGGACATAGAGACAAACAGGTAACGGGCTAGGACACTGTACAGACAGGAACTGAACCGAGAACAAGATACAAGAACGAGCCTGGGAACTCAGCCCCCAGGGTGGCGGAAACAGACTAGAAGTCAGAGATACAGGTAGTGGCCCTGGGTACTCGGCCCCCAGGGTGGTGGACAGACTAAAGTCAGGACAGGACCTGGCAGCTCGCTCACAGTTGCACAGAACAGACTGTAAGAAAGTGTTGCTCAGGCACCTCCCACTGGGTGGAGGGGGTTTAAGTATCCAGTGACTCACAGCAATAGGCTGGGGACGCATTAGGACTGCGCACACTGTAGCTTTAAGAATCAGAAAGCAACAGCGCCGACGCCCTAAGCCAGCAGACAAGAGACATACAAACAGCAGGTACTGGAGCAAAAGTGTGCAGCCTGGCCTGAAAGGTAAGATTGCGGTCTTGCATGGTGGGAGATGGTAAGCCATGCAAGCACGCCGCCAGGGATGTTACACAGTGAACTCTGCAAGGGGTAAATATGAAGCCCAATCCTCCTGGTTCTCACACAAAGCACCTAAGATAAAGGCCCCGTCACACTAAGCGATATCGCTAGCGAGATCGCTGCTGTGTCACGGTTTTGGTGACTCACCAGCGACCTCACCAGCGATGTCGCTATGTGTGACACTTTGCAACGATCAGGCCCCTGCTGTGAGGTCGCTGATCGTTGCAAAGTGTCCTGGACCATTTTTTGGTCGTTGGCCTCCCGCTGGCCAGCACACATCGCTGTGTGTGACCAGCGGGACCAACGATCTGGCTGGTAACCATGGTAAATATCGGGTTACTAGGGGCACGCGCGCACTTAGTAACCCGCTGTTTACCATAGATACCAGCCTGCTCCTGCTTAAGCAGCAGGCTGGGAACGGGAGCAGGACATCGTGGAACGATTCTTTCCACGATATCGCTGCTCCCCTCATCGCTGGTGACCCTGCCTATTTGACAGCTCACCAGCGATGTATTAGCGATGCAGCAACGATCCCTGACAGGTCGTATCGTTGTCGGGATCGCTGCTGCATCGCTTAGTGTGATGGGGCCTTTAGTCTCAAGATTTTGGTTCACTTGCTCAGTTTGCCCATCAGATTGTGGATGATAGGCGGAAGAAAATGAAAGGTGAATCCTTAAAACGAGCACAAAATGCTTTACAAAATTTAGTTATAAATAAACAATATCAGAGGGAAACCCATGCAATTTCACGATCTCCTTAATAAAAATGTGCGCCAAAGTCTTGGCATTCAGTAAAGCAGGTACGCAATGAAATGAGTCATCTAGCTGAATCGGTCCACCACCAACAATATTACAGTGTTCCCTGCTAATATGGGTAGATCAGTGATGAAATCTACAGACAAATGAGGCCATGGTCTACAGCATACATGTCAAACTCTGGCCCGTGGGCTAAATCTGGCACGCAGTGTGGTTTTATTTGGCCTGGAAAACCAGAACCACTACCCATATGTGGGTCCATTATTCTGTATGGAGGACTATATGGGGCCCATTATTCTGTATGGAGGACAATGTGGGGCTAATTATTCTGTATGGAGGACTATGTGGGGCCCATTATTCTGTATGGAGGACTATATGGGCCCATTACTACTGGTTGGCTCACGACTTTGTCCAAGTTTCTCATTTTGGCCGTCTGTGTATTTCAGTTTGACATCCACGCTCTACAGCAAATCGCCAATGGTTGAAGAGCCCCAGACGGCGAGTGTGAGGGGTCTTAGAACGCGCACACACACTAGAGGCAGCTACATATTCCCAAACATCCTGGTGCACCCCAGACCACCAAAAACGCAGAGTAAGAAGATCAGTGGTGGCTTTACTACCAGGATGTCCGGCCAAGAAAGAATCATGATGTTCACTCAAAATCCTAAGATGGATGTTCACAGGGACAAACAGTTTACCTGAAGGATAGGCAGAATCGGCGTCCCCCTGAGCCTCTACAACCCCCCTCACCAGATCAGAACATGTAGTAGCAATAACTACCCCTTTCTGTAATATGGGAACCGGCTCGCGATTACTACCTTCCCCCAGAAAACAACAAGACAATGCCTTAATGTTTATATTCCCTGGTCTATACGTCACAAAAAGTTGAATCTGGTAAAAAGCAACGACCATCTTGCCTGTCTAGGTGTCAGACGTTTGGCAGATTCCAAATACAAAAATTTTTATGGTCGTGATTACCATGAACAAATGAACTGTCCACTCTAAAAAATGACGCCACTCCTCAAAGACCCACTTTACTGCAAAGAGTCCCCTATTCCCAATGTCATCGTTTCTCTCGGCAGACGACAGTTTCTTGGAGAAGTATGCACATGGATAGCATTGATACCATTTACTTGGAGTTGAACCCTGCAACAATACAGCCCCAACCCCCAAACCTCTGATACATCAACCTCCATAATGAACGATTGAGTAACGTCAGGCTGCATAAGAATCGGAGCAGAAGCAAAACATCTCTTTTAAGTAGTAAATGCCTCACTGGTCAGACTGGACCATTCAGAAAAGTCCATTCCTTTCCTGGTCATATCCATCAGTGGATCGCCGATTGTTCCTGTAAATCTCCGTCTTAAAATTATGAGTGAACATCATGATTCGGTCTTGGCTGGGCATCCTGGTCGTAAAGCCACTACAGAGCTCCTTACTCAGCATTTTGGTGGTCTGGGGTGCACCAGTATTTTGGGATTATATAGCTGCCTGTAGTGTGTGTGAGTTCTAAGACCCCACATGCTCATCCGTCAGGGGCTCTTCAACCTTTGGCCTCAACCTGTAGATCATGGCCTCATTTATCTGTAGATTTTAACACTGATCTATCAATGTCAACAGGTAACACTGTAATATTGGTGGTGGTGGATAGATTCAGCAAGATGGCTCATTTCATTGCGCTACAAGCTTTACCGAATGGCACAAATTTTTATTAAAGTTACATGGGATTCCATCTGATATTGTTTACGACCCGGGGAGGGGTTCAATTTCTTTCCAAATTTTGGAAAGCATTTTTTCTTCACTTAGGGATTCATTTTTCATTTTCGTCAGCCCTTCATCCCCAGTCTAATGGGCAAACTGAAGGTGTAAACCAGAATACTGACACACATCTCAGGTGCTTTGTGTCTGAGAATCAGAAGGGTTGGGTTACTTCTTTACCTCTAGTTGAGTTCGCTATGAATAACCGTTGTCATGAATCAACTGGCAAGTCCCCGTTTTTCGGGGCATATTGTTTTCATCCTCAATTTTGCTCCTTCAATAGGAATCGTTCTTCAGGAGTACCTGAGGAGGAACGGTTTTCTTCGTCTATTTCATCAGTGTGGCAAGGTGTTCTTAATAATTTGAGGAGGATGGGGTCCAAATGTAAGAGTATGGCTGATCGAAAACGCTTGGTGGGTCCGGACCTGTGTTTTAGTGTGGTTGTCCTCAAGGAACATTAAGTTGAAGGTTCCTTCTTGGAAACTAGGACCCAGGTTCATCGGCCCATACAAGATAGTCGCAGTCGTCAATCCAGTAGCGTTTTGCCTTGCTTTACCACCTACTTTCAAGATTCATAATGTGTTTCACCGATCGCTTCTCAATAAATACATTGCTTCCACTGAACCATCTCCACCACCATTTTCCCCAGTTATTGTAAATGGGAATCTCAAATTCCACATAGAGAAGATTATCGATTCTTGCTATGTACGCCGGTCTCTTCAATATTTAGTAGATTGTAAAGGTTACAGTCTTGAGGAGAGAAAGTGAGTACCAGCGTCCGACTGTCATGCGATCAGGTTGGTCTGGTCTTTTCACGCTTCACATCCAGATAAACCGGGTTTTGAGGTTCTGGAGGTCCCACTTAAGAGGGAAGGGAGTATTGTCACGAGGTCTACCGTGACAGAGAGCGGCCAAAAGATAGCAGTGTCTGGTCACATGAAATCCTGCACTGACTAGAACTGCTTCACAATCCTATTAAACAGTGCAGGTTTTCCTTGATCGGTCATGGCAAGGGTTAATCAGTTCAGATGATCTCTTGGTGCTCTCCATCCTGAATTGTCTCAGCTGTTCTGTGTTGGCCACTCTCCTCTGGTATCTAAGCTTGCCACTGGCACTTGGGAGTGGCCACTGATAGTTCTACTTCCTGATTTGGCGTTGAAGGAGAAGTTCAGTGTTTGGAGCTGGCCGTTGGAGAGTTTTCAAGAGATTGCTGAGTGGAGTTGGTTTCTTCCTTCCTATTCCACACCTGTTGCCCACCCTGTTGTTTTGGGAGTGTATTTGTATGATTGCAGTTATCTTTAATTTCTGTGTTAACCCTTGTCTGCCTGGTTAGTGTTTTCCAATACACTTCGGTCTCACACCTCCCTGGGTGGGGGAGGGAACAGAGAACGGTTAAGTTAGGAGCATAGTAAGGTACGGGACCCCGGTGTCTCCACCATCCGGGGTAATCCGGGGGACAGGGATAGGCTAGGGTGCCCCTAGTTCGAGGGACCGGGTAGGTGGTCACAGTTCCTTGTCACTAAGTGACAGTCGTATATACAGAGCTCCGGTATCACACTGACAGCACAGTATATACAGAGCTCCGGTATCACACTGACAGCACAGTATATACAGAGCTCCGGTATCACACTGACAGCACAGTATATACAGAGCTCCGGTATCACACTGACAGCACAGTATATACAGAGCTCCGGTATCACACTGACAGCACAGTATATACAGAGCTCCGGTATCACACTGACAGCACAGTATATACAGAGCTCCGATATCACACTGACAGCACAGTATATACAGAGCTCCGGTATCACACTGACAGCACAGTATATACAGAGCTCCGGTATCACACTGACAGCACAGTATATACAGAGCTCCGATATCACACTGACAGCACAGTATATACAGAGCTCCGGTATCACACTGACAGCACAGTATATACAGAGCTCTGATATCACACTGACAGCACAGTATATACAGAGCTCCAGTATCACACTGACAGCACAGTATATACAGAGCTCCGGTATCACACTGACAGCACAGTATATACAGAGCTCCGGTATCACACTGACAGCACAGTATATACAGAGCTCCGATATCACACTGACAGCACAGTATATACAGAGCTCCGGTATCACACTGACAGCACAGTATATACAGAGCTCCGATATCACACTGACAGCACAGTATATACAGAGCTCCGGTATCACACTGACAGCACAGTATATACAGAGCTCCGGTATCACACTGACAGCACAGTATATACAGAGCTCCGATATCACACTGACAGCACAGTATATACAGAGCTCCGATATCACACTGACAGCACAGTATATACAGAGCTCCGGTATCACACTGACAGCACAGTATATACAGAGCTCCGGTATAACACTGACAGCACAGTATATACAGAGCTCCGGTATCACACTGACAGCACAGTATATACAGAGCTCCGGTATCACACTGACAGCACAGTATATACAGAGCTCCGATATCACACTGACAGCACAGTATATACAGAGCTCCGATATCACACTGACAGCACAGTATATACAGAGCTCCGGTATCACACTGACAGCACAGTATATACAGAGCTCCGGTATAACACTGACAGCACAGTATATACAGAGCTCTGGTATCACACTGACAGCACAGTATATACAGAGCTCTGGTATCACACTGACAGCACAGTATATACAGAGCTCCGGTATCACACTGACAGCACAGTATATACAGAGCTCCGGTATCACACTGACAGCACAATATATTCAGAGCTCCGGTATCACACTGACAGCACCGTATATACAGAGCTCCGGTATCACACTGACAGCACAGTATATACAGAGCTCCGGTATCACACTGACAGCACAATATATTCAGAGCTCCGGTATCACACTGACAGCACAGTATATACAGAGCTCCGGTATCACACTGACAGCACCGTATATACAGAGCTCCGGTATCACACTGACAGCACAGTATATACAGAGCTCCAGTATCACACTGACAGCACCGTATATACAGAGCTCCGGTATCACACTGACAGCACAGTATATACAGAGCTCCGGTATCACACTGACAGCACCGTATATACAGAGCTCCGGTATCACACTGACAGCACCGTATATACAGAGCTCCGGTATCACACTGACAGCACAGTATATACAGAGCTCCGGTATCACACTGACAGCACAGTATATACAGAGCTCCGGTATCACACTGACAGCATAGAATATACAGAGCTCCGGTATCACACTGACAATACAGTATATACAGAGCTCCGGTATCACACTGACAGCACAGTATATACAGAGCTCCGGTATCACACTGACAGCACAGTATATACAGAGCTCCGGTATCACACTGACAGCACAGTATATACAGAAGACGACACGGTCCTGGCCGTGTGACGACGACGCACAGTCCTGGCCGTGTGACGACGACGCACAGTCCTGGCCGTGTGAAGACGCTGCATAGTCCTGACTGCCTGACGACGCTGCATAGTCCTGACTGCCTGACGACGCTGCATAGTCCTGACCGCGTGAAGACGACGACGCGCTCCTGGCTGCGTGACCACGACGCGCTCCTGGCTGCGTGACCACGACGCACTCCAGGCTGCGTGACGACGACCCGATCCTGGCTGCGTGACGACGACCCGGTCCTGGCTGCGTGACGACGACCCGGTCCTGGCTGCGTGACGACGACCCGGTCCTGGCTGCGTGACGACGACCCGGTCCTGGCTGCGTGACGACGACGCGGTCCTGGCTGCGTGACGACGACCCGGTCCGGCTGCGTGACGACGACCCGGTCCGGCTGCGTGACGACGACGCGGTCCTGGCTGTGTGACGACGACGCGGGCCTGGCTGCGTGACGACGACGCGGTCCTGGCTGTGTGACGACGACCCGGTCCGGCTGCGTGACGACGACCCGGTCCGGCTGCGTGACGACGACGCGGGCCTGGCTGCGTGACGACGACGCGGGCCTGGCTGCGTGACGACGACGCGGTCCTGGCTGTGTGACGACGACCCGGGCCTGGCTGCGTGACGACGACCAGGGCCTGGCTGCGTGACGACGACCCGGGCCTGGCTGCGTGACGACGACGCGGTCCTGGCTAGGTGGCGCCGCTGCTGAATTCGCTGTTGGGCAAAGTGCTTTCTTCAGCACAAGATCGTTCATCTCTGGTTAATGTCATTAAAAATTGAGGAAAGTGGAAACGACTCTCAGCTGTGGCCCTGAGGGGCAAGCTCTGGCGCAAATGTAGTCGGTATTAACTCTTACAGGTCGTGGAGGACTCGGTAGGGCTTATTACTTGCCCCGGTAACGAGGCAGCACTCCACAGGCACCAGCGCGGTTTCGGCAGGAGCGCCACGTCCAGATGTTAAATATTAATCAGCACAGGAGCAATTAGCGCAGGATTGCCACTTCTCATTACCGGGGACAGGCTCGCAGGACGCACAGCCATCGCCTTACTCCTTTTATGCTCATGTAGTCGGTGGCGTGATGTCATCTTATATAATGCAAGCAGACACGTAGTTCTGCAGGCTGACAAAGCCACTGACCGCATGACAGCCCACACACAGAGATTAACCCCTGACACAACAAAGAGCTAGGGGTGAATAGCTGTGCAACACGCTGTGCACACACGAGACTGAATGCTCCAGCATCTCCTCACCCCGGAGCTGGGTAACTGGCTGCGCAGTGTGTACACCGCTGTAATTATTGACGGCCATCAGACACAAGATGAGGAGGAGGACGGCACCAGCACCGTGACCCTACCGGTATTCGCATATATACATGTACCCTGGGAGTGTGCACCTGCGTGTCACTCCACCATAGGCCGGTGGCCATGGTGCTGGAGCAGCGTTACCTCTGCTTCTGCTGCTCCTCTTCCTCCTGAGAAGCAAATTCTTTCCACTGGAAGTGCGCAATGACGTCACTGCGGTTGCAGATGGTGACGGTCCTCTGGTTGGCCAAGGACAGGAAGGTCTTCTCAATGGTCAGTGAATTTTTGTCTAGTCGCATGTTCATGTCTGCAGCAGCTCCGTACAGGGCAACGTGCAGATCCTCACCTGGGGAGGACAACAAAGCCCAGTGAAGGGTGACAGGTGTGTACGTGTGGCAGTCTGTGTCTGGTGGTCTACATGTGGCAATCTGTGTCTGGTGGGCTACGTGTGGCAGTCCATATGTGCGTGTGTGCACACTACACTACAGTCTGGGTGTCATCCACCTTCAGCTCTGGCACAGCCGCAGTCACTGGATACTCTCTGCTTATCCAACAAGTCGACAGCTCGATGTGATCACTGATAAAGGTCATTGTCAAATGGAGAACAAAACAGGTCATCAATCCCATCACAATCTGCAACGTGAGACCATCCCGGCTCATTGTCCTACACCACGGCTACCTGTGTACTCCCAATCTCCCATGTCACATCACATGTCCCCCTGTTCTCCCGTGTCACATCACGTGTCCTCCCGATCTCCTGTGTCACATCACGTGTCCTCCTGTGTCACACCACGTGTCCCATCACGTGTCCCCCTGATCTCCCGTGTCACATCACGTGTCCTCCCGATCTCCTGTGTCACATCACGTGTCCTCCTGTGTCACACCACGTGTCCCCCCTGATCTCCCATATCACATCATGTGTCCCCCTGATCTCACGTGTCACATCACGTGTCCTCCTGTTCTCCCGTTTAACATCACGTGTCCTCCCGTTTCACATCACGTGTCCTCCCGATCTCCCATGTCAAGTGTCCTCCCGATCTCCCATGTCACGTGTCCTCCCGATCTCCCATGTCACATGTCCTCCCGATCTCCCATGTCACGTGTCCTCCCGATCTCCCATGTCACGTGTCCTCCCGATCTCCCATGTCACATCACATGTCCTCCTGTTCTCCCGTGTCACATCACGTGTCCTCCCGTTTCACACCACGTGTCCCCCTGATCTCCCGTGTCACATCACGTGTCCCCCTGATCTCCCATGTCACATCACGTGTCCTCCCGATCTCCTGTGTCACATCACGTGTCCTCCTGTGTCACACCACGTGTCCCATCACGTGTCCCCCTGATCTCCCGTGTCACATCACGTGTCCTCCCGATCTCCTGTGTCACATCACGTGTCCTCCTGTGTCACACCACGTGTCCCCCCTGATCTCCCATATCACATCATGTGTCCCCCTGATCTCACGTGTCACATCACGTGTCCTCCTGTTCTCCCGTTTAACATCACGTGTCCTCCCGTTTCACACCACGTGTCCCCCTGATCTCCCGTGTCACATCACGTGTCCTCCCGATCTCCCATGTCAAGTGTCCTCCCGATCTCCCATGTCACGTGTCCTCCCGATCTCCCATGTCACATGTCCTCCCGATCTCCCATGTCACGTGTCCTCCCGATCTCCCATGTCACGTGTCCTCCCGATCTCCCATGTCACGTGTCCTCCCGATCTCCCATGTCACATCACATGTCCTCCTGTTCTCCCGTGTCACATCACGTGTCCTCCCGTTTCACACCACGTGTCCCCCTGATCTCCCGTGTCACATCACGTGTCCTCCCGATCTCCCATGTCACGTGTCCTCCCGATCTCCCATGTCACGTGTCCTCCCGATCTCCCATGTCACGTGTCCTCCCGATCTCCCATGTCACGTGTCCTCCCGATCTCCCATGTCACGTGTCCTCCCGATCTCCCATGTCACGTGTCCTCCCGATCCTCCCATATCACGTGTCCTCCCAATCTCCCGTGTTACACCACATGTCCTTCCCGTGTCCCCCATATCTCAGGTACAGTGGAATCAGTCACCTGTATCATAATGAATGACCATCTGGTGTCTGTGATCTCCAAGCTCCATAGGCTGGAACTCTATGCTGACCTGCATACTGTTCCCTGCGTCTAGCACTGAGGACACCGGCTCCACCTGGAAGGGCCTAGAACACAAAGACGACCATTTCCATTCACACACATGGCCGCTCGGGGCTCCGGCCTCGGTACAGTCCGACCACATGGTGCGTTACATCCCTACCTCTGTGTCAGGAGCTGGAATCGAGCCTCACGATTGCCAATGTTTCGCACCAGGAGCGTTTTCTGGGTGTTGTACTTGACCGGACAGACCTCAAAACTTATCTGGTCTGGAAAGTCCAACACGGCGCGGGCGCCGATCGCTCGCACGGGGACTACAAACCTCTCTCGTTCAGTAATGCAAATCAATTCATGAACGTAATCCTGACGGAAAAAGAGAGCAGAGGAGCAAAGGTCTCACGTGTAGCCGAAATGGCCCAGACGGCAACACGGCAAATGCAACAGATTACAGCCTCCGAATCACTCCCGGACATATAATATATACTCTGATGTGATGTCATCAGTCCTGGACATAGATTACAGCCTCCGATGTGACGTCATCAGTCCCGGACATATAATATATACTCTGATGTGACGTCATCAGTCCTGGACATAGATTACAGCCTCCGATGTGACGTCATCACTCCCGGACATATAATATATACTCTGATGTGACGTCATCAGTCCTGGACATAGATTACAGCCTCCGATGTGACGTCATCACTCCCGGACATATAATATATACTCCGATGTGATGTCATCAGTCCTGGACATAGATTACAGCCTCCGATGTGACGTCATCACTCCCGGACATATAATATATACTCTAATGTGATGTCATCAGTCCTGGACATAGATTACAGCCTCCGATGTGATGTCATCACTCCCGGACATATAATATATACTCTGATGTGATGTCATCAGTCCCAGACATAGATTACAGCCTCCGATGTGACGTCATCAGTCCTGGACATAGATTACAGCCTCCGATGTGATGTCATCACTCCCGGACATATAATATATACTCCGATGTGATGTCATCAGTCCTGGACATAGATTACAGCCTCCGATGTGATGTCATCAGTCCTGGACATAGATTACAGCCTCCGATGTGATGTCATCACTCCCGGACATATAATATATACTCCGATGTGATGTCATCAGTCCTGGACATAGATTACAGCCTCCGATGTGATGTCATCAGTCCTGGACATAGATTACAGCCTCCGATGTGATGTCATCACTTCCGGACATATAATATATACTCTAATGTGATGTCATCAGTCCTGGACATAGATTACAGCCTCCGATGTGATGTCATCAGTCCTGGACATAGATTACAGCCTCCGATGTGACGTCATCACTCCCGGACATATAATATATACTCTAATGTAATGTCATCAGTCCTGGACATAGATTACAGCCTCCGATGTGATGTCATCAGTCCTGGACATAGATTACAGCCTCCGATGTGATGTCATCACTCCCGGACATATAATATATACTCCGATGTGATGTCATCAGTCCTGGACATAGATTACAGCCTCCGATGTGATGTCATCACTCCCGGACATATAATATATACTCTGATGTGATGTCATCACTCCCGGACATATAATATATACTCTAATGTGAAGTCATCAGTCCTGGACATAGATTACAGCCTCCGATGTGATGTCATCAGTCCTGGACATAGATTACAGCCTCCGATGTGATGTCATCACTCCCGGACATATAATATATACTCCGATGTGATGTCATCAGTCCTGGACATAGATTACAGCCTCCGATGTGATGTCATCACTCCCGGACATATAATATATACTCTGATGTGATGTCATCACTCCCGGACATATAATATATACTCTAATGTGAAGTCATCAGTCCTGGACATAGATTACAGCCTCCGATGTGATGTCATCAGTCCTGGACATAGATTACAGCCTCCGATGTGATGTCATCAGTCCTGGACATAGATTACAGCCTCCGATGTGATGTCATCACTCCCGGACATATAATATATACTCTAATGTGATGTCATCAGTCCTGGACATAGATTACAGCCTCTGATGTGATGTCATCAGTCCTGGACATAGATTACAGCCTCCGATGTGATGTCATCACTCCCAGACATATAATATATACTCTAATGTGATGACATCAGTCCTGGACATAGATTACAGCCTCCGATGTGATGTCATCACTCCCGGACATATAATATATACTCTGATGTGATGTCATCACTCCCGGACATATAATATATACTCTAATGTGATGACATCAGTCCTGGACATAGATTACAGCCTCCGATGTGATGTCATCACTCCCGGACATATAATATATACTCTGATGTGATGTCATCACTCCCGGACATATAATATATACTCTAATGTGATGTCATCAGTCCTGGACATAGATTACAGCCTCCGATGTGATGTCATCAGTCCTGGACATAGATTACAGCCTCCGATGTGATGACATCAGTCCTGGACATAGATTACAGCCTCCGATGTGATGACATCAGTCCTGGACATAGATTACAGCCTCCGATGTGATGTCATCAGCTCAGGTTCAGTGTCCAGTCTCCGGACAATGTCATCATGTCACAACACTGTGTATGGTCGGTGGTGACATCACTACTCCAGTATATAGCTGATGTTCTCAGTGTGGTGAAATCGTGTTGTGAGCACCATCCATCCCAGCAGGCGCGGCTCTCAGGAGTGATGGGCGCCACAAGGGAGAAGCTGTTTGTTGTGTCAGGTGATGCAACATAATACCGCACGCTTTCTAAGACACCAGAGCAGCGTGCCGCTCATCTCCCCCAGGAGGTATCATGGAGACTTGATATCTGACTAAACACAACTTCAAAACAAAGTTTATTGGATGGAAATCCCCTGGAAGAGCGGCGCCGCCATGCAAGTGGGGGGTGAAGTGATCCCACTGGAGTTAATGGTGTAAGCAGCTCTATGTCCCTGGGAATACGCCATCAATGTCTCGTCTGACCCCAGCACAGCCGCTCTGAGCGTGAGCTCTGCTAAACCAGGAGGCTCCGACACGGCACCATGCGGAGGCAGATGGGAGGTCTGGGCCTCAACCACTCCGGGGTCTGGAATGGCACCGGGCACAGCTTCTCGGAGCAGGAATGGAGGCCGCTGCAGAGTTCAGGATTTCCACGCTCCAGGATCTGTCCAATTTCTGCTATTTTTGGCTCAAATTGTTAGAACTCAAATTCTTGAGAAAATTGGATTTTTGTACTTCCCATAAAATTCCTTTCTGATTTAATAGATTGGGGGACACAGGACCGATGCCCGTACATGCCCGACACTAGTGGGCTATGGCCTCTCCTCAGGCATCTCAGCTGGTGCCAGAAGGAGAAGGACAGTAACCCCGAATCAGAATCCCAGAACTAAAACCAACCAGGAACCAACATCGCCGGAACATCACCGGGACCCGGGGTGCAAAAACACACAGGCCACAAGCAGCCAGAACAGACCCCTGCACCAGGAAAGGGTGGGCGCTGTGTCCCAAAATGTGTTCAACTAGAAAGGGATTTTAGGCCAAGTACAAATATCCAATTTTCTCATTAATAGCATTGGGGGGACATGGGACCGTGGGACGTCCTAAAGCAGTTCCAATGGGTGGGACAAGACAACAGCTGACCATGCCGGACACCTAGCAGACAGCTCTAACCAGACCCCAATGATGTAAGGAAAGCTCCCGGGACGGGCTGGAGATGGGCAAAGGTAGGAGTGGCAAAGACCTTCATCAGGACAGGGTGGTCTTGTGCCCAGTATCATCCTTTCTTCCAAAGCTGAATAAGAAAGGGAGCCCTGAAGGAACGGGCTGTGAGCTCAGGCACTCGGCATTTCTGGAGACCATAACTTCCATATGCAATTGTCCACAAAAGGAACCTGGGAGAGATGAGGTGAAGAGGCTCAAAGGGAGTCTCCTGGAGCACAGAAAGGACAAGGTTAAGGTCCCAAGGTTCCCTCTGATGCCTGTAAGGAGGGGTGCAATGTGCCACTCGATGGAGGACGGTCATAGCTTGTTAGTGAAATGCCAGCATATGCGGAAAAATTATGGAAAAGGCAAAGGCCTGTCCCTTCAAGGAGGCAAGATGGAGGCCTACATCAACACTGAACCAAAGAAAGGAGAATCCTAAGGATGGATAAAACCAGAGCTGTGGAGTCAGTAAGCCAAACCTCCCACTTCACGACTCCGACTCCACAGCCCCGGTCACTGCTGAGCGTGTACATAAAGTGCAGCCCCGGTCACTACTGAGCGTGTACATAAAGTGCAGCCCCGGTCACTGCTGAGCGTGTACATAAAGTGCAGCCCCGGTCACTACTGAGCGTGTACATAAAGTGCAGCCCCGGTCACTACTGAGCGTGTACATAAAGTGCAGCCCCGGTCACTGCTGAGCGTGTACATAAAGTGCAGCCCCGGTCACTACTGAGCGTGTACATAAAGTGCAGCCCCGGTCACTACTGAGCGTGTACATAAAGTGCAGCCCCGGTCACTACTGAGCGTGTACATAAAGTGCAGCCCCGGTCACTACTGAGCGTGTACATAAAGTGCAGCCCTGGTCACTACTGAGCGTGTACATAAAGTGCAGCCCCGGTCACTACTGAGCGTGTACATAAAGTGCAGCCCCGGTCACTACTGAGCGTGTACATAAAGTGCAGCCCCGGTCACTACTGAGCGTGTACATAAAGTGCAGCCCCGGTCACTGCTGAGCGTGTACATAAAGTGCAGCCCCGGTCACTACTGAGCGTGTACATAAAGTGCAGCCCCGGTCACTACTGAGCGTGTACATAAAGTGCAGCCCCGGTCACTGCTGAGCGTGTACATAAAGTGCAGCCCCGGTCACTACTGAGCGTGTACATAAAGTGCAGCCCCGGTCACTACTGAGCGTGTACATAAAGTGCAGCCCCGGTCACTACTGAGCGTGTACATAAAGTGCAGCCCCGGTCACTACTGAGCGTGTACATAAAGTGCAGCCCCGGTCACTACTGAGCGTGTACATAAAGTGCAGCCCCGGTCACTACTGAGCGTGTACATAAAGTGCAGCCCCGGTCACTACTGAGCGTGTACATAAAGTGCAGCCCCGGTCACTACTGAGCGTGTACATAAAGTGCAGCCCCGGTCACTACTGAGCGTGTACATAAAGTGCAGCCCCGGTCACTACTGAGCGTGTACATAAAGTGCAGCCCCGGTCACTGCTGAGCGTGTACATAAAGTGCAGCCCCGGTCACTGCTGAGCGTGTACATAAAGTGCAGCCCCGGTCACTACTGAGCGTGTACATAAAGTGCAGCACTGGTCACTACTGAGCGTGTACATAAAGTGCAGCCCCGGTCACTACTGAGCGTGTACATAAAGTGCAGCCCCGGTCACTACTGAGCGTGTACATAAAGTGCAGCCCCGGTCACTACTGAGCGTGTACATAAAGTGCAGCCCCGGTCACTACTGAGCGTGTACATAAAGTGCAGCCCCGGTCACTGCTGAGCGTGTACATAAAGTGCAGCCCCGGTCACTACTGAGCGTGTACATAAAGTGCAGCCCCGGTCACTGCTGAGCGTGTACATAAAGTGCAGCCCCGGTCACTACTGAGCGTGTACATAAAGTGCAGCCCCGGTCACTACTGAGCGTGTACATAAAGTGCAGCCCCGGTCACTGCTGAGCGTGTACATAAAGTGCAGCCCCGGTCACTGCTGAGCGTGTACATAAAGTGCAGCCCCGGTCACTGCTGAGCGTGTACATAAAGTGCAGCCCCGGTCACTGCTGAGCGTGTACATAAAGTGCAGCCCCGGTCACTACTGAGCGTGTACATAAAGTGCAGCCCCGGTCACTACTGAGCGTGTACATAAAGTGCAGCCCCGGTCACTACTGAGCGTGTACATAAAGTGCAGCCCCGGTCACTACTGAGCGTGTACATAAAGTGCAGCCCCGGTCACTACTGAGCGTGTACATAAAGTGCAGCCCCGGTCACTACTGAGCGTGTACATAAAGTGCAGCCCCGGTCACTACTGAGCGTGTACATAAAGTGCAGCCCCGGTCACTGCTGAGCGTGTACATAAAGTGCAGCCCTGGTCACTACTGAGCGTGTACATAAAGTGCAGCCCCGGTCACTGCTGAGCGTGTACATAAAGTGCAGCCCTGGTCACTACTGAGCGTGTACATAAAGTGCAGCCCCGGTCACTACTGAGCGTGTACATAAAGTGCAGCCCCGGTCACTACTGAGCGTGTACATAAAGTGCAGCCCCGGTCACTACTGAGCGTGTACATAAAGTGCAGCCCCGGTCACTGCTGAGCGTGTACATAAAGTGCAGCCCCGGTCACTGCTGAGCGTGTACATAAAGTGCAGCCCCGGTCACTACTGAGCGTGTACATAAAGTGCAGCCCCGGTCACTACTGAGCGTGTACATAAAGTGCAGCCCCGGTCACTGCTGAGCGTGTACATAAAGTGCAGCCCCGGTCACTGCTGAGCGTGTACATAAAGTGCAGCCCCGGTCACTGCTGAGCGTGTACATAAAGTGCAGCACTGGTCACTACTGAGCGTGTACATAAAGTGCAGCACTGGTCACTGCTGAGCGTGTACATAAAGTGCAGCACTGGTCACTACTGAGCGTGTACATAAAGTGCAGCCCTGATTCATCTCCGCTAAAAGCCGAGATCCTGAGATCAGGAACAGAACAGACATTTATAGGACATTTCAGAACTTTCCCTAATTCTTATGGAAATATTTACAACACATCCTGCATTGTACTACTGCCCCCAATGTATTATATATTATACTACCGCCCCCAATGTATTATATATTATACTACTGCCCCCAATGTATTATATATTATACTACTGCCCCCAATGTATTATATATTATACTACTGCCCCCAATGTATTATATATTATACTACTGCCCCCAATGTATTATATATTATACTACCGCCCCCAATGTATTATATATTATACTACCGCCCCCAATGTATTATATATTATACTACTGCCCCCAATGTATTATATATTATACTACCGCCCCCAATGTATTATATATTATACTACCGCCCCCAATGTATTATATATTATACTACTGCCCCCAATGTATTATATATTATACTACTGCCCCCAATGTATTATATATTATACTACCGCCCCCAATGTATTATATATTATACTACCGCCCCCAATGTATTATATATTATACTACCGCCCCCAATGTATTATATATTATACTACCGCCCCCAATGTATTATATATTATACTACTGCCCCCAATGTATTATATATTATACTACCGCCCCCAATGTATTATATATTATACTACTGCCCCCAATGTATTATATATTATACTACTGCCCCCAATGTATTATATATTATACTACCGCCCCCAATGTATTATATATTATACTACCGCCCCCAATGTATTATATATTATACTACCGCCCCCAATGTATTATATATTATACTACCGCCCCCAATGTATTATATATTATACTACCGCCCCCAATGTATTATATATTATACTACCGCCCCCAATGTATTATATATTATAGTACCGCCCCCAATGTATTATATATTATACTACCGCCCCCAATGTATTATATAGTATACTACCGCCCCCAATGTATTATATATTATACTACTGCCCCCAATGTATTATATATTATACTACCGCCCCCAATGTATTATATATTATACTACCGCCCCCAATGTATTATATATTATACTACCGCCCCCAATGTATTATATATTATACTACCGCCCCCAATGTATTATATATTGTACTACCGCCCCCAATGTATTATATATTATACTACTGCCCCCAATGTATTATATATTATACTACTGCCCCCAATGTATTATATATTATACTACTGCCCCCAATGTATTATATATTATACTACCGCCCCCAATGTATTATATATTATACTACCGCCCCCAATGTATTATATATTATACTACCGCCCCCAATGTATTATATATTATACTACCGCCCCCAATGTATTATATATTGTACTACCGCCCCCAATGTATTATATATTGTACTACCGCCCCCAATGTATTATATATTATACTACCGCCCCCAATGTATTATATATTATACTACCGCCCCCCAATGTATTATATATTATACTACCGCCCCCAATGTATTATATATTATACTACCGCCCCCAATGTATTATATATTATACTACCGCCCCCAATGTATTATATATTATACTACCGCCCCCAATGTATTATATATTGTACTACTGCCCCCAATGTATTATATATTGTACTACTGCCCCCAATGTATTATATATTATACTACTGCCCCCAATGTATTATATATTATACTACTGCCCCCAATGTATTATATATTATACTACTGCCCCCAATGTATTATATATTATACTACCGCCCCCAATGTATTATATATTATACTACCGCCCCCAATGTATTATATATTATACTACCGCCCCCAATGTATTATATATTATACTACCGCCCCCAATGTATTATATATTATACTACCGCCCCCAATGTATTATATATTATACTACCGCCCCCAATGTATTATATATTATACTACCGCCCCCAATGTATTATATATTGTACTACCGCCCCCAATGTATTATATATTGTACTACCGCCCCCAATGTATTATATATTGTACTACCGCCCCCAATGTATTATATATTGTACTACTGCCCCCAATGTATTATATATTATACTACTGCCCCCAATGTATTATATATTATACTACTGCCCCCAATGTATTATATATTATACTACTGCCCCCAATGTATTATATATTATACTACTGCCCCCAATGTATTATATATTATACTACTGCCTCCAATGTATTATATATTATACTACCGCCCCCAATGTATTATATATTATACTACCGCCCCCAATGTATTATATATTATACTACCGCCCCCAATGTATTATATATTATACTACCGCCCCCAATGTATTATATATTATACTACTGCCCCCAATGTATTATATATTATACTACCGCCCCCAATGTATTATATATTATACTACTGCCCCCAATGTATTATATATTATACTACTGCCCCCAATGTATTATATATTGTACTACTGCCTCCAATGTATTATATATTGTACTACCGCCCCCAATGTATTATATATTATACTACTGCCCCCAATGTATTATATATTGTACTACTGCCTCCAATGTATTATATATTGTACTACTGCCTCCAATGTATTATATATTATACTACTGCCCCCAATGTATTATATATTATACTACTGCCCCCAATGTATTATATATTATACTACTGCCCCCAATGTATTATATATTATACTACTGCCCCCAATGTATTATATATTATACTACCGCCCCCAATGTATTATATATTATACTACCGCCCCCAATGTATTATATATTATACTACCGCCCCCAATGTATTATATATTATACTACTGCCTCCAATGTATTATATATTATACTACTGCCTCCAATGTATTATATATTATACTACTGCCTCCAATGTATTATATATTATACTACTGCCCCCAATGTATTATATATTATACTACTGCCCCCAATGTATTATATATTATACTACTGCCCCCAATGTATTATATATTATACTACTGCCCCCAATGTATTATATATTATACTACCGCCCCCAATGTATTATATATTATACTACCGCCCCCAATGTATTATATATTATACTACCGCCCCCAATGTATTATATATTATACTACCGCCCCCAATGTATTATATATTATACTACCGCCCCCAATGTATTATATATTATACTACCGCCCCCAATGTATTATATATTGTACTACCGCCCCCAATGTATTATATATTGTACTACCGCCCCCAATGTATTATATATTGTACTACCGCCCCCAATGTATTATATATTATACTACCGCCCCCCAATGTATTATATATTATACTACCGCCCCCAATGTATTATATATTATACTACCGCCCCCCAATGTATTATATATTATACTACCGCCCCCAATGTATTATATATTATACTACCGCCCCCAATGTATTATATATTATACTACCGCCCCCAATGTATTATATATTGTACTACCGCCCCCAATGTATTATATATTGTACTACCGCCCCCAATGTATTATATATTGTACTACCGCCCCCAATGTATTATATATTGTACTACCGCCCCCAATGTATTATATATTATACTACTGCCCCCAATGTATTATATATTATACTACTGCCCCCAATGTATTATATATTATACTACTGCCCCCAATGTACTATATATTGTACTACCGCCCCCAATGTATTATATATTATACTACCGCCCCCAATGTATTATATATTATACTACCGCCCCCAATGTATTATATATTATACTACCGCCCCCAATGTATTATATATTGTACTACCGCCCCCAATGTATTATATATTGTACTACCGCCCCCAATGTATTATATATTGTACTACTGCCCCCAATGTATTATATATTGTACTACTGCCCCCAATGTATTATATATTATACTACCGCCCCCAATGTATTATATATTATACTACCGCCCCCAATGTATTATATATTATACTACCGCCCCCAATGTATTATATATTGTACTACCGCCCCCAATGTATTATATATTATAGGAGTTGGTCCATTTTATACCGACTCCACCAAAATGGACACCGCCTCCGACTCCACAGCGCTGGATAAAACCATGGAATGGAAGACTCTCTATTCCCTCCTGACAAAGTAGGATCTCTAGGAACGGTGGTAAAACTTGGCAGATTTCGGCTTATGAGCCATAAGCATGATCTAAACAACAGAGTCACATAGACCCCGACATCTCAGAGCCTCGGCTGCAATAGTCACAGCCTTACATGCAGCAGAGGTAAAGGGAGGAGGCACACAGGACCCCATGGATAAGGTCGGAGTACCATGCCCAGCAAGGCTAGTCGGGAGCTACCAGGATCATCAGAGAGCCCTCAGCTTTGACAACGTGGAAAAGCAGAGGAAGAGGAAAGAAGAGATAGAGCAGAGAGAACTCTGTCCATGGAGTGATCAGAGGATTACTGCGAAACCCCTTGAGTCTCGTGACCTGGTGTCATAGAATGGGATCTTGTAATTGAGAAAGGGAGGTGAAGAAATGGTCCATATCAGGGGAGCCGCAGTGAAGGCTTATCTGGCTGCAGATTTCTGAGAGGAGAGCCCACTGACCCAGACGCAGAGGTTCTTGGCTGGGAAAGTCTGAGGAATGTGGACCGTAGAGCGATATGTAATGTGGAGCTCTGCCCATAGAAGAATCCTAGCGGTTCACCTCATGGCTTAAGGGATCCTGGCACTCCCATGATGGCTCAGGGGGGCCACAGTGATCGAGTTGTCGGTCTGTATTTAAAACTGAAGGTCCCGGAGGAGGGAGGACCAGAGGGAGGGAAACGGGAAGATGGCTCTTAGTTCCAGAAGGTTGATGTGAAGGCGGGATTCCTCCACAGACCAGGAGTGCTGTGATGGTTGAAGACAACTTCCCAGCCCTACAGGCTGATGTCAGTCATCACCACTTGCCATTAGAGAGGAAGGAAGGCGCCTGCCGGAGAGCAGAGCAGGGGTTGTCAACCACCAAGGAGGTGGCTCAAGGCAGAAGAGCTATCTGAGGGTCCACTGTGGGGATAAGGACTATATGACAACCAATTATTCCGCAAAGGGATACAGTGGGTCTAACCACTTTGAGAAAGGCATGAGCCTATCTGGGTATTCCCATTCTTTGGCAAGAAGATCGTCAAAGTCTTCGTGGCTGGGAAAGGAATCATGTTGTCGACGGACGGAAATCGCTTCCTAATTGGGAGAAGTAGACTCGTCCTTGACCTGGAGGGTGTCCCTCAGTGCTGATGTGTCCCTCGGGGAGAAGGACTGAGCAGAAGTGACGTAATGTGCCGTACCTCCACTTCAGGAGCGTTCAAGGAGGAGCTATCGGACGTGACCCCATGTGTCTTGTGATAGCGTCTGTGAGGAGCGAGTCCTCAAGCTCTGTGTCAAAGGAAGCCGGGAGAGATGATTGGGCAAGCAAATACTTGAGAATGAGCTGGGCTGGCTCCAGAGAATTGACCATACATTAGGAAAAGCTGGTCGGGTTACCATAGCCTGGGTCAAAGACTGGACCAAGGAAGCTCAGTCAGTCAATGGGCTGTAAGCAGAGGAGCGGAGAAGCGGGAGAAGGGAGGTCCAGGGGCAATAAAGAGGATGGAGGACCCCGAGGACGGACCCTAGCCAGAACTCATGGGACACAGGACACATGGGATCATAAGCAACCGATAGTTGTCTGCGGACGCCGCAAGGTCACCCCTCCGGAAACTGATCGTGGGGACACTAACACGCCACTCTGCTCCCTGATGCTAGAAAAGAAAAATTCTCTTATCTTAGCAATTAAAACGTCTCCACTGTCGGAGCATTCACACGTAATCTGTACTAACTGGAAGGGCTCTAGAGAAGAAGCTGAAAGCTATAGATTCTGGTGGCATCAGCTGCTCATGCCCCTATATTACCTTATTCTCCTCAGGGGTGAAGAGGACATGGAACGTGGACGGCATGCCCGGAGCCACTTTGTGACACACGTCATTGGGGCTGACAATCTGGAAGTAGGGTGAACTCTCTTGAGTGACTTTTACCAGTCGGGGAACCTGAAAGAGTTAAAAGGAAGCAACTATAAGACAAACTCTGCATTGAAGAACATGATCACCCCTGAACCATGATGGCTGAATGATCACCACTGGACCATGATGGATGGATGATCACCCCTGGACCGTGCTGGATGGATGATCACCCCTGAACCATGATGGCTGAATTATCACCACTGGACCGTGCTGGATGGATGATCACCCCTGGACCGTGATGGATGGATGATCACCACTGGACCGTGATGGATGGATGATCACCCCTGGACCGTGATGGATGGATGATCACCCCTGGACTGTGATGGATGGATGATCACCCTTGGACCACGATGGACGACCACCCCTGGACCACGTACACCTTATGATGTGCGGTCACCACACATACACCAGGCAGGGCCTCACCTTGTCACTGTTCCTCAGCACCAGCGGCACCTCATACGTCTCACAGGGAATGTAGTTCTGGAAGATAATTTCTGAAGGGAAAGGCTGGAAAAGGGCTTGTTCTAGATCCACCGAGGAGAACTACAAGAAAGAGCAAGAACAAGTCAGAGCAGAGGGAAGACACATTAATAATCGCGGATGCAGAAAGCACACACACCACATGGACACACACACCACATGGACACACACACCACATGGACACACACACCACATGGACACACACACCACATGGACACACACCCACACACACACCACATGGACACACACACCACATGAACACACACACCACATGGACACACACCCACACACACACCCACACACACACCACATGGACACACACACCACATGAACACACACACCACATGGACACACACCCACACACACACCACATGGACACACACACCACATGGACACACACACCACATGGACACACACCCACACACACACCACATGGACACACACACCACATGAACACACACACCACATGGACACACACCCACACACACACCCACACACACACCACATGGACACACACACCACATGAACACACACACCACATGGACACACACCCACACACACACCCACACACACACCACATGGACACACACACCACATGGACACACCCACACACACACCCACACACACATGAACACACACCCACACACACACATGGACACACACCCACACACACACCACATGGACACACCCACACACACACATGGACACACACCCACACACACACCACATGGACACACACCCCACACACACATGGACACACACCCACACACACATGGACACACACCCACACACACACCACATGGACACACACCCACACACACAACACATGGACACACACCCCACACACACATGGACACACACCCACACACACATGGACACACACCCACACACACACCACATGGACACACACCCACACACACAACACATGGACACACACCCCACACACACATGGACACACACCCACACACACATGGACACACACCCACACACACATGGACACACACACCACATGGACACACACCCACACACACATGGACACACACACCACATGGACACACACCCACACACACATGGACACACATGGACACACACCCACACGGACGCACATATACACACCACACAGACCCACATACACACACCACATGAACACACACAGACACAGACCCATACACACACCACATCACAAGGACACACACCACACGAACATACACACCCACACCATGGACACAGACATACACACCCACACCATGGACACAGACATACAAACCCACACCATGGACACAGACATACACACACACACACACCACATGGACACAGACACACACACACCACATGGACACCATATGGACACACGCACCATATGGACACACACACACCACATGGACGGACACACAGACAGACATACACAGACAGACACACAGACAGACACACAGACACACAGACACGTCCTCATGGCTGCCATAGATCTCCAGAGAACCTCTGACTTCGAGCCGTCCATGCCCGTAGCTCTCTATGGAGATAAGAGGCTTTTTATGCACCTGGCAGCCATCTCTACCCTTCCACATACACAACCTGGCAGCTTGTACAGATTGGCATTGGGCTCAGCAGTGATGACCCAGGGCCACATTGTGGGGGTAAATTATGTGGGTACATGGATGTACATGAAGCCCAGGACATCGCTGACTTGGGCGCCGCTGATCAGAGCAGCTCGCACCTTCTGATGGGTGGTTTCGCTCATATCCAGCATCTGAATGATCCGCGGAGGACGCATCTCTCTGGTGTTGGCCAAACGCTGCTCTGTCGTGAAGGACATCTCTCGCAGAAATGCTGACGGGGTCACGGTCATCTATTGGGTGGATAGAAGACAAGGACACCACATTACTAGATGGATGCTACAGCCCTGTACACACCAGATCCTCACTAAAGCTATGCACAGCCCATGTGTAGTATTGTTGTCCCCAGGGTCACCCGAGCCCCTACAGATCCCTCACGTGGGGGCAAAATGGAAGTCACACAGGAGCACCTGTAACAGGACATGGGGGGGAACAATATCAATATCAGTAGTGGGACGGTGCGGCCCCTGCTCCCCATATCAGTAGTGGGACGGTGCGGCCCGTACTCCACATATCAGTAGTGGGACGGTGTGGCCCGTGCTCCCCATATCAGTAGAGGGGCGGTGCGGCCCGTGCTCCCCATATCAGTAGAGGGGAGGTGCGGCCCGTGCTCCGCTTATCAGTAGTGGGGCAGTGCGGCCCGTGCTCCCCTTATCAGTAGAGGGGCGGTGCGGCCCGTGCTCCCCTTATCAGTAGTAGGGCGGTGCGGCCCGTGCTCCACATATCAGTAGTGGGACGGTGTGGCCCGTGCTCCCCATATCAGTAGTGGGACGGTGCGGCCCGTGCTCCCCATATCAGTAGAGGGGCGGTGCGGCCCGTGCTCCGCTTATCAGTAGTGGGGCAGTGCGGCCCGTGCTCCCCTTATCAGTAGAGGGGCGGTGCGGCCCGTGCTCCCCTTATCAGTAGTAGGGCGGTGCGGCCCGTGCTCCACATATCAGTAGAGGGGTGGTGCGGCCCGTGCTCCCCATATCAGTAGTCGGGCGGTGCGGCCTGTGCTCCCCATATCAGTAGTGGGACGGTGCGGCCCGTGCTCCCCATATCAGTAGTGGGACGGTGCGGCCCGTGCTCCCCATATCAGTAGAGGGGCGGTGCGGCCCGTGCTCCCCATAATGTAGAGGGGCGGTGCGGCCCGTGCTCCACATATCAGTAGTAGGACGGTGCGGCCCGTACTCCACATATCAGTAGTGGGGCGGTGCGGCCCGTGCTCCCCATATCAGTAGTAGGACGGTGCGACCCGTACTCCACATATCAGTAGTAGGGCGGTGCGGCCCGTGCTCCACATATCAGTAGTAGGACGGTGCGGCCCGTAGTCCACATATCAGTAGTGGGGCGGTGCGGCCCGTGCTCCCCATATCAGTAGTGGGACGGTGCGGCCCGTGCTCCCCATATCAGTAGAGGGGAGGTGCGGCCCGTGCTCCGCTTATCAGTAGTGGGGCAGTGCGGCCCGTGCTCCCCTTATCAGTAGAGGGGCGGTGCGGCCCGTGCTCCCCTTATCAGTAGTAGGGCGGTGCGGCCCGTGCTCCACATATCAGTAGAGGGGTGGTGCGGCCCGTGCTCCCCATATCAGTAGTCGGGCGGTGCGGCCTGTGCTCCCCATATCAGTAGTGGGGCGGGGGGCCCGTGCTCCCCATATCAGTAGCGGGACGGTGCAGCCCGTACTCCCCATATCAGTAGTGGGACGGTGCGGCCCGTGCTCCCCATATCAGTAGTGGGGCGGTGCGGCCCGTGCTCCCCATATCAGTAGTAGGACGGTGCGACCCGTACTCCACATATCAGTAGTAGGGCGGTGCGGCCCGTGCTCCACATATCAGTAGTAGGACGGTGCGGCCCGTAGTCCACATATCAGTAGTGGGGCGGTGCGGCCCGTGCTCCCCATATCAGTAGTGGGACGGTGCGGCCCGTGCTCCCCATATCAGTAGAGGGGAGGTGCGGCCCGTGCTCCGCTTATCAGTAGTGGGGCAGTGCGGCCCGTGCTCCCCTTATCAGTAGAGGGGCGGTGCGGCCCGTGCTCCCCTTATCAGTAGTAGGGCGGTGCGGCCCGTGCTCCACATATCAGTAGAGGGGTGGTGCGGCCCGTGCTCCCCATATCAGTAGTTGGGCGGTGCGGCCTGTGCTCCCCATATCAGTAGTGGGGCGGGGGGCCCGTGCTCCCCATATCAGTAGCGGGACGGTGCAGCCAGTGCTCCCCATATCAGTAGTGGGACGGTGCGGCCCGTGCTCCCCATATCAGTAGAGGGGCGGTGCGGCCCGTGCTCCCCATAATGTAGAGGGGCGGTGCGGCCCGTGCTCCACATATCAGTAGTAGGACGGTGCGGCCCGTACTCCACATATCAGTAGTGGGGCGGTGCGGCCCGTGCTCCCCATATCAGTAGTAGGACGGTGCGACCCGTACTCCACATATCAGTAGTAGGGCGGTGCGGCCCGTGCTCCACATATCAGTAGTAGGACGGTGCGGCCCGTAGTCCACATATCAGTAGTGGGGCGGTGCGGCCCGTGCTCTCCATATCAGTAGTAGGGCGGTGCGGCCCGTGCTCCACATATCAGTAGTAGGACGGTGCGGCCCGTACTCCACATATCAGTAGAGGGGCGGTGCGGCCCGTACTCCACATATCAGTAGTAGGGCGGTGCGGCCCGTGCTCCCCATATCAGTAGTGGGACGGTGCGGCCCGTGCTCCACATATCAGTAGAGGGGCGGTGCGGCCCGTGCTCCCCTTATCAGTAGAAGGGCGGTGCGGCCCGTGCTCCCCATATCAGTAGTCGGGCGGTGCGGCCCGTGCTCCCCATATCAGTAGTGGGACGGTGCAGCCCGTGCTCCACATATCAGTAGAGGGGCGGTGCGGCCCGTGCTCCACATATCAGTAGTGGGACGGTGCGGCCCGTGCTCTCCATATCAGTAGTGGGGAGGGGCGGCCCGTGCTCTCCATATCAGTAGTGGGGCCGTACCCCACATATCAGTAGTAGGACGGTGCGGCCCGTACTCCACATATCAGTAGTAGGGCGGTGCAGCCCGTGCTCCACATATCAGTAGTAGGATGGTGCGGCCCGTACTCCACATATCAGTAGTGGGGCGGTGCGGCCCGTGCTCCCCATATCAGTAGTAGGACGGTGCGGCCCGTGCTCCACATATCAGTAGTGGGACGGTGCGGCCCGTGCTCTCCATATCAGTAGTGGGGAGGGGCGGCCCGTGCTCTCCATATCAGTAGTGGGGCCGTACCCCACATATCAGTAGTAGGACGGTGCGGCCCGTACTCCACATATCAGTAGTAGGGCGGTGCAGCCCGTGCTCCACATATCAGTAGTAGGATGGTGCGGCCCGTACTCCACATATCAGTAGTGGGGCGGTGCGGCCCGTGCTCCCCATATCAGTAGTCGGGCGGTGCGGCCCGTGCTCCCCATATCAGTAGTGGGACGGTGCAGCCCGTGCTCCACATATCAGTAGAGGGGCGGTGCGGCCCGTGCTCCACATATCAGTAGTGGGACGGTGCGGCCCGTGCTCTCCATATCAGTAGTGGGGAGGGGCGGCCCGTGCTCTCCATATCAGTAGTGGGGCCGTACCCCACATATCAGTAGTAGGACGGTGCGGCCCGTACTCCACATATCAGTAGTAGGGCGGTGCAGCCCGTGCTCCACATATCAGTAGTAGGATGGTGCGGCCCGTGCTCCCCATATCAGTAGTGGGACGGTGCGGCCCGTGCTCCACATATCAGTAGAGGGGCGGTGCGGCCCGTGCTCCCCTTATCAGTAGAAGGGCGGTGCGGCCCGTGCTCCCCATATCAGTAGTCGGGCGGTGCGGCCCGTGCTCCCCATATCAGTAGTGGGACGGTGCAGCCCGTGCTCCACATATCAGTAGAGGGGCGGTGCGGCCCGTGCTCCACATATCAGTAGTGGGACGGTGCGGCCCGTGCTCTCCATATCAGTAGTGGGGAGGGGCGGCCCGTGCTCTCCATATCAGTAGTGGGGCCGTACCCCACATATCAGTAGTAGGACGGTGCGGCCCGTACTCCACATATCAGTAGTAGGGCGGTGCAGCCCGTGCTCCACATATCAGTAGTAGGATGGTGCGGCCCGTACTCCACATATCAGTAGTGGGGCGGTGCGGCCCGTGCTCCCCATATCAGTAGTAGGACGGTGCGGCCCGTGCTCCACATATCAGTAGTGGGACGGTGCGGCCCGTGCTCTCCATATCAGTAGTGGGGAGGGGCGGCCCGTGCTCTCCATATCAGTAGTGGGGCCGTACCCCACATATCAGTAGTAGGACGGTGCGGCCCGTACTCCACATATCAGTAGTAGGGCGGTGCAGCCCGTGCTCCACATATCAGTAGTAGGATGGTGCGGCCCGTACTCCACATATCAGTAGTGGGGCGGTGCGGCCCGTGCTCCCCATATCAGTAGTAGGGCGGTGCGGCCCGTGCTCCCCATATCAGTAGTAGGACGGTGCGCCCGTACTCCACATATCAGTAGTAGGGCGGTGCAGCCCGTGCTCCACATATCAGTAGTAGGATGGTGCGGCCCGTACTCCACATATCAGTAGTGGGGCGGTGCGGCCTGTGCTCTCCATATCAGTAGAGGGGCGGTGCGGCCCGTGCTCCCCTTATCAGTAGTAGCACGGTGCGGCCCGTACTCCACATATCAGTAGAGGGACGGTGCGGCCCGTGCTCTCCATATCAGTAGTGGGGCGGTGCGGCCCGTGCTCCACATATCAGTAGTAGGACGGTGCGGCCCGTACTCCACATATCAGTAGTGGGGCGGTGCGGCCTGTGCTCTCCATATCAGTAGTAGGGCGTGCGGCCCGTGCTCCACATATCAGTAGTAGGACGGTGCGGCCCGTGCTCTCCATATCAGTAGAGGGGCGGTGCGGCCTGTGCTCTCCATATCAGTAGTAGGGCGGTGCGGCCCGTGCTCCCCATATCAGTAGTGGGACGGTGCGGCCCGTGCTCTCCATATCAGTAGAGGGGCGGTGCGGCCCGTGCTCCCCTTATCAGTAGAGGGGCGGTGCGGCCCGTGCTCCCCTTATCAGTAGAAGGGCGGTGCGGCCCGTGCTCCCCATATCAGTAGTCGGGCGGTGCGGCCCGTGCTCCCCATATCAGTAGTGGGACGGTGCAGCCCGTGCTCCCCATATCAGTAGTGGGACGGTGCGGCCCGTGCTCCCCATATCAGTAGTGGGGCAGGTCGGCCCATGCTCTCCATATCAGTAGAGGGGCAGTGCGGCCCGTGCTCCCCATATCAGTAGTCAGACGGTGCGGCCCGTGCTCCCCATATCAGTAGTGGGGCGGGGGGCCCATGCTCCCCATATCAGTAGTGGGACGGGGCAGCCCGTGCCCCCCATATCAGTAGAGGGGCGGTGCGGCCCGTGCTCTCCACATCAGTAGTGGGGAGGGGCGGCCCGTGCTCCCCATATCAGTAGTGGGGCGGCCCGTGCTCCCCATATCAGTAGTGGGGCGGTGCGGCCCGTGCTCCCCATATCAGTAGAGGGGCGCTGCGGCCCGTGCTCCCCATATCAGTAGTGGGGCGGGGCGGCCCGTGCTCCCCATATCAGTAGTGGGGCGAGGCGGCCCGTGCTCCACATATCAGTAGTGGGGAGGGGCGGCCCGTGCTCCCTATATCAATAGTGGGACGGTGCAGCCCGTGCTCCCCATATCAGTAGTGGGGCGGGGGGCCCGTGCTCCCCATATCAGTAGTGGAACGGTGCAGCCCGTGCTCCCCATATCAGTAGAGGGGCGGTGCGGCCCGTGCTCTCCATATCAGTAGTGCGGAGGGGCGGCCCATGCTCCCCATATCAGTAGTGGGGCGGCCCGTGATCCCCATATCAGTAGTGGGGCGATGCGGCCCGTGCTCCCCATATCAGTAGAGGGGCGCTGCGGCTCATGCTCCCTATATCAGTAGTGGGGCGGTGCGGCCCGTGCTCCACATATTAGTAGTATGGCGGTGCGGCTCGTGCTCCACATATCAGTAGTGGGGCGGGGCGGCCCGTGCTCCCCATATCAATAGTGGGACGGTGGAGCCCATGCTCCCCATATCAGTAGAGGGGCGGTGCGGCCCATGCTCCCCATATCAGTAGTGGGGCGGTGCGGCCCGTGCTCCCCATATCAGTAGTGGGGCGGGGCGGCCCGTGCTCCCCATATGAGTAGTGGGGCGGGGCGGCCCGTGCTCCCCATATCAGTAGTGGGGCGGGGCGGCCCGTGCTCCCCATATCAGTAGTGGGGCGGGGTGGCCCGTGCTCCCCATATCAGTAGTGGGGCGGGGCAGCCCGTGCACCCCATATCAGTAGTAGGACGGTGCGGCCCGTGCTTCCCATATCAGTAATGGGGAGGGGCGGCCCGTGCTCCCCATATCAGTAGTGGGGCGGCCCGTGCTCCCCATATCAGTAGTGGGGCGGTGCGGCCCGTGCTCCCCATATCAGTAGTGGGGCGGGGCGGCCCGTGCTCCCCATATCAGTAGTGGGGCGGGGCGGCCCGTGCTCCACAAATCAGTAGTGGGGCGGGTCGGCCCGTGCTACCCATATCAATAGTGGGACGGTGCAGCCCGTGCTCCCCATATCAGTAAAGGGGCGGTGCGGCCCGTGCTCCCCATATCAGTAGTGGGGTAGGGGGCCCATGCTCCCCATATCAGTAGTGGGGCGGGGCGGCCCGTGCTCCCCATATCAGTAGAGGGGAGGTGCGGCCCGTGGTCCCCTTATCAGTAGTGGGGCGGTGGGGCCCGTGCTCCCCTTATCAGTAGAGGGGCGGTGCGGCCCGTGCTCCCCATATCAGTAGTGGGACGGTGCGGCCCGTGCTCCACATATCAGTAGAGGGGCGGTGCGGTCCGTGCTCCCCTTATCAGAAGAGGGGCGGTGCGGCCCATGCTCCCCATATCAGTAGTCGGGCGGTGCGGCCCGTGCTCCCCATATCAGTAGTGGGGCGGGGGGCCCGTGCTCCCCATATCAGTAGTGGGACGGTGCAGCCCGTGCTCCCCATATCAGTAGTGGGACGGTGCAGCCCGGGCTCCCCATATCAGTAGTGGGACGGTGCGGCCCGTGCTCTCCATATCAGTAGTGGGGAGGGGCGGCCCGTGCTCCCCATATCAGTAGAGGGGCGGTGCGGCCCGTGCTCCCCTTATCAGTAGAGGGGCGGTGCGGCCCATGCTTCCCATATCAGTAGTCGGGCGGTGCGGCCCGTGCTCCCCATATCAGTAGTGGGGCGGGGAGCCCGTGCTCCACATACCAGTAGTGGGACGGGGCAGCCCGTGCTCCCCATATCAGTAGAGGGGCAGTGCGGCCTGTGCTCTCCATATCAGTAGTGGGGAGGGGCGGCCCGAGCTCCACATATCAGTAGAGGGGCGGTGCGGCCCGTGCTCCACATATCAGTAGTGGGACGGTGCGGCCCGTGCTCCCCATATCAGTAGTGGGGAGGGGCGGCCCGTGCTCTACATATCAGAAGAGGGGCGGTGCGGCCCGTGCTCTCCATATCAGTAGTGGGGAGGGGCGGCCCGTGCTCCACATATCAGTAGAGGGGCGGTGCGGCCCGTGCTCCACATATCAGTAGTGGGGCGGTGCGGCCCGTGCTCTCCATATCAGTAGTGGGGAGGGGCGGCCCGTGCTCCACATATCAGTAGAGAGGCGGTGCGGCCCGTGCTCCACATATCAGTAGAGGGGCAGTGCGGCCCGTGCTCCCCATATCAGTAGTGGGACGGTGCGGCCCGTACTCCACATATCAGTAGAGGGGCGGTGCGGCCCGTGCTCCCCATATCAGTAGAGGGGCGGTGCAGCCCGTGCTCCACATATCAGTAGAGGGGCGGTGCGGCCCATGCTCCACATATCAGTAGAAGGGCGGTGCGGCCCATGCTGCCCATATCAGTAGAGGGGCGGTGCAGCCCGTGCTCCCCATATCAGTAGAGGGGCGCTGCGGCCCGTGCTCCCCATATCAGTAGTGGGGCGGGGCGGCCCGTGCTCCCCATATCAGTAGTGGGGCGAGGCGGCCCGTGCTCCACATATCAGTAGTGGGGAGGGGCGGCCCGTGCTACCCATATCAATAGTGGGACGGTGCAGCCCGTGCTCCCCATATCAGTAGAGGGGCGGTGCGGCCCGTGCTCCCCATATCAGTAGTGGGGCGGGGGGCCCGTGCTCCCCATATCAGTAGTGGGACGGTGCAGCCCGTGCTCCCCATATCAGTAGAGGGGCGGTGCGGCCCGTGCTCTCCATAACAGTAGTGGGGAGGGGCGGCCCGTGCTCCCCATATCAGTAGTGGGGTGGCCCGTGATCCCCATATCAGTAGAGGGGCGATGCGGCCCGTGCTCCCCATATCAGTAGAGGGGCGCTGCGGCCCGTGCTCCCCATATCAGTAGTGGGGCAGTTCGGCCCGTGCTCCACATATTAGTAGTAGGGCGGTGCGGCTCGTGCTCCACATATCAGTAGTGGGGCGGGGCGGCCCGTGCTCCCCATATCAATAGTGGGACGGTGGAGCCCGTGCTCCCCATATCAGTAGAGGGGCGGTGCGGCCCATGCTCCCCATATCAGTAGTGGGGCGGTGCGGCCCGTGCTCCCCATATCAGTAGTGGGGCGGGGCGGCCCGTGCTCCCCATATCAGTAGTGGGGCGGGGCGGCCCGTGCTCCCCATATCAGTAGTGGGGCGGGGCGGCCCGTGCTCCCCATATCAGTAGTGGGGCGGGGCGGCCCGTGCTCCCCATATCAGTAGTGGGGCGGGGCAGCCCGTGCACCCCATATCAGTAGTAGGACGGTGCGGCCCGTGCTTCCCATATCAGTAATGGGGAGGGGCGGCCCGTGCTCCCCATATCAGTAGTGGGGCGGCCCGTGCTCCCCATATCAGTAGTGGGGCGGTGCGGCCCGTGCTCCCCATATCAGTAGTGGGGCGGTGCGGCCCGTGCTCCCCATATCAGTAGTGGGGCGGGGCGGCCCGTGCTCCACATATCAGTAGTGGGGCGGGTCGGCCCGTGCTCCCCATATCAATAGTGGGACGGTGCAGCCCGTGCTCCCCATATCAGTAAAGGGGCGGTGCGGCCCGTGCTCCCCATATCAGTAGTGGGGCGGGGGGCCCATGCTCCCCATATCAGTAGTGGGGCGGGGCGGCCCGTGCTCCCCATATCAGTAGAGGGGAGGTGCGGCCCGTGCTCCCCTTATCAGTAGTGGGGCGGTGGGGCCCGTGCTCCCCTTATCAGTAGAGGGGCGGTGCGGCCCGTGCTCCCCATATCAGTAGTGGGACGGTGCGGCCCGTGCTCCACATATCAGTAGAGGGGCGGTGCGGCCCGTGCTCCCCTTATCAGTAGAGGGGCGGTGCGGCCCGTGCTCCCCATATCAGTAGTCGGGCGGTGCGGCCCGTGCTCCCCATATCAGTAGTGGGGCGGGGGGCCCGTGCTCCCCATATCAGTAGTGGGACGGTGCAGCCCGTGCTCCCCATATCAGTAGTGGGACGGTGCAGCCCGTGCTCTCCATATCAGAAGTGGGACGGTGCGGCCCGTGCTCTCCATATCAGTAGAGGGGCGGTGCGGCCCGTGCTCCCCTTACCAGTAGTGGGACGGGGCAGCCCGTGCTCCCCATATCAGTAGAGGGGCAGTGCGGCCCGTGCTCTCCATATCAGTAGTGGGGAGGGGCGGCACGTGCTCCACATATCAGTAGAGGGGCGGTGCGGCCCGTGCTCCACATATCAGTAGTGGGACGGTGCGGCCCGTGCTCCCCATATCAGTAGTGGGGAGGGGCGGCCCGTGCTCTACATATCAGAAGAGGGGCGGTGCGGCCCGTGCTCCACATATCAGTAGTGGGGCGGTGCGGCCCGTGCTCTCCATATCAGTAGTGGGGAGGGGCGGCCCGTGCTCCACATATCAGTAGAGGGGCGGTGCGGCCTGTGCTCCACATATCAGTAGAGGGGCGGTGCGGCCCGTGCTCCACATATCAGTAGAGGGGCGGTGCGGCCCGTGCTCCCCATATCAGTAGTGGGACGGTGCGGCCCGTGCTCCACATATCAGTAGAGGGGCGGTGCGGCCCGTGCTCCCCATATCAGTAGTGGGACGGTGCGGCCCGTGCTCCACATATCAGTAGAGGGGCGGTGCGGCCCGTGCTCCCCATATCAGTAGAGGGGCGGTGCGGCCCGTGCTCCACATATCAGTAGAAGGGCGGTGCGGCCCGTGCTCCCCATATCAGTAGAGGGGCGGTGCAGCCCGTGCTCCACATATCAGTAGAGGGGTGGTGCGGCCCGTGCTCCCCTTATCAGTAGAAGGGCGGTGCGGCCGTGCTCCACATATCAGTAGAGGGGCGGTGCAGCCCGTGCTCCACATATCAGTAGTAGGACGGTGGGGCCTGTGCTCCACATATCAGTAGAGGGGCGGTGCGGCCCGTGCTCCACATATCAGTAGAGGGGCGGTGCGGCCCGTGCTCCACATATCAGTAGAGGGGCGGTGCGGCCCGTGCTCCACATATCAGTAGTAGGGCGGTGCGGCCCGTGCTCCACATATCAGCATGATGGAGTTGGATCGTTACCGGCTCCCGCTAATACTTATTGGAGGGGGGACAATACACATTATTGTTGCAGGTACAGACACGGCCCAGGCATTATAGTGGCATTACCTGCCTCAACTGTACCTGTAGGCAGCGGGTAGTGCCAGTCCAGGTGAGGGCGCAGTATTAGATCGGAGCATCTGTCTGACGTGATTTGCTGGTGCCCGGATTATCCCTGGGTTCGGTCGCTGACATCTGTCCTCCTAAGCCGAGCAATGAGGGATAAAAAAAAAGCCCCAATTTGTCCAGCACCTCTTACCGTTACGGCCTCTTCCTGTCCGGGCAGCCGGGGGTCACGGAGGGCTGGGACTTGGCTCTGAATGCTGCTTGGCATCTCAGCGAGGTCGAGAACATCTAGGAACAGACAAGAACGATCAACAGAGCCGGCAGTACAAGAGCATCAGAGACCCCCACGGCCCGAGACCGAGATACCCCCGATCCGTCACACTGACAAACCCCTACATCTGATACTGGAAAGCTGGGGGACAATCAACATGGCACCCCCCAATGTATACAACGAGCCACCACCGTGTACAGCACAGAGCCGGAACACAGGGCAGCGGTATATACAACGTGCCACCACCGTATACAGCACAGAGCCGGAACACAGGGCAGCGGTATATACAACGTGCCACCACCGTATACAGCACAGAGCCGGCACACAGGGCAGCGGTATATACAACGTGCCACCACCGTATACAGCACAGAGCCGGCACACAGGGCAGCAGTATATACAACGTACCACCACCGTATACAGCACAGAGCCAGCACACAGGGCAGCGGTATATACAACGTACCACCACCGTGTACAGCACAGAGCCGGCACACAGGGCAGCAGTATATACAACGTACCACCACCGTATACAGCACAGAGCCAGCACACAGGGCAGCGGTATATACAACGTACCACCACCGTATACAGCACAGAGCCGGCACACAGGGCAGCGGTATATACAACGTGCCACCACCGTATACAGCACAGAGCCAGCACACAGGGCAGCGGTATATACAACGTACCACCACCGTATACAGCACAGAGCCGGCACACAGGGCAGCGGTATATACAACGTGCCACCACCGTATACAGCACAGAGCCGGCACACAGGGCAGCGGTATATACAACGTGCCACCACCGTATACAGCACAGAGCCAGCACACAGGGCAGCGGTATATACAACGTGCCACCACCGTATACAGCACAGAGCCGGCACACAGGGCAGCGGTATATACAACGTACCACCACCGTATACAGCACAGAGCCGGCACACAGGGCAGCGGTATATACAACGTACCACCACCGTATACAGCACAGAGCCGGCACACAGGGCAGCGGTATATACAACGTACCACCACCGTATACAGCACAGAGCCGGCACACAGGGCAGCGGTATATACAACATGCCACCACCGTATACAGCACAGAGCCGGCACACGGGGCAGCAGTGTATACAACGTGCCACCACCGTATACAGCACAGAGCCGGCACACAGGGCAGCGGTATATACAACGTGCCACCACCGTATACAGCACAGAGCCGGCACACAGGGCAGCGGTATATACAACATGCCACCACCGTATACAGCACAGAGCCGACACACGGGGCAGCGGTATATACAACGTGCCACCACCATATACAGCACAGAGCCGGCACACAGGGCAGCGGTATATACAACATGCCACCACCGTATACAGCACAGAGCCGACACACGGGGCAGCGGTATATACAACGTGCCACCACCGTATACAGCACAGAGCCGGCACACAGGGCAGCGGTATATACAACGTGCCACCACCGTATACAGCACAGAGCCGGCACACAGGGCAGCGGTATATATAACGTGCGACCATCGTATACAACACAGAGCCGGCACACAGGGCAGAAGTATATACAACGTACCACCACCGTATACAGCACAGAGCCGGCACACAGGGCAGCGGTATATACAACGTGCCACCACCGTATACAACACAGAGCCAGCACACAGGGCAGCGGTATATACAACGTGCCACCACCGTATACAGCACAGAGCCAGCACACAAGGCAGCGGTATATACAACGAGCCACCACCGTATACAGCACAGAGCCAGCACACAGGGCAGCGGTATATACAACGTGCCACCACCGTATACAGCACAGAGCCGGCACACAGGGCAGCAGTATAGACAACGTTCCAACACCGTATACAGCACAGAGCCGGCACACAGGGCAGCGGTATATACAACGTGCCACCACCGTATACAGCACAGAGCCAGCACACAGGGCAGCGGTATATATAACGTGCCAACACCGTATACAGCACAGAGCCAGCACACAGGGCAGCGGTATATACAACGTGCCACCACCGTATACAGAACAGAGCCGGCACACGGGGCAGCGGTATATACAACGTGCCACCACAGTATACAGCACAGAGGCGGCACACAGGGCAGCGGTATATACAACGTACCACCACCGTATACAGCACAGAGCCGGCACACAGGGCAGCGGTATATACAACGTGCCACCACCGTATACAGCACAGAGCCGGCACACAGGGCAGCGGTATATACAACGTGCCAACACCGTATACAGCACAGAGCCGGCACACAGGGCAGCGGTATAAACAACGTGCCACCACCGTATACAGCACAGAGCCGGCACACAGGGCAGCGGTATATACAACGTGCCACCACCGTATACAGCACAGAGCCAGCACACAGGGCAGAGGTATATACAACGTGTCACCACCGTATACAGCACAGAGCCGGCACACAGGGCAGCGGTATATACAACGTGCCAACACCGTATACAGCACAGAGCCAGCACACAGGGCAGCGGTATATACAACGTGCCACCACCGTATACAGCACAGAGCAGGCACACAGGGCAGCGGTATATATAACGTGCCACCACCGTATACAGCACAGAGCCAGCACACAGGGCAGCAGTATATACAACGTGCCACCACCATATACAGCACAGAGCCGGCACACAGGGCAGCGGTATATACAACGTGCCACCACCGTATACAGCACAGAGCCGGCACACAGGGCAGCGGTATATACAACGTACCACCACCGTATACAGCACAGAGCCGGCACACAGGGCAGCGGTATATACAACGTGCCAACACCGTATACAGCACAGAGCCGGCACACAGGGCAGCGGTATATACAACGTGCCAACACCGTATACAGCACAGAGCCGGCACACAGGGCAGCGGTATAAACAACGTACCACCACCGTATACAGCACAGAGCCGGCACACAGGGCAGCGGTATATACAACGTGCCACCACCGTATACAGCACAGAGCCAGCACACAGGGCAGAGGTATATACAACATGCCACCACCGTATACAGCACAGAGCCGGCACACAGGGCAGCAGTATATACAACGTGCCACCACCATATACAGCACAGAGCCAGCACACAGGGCAGCGGTATATACAACGTGCCAACACCGTATACAGCACAGAGCCAGCACACAGGGCAGCGGTATATACAACGTACCACCACCGTATACAGCACAGAGCAGGCACACAGGGCAGCGGTATATATAACGTGCCACCACCGTATACAGCACAGAGCAGGCACACAGGGCAGCGGTATATATAACGTGCCACCACCGTATACAGCACAGAGCCAGCACACAGGGCAGCAGTATATACAACGTGCCACCACCGTATACAGCACAGAGCCGGCACACAGGGCAGCGGTATATACAACGTGCCACCACCGTATACAGCACAGAGCAGGCACACAAGGCAGCGGTGTATACAACGTACCACCACCGTATACAGCACAGAGCCGGCACACAGGGCAGCGGTATATACAAAGTGCCACCACCGTATACAGCACAGAGCCAGCACACAGGGCAGCGGTATATACAACGTGCCACCACCGTATACAGCACAGAGCCAGCACACAGGACAGCGGTATATACAATGTGCCACCACCATATACAGCACAGAGCCGGCACACAGGGCAGCGGTATATACAACGTGCCATCACCGTATACAGCACAGAGCCGGCACACAGGGCAGCGGTATATACAATGTGCCACCACCGTATACAGCACAGAGCCAGCACACAGGGCAGCGGTATATACAACGTGCCACCACCGTATACAGCATAGAGCCAGCACACAGGGCAGCGGTATATACAACGTGCCACCACCGTGTACAGCACAGAGCCGGCACACAGGGCAGCGGTATATACAACGTGCCACCACCGTATACAGCATAGAGCCAGCACACAGGGCAGCGGTATATACAACGTACCACCACCGTATACAGCACAGAGCCGGCACACAGGGCAGCGGTATATACAATGTGCCACCACCGTATACAGCACAGAGCCAGCACACAGGGCAGCGGTATATACAACGTGCCACCACCGTATACAGCATAGAGCCAGCACACAGGGCAGCGGTATATACAACGTGCCACCACCGTGTACAGCACAGAGCCGGCACACAGGGCAGCGGTATATACAACGTGCCACCACCGTATACAGCACAGAGCCAGCACACAGGGCAGCGGTACATACAACGTGCCACCACCGTATACAGCACAGAGCCAGCACACAGGGCAGCGGTATATACAACGTGCCACCACCGTATACAGCACAGAGCCGGCACACAGGGCAGCGGTATATACAACGTGCCACCACCGTATACAGCACAGAGCCAGCACACAGGGCAGCGGTACATACAACGTGCCACCACCGTATACAGCACAGAGCCGGCACACAGGGCAGCAGTATATACAACGTGCCACCACCGTATACAGCACAGAGCCGGCACACAGGGCAGCGGTATATACAACGTACCACCACCGTGTACAGCACAGAGCCGGCACACAGGGCAGCGGTATATACAACGTGCCACCACCGTATACAGCACAGAGCCAGCACAAAGGGCAGCGGTATATACAACGTGCCACCACCGTATACAACACAGAGCCAGCACACAGGGCAGCGGTATATACAACGTACCACCACCGTGTACAGCACAGAGCCAGCACACAGGGCAGCGGTATATACAACGTGCCACCACCGTATACAGCACAGAGCTATCACACAGGGCAGCGGTATATACAACGTGCCACCACCGTATACAGCACAGAGCCTGCACACAGGGCAGCGGTATATACAACGTACCACCACCGTATACAGCACAGAGCCGGCACACAGGGCAGCGGTATATACAACGTGCCACCACCGTATACAACACAGAGCCAGCACACAGGGCAGCGGTATATACAATGTACCACCACCGTGTACAGCACAGAGCCAGCACACAGGGCAGCGGTATATACAACGTGCCACCACCGTATACAGCACAGAGCTATCACACAGGGCAGCGGTATATACAACGTACCACCACCGTGTACAGCACAGAGCCGGCACACAAGGCAGCGGTGTATACAACGTACCACCACCGTATACAGCACAGAGCCGGCACACAGGGCAGCGGTATATACAACGTGCCACCACCGTATACAGCACAGAGCCAGCACACAGGGCAGCGGTATATACAACGTGCCACCACCGTATACAGCACAGAGCCAGCACACAGGACAGCGGTATATACAATGTGCCACCACCATATACAGCACAGAGCCGGCACACAGGGCAGCGGTATATACAACGTGCCATCACCGTATACAGCACAGAGACAGCACACAGGGCAGCGGTATATACAACGTACCACCACCGTATACAGCACAGAGCCGGCACACAGGGCAGCGGTATATACAACGTGCCACCACCGTATACAGCACAGAGCCAGCACACAGGGCAGCAGTACATACAACGTGCCACCACCGTGTACAGCACAGAGCCTGCACACAGGGCAGCAGTATATACAACGTGCCACCACCGTATACAGCACAGGGCCGGCACACAGGGCAGCGGTATATACAACGTACCACCACCGTGTACAGCACAGGGCCGGCACACAGGGCAGCGGTATATACAACGTACCACCACCGTGTACAGCACAGAGCCGGCACACAGGGCAGCGGTATATACAACGTGCCACCACCGTATACAGCACAGAGCCGGCACACAGGGCAGCGGTATATACAACGTGCCACCACCGTATACAGCACAGAGCCGGCACACAGGGCAGCAGTATATACAACGTGCCATCACCGTATACAGCACAGAGCCAGCACACAGGGCAGCGGTATATACAACGTGCCACCACCGTATACAGCACAGAGCCGGCACACAATGCAGCAGTATATACAACGTGCCACCACCGTATACAGCACAGAGCCGGCACACAGGGCAGCAGTATATACAACGTGCCACCACCGTATACAGCACAGAGCCGGCACACAGGGCAGCGGTATATACAACGTGCCACCACCGTATACAGCACAGAGCCAGCACACAGGGCAGCGGTATATACAACGTGCCACCACCATATACAGCACAGAGCCAGCACACAGGGCAGCAGTACATACAACGTACCACCACCGTATACAGCACAGAGCCAGCAGACAGGGCAGCGGTATATACAACGTGCCACCACCGTATACAGCACAGAGCCGGCACACAGGGCAGCGGTATATACAACGTACCACCACCGTATACAGCACAGAGCCGGCACACAGGGCAGCGGTATATACAACGTGCCACCACCGTATACAGCACAGAGCCAGCACACAGGGCAGCGGTATATACAACGTACCACCACCGTATACAGCACAGAGCCAGCACACAGGGCAGCGGTACATACAACGTGCCACCATCGTATACAGCACAGAGCCAGCACACAGGGCAGAGGTATATACAACGTGCCACCACCGTATACAGCACAGAGCCGGCACACGGGGCAGCGGTATATACAACGTACCACCACCGTATACAGCACAGAGCCAGCACACAGGGCAGCGGTATATACAACGTGCCACCACAGTATACAGCACAGAGGCGGCACACAGGGCAGCTGTATATACAACGTACCACCACCGTATACAGCACAGAGCCGGCACACAGGGCAGCGGTATATACAACGTGCCACCACCGTATACAGCACAGAGCCGGCACACAGGGCAGCGGTATATACAACGTGCCAACACCGTATACAGCACAGAGGCGGCACACAGGGCAGCGGTATAAACAACGTACCACCACCGTATACAGCACAGAGCAGGCACACAGGGCAGCGGTATATATAACGTGCCACCACCGTATACAGCACAGAGCAGGCACACAGGGCAGCGGTATATATAACGTGCCACCACCGTATACAGCACAGAGCCAGCACACAGGGCAGCAGTATATACAACGTGCCACCACCGTATACAGCACAGAGCCGGCACACAGGGCAGCGGTATATACAACGTGCCACCACCGTATACAGCACAGAGCAGGCACACAGGGCAGCGGTATATATAACGTGCCACCACCGTATACAGCACAGAGCCAGCACACAGGGCAGCAGTATATACAACGTGCCACCACCATATACAGCACAGAGCCGGCACACAGGGCAGCGGTATATACAACGTGCCACCACCGTATACAGCACAGAGCCGGCACACAGGGCAGCAGTATATACAACGTACCACCACCGTATACAGAACAGAGCCGGCACACAGGGCAGCGGTATATACAACGTGCCAACACCGTATACAGCACAGAGCCAGCACACGGGGCAGCGATATATACAACGTGCCACCACCGTATACAGCACAGAGCAGGCACACAGGGCAGCGGTATATATGACGTGCCAACACCGTATACAGCACAGAGCCGGCACACAGGGCAGCGGTGTATACAACGTACCACCACCGTATACAGCACAGAGCCGGCACACGGGGCAGCGGTATATGCAACGTGCCACCACCGTATACAGCACAGAGCCAGCACACAGGGCAGCGGTATATACAACGTGCCACCACCGTATACAGCACAGAGCCGGCACACAGGGCAGCGGTATATACAACGTGCCACCACCGTATACAGCACACAGCCGGCACACAGGGCAGCGGTATATACAACGTGCCACCACCGTATACAGCACAAAGCCGGCACACGGGGCAGCGGTATATACAACGTGCCACCACCGTATACAGCACAGAGCCGGCACACAGGGCAGCGGTATATACAACGTGCCACCACCGTATACAGCACAAAGCCGGCACACGGGGCAGCGGCATATACAACGTGCCACCACCGTATACAGCACAGAGCCGGCACACAGGGCAGCGGTATATACAACGTGCCAACACCGTATACAGCACAGAGCCAGCACACGGGGCAGCGGTATATACAACGTGCCACCACCGTATACAGCACAGAGCAGGCACACAGGGCAGCGGTGTATACAACGTACCACCACCGTATACAGCACAGAGCCGGCACACGGGGCAGCGGTATATACAACGTGCCACCACCGTATACAGCACAGAGCCAGCACACAGGGCAGCGGTATATACAACGTGCCACCACCGTATACAGCACAGAGCCGGCACACAGGGCAGCGGTATATACAACGTACCACCACCGTATACAGCACAGAGCCAGCACACAGGGCAGCGGTATATACAACGTGCCACCACCGTATACAGCACAGAGCCGGCACACAGGGCAGCGGTATATATAACGTGCCACCACCGTATACAGCACAGAGCCGGCACACAGGGCAGCAGTATATACAACGTACCACCACCGTATACAGCACAGAGCCGGCACACAGGGCAGCGGTATATATAACGTACCACCACCGTATACAACACAGAGCCGGCACACAGGGCAGCGGTATATACAACGTGCCACCACCGTATACAGCACAGAGCCAGCACACAAGGCAGCGGTATATACAACGAGCCACCACCGTATACAGCACAGAGCCAGCACACAGGGCAGCGGTATATACAACGTGCCACCACCGTATACAGCACAGAGCCGGCACACAGGGCAGCAGTATATACAACGTGACACCACCGTATACAGCACAGAGCCGGCACACAAGGCAGCGGTATATACAACGAGCCACCACCGTATACAGCACAGAGCCAGCACACAGGGCAGCGGTATATACAACGTGCCACCACCGTATACAGCACAGAGCCGGCACACAGGGCAGCGGTATATACAACGTGCCACCACCGTATACAGCACAGAGCCAGCACACAGGGCAGCGGTATATATAACGTGCCAACACCGTATACAGCACAGAGCCGGCACACAGGGCAGCGGTATATACAACGTGCCAACACCGTATACAGCACAGAGCCAGCACACAGGGCAGCGGTATATACAACGTGCCACCACCGTATACAGCACAGAGCCGGCACACAGGGCAGCGGTATATACAACGTACCACCACCGTATACAGCACAGAGCCGGCACACAGGGCAGCGGTATATACAACGTGCCACCACCGTGTACAGCACAGAGCAGGCACACGGGGCAGCGGTATATACAACGTGCCACCACCGTATACAGCACAGAGCCAGCACACAGGGCAGCGGTATATACAACGTGCCACCACCGTATACAGCACAGAGCCAGCACACAAGGCAGCGGTATATACAACGAGCCACCACCGTATACAGCACAGAGCCAGCACACAGGGCAGCGGTATATACAACGTGCCACCACCGTATACAGCACAGAGCCGGCACACAGGGCAGCGGTATATACAACCTACCACCACCGTATACAGCACAGAGCCGGCACACAGGGCAGCGGTATATACAACGTGCCACCACCGTGTACAGCACAGAGCCGGCACACGGGGCAGCGGTATATACAACTTGCCACCACCGTATACAGCACAGAGCCGGCACACAGGGCAGCGGTATATACAACGTGCCACCACCGTATACAGCACAGAGCCGGCACACAGGGCAGCGGTACATACAACGTGCCACCACCGTATACAGCACAGAGCCAGCACACAGGGCAGCGGTACATACAACGTGCCACCACCGTATACAGCACAGAGCCGGCACACAGGGCAGCGGTATATATAACGTGCCACCACCGTATACAGCACAGAGCCGGCACACAGGGCAGCGGTATATACAACGTACCACCACCGTGTACAGCACAGAGCCGGCACACAGGGCAGCGGTATATACAACGTACCACCACCGTGTACAGCACAGAGCCGGCACACAGGGCAGCGGTATATACAACGTGCCACCACCGTATACAGCACAGAGCCTGCACACGGGGCAGCGGTATATACAACGTACCACCACCGTATACAGCACAGAGTCAGCACACAGGGCAGCGGTATATACAACGTGCCACCACCATATACAGCACAGAGCCGGCACACAGGGCAGCGGTATATACAACGTGCCACCACCGTATACAGCACAGAGCCTGCACACGGGGCAGCGGTATATACAACGTACCACCACCGTGTACAGCACAGAGCCGGCACACAGGGCAGCGGTATATACAACGTACCACCACCGTGTACAGCACAGAGCCGGCACACAGGGCAGCGGTATATACAACGTGCCACCACCGTATACAGCACAGAGCCTGCACACGGGGCAGCGGTATATACAACGTACCACCACCGTATACAGCACAGAGTCAGCACACAGGGCAGCGGTATATACAACGTGCCACAACCATATACAGCACAGAGCCGGCACACAGGGCAGCGGTATATACAACGTGCCACCACCGTATACAGCACAGAGCCGGCACACAGGGCAGCAGTATATACAACGTACCACCACCGTATACAGAACAGAGCCGGCACACAGGGCAGCGGTATATACAACATACCACCACCGTTTACAGCACAGAGCCAGCACACAGGGCAGCGGTATATACAACGTGCCACCACCGTATACAGCACAGAGCCAGCACACAGGGCAGCGGTATATACAACGTGCCAACACCGTATACAGCACAGAGCAGGCACACAGGGCAGCGGTATATATGACGTGCCAACACCGTATACAGCACAGAGCCGGCACACAGGGCAGCGGTGTATACAACGTACCACCACCGTATACAGCACAGAGCCGGCACACGGGGCAGCGGTATATACAACGTGCCACCACCGTATACAGCACAGAGCCGGCACACAGGGCAGCGGTATATACAACGTGCCACCACCGTATACAGCACAAAGCCGGCACACGGGGCAGCGTCATATACAACGTGCCACCACCGTATACAGCACAGAGCCAGCACACAGGGCAGCGGTATATACAACGTGCCACCACCGTATACAGCACAGAGCAGGCACACAGGGCAGCAGTATATACAACGCGCCACCACCGTATACAGCACAGAGCCAGCACACAGGGCAGCGGTATATACAACGTGCCACCACCGTATACAGCACAGAGCCAGCACACAGGGCAGCAGTATATACAACGTGCCACCACCGTATACAGCACAGAGCCAGCACACAGGGCAGCGGTATATACAACGTGCCAACACCGTATACAGCACAGAGCCAGCACACGGGGCAGCGGTATATACAACGTGCCACCACCGTATACAGCACAGAGCCAGCACACAGGGCAGCGGTATATACAACGTGCCACCACCGTATACAGCACAGAGCCGGCACACAGGGCAGCGGTATATACAACGTGCCACCACCGTATACAGCACACAGCCGGCACACAGGGCAGCGGTATATACAACGTGCCACCACCGTATACAGCACAGAGCAGGCACACAGGGCAGCGGTATATATAACGTGCCAACACCGTATACAGCACAGAGCCGGCACACAGGGCAGCGGTGTATACAACGTACCACCACCGTATACAGCACAGAGCCGGCACACGGGGCAGCGGTATATACAACTTGCCACCACCGTATACAGCACAGAGCCGGCACACAGGGCAGCGGTATATACAACGTGCCACCACCGTATACAGCACAGAGCCGGCACACAGGGCAGCGGTACATACAACGTGCCACCACCGTATACAGCACAGAGCCAGCACACAGGGCAGCGGTACATACAACGTGCCACCACCGTATACAGCACAGAGCCGGCACACAGGGCAGCGGTATATACAACGTACCACCACCGTGTACAGCACAGAGCCGGCACACAGGGCAGCGGTATATACAACGTACCACCACCGTGTACAGCACAGAGCCGGCACACAGGGCAGCGGTATATACAACGTGCCACCACCGTATACAGCACAGAGCCTGCACACGGGGCAGCGGTATATACAACGTACCACCACCGTATACAGCACAGAGTCAGCACACAGGGCAGCGGTATATACAACGTGCCACCACCATATACAGCACAGAGCCGGCACACAGGGCAGCGGTATATACAACGTGCCACCACCGTATACAGCACAGAGCCTGCACACGGGGCAGCGGTATATACAACGTACCACCACCGTGTACAGCACAGAGCCGGCACACAGGGCAGCGGTATATACAACGTACCACCACCGTGTACAGCACAGAGCCGGCACACAGGGCAGCGGTATATACAACGTGCCACCACCGTATACAGCACAGAGCCTGCACACGGGGCAGCGGTATATACAACGTACCACCACCGTATACAGCACAGAGTCAGCACACAGGGCAGCGGTATATACAACGTGCCACAACCATATACAGCACAGAGCCGGCACACAGGGCAGCGGTATATACAACGTGCCACCACCGTATACAGCACAGAGCCGGCACACAGGGCAGCAGTATATACAACGTACCACCACCGTATACAGAACAGAGCCGGCACACAGGGCAGCGGTATATACAACATACCACCACCGTTTACAGCACAGAGCCAGCACACAGGGCAGCGGTATATACAACGTGCCACCACCGTATACAGCACAGAGCCAGCACACAGGGCAGCGGTATATACAACGTGCCAACACCGTATACAGCACAGAGCAGGCACACAGGGCAGCGGTATATATGACGTGCCAACACCGTATACAGCACAGAGCCGGCACACAGGGCAGCGGTGTATACAACGTACCACCACCGTATACAGCACAGAGCCGGCACACGGGGCAGCGGTATATACAACGTGCCACCACCGTATACAGCACAGAGCCGGCACACAGGGCAGCGGTATATACAACGTGCCACCACCGTATACAGCACAAAGCCGGCACACGGGGCAGCGTCATATACAACGTGCCACCACCGTATACAGCACAGAGCCAGCACACAGGGCAGCGGTATATACAACGTGCCACCACCGTATACAGCACAGAGCAGGCACACAGGGCAGCAGTATATACAACGCGCCACCACCGTATACAGCACAGAGCCAGCACACAGGGCAGCGGTATATACAACGTGCCACCACCGTATACAGCACAGAGCCAGCACACAGGGCAGCAGTATATACAACGTGCCACCACCGTATACAGCACAGAGCCAGCACACAGGGCAGCGGTATATACAACGTGCCAACACCGTATACAGCACAGAGCCGGCACACAGGGCAGCGGTATATACAACGTACCACCACCGTATACAGCACAGAGCCAGCACACAGGGCAGCGGTATATACAACGTGCCACCACCGTATACAGCACAGAGCCGGCACACAGGGCAGCGGTATATATAACGTGCCACCACCGTATACAGCACAGAGCCGGCACACAGGGCAGCAGTATATACAACGTACCACCACCGTATACAGCACAGAGCCGGCACACAGGGCAGCGGTATATATAACGTACCACCACCGTATACAACACAGAGCCGGCACACAGGGCAGCGGTATATACAACGTGCCACCACCGTATACAGCACAGAGCCAGCACACAAGGCAGCGGTATATACAACGAGCCACCACCGTATACAGCACAGAGCCAGCACACAGGGCAGCGGTATATACAACGTGCCACCACCGTATACAGCACAGAGCCGGCACACAGGGCAGCAGTATATACAACGTGACACCACCGTATACAGCACAGAGCCGGCACACAAGGCAGCGGTATATACAACGAGCCACCACCGTATACAGCACAGAGCCAGCACACAGGGCAGCGGTATATACAACGTGCCACCACCGTATACAGCACAGAGCCGGCACACAGGGCAGCGGTATATACAACGTGCCACCACCGTATACAGCACAGAGCCAGCACACAGGGCAGCGGTATATATAACGTGCCAACACCGTATACAGCACAGAGCCAGCACACAGGGCAGCGGTATATACAACGTGCCAGCACAGTATACAGCACAGAGCCGGCACACGGGGCAGCGGTATATACAACGTACCACCACCGTATACAGCACAGAGCCAGCACACAGGGCAGCGGTATATACAACGTGCCACCACCGTATACAGCACAGAGCCGGCACACAGGGCAGCAGTATAGACAACGTGCCACCACCGTGTACAGCACAGAGCCGGCACACAGGGCAGCGGTATATATAACATGCCACCACCGTGTACAGCACAGAGCCAGCACACAGAGCAGCGGTATATACAACGTGCCACCACCGTATACAGCACAGAGCCGGCACACAGGGCAGCGGTATATATAACATGCCACCACCTTGTACAGCACAGAGCCAGCACACAGAGCAGCGGTATATACAACGTGCCACCACCGTATACAGCACAGAGCCAGCACACAGGGCAGCAGTATAGACAACGTGCCACCACCGTATACAGCACAGAGCCAGCACACAGGGCAGCGGTATATACAACGTGCCACCACCGTATACAGCACAGAGCCGGCACACAGGGCAGCGGTATATACAACGTGCCACCACCGTATACAGCACAGAGCTATCACACAGGGCAGCGGTATATACAACGTGCCACCACCATATACAGCACAGAGCCGGCACACAGGGCAGCGGTATATACAACGTGCCACCACCGTATACAGCACAGAGCCGGCACACAGGGCAGCGGTATATACAACGTGCCACCACCGTATACAGCACAGAGCCAGCACACAGGGCAGCGGTATATACAACGTGCCACCACCGTATACAGCACAGAGCCGGCACAAAGGGCAGCGGTATATACAACGTGCCACCACCGTATACAGCACAGAGCCGGCACACAGGGCAGCGGTACATACAACGTGCCACCACCGTATACAGCACAGAGCCGGCACACAGGGCAGCGGTATATACAACGTGCCACCACCGTATACAGCACAGAGGCGGCACACAGGGCAGCGGTATATACAACGTGCCACCACCGTATACAGCACAGAGCCGGCACAAAGGGCAGCGGTATATACAACGTGCCACCACCGTATACAGCACAGAGCCGGCACACAGGGCAGCGGTACATACAACGTGCCACCACCGTATACAGCACAGAGCCGGCACACAGGGCAGCGGTATATACAACATGCCACCACCGTATACAGCACAGAGCCGGCACACAGGGCAGCGGTATATACAACATGCCACCACCGTATACAGCACAGAGCCGGCACACAGGGCAGCAGTACATACAACGTGCCACCACCGTATACAGCACAGAGCCGGCACACAGGGCAGCAGTATATACAACGTACCACCACAGTATACAGCACAGAGCAGGCACACAGGGCAGCAGTATATACAACGTACCACCACCGTATACAGCACAGAGCCGGCACACAGGGCAGCGGTGTATACAACGTACCACCACCGTATACAGCACAGAGCCAGCACACAGGGCAGCAGTACATACAACGAGCCACCACCGTATACAGCACAGAGCCAGCACACAGGGCAGCGGTATATACAACGTGCCACCACCGTGTACAGCACAGAGCCGGAACACAGGGCAGCGGTATATACAACGTGCCACCACCGTATACAGCACAGAGCCAGCACACAGGGCAGCAGTACATACAACGAGCCACCACCGTATACAGCACAGAGCCAGCACACAGGGCAGCGGTATATACAACGTGCCACCACCGTGTACAGCACAGAGCCAGCACACAGGGCAGCGGTATATACAACGTGCCACCACCGTATACAGCACAGAGCCAGCACACAGGGCAGCGGTATATACAACGTGCCACCACCGTATACAGCACAGAGCCGGCACAAAGGGCAGCGGTATATACAACGTGCCACCACCGTATACAGCACAGAGCCGGCACACAGGGCAGCGGTACATACAACGTGCCACCACCGTATACAGCACAGAGCCGGCACACAGGGCAGCGGTATATACAACGTGCCACCACCGTATACAGCACAGAGGCGGCACACAGGGCAGCGGTATATACAACGTGCCACCACCGTGTACAGCACAGAGCCGGCACACAGGGCAGCGGTATATACAACGTGCCACCACCGTATACAGCACAGAGCCAGCACACAGGGCAGCTGTATATACAACATACCACCACCGTTTACAGCACAGAGCCAGCACACAGGGCAGCGGTATATACAACGTGCCACCACCGTATACAGCACAGAGCCGGCACACAGGGCAGCGGTATATACAACGTGCCATCACCGTATACAGCACAGAGCCAGCACACAGGGCAGCGGTATATACAACATTCCACCACCGTATACAGCACAGAGCCGGCACACAGGGCAGCGGTATATACAACGTGCCATCACCGTATACAGCACAGAGCCAGCACACAGGGCAGCGGTATATACAACATTCCACCACCGTATACAGCACAGAGGCGGCACACGGGGCAGCGGTATATACAACGTGCCACCACAGTATACAGCACAGAGCTGGCACACAGGGCAGCGGTATATACAACATTCCACCACCGTATACAGCACAGAGCCGGCACACAGGGCAGCAGTATATACAACGTGCCACCACCGTATACAGCACAGAGGCGGCACACGGGGCAGCGGTATATACAACGTGCCACCACCGTATACAGCACAGAGCCGGCACACAGGGCAGCGGTATATACAACGTGCCACCACCGTATACAGCACAGAGCCAGCACACAGGACAGCGGTATATACAACGTGCCACCACCGTGTACAGCACAGAGCCGGCACACAGGGCAGCGGTATATATAACGTACCACCACAGTATACAGCACAGAGCCGGCACACAGGGCAGCGGTATATACAACGTACCACCACCGTATACAGCACAGAGCCGGCACACAGGGCAGCGGTATATACAACGTGCCACCACCGTATACAGCACAGAGCCAGCACACAGGGCAGCGGTATATACAACGTACCACCACCGTATACAGCACAGAGCCGGCACACAGGGCAGCGGTATATACAACGTACCACCACCGTATACAGCACAGAGCCGGCACACAGGGCAGCGGTATATACAACGTGCCACCACCGTATACAGCACAGAGACAGCACACAGGGCAGCGGTATATACAACGTGCCACCACAGTATACAGCACAGAGCCGGCACACAGGGCAGCAGTATATACAACGTGCCACCACCATATACAGCACAGAGCCGGCACACAGGGCAGCGGTATATACAACGTGCCACCACCGTATACAGCACAGAGCCAGCACACAGGGCAGCTGTATATACAACGTACCACCACCGTATACAGCACAGAGCAGGCACACAGGGCAGCGGTATATACAACGTACCACCACCGTGTACAGCACAGAGCCGGCACACAGGGCAGCGGTATATACAACGTGCCACCACCGTATACAGCACAGAGCCAGCACACAGGGCAGCTGTATATACAACATACCACCACCGTTTACAGCACAGAGCCAGCACACAGGGCAGCGGTATATACAACGTGCCACCACCGTATACAGCACAGAGCCGGCACACAGGGCAGCGGTATATACAACGTGCCATCACCGTATACAGCACAGAGCCAGCACACAGGGCAGCGGTATATACAACATTCCACCACCGTATACAGCACAGAGCCGGCACACAGGGCAGCGGTATATACAACGTGCCATCACCGTATACAGCACAGAGCCAGCACACAGGGCAGCGGTATATACAACATTCCACCACCGTATACAGCACAGAGGCGGCACACGGGGCAGCGGTATATACAACGTGCCACCACAGTATACAGCACAGAGCTGGCACACAGGGCAGCGGTATATACAACATTCCACCACCGTATACAGCACAGAGCCGGCACACAGGGCAGCAGTATATACAACGTGCCACCACCGTATACAGCACAGAGGCGGCACACGGGGCAGCGGTATATACAACGTGCCACCACCGTATACAGCACAGAGCCGGCACACAGGGCAGCGGTATATACAACGTGCCACCACCGTATACAGCACAGAGCCAGCACACAGGACAGCGGTATATACAACGTGCCACCACCGTGTACAGCACAGAGCCGGCACACAGGGCAGCGGTATATATAACGTACCACCACAGTATACAGCACAGAGCCGGCACACAGGGCAGCGGTATATACAACGTACCACCACCGTATACAGCACAGAGCCGGCACACAGGGCAGCGGTATATACAACGTGCCACCACCGTATACAGCACAGAGCCAGCACACAGGGCAGCGGTATATACAACGTACCACCACCGTATACAGCACAGAGCCGGCACACAGGGCAGCGGTATATACAACGTACCACCACCGTATACAGCACAGAGCCGGCACACAGGGCAGCGGTATATACAACGTGCCACCACCGTATACAGCACAGAGACAGCACACAGGGCAGCGGTATATACAACGTGCCACCACAGTATACAGCACAGAGCCGGCACACAGGGCAGCAGTATATACAACGTGCCACCACCATATACAGCACAGAGCAGGCACACAGGGCAGCGGTATATACAACGTACCACCACCGTATACAGCACAGAGCCGGCACACAGGGCAGCGGTATATACAACGTGCCACCACCATATACAGCACAGAGCCGGCACACAGGGCAGCGGTATATACAACGTGCCACCACCGTATACAGCACAGAGCCAGCACACAAGGCAGAGGTATATACAACGTGCCACCACCGTATACAGCACAGAGCCGGCACACAGGGCAGCGGTATATACAACGTGCCACCACCGTATACAGCACAGAGCCGGCACACAGGGCAGCGGTATATACAACGTGCCACCACCATATACAGCACAGAGCCAGCACACAGGGCAGCGGTATATACAACGTACCACCACCGTATACAGCACAGAGTCGGCACACAGGGCAGTGGTATATACAACGTGCCACCACCGTATACAGCACAGAGCCAGCACACAGGGCAGCAGTATATACAACGTGCCACCACCGTATACAGCACAGAGCCAGCACACAGGACAGCGGAATATACAACGTGCCACCACCGTATACAGCACAGAGCCAGCACACAGGGCAGCGGTATATACAACGTGCCACCACCGTATACAGCACAGAGCCGGCACACAGGGCAGCGGTATATACAACGTGCCACCACCGTATACAGCACAGAGCCGGCACACAGGGCAGCGGTATATACAACGTACCATCACCGTATACAGCACAGAGCCGGCACACAGGGCAGCGGTATATACAACGTGCCACCACCGTATACAGCACAGAGCCGGCACACAGGGCAGCGGTATATACAACATGCCACCACCGTATACAGCACAGAGCCGGCACACAGGGCAGCAGTACATACAACGTACCACCACCGTATACAGCACAGAGCCAGCACACAGGGCAGCAGTACATACAACGAGCCACCACCGTATACAGCACAGAGCCAGCACACAGGGCAGCGGTATATACAACGTGCCACCACCGTGTACAGCACAGAGCCAGCACACAGGGCAGCGGTATATACAACGTGCCACCACCGTATACAGCACAGAGCCAGCACACAGGGCAGCGGTATATACAACGTACCACCACCGTATACAGCACAGAGCAGGCACACAGGGCAGCAGTACATACAACGTGCCACCACCGTATACAGCACAGAGGCGGCACACAGGGCAGCAGTACATACTACGTGCCACCACCGTATACAGCACAGAGGCGGCACACAGGGCCGCGGTATATACAACGTACCACCACCGTATACAGCACAGAGCCAGCACACAGGGCAGAGGTATATACAACGTACCACCACCGTATACAGCACAGAGCCGGCACACAGGGCAGCGGTATATACAACGTACCACCACCGTACACAGCACAAAGCCAGCACACAGGGCAGCGGTATATACAACGTGCCACCACCGTATACAGCACAGAGCCGGCACACAGGGCAGCGGTATATACAAGTGCCACCACCGTATACACCACAAAGCCAGCACACAGGGCAGCGGTATATACAACGTGCCACCACCGTATACAGCACAGAGCCAGCACACAGGGCAGCGGTATATACAACGTGCCACCACCGTGTACAGCACAGAGCCAGCACACAGGGCAGCAGTATATACAACGTGCCACCACAGTATACAGCACAGAGCCAGCACACAGGGCAGCGGTATATACAACCTACCACCACCGTATACAGCACAGAGCCGGCACACAGGGCAGCGGTATATACAACGTGCCACCACCGTGTACAGCACAGAGCCGGCACACAGGGCAGCGGTATATACAACGTACCACCACCGTATACAGCACAGAGCCGGCACACAGGGCAGCGGTATATACAACCTACCACCACCGTATACAGCACAGAGCCGGCACACAGGGCAGCGGTATATACAACCTACCACCACCGTATACAGCACAGAGCCGGCACACAGGGCAGCGGTATATACAACGTGCCACCACCGTGTACAGCACAGAGCCGGCACACGGGGCAGCGGTATATACAACTTGCCACCACCGTATACAGCACAGAGCCGGCACACAGGGCAGCGGTATATACAACGTGCCACCACCATATACAGCACAGAGCCGGCACACAGGGCAGCGGTATCTATAAAGTGCCACCACCGTATACAGCACAGAGCCGGCACACAGGGCAGCGGTATATACAACGTACCACCACCGTGTACAGCACAGAGCCGGCACACAGGGCAGCGGTATATACAACGTGCCACCACCGTATACAGCACAGAGCCTGCACACGGGGCAGCGGTATATACAACGTACCACCACCGTATACAGCACAGAGTCAGCACACAGGGCAGCGGTATATACAACGTGCCACCACCGTATACAGCACAGAGCCTGCACACGGGGCAGCGGTATATACAACGTGCCACCACCGTATACAGCACAGAGCCGGCACACAGGGCAGCGGTATATACAACGTGCCACCACCGTGTACAGCACAGAGCCGGCACACAGGGCAGCGGTATATACAACGTGCCACCACCGTATACAGCACAGAGCCGGCACACAGGGCAGCGGTATATACAACGTGCCACCACCGTGTACAGCACAGAGCCAGCACACAGGGCAGCGGTATATACAACGTGCCACCACCGTATACAGCACAGAGCCGGCACACAGGGCAGCGGTATATACAACGTGCCACCACCGTGTACAGCACAGAGCCAGCACACAGGGCAGCGGTATATACAACGTGCCACCACCGTGTACAGCACAGAGCCAGCACACAGGGCAGCGGTATATACAACGTGCCACCACCGTGTACAGCACAGAGCCGGCACACAGGGCAGCGGTATATACAACGTGCCACCACCGTGTACAGCACAGAGCCGGCACACAGGGCAGCGGTATATACAACGTGCCACCACCGTGTACAGCACAGAGCCGGCACACAGGGCAGCGGTATATACAACGTGCCACCACCGTATACAGCACAGAGCCGGCACACAGGGCAGCGGTATATACAACGTGCCACCACCATATACAGCACAGAGCCGGCACACAGGGCAGCGGTATATACAACGTGCCACCACCATATACAGCACAGAGCCGGCACACGGGGCAGCGGTATATACAACGTACCACCACCGTGTACAGCACAGAGCCAGCACACAGGGCAGCGGTATATACAGCGTGCCACCACCGTGTACACCACAGAGCCTGCACACGGGGCAGCGGTATATACAACGTACCACCACCGTATACAGCACAGAGCCAGCACACAGGGCAGCGGTATATACAACGTGCCACCACCGTATACAGCACAGAGCCGGCACACAGGGCAGCGGTATATACAACGTGCCACCACCGTATACAGCACAGAGCCAGCACACAGGGCAGCGGTATATACAACGTGCCACCACCGTATACAGCACAGAGCCGGCACACAGGGCAGCGGTATATACAACGTGCCACCACCGTATACAGCACAGAGCCGGCACACAGGGCAGCGGTATATACAACGTGCCACCACCGTATACAGCACAGAGCCGGCACACAGGGCAGCGGTATATACAACGTGCCACCACCGTATACAGCACAGAGCCGGCACACAGGGCAGCGGTATATACAACGTGCCACCACCGTATACAGCACAGAGCCGGCACACAAGGCAGCGGTATATACAACGTGCCACCACCGTATACAGCACAGAGCCGGCACACAGGGCAGCGGTATATACAACGTGCCACCACCGTATACAGCACAGAGCCGGCACACAGGGCAGCGGTATATACAACGTGCCACCACCGTATACAGCACAGAGCCGGCACACAGGGCAGCGGTACATACAACGTGCCACCACCGTATACAGCACAGAGCCGGCACACAGGGCAGCGGTATATACAACGTGCCACCACCGTGTACAGCACAGAGCCAGCACACAGGGCAGCAGTATATACAAAGTGCCACCACCGTATACAGCACAGAGCCGGCACACAGGGCAGCGGTATATACAACGTGCCACCACCGTATACAGCACAGAGCAGGCACACAGGGCAGCGGTATATACAACGTGCCACCACCGTATACAGCACAGAGCCAGCACACAGGGCAGCGGTATATACAACGTGCCACCACCGTATACAGCACAGAGCCGGCACACAGGACAGCGGTATATACAACGTGCCACCACCGTATACAGCACAGAGCCAGCACACAGGGCAGCAGTATATACAACGTGCCACCACCGTATACAGCACAGAGCCGGCACACAGGGCAGCGGTATATACAACGTGCCACCACCGTATACAGCACAGAGCCAGCAGACAGGGCAGCGGTATATACAAAGTGCCACCACCGTATACAGCACAGAGCCGGCACACAGGGCAGCGGTATATACAACGTGCCACCACCGTATACAGCACAGAGCCAGCACACAGGGCAGCGGTATATACAAAGTGCCACCACCATAGACAGCACAGAGAAGGCACACAGGGCAGCGGTATATACAACGTACCACCACCGTATACAGCACAGAGCCGGCACACAGGGAAGCGGTATATACAACGCGCCACAACAGTATACAGCACAGAGCCGGCACACAGGGCAGCGGTATATACAACGTGCCACCACTGTATACAGCACAGAGCCGGCACACAGGGCAGCGGTATATACAACGTGCCACCACAGTATACAGCACAGAGCCAGCACACAGGGCAGCGGTATATACAACGTGCCACCACCGTATACAGCACAGAGCCGACACACAGGGCAGCGGTATATACAACGTGCCACCACCGTATACAGCACAGAGCCGGCACACAGGGCAGCGGTATATATAACGTGCCACCACCGTGTACAGCACAGAGCCAGCACACAGGGCAGCGGTATATACAACGTGCCACCACCGTATACAGCACAGAGCAGGCACACAGGGCAGCGGTATATACAACGTGCCACCACCGTATACAGCACAGAGCCAGCACACAGGGCAGCAGTATATACAACGTGCCACCACCGTATACAGCACAGAGCCGGCACACAGGGCAGCAGTATATACAACATGCCACCACCGTATACAGCACAGAGCAGGCACACAGGGCAGCGGTATATACAACGTGCCACCACCGTATACAGCACAGAGCCGGCACACAGGGCAGCAGTATATACAACGTACCACCATCGTATACAGCACAGAGCCGGCACACAGGGCAGCGGTATATACAAAGTGCCACCACCGTATACAGCACAGAGCCAGCACACAGGGCAGCGGTATATACAACGTGCCAACACCGTACACAGCACAGAGACAGCACACAGGGCAGCGGTATATACAACGTGCCACCACCGTATACAGCACAGAGCCGGCACACAGGGCAGCGGTATATACAACGTGCCACCACCGTATACAGCACAGAGCCAGCACACAGGGCAGCTGTATATACAACGTACCACCACCGTATACAGCACAGAGCAGGCACACAGGGCAGCGGTATATACAACGTACCACCACCGTGTACAGCACAGAGCCGGCACACAGGGCAGCGGTATATACAACGTGCCACCACCGTATACAGCACAGAGCCAGCACACAGGGCAGCTGTATATACAACATACCACCACCGTTTACAGCACAGAGCCAGCACACAGGGCAGCGGTATATACAACGTGCCACCACCGTATACAGCACAGAGCCGGCACACAGGGCAGCGGTATATACAACGTGCCATCACCGTATACAGCACAGAGCCAGCACACAGGGCAGCGGTATATACAACGTGCCACCACAGTATACAGCACAGAGCCGGCACACAGGGCAGCAGTATATACAACGTACCACCACAGTATACAGCACAGAGCAGGCACACAGGGCAGCAGTATATACAAGGTACCACCACCGTATACAGCACAGAGCCGGCACACAGGGCAGCGGTATATATAACGTACCACCACAGTATACAGCACAGAGCCAGCACACAGGGCAGCAGTATATACAAGGTACCACCACCGTATACAGCACAGAGCCGGCACACAGAGCAGCGGTATATACAACGTGCTTCTGGTTTCCCTGATGATGTATTACAAATCCAGCAGGTGCACTACAAGTCACAGAATGTCTGGGGTCAGGCTGACACCCCACTCTGCAGTTAAATCCCTCTTTCATATCCTACATGGCGCTCGGTGTAAGGACATTAATCCACCCTGTGTGAGCTGATTACAGCTGTCCGGGGATTAGTGCTGACCTGACGCACCGAATATGGGTTATGTCTACAGCAATACAATGATGGAAAGCCCCCAGAGACCCCGGACCCCCGACCACTGCACAATGATGGCAAGCTGCACCCAGCGCTCCGGCCAGGGATGGTCCTGTCCCTCCGCCTGCACCGGAAATCCCTACAGATCCCAAATAATGACCTAAACCTGCAATTACAGGAACCGCAGCAGACACTGAGCACACAAGGCGTCTACAGGGGTACACAGTCAGTGCAGCACTACACTCCAGAGCTGCACTCACCAGAATACAGGACGAGCGTAACTCAGGATCAGTAATGTATGTACACAGGAAATGCACCAGCAGAATAGTGAGTGCAGCTCTGGGGTATAATACAGGAGGTAACTCAGGATCAGTAATGTTATGTATGTGCACAGTGACTCCACCAGCAGAATAGTGAGTGCAGCTCTGGAGTATAATACAGGATGTAACTCAGGATCAGTAATGTAATGTATGTACACAGTGACTGCACCAGCAGAATAGTGAGTGCAGCTCTGCAGTATAATACAGGAGGTAACTCAGGATCAGTAATGTTATGTATGTACACAGTGACTATAGAACATTATTACATACAGACTACATATTGGGGTTCAGAGGTTTTGTCCTCATCTCCAGTACCGCGGCCTGAGCTGCACATATAACATTACATAAGAGAGCGGCTTCTCTCCGGCGCTCGGTGAACGGCCCGGATAAGAGACACCACATAAGCCATCATGCATATCTGAATGAATAAGTGCTCTGTGACCTACATGCCGCATCTCCAGTCATTTCCATTAATAAGGGGGCACGGCCTTAAACGAAGAAGAACAAAACATACACAACATGCAATGCCCGTGCCATTATACATATTACATATACATGGGGGAGAGTCTGTATTACACCTGAGATATTACAGGGGGGCAGTGTCTGTATTACACCTGTGATATTACACGGGGGAGCGTCTGTATTACACCTGTGATATTACACGGGGGAGCGTCTGTATTACACCTGAGATATTACACGGGGAAGTGTCTGTATTACACCTGTGATATTACACGGGGGAGCGTCTGTATTACACCTGTGATATTACACGGGGGAGCGTCTGTATTACACCTGTGATATTACACGGGGGAGCGTCTGTATTACACCTGTGATATTACACGGGGGAGCGTCTGTATTACACCTGTGATATTACACGGGGGAGTGTCTGTATTACACCAGTGATATTACACGGGGGGAGTGTCTGTATTACACCTGTGATATTACACGGGGGAGCGTCTGTATTACACCTGTGATATTACACGGGGGGAGTGTCTGTATTACACCTGTGATATTACACGGGGGAGCGTCTGTATTACACCTGTGATATTACACGGGGGGAGTGTCTGTATTACACCTGTGATATTATACGGGGGGAGCGTCTGTATTACACCAGTGATATTACACGGGGGAGCGTCTGTATTACACCAGTGATATTACACGGTGGGAGCGTCTGTATTAAACCTGTGATATTATACGGGGGGAGCGTCTGTATTACACCAGTGATATTACACGGGGGAGCGTCTGTATTACACCAGTGATATTACACGGGGGAGCGTCTGTATTACACCAGTGATATTACACGGGGGAGCGTCTGTATTACACCTGTGATATTACACGGGGGAGCGTCTGTATTACACCTGTGATATTACACGGGGGAGTGTCTGTATTACACCTGTGATATTACACGGGGGAGTGTCTGTATTACACCTGTGATATTACACGGGGGGAGTGTCTGTATTACACCTGTGATATTACACGGGGGAGCGTCTGTATTACACCAGTGATATTACACGGGGGAGCGTCTGTATTACACCAGTGATATTACACGGGGGAGCGTCTGTATTACACCTGTGATATTACACGGGGGAGTGTCTGTATTACACCTGTGATATTACACGGGGGAGTGTCTGTATTACACCTGTGATATTACACGGGGGAGTGTCTGTATTACACCTGTGATATTACACGGGGGAGCGTCTGTATTACACCTGTGATATTACACGGGGGAGCGTCTGTATTACACCTGTGATATTACACGGGGGAGCGTCTGTATTACACCTGTGATATTACACGGGGGAGCGTCTGTATTACACCTGTGATATTACACGCGGGAGCGTCTGTATTACACCTGTGATATTACACGGGGGTGCGTCTGTATTACACCTGTGATATTACACGGGGGAGCGTCTGTATTACACCTGTGATATTACACGGGGGAGCGTCTGTATTACACCTGTGATATTACACGGGGGAGCGTCTGTATTACACCTGTGATATTACACGGGGGGAGTGTCTGTATTACACCTGTGATATTACACGGGGAAGCGTCTGTATTACACCTGTGATATTACACGGGGGAGCGTCTGTATTACACCTGTGATATTACACGGGGGAGCGTCTGTATTACACCTGTGATATTACACGGGGGAGCGTCTGTATTACACCTGTGATATTACACGGGGGAGCGTCTGTATTACACCTGTGATATTACACGGGGGAGCGTCTGTATTACACCTGTGATATTACACGGGGGAGCGTCTGTATTACACCTGTGATATTACACGGGGGAGCGTCTGTATTACACCTGTGATATTACACGGGGGAGCGTCTGTATTACACATGTGATATTACACGGGGGAGCGTCTGTATTAAACCTGTGATATTACACGGTGGGAGCGTCTGTATTAAACCTGTGATATTATACGGGGGGAGCGTCTGTATTACACCAGTGATATTACACGGGGGAGCGTCTGTATTACACCAGTGATATTACACGGGGGAGCGTCTGTATTACACCTGTGATATTACACGGGGGAGCGTCTGTATTACACCTGTGATATTACACGGGGGAGCGTCTGTATTACACCTGTGATATTACACGGGGGAGCGTCTGTATTACACCTGTGATATTACACGGGGGAGCGTCTGTATTACACCTGTGATATTACACGGGGGAGCGTCTGTATTACACCTGTGATATTACACGGGGGAGCGTCTGTATTACACCTGTGATATTACACGGGGGAGCGTCTGTATTACACCTGTGATATTACACGGGGGAGCGTCTGTATTACACCTGTGATATTACACGGGGGAGCGTCTGTATTACACCAGTGATATTACACGGGGGAGCGTCTGTATTACACCTGTGATATTACACGGGGGAGCGTCTGTATTACACCTGTGATATTACACGGGGGAGCGTCTGTATTACACCTGTGATATTACACGGGGGAGCGTCTGTATTACACCTGTGATATTACACGGGGGAGCGTCTGTATTACACCTGTGATATTACACGGGGGTGCGTCTGTATTACACCTGTGATATTACACGGGGGAGCGTCTGTATTACACCTGTGATATTACACGGGGGAGCGTCTGTATTACACCTGTGATATTACACGGGGGGAGTGTCTGTATTACACCTGTGATATTACACGGGGAAGCGTCTGTATTACACCTGTGATATTACACGGGGGAGCGTCTGTATTACACCTGTGATATTACACGGGGGAGCGTCTGTATTACACCTGTGATATTACACGGGGGAGCGTCTGTATTACACCTGTGATATTACACGGGGGAGCGTCTGTATTACACCTGTGATATTACACGGGGGAGCGTCTGTATTACACCTGTGATATTACACGGGGGAGCGTCTGTATTACACCTGTGATATTACACGGGGGAGCGTCTGTATTACACCTGTGATATTACACGGGGGAGCGTCTGTATTACACCTGTGATATTACACGGGGGAGCGTCTGTATTACACCTGTGATATTACACGGGGGAGCGTCTGTATTACACATGTGATATTACACGGTGGGAGCGTCTGTATTAAACCTGTGATATTACACGGTGGGAGCGTCTGTATTAAACCTGTGATATTATACGGGGGGAGCGTCTGTATTACACCAGTGATATTACACGGGGGAGCGTCTGTATTACACCAGTGATATTACACGGGGGAGCGTCTGTATTACACCTGTGATATTACACGGGGGAGCGTCTGTATTACACCTGTGATATTACACGGGGGAGTGTCTGTATTACACCTGTGATATTACACGGGGGAGTGTCTGTATTACACCAGTGATATTACACGGGGGAGCGTCTGTATTACACCAGTGATATTACACGGGGGAGCGTCTGTATTACACCTGTGATATTACACGGGGGAGCGTCTGTATTACACCTGTGATATTACACGGGGGAGTGTCTGTATTACACCTGTGATATTACACGGGGGAGTGTCTGTATTACACCTGTGATATTACACGGGGGAGTGTCTGTATTACACCAGTGATATTACACGGGGGAGCGTCTGTATTACACCTGTGATATTACACGGGGGAGTGTCTGTATTACACCTGTGATATTACACGGGGGAGTGTCTGTATTACACCTGTGATATTACACGGGGGAGCGTCTGTATTACACCAGTGATATTACACGGGGGAGCGTCTGTATTACACCTGTGATATTACACGGGGGAGTGTCTGTATTACACCTGTGATATTACACGGGGGAGTGTCTGTATTACACCAGTGATATTACACGGGGGAGCGTCTGTATTACACCTGTGATATTACACGGGGGAGCGTCTGTATTACACCTGTGATATTACACGGGGGAGTGTCTGTATTACACCAGTGATATTACACGGGGGGAGCGTCTGTATTCCACCAGTGATATTACACGGAGGAGTGTCTGTATTACACCTGTGATATTACACGGGGGAGCGTCTGTACTACACCTGGGATATTACACGGGGGAGTGTCTGTATTACACGTGGGATATTACATGGGGGAGTGTCTGTATTACACCTGTGATATTACACGGGGGGAGTGTCTGTATTTCACCCGTGATATTACACGGGGGGAGCGTCTGTATTACACCCGTGATATTACACGGGGGGAGCGTCTGTATTACACATGAGATATTACACGGGGGAGCGTCTGTATTACACCTGTGATATTACACGGAGGAGCGTCTGTATTACACGTTGTCCATATGACATGTTCAACTGTCTGATTCATGATTGTGCCCTGCCGTCTCTCGTTAGTCCCCGCCGTCTCCCGTTAGTCCCCGCCGTCTCTCGTTAGTCCCCGCCGTCTCCCGTTAGTCCCCGCCTTCTCTCGTTAGTCCCCGCTTTCTCCCCTTAGTCCCCGCCTTCTCTCGTTAGTCCCCGCTTTCTCCCCTTAGTCCCCGCCTTCTCCCCTTAGTCCCCGCCTTCTCCCCTTAGTCCCCGCCTTCTCCCGTTAGTCCCCGCCTTCTCTCGTTAGTCCCCGCCGTCTCTCGTTAGTCCCCGCCTTCTCCCGTTATTCCCGGCCTTCTCTCGTTAGTCCCCGCCGTCTCCCGTTAGTCCCCGCCTTCTCTCGTTAGTCCCCGCCTTCTCTCGTTAGTCCCCGCCGTCTCTCGTTAGTCCCCGCCGTCTCTCGTTAGTCCCCGCCTTCTCTCGTTAGTCCCCGCCGTCTCCCGTTAGTCCCCGCCTTCTCTCGTTAGTCCCCGCCGTCTCTCGTTAGTCCCCGCCGTCTCCCGTTAGTCCCGGCCTTCTCTCGTTAGTCCCCGCCTTCTCCCGTTAGTCCCCGCCGTCTCTCGTTAGTCCCCGCCGTCTCTCGTTAGTCCCCGCCGTCTCCCGTTAGTCCCGGCCTTCTCTCGTTAGTCCCCGCTGTCTCCCGTTAGTCCCGGCCTTCTCTCGTTAGTCCCCGCCGTCTCCCGTTAGTCCCGGCCGTCTCCCGTTAGTCCCCGCCGTCTCCCGTTAGTCCCCGCCTTCTCTCGTTAGTCCCCGCCTTCTCTCGTTAGTCCCCGCCGTCTCCCGTTAGTCCCCGCCGTCTCCCGTTAGTCCCCGCCGTCTCCCGTTAGTCCCCGCCTTCTCTCGTTAGTCCCCGCCGTCTCCCGTTAGTCCCCGCCTTCTCTCGTTAGTCCCGGCCTTCTCTCGTTAGTCCCGGCCTTCTCTCGTTAGTCCCCGCCGTCTCCCGTTAGTCCCCGCCTTCTCTCGTTAGTCCCGGCCTTCTCTCGTTAGTCCCGGCCTTCTCTCGTTAGTCCCCGCCGTCTCCCGTTAGTCCCGGCCTTCTCTCGTTAGTCCCGGCCTTCTCTCGTTAGTCCCGGCCTTCTCTCGTTAGTCCCCGCCGTCTCCCGTTAGTCCCCGCCTTCTCTCGTTAGTCCCCGCCGTCTCCCGTTAGTCCCTGCCTTCTCTCGTTAGTCCCGGCCGTCTCCCGTTAGTCCCCGCTGTCTCCCGTTAGTCCCCGTTCTCCGTGCTGCACTCACCGGTGTCTGCAGGGGCCGCGCTCACTGTTGCTCTCCTCTCCTGTGAGACCGTTAGTTACACTCAGTGCCATGGCAACCGTGAGAAGCCTCCCAACAAGCCGCGCGGTGATTGGCTGATCTCGCGTCTCCTGTTACTGTAGAGACCGAGTGTCCCGCTCTTCGGCGTCTGCAGGACACAGATGTAATAATGAGGAGCCCCCGATACCGGCAGACGAGTGATGGCACCGAGACTCTAGCCTCAGCCTGACTGCGCCCCCCCCCCCCAGCCTCAGCCTGACTGATCCCCCCCAGCCTCAGCCTGACTGATCCCCCCCAGCCTCAGCCTGACTGATCCCCCCAGCCTCAGCCTGACTGATCCCCCCCAGCCTCAGCCTGACTGATCCCCCCCAGCCTCAGCCTAACTGATCCCCCCCAGCCTCAGCCTGACTGATCTCCCTCAGCCTCAGCCTGACTGATCCCCCCCAGCCTCAGCCTGACTGATCCCCCCCAGCCTCAGCCTGACTGCGCCCCCCCCAGCCTCAGCCTGACTGCGCCCCCCCCCAGCCTCAGCCTGACTGATCCCCCCCAGCCTCAGCCTGACTGATCCCCCCCAGCCTCAGCCTGACTGATCCCCCCCCAGCCTCAGCCTGACTGCCCCCCTCCCCAGCCTCAGCCTGACTGAACCCCCCCAGCCTCAGCCTGACTGATCCCCCCCCAACCTCAGCCTGACTGATCCCCCCCCAACCTCAGCCTGACTGATCCCCCCCAGCCTCAGCCTGACTGATCCCCCCCCCAGCCTCAGCTTGACTGCCCCCCCAGCCTCAGCTTGACTGCCCCCCCCAGCCTCAGCCTGACTGATCCCCCCCCAGCCTCAGCCTGACTGATCCCCCCCCCAGCCTCAGCCTGACTGCCCCCCCCAGCGTCAGCCTGACTGATCCCCCTCAGCCTGACTGCCCCCCCCAGCCTCAGCCTGACTGATCCCCCCCAGCCTCAGCCTGACTGCCCCCCCCCCAGCCTCAGCCTGACTGATCCCCCCCAGCCTCAGCCTGACTGCCCCCCCAGCCTCAGCCTGACTGATCCCCCCCCAGCCTCAGCCTGACTGCCCCCCCCAGCCTCAGCCTGACTGATCCCCCCCCCAGCCTCAGCCTGACTGATCCCCCCCCCAGCCTCAGCCTGACTGCCCCCGCCAGCCTCAGCCTGACTGATCCCCCCCCAGCCTCAGCCTGACTGATCCGCCACAGCCTCAGCCTGACTGCCCCCCCAGCCTCAGCATGACTGACCCCCCTCAGCCTGACTGATCCCCCCCCCAGCCTGACTGACCCCCCCCCAGCCTCAGCCTGACTGATCCCCCCCAGCCTCAGCCTGACTGATCCCCCCCCCAGCCTCAGCCTGACTGATCCCCCCCCAGCCTCAGCCTGACTGATCCCCCCCCAGTCTCAGCCCCTGACTGATCCCCCCCCAGTCTCAGCCCCTGACTGATCCCCCCCCAGTCTCAGCCCCTGACTGATCCCCCCCCAGCCTCAGCCTGACTGATCCCCCCCCCCCAGCCTCAGCTTGACTGACTCCCCGGCAGCCTCAGCCTGACTGACTCCCCCTCAGCCTGACTGATCCCCCCCGCAGCCTCAGCCTGACTGCCCCCCCCCAGCCTCAGCCTGACTGATCCAGCCTCAGCCTGACTGATCCCCCCCCAGCCTCAGCCTGACTGCCCCCCCCAGCCTCAGCCTGACTGATCCCCCCCAGCCTCAGCCTGACTGCCCCCCTCAGCCTGACTGATCCCCCCCAGCCTCAGCCTGACTGCCCCCCCCAGCCTCAGCCTGACTGATCCCCCCCAGCCTCAGCCTGACTGATCCCCCCCAGCCTCAGCCTGACTGCCCCCCCCAGCCTCAGCCTGACTGATCCCCCCCCCAGCCTCAGCCTGACTGATCCCCCCCATCCTCAGCCTGACTGATCCGCCACAGCCTCAGCCTGACTGCCCCCCCAGCCTCAGCATGACTGACCCCCCTCAGCCTGACTGATCCCCCCCAGCCTCAGCCTGACTGATCCCCCCCAGCCTCAGCCTGACTGATCCCCCCCAGCCTCAGCCTGACTGATCCCCCCCCAGCCTCAGCCTGACTGCCCCCCCAGCCTCAGCCTGACTGATCCCCCCCAGCCTCAGCCTGACTGATCCCCCCCAGCCTCAGCCTGACTGATCCCCCCCAGCCTCAGCCTGACTGACTCCCCCCCAGCCTCAGCCTAACTGATCCCCCCCAGCCTCAGCCTGACTGCCCCCCCCAGCCTCAGCCTGACTGCCCCCCCCAGCTTCAGCCTGACTGATCCCCCCCCAGCCTCAGCCTAACTGATCCCCCCCAGCCTCAACCTGACTGCCCCCCCCAGCCTCAGCCTGACTGATCCCCCCCCAGCCTCAGCCTAACTGATCCCCCCCAGCCTCAACCTGACTGACCCAGCCTCAGCCTGACTGTCCCCCCAGCCTCAACCTGACTGACCCCTCCCAGCCTCAGCCTGACTGACCCCTCCCAGCCTCAGCCTGACTGACCCCCCCAGCCTCAGCCTGACTGACCCCCCCAGCCTCAACCTGACTGCCCCCCCCCAGCCTCAGCCTGACTGCCCCCCCAGCCTCATCCTGACTGACCCCCCCAGCCTCAGCCTGACTGATCCCCCCCAGCCTCAGCCTGACTGACCCCCCCAGCCTCAGCCTGACTGATCCCCCCAGTCTCAGCCTGACTGATCCCCCCCAGCCTCAGCCTGATTGATCCCCCCCAGCCTCAGCCTGACTGACTCCCCTTTAGCCTGACTGATCCCCCCAGCCTCAGCCTGACTGACTCCCCTTTAGCCTGACTGATCCGCCTCAGCCTGACTGATCCCCCCCCAGCCTGACTGACCCCCCCCTACCAGCCTCAGCCTGACTGACCCCCCCAGCCTCAGCCTGACTGATCCCCCCCCAGCCTCATCCTGACTGATCCCCCCCCAGCCTCATCCTGACTGATCCCCCCCAGCCTCAGCCTTACTGATCCCCCCCAGCCTCAGCCAGAGTGACTCCCCCCCAGCCTCAGCCTGACTGACTCCCCCCCAGCCTCAGCCTGACTGATCCCCCCCCAGCCTGACTGATCCCCCCCGCAGCCTCAGCCTGACTGACTCCCCCTCAGCCTGACTGATTCCCCCCCAGCCTCAGCCTGACTGACTCCCCCACCCAGCCTCAGCCTGACTGATCCCCCCCAGCCTCAGCCCGACTGATCCCCCCCCATTCTCAGCCCCTGACTGACCCCCCCCAGCCTCAGCCCTGACTGACTCCCCCCCCAGCCTCAGCCCTGACTGACCCCCCCCCAGCCTCAGCCCTGACTGACTCCAGCCTCAGCCCGACTGATCCCCCCCCCCATTCTCAGCCCCTGACTGACCCCCCCAGCCTCAGCCCTGACTGACTCCCCCCCCAGCCTCAGCCCCTGACTGATCCCCCCCCCAGCCTCAGCTTGACTGATCCCCCCCCCAGCCTCAGCTTGACTGACTCCCCGGCAGCCTCAGCCTGACTGACTCCCCCTCAGCCTGACTGATCCCCCCCAGCCTCAGCCTGACTGATCCCCCCCAGCCTCAGCCTGACTGCCCCCCCCCCCAGCCTCAGCCTGACTGATCCCCCCCAGCCTCAGCCTGACTGATCAGCCTCAGCCTGACTGACTCCCCTTTAGCCTGACTGATCCCCCCAGCCTCAGCCTGACTGATCCCCCCCAGCCTCAGCCTGACTGACTCCCCTTTAGCCTGACTGATCAGCCTCAGCCTGACTGATCCCCCCCAGCCTGACTGACCCCCCCCAGCCTCAGCCTGACTGATCCCCCCCCCAGCCTGACTGACCACCCCTACCAGCCTCAGCCTGACTGATCCCCCCCCAGCCTCATCCTGACTGATCCCCCCCAGCCTCAGCCTGACTGATCCCCCCCAGCCTCAGCCTGACTGATCCCCCCCAGCCTCAGCCTGACTGACCCCCCCAGCCTCAGCCTGACTGATCCCCCCAGTCTCAGCCTGACTGATCCCCCCCAGCCTCAGCCTGATTGATCCCCCCCAGCCTCAGCCTGACTGACTCCCCTTTAGCCTGACTGATCCCCCCAGCCTCAGCCTGACTGACTCCCCTTTAGCCTGACTGATCCGCCTCAGCCTGACTGATCCCCCCCCAGCCTGACTGACCCCCCCCTACCAGCCTCAGCCTGACTGACCCCCCCAGCCTCAGCCTGACTGATCCCCCCCCAGCCTCATCCTGACTGATCCCCCCCCAGCCTCATCCTGACTGATCCCCCCCAGCCTCAGCCTTACTGATCCCCCCCAGCCTCAGCCAGAGTGACTCCCCCCCAGCCTCAGCCTGACTGACTCCCCCCCAGCCTCAGCCTGACTGATCCCCCCCCAGCCTGACTGATCCCCCCCGCAGCCTCAGCCTGACTGACTCCCCCTCAGCCTGACTGATTCCCCCCCAGCCTCAGCCTGACTGACTCCCCCACCCAGCCTCAGCCTGACTGATCCCCCCCAGCCTCAGCCCGACTGATCCCCCCCCATTCTCAGCCCCTGACTGACCCCCCCCAGCCTCAGCCCTGACTGACTCCCCCCCCAGCCTCAGCCCTGACTGACCCCCCCCCAGCCTCAGCCCTGACTGACTCCAGCCTCAGCCCGACTGATCCCCCCCCCCATTCTCAGCCCCTGACTGACCCCCCCAGCCTCAGCCCTGACTGACTCCCCCCCCAGCCTCAGCCCCTGACTGATCCCCCCCCCAGCCTCAGCTTGACTGATCCCCCCCCCAGCCTCAGCTTGACTGACTCCCCGGCAGCCTCAGCCTGACTGACTCCCCCTCAGCCTGACTGATCCCCCCCAGCCTCAGCCTGACTGATCCCCCCCAGCCTCAGCCTGACTGCCCCCCCCCCCAGCCTCAGCCTGACTGATCCCCCCCAGCCTCAGCCTGACTGATCAGCCTCAGCCTGACTGACTCCCCTTTAGCCTGACTGATCCCCCCAGCCTCAGCCTGACTGATCCCCCCCAGCCTCAGCCTGACTGACTCCCCTTTAGCCTGACTGATCAGCCTCAGCCTGACTGATCCCCCCCAGCCTGACTGACCCCCCCCAGCCTCAGCCTGACTGATCCCCCCCCCAGCCTGACTGACCACCCCTACCAGCCTCAGCCTGACTGATCCCCCCCCAGCCTCATCCTGACTGATCCCCCCCAGCCTCAGCCTGACTGATCCCCCCCAGCCTCAGCCAGAGTGACTCCTCCCCCAGCCTCAGCCAGAGTGACTCCTCCCCCAGCCTCAGCCAGAGTGACTCCCCCCCAGCCTCAGCCTGACTGACTCCCCCCTAGCCTCAGCCTGACTGATCCCCCCCCCAGCCTGACTGATCCCCCCCTCAGCCTGACTGATCCCCCCCCCCAGTCTCAGCCTGACTGACTCCCCCCTAGCCTCAGCCTGACTGATCCCCCCCCCAGCCTGACTGATCCCCCCCTCAGCCTGACTGATCCCCCCCCCCCCAGCCTCAGCCTGACTGATCCTGGCCTCAGCTTGACTGATCCCCCCCCCCAGCCTCAGCCTGACTGATCCCCCCAGCCTCAGCCCGACTGATCCCCCCCCCATTCTCAGCCCCTGACTGATCCCCTCCAGCCTCAGCCCTGACTGACTCCCCCCCCCCCCAGCCTCAGCCCCTGACTGATCCCCCCCCCCCAGCCTCAGCTTGACTGACTCCCCGGCAGCCTCAGCCTGACTGACTCCCCCTCAGCCTGACTGATCCCCCTCCAGCCTCAGCCTGACTGACTCCCCCCCAGCCTCAGCCTGACTGATCCCCCCAGCCTCAGCCCGACTGATCCCCCCCCCATTCTCAGCCCCTGACTGACCCCCCCCAGCCTCGGCCCTGACTGACTCCCCCCCCCAGCCTCAGCCCCTGACTGATCCCCCCCCTGCCTGTCTATCAGCCATGCCCACCTGCGTGCCTATTAGCCCTTCCCGCCTGCCTATTAGCCGTGGCTGCCTGTATATCAGCCGTGCCCGCCTGCCTGTCTACCAACCGTGCCAGCTAGTGCATGCCAAGTCCACCATTCCTGGCAGTTCCTGCCTCCTGTCCCTTGGGGGTCAGCTGCCATCTACCCGAGGTCAGTCCTGGTGTAGCACCTGGTCCCGCCTCCCTCGTCTCTCCTCAGATTGCGTTATCGTCAGCCACCGTGCATCGGACTTGGGGAGGCACCTAGTCGCGCCCCTCCAGGCTCTACTCGGATCACGGCACAGTGGTTCCACCACCCAGTCCGTTACAGTTTGCACAGGCCATGGAATCCGCTGGATCTCAGGCTTCCTCCATTTCTGACCTGTACCAGGAGGTCTCTCGTCAGAAAGACCAACAGGAGAAGATCTTGTCCTACCTGCGGACTGTAAACACCTGTGTGGACACGCAGACTAATCCGGCCGCACCCGCATGTACCAAGCAGCAACAACTTCGGCTGAGCTTCAACAGTATTCCAGTTTTGCACCCGGCTTCGGACCCCGGCTGTCTGTCCCCCACGCTATGTTCGGGACCCTGCTCTATGTCAGGGGTTCTTTATCCAGTGCACGCTACACTTCGAACTCTTGGCCCATCAGTTCATTTCTGATCAGGCCAAAGTGGCCTTGATTATGTCCCACCTCACTGGCGAGGCTCTGGCGTGGCTCAACCCCCTATGGGAGAGAGGGGATCTTCTTGTGTCAAAACTCCAGTCATTCCTAGAGGCCTTCCGAAAGGTTTTCGATGAGCTTGGCCATGTGTCCTCAGCTGCCTCTTTTCTTCTCCGTCTGCGTCAGGGAAGGCCAGTACGCTGTACGTTTCCGAACAATGTCGTCTGAACTCACCTGGAATAATGAAGCTCTGGTGACCGCCTTCTGTGAGGGCCTTTCTGGATGAATAAAAGACTAGCTGGCTAGTTGTGACATACCCACCTCACTGGATGACCTGGTGTCTCTGACAACAAGCATAGACATCAGGTTCCGGGAGCGTTCCAAGGAAGTGACCCATGAGAGAACACCTGTGTGCCTGGCACCTACAGTTGTGCTCAAAAGTTTACACACCCCGGCAGAATTTTTCCTTTCTTGGCCTTGTATCAAAGAATATGAATGATAACAAAAAAACTTTTCCTCCACTCATGGTTATTGGTTGGGTGAAGCCATTTATTGTCAAACTACTGTGTTTTCTCTTTTTAAATCTTAATGACAACCAAAAACATCCAAATGACCCTGATCAAAAGTTCACATACCCCGGTTCTTAATACAGTGTATTGTCCCCTCTAACATCAATGACAGCTTGAAGTCTTTTGTGGTAGTTGTGGATGAGGTTCTTTATTTTCTCAGATGGTAAAGCTGCCCATTCTTCTTGGCAAAAAGCCTCCAGTTCCTGTAAATTCCTGGGCTGTCTAGTATGAACTTAACGCTTGAGATCTCCCCAGAGTGGCTCAATGATATTGAGGTCAGGAGACTGAGATGGCCACTCCAGAACCTTCACTTTGTTCTGCTGTAGCCAATGACAGGTCGACTTGGCCTTGTGTTTTGGATCGTTGTCATGTTGCAACGTCCAAGTACGTCCCATGCACAGCTTCCGGGCTGATGAGTGCAAATTTGCCTCCAGTATTTGCTGATAACGTGCTGCATTCATCTTTCCTTCAACTTTTACCAAGTTTCCTGTGCCATTGAAGCTCACACATCCCCAAAACATCAGTGATCCACCTCTGTGCTTTACTGTAGGAATGGTGTTCCTTTCATCATAGGCCTTGTTGACCTCTCTTAATGTAACATTTATGGTTGTGGCCAAAAAGTTCAATTTTGGTCTCATCACTCCAAATTACCTTGTTCCAGAAGTTTTGAGGCTTGTCTCTGTGCTGTTTGGCGTATTGGAGGCGAGATACTTTCTGGCATTTGCACAGTAATGGCTTTCTTCTGGCGACTGGACCATGCAGCCAATTTTTCTTCAAGTGCTTCCTTATTGTGCATCTTGAAACAGCCACATCGCTAGTTTTCAGACAGTCCTGAATTTCAGCTGATGTATTTTGTGAGTTTTTCTTTGCATCCCGAATAATTTTCCTGGCAGTTGTGGCCAAAATTTTTGTTGGTCTACCTGACCGTGGTTTGGTTTTCACAGAGCCCCTGATTTTCCATTTGTTAATCACAGTTTGAACGCTTCTGACTGGCATTATCAATTCCTTGGATATTTTTTTGTAACCCTTTCCTGTCTCATACAGTTCAGCTACCTTTTCCCGTAGATCCGTTGACAATTCTTTTGCTTTCCCCATGACTCACAATCCAGAAACGTCAGTGGCTGGATGAAAGATGCAAGAGTCTGTCTGGATCCCAGAAACTCACTCAGCTTTTATGCACACAAACTGATTACAAGCAGGTCACTGGTGAGGATGTTACCTTTAGTAGCCATTCAAACCCATTTCGGTCAAATTCTGTGCATGTTATCAGGCCAAATCACCAGGGTATGTGAACTTTTGATCAGGGTCATTTAGATGTTTTTGGTTGTCATTAAGATTTAAAAACAGTAGTTTGACAATAAATGGCTTCACCTAACCAATAACCACGAGTGGAGAAAAAAAAAAATTATTATTCATATTCTCTGAAACAAGGCCAAGAAAGGAAAAATTCTGCCGGGGTATGTAAACTTTTGAGCCCAACTGTACCTTTCAAAGGCCAGTCTTACAGCAAGCCTTAGCCTCGGCATTCTCCCCAGAGTCCGAGCAAGTTGACCAGGTGAAGATGGCCAAGCATCGTCAGGAGGCCCGTCGTGCCGAGGAAAGGCACTTCTATTGTGGCAGTTCTGAGCATGTAATCCACTCCTGTCAAGAGAGACCGGGAAACTGCAGAGTTTAGAGTCCATTGGACAGGCCACCTTGGGCGAGAATCACCCCTCTCCATCCCTGACTGTGTTAGTAGCTGTTTTCTTTGGCCACATCCGTTTTGTTGAGTCAGCCTACCTGGAGTCTAGTTCTGCAGGTAGTTTCATCCAACAGGCCATTGTGGAGCGATATAAAATCCTGATCCAACGTCTTCAGGATCCGTTGGTGGCTTCTTCGGTGGATGGAAGACCTCTCTCCGAAACCATCCTTTCCGCTACCGAGCCCGTGGAACTTTGGGTAGGAATGCTGCACTCGGAGAAGTTTCCTCTTAATGTGCTGTCAGGTCTGTCTCACCCTCTGCTTCTAGCTCTGTCATGGTTGCAAAAACACAAGCCTCTCTTGGATAGGAAATTTGGAAAAGTACTTCATTGGGGGTCAAGAGTGTAACGTGAGTTGCCTTGCTTCCATTCATCCTGCTCGACCTCCGGCTTCTCCAGCTAATTTGCCTCGCTTGCTTGCGGCATATTGGACATACGGTGATGCTTTGATAAAAGGGGGGCTGAGACTTTACCACCACATAGGCCGTATGACTGTCCGATTGACCATCTGCCATGAGGCCGAATCTATCCCGTCACAGACTGAGACCCGTGCTATGTCCGAGTATATTGAAGAGAACCTAGCCAGGAAATTTATCCGGAAGTCTTCTTCCCCAGCTGGAGTGGGTTTTTCCTTTGTGAAGAAAAAGGACGGTTCTCTACGACCCTGCATCGATTATAACGGCCTCAACCAAATCACCATCTAGAATAAATATCCTCTGCCTCCCATCTCCGAGCTATTTGATCGCCTTAAAGGTTATAGAGTCTTCACAAAACTCGACCTACGGGGGGCGTATAACCTGATTCGAATTCGCCAGGGAGATTAATGGAAGACGGCCTTTAACACCCGCGACGGCCATCATGAGTATCGTGTTATGCAGTTTGTACTCTGTAATGCTCCTGCAGTCTTCCAAGGTCTGGTAAACGACATCTTCCGGGACCTCCTTTATGCATGTGTGGTGGTCTACCTGGATGATATCTTAGTGTTTTCTCCCGATCTGCCTACACACAGGAGAGACCTTCACCAGGTTCTGCAGAGGAAGAAACCTCTGTAATCTAAATTTTGAAAAATGCGTCTTTGAGCCGACCTCTCTTCCATTTCTGTGGTACATCATCTAGGAAACAGACCCTGAGAAGGTATCCGCCATCTTGAAGTGGTCCCATCCAGACGGTCTAAAGCAGGGGTCTCAAACTCAGCTGGGCATATGGGCCGCACACAGAAAAACATTTAATTTGGGGGGCCGCATTATTTGCATGACAAAGTGACATTTTTAGTGATACCATTTTATTTTCTATACACCTTTTTGAACTGGTCCTCATCTTGCAGACATGGTCTCCCCTCCAGGTCCCCCATACTGCAGACATGGTCTCCCCTCCAGGTCCCCCATACTGCAGACATGGTCTCCCCTCCAGGTCCCCCATACTGCAGACATGGTCTCCCATCCAGGTCCCCCATACTGCAGACATGGTCTCCCCTCCAGGTCCCCCATACTGCAGACATGGTCTCCCATCCAGGTCCCCCATGCAGCAGACATGGTCTCCCATCCAGGTCCCCCATACTGCAGACATTGTCTCCCATCCAGGTCCCCCATATTGCAGACATGGTCTCCCATCCAGGTCCCCCATACTGCAGACATGGTCTCCCATCCAGGTCCCCCATACTGCAGACATGGTCTCCCATCCAGGTCCCCCATACTGCAAACATGGTCTCCCATCCAGGTCCCCCATACTGCAGACATGGTCTCCCATCCAGGTCCCCCATACTGCAGACATGGTCTCCCATCCAGGTCCCCCATACTGCAGACATGGTCTCCCATCCAGGTCCCCCATATTGCAGACATGGTCTCCCATCCAGGTCCCCCATACTGCAGACATGGTCTCCCATCCAGGTCCCCCATACTGCAGACATGGTCTCCCACCCAGGTCCCTCATACTGCAGACATGGTCTCCCATCCAGGTCCCTCATACTGTAGACATGGTCTCCCATCCAGGTCCTTCATACTGTAGACATGGTCTCCCATCCAGGTCCCCCATACTGCAGACATGGTCTCCCATCCTGCAGACATGGTCCCCCATACTGCAGACATGGTCTCCCATCCAGGTCCCCCGTATTGCAGACATGGTCCCCCATATTGCAGACATTGTGCCCCATATTGCAGACATGGTCCCCCATCCAGGGCCCCCATATTGCAGACATGGTCTCCCATCCAGGTCCCCCATATTACAGCCATGGTCCCCCATCCTGGTCCTTATCTTGCAGACATGTCCCCCATCCAGGTTCCCCCCATACTGCGGTCATGGTCCCCGTCCCCCCATACTGCGGTCAGGGTCCCCGTCCCCCCCATACTGCGGTCAGGGTCCCCGTCCCCCCACACTGCGGTCAGGGTCCCCGTCCCCCCACACGGTGGTCAGGGTCCCCGTCCCCCCCACACGGTGATCAGGGTCCCCGTCCCCCCACACGGCGGTCAGGGTCCCCGTCCCCCCACACGGCGGTCAGGGTCCCCGTCCCCCCATACGGCGCACAGTGCCCCCCTGTGCTATATTTCACATGACAGAGAAAAAAAAAACCTGTCCTCCGTTCCCTCGGCGTCCTTTATGCACCTGTGGCCCGCGGGCACAGACCCCGTAACGATCGCGGCTCTCTCCTGCCGCCGCCGACATCAGCGCTGTAGTGCAGTGTATTGCCGCGCAGAGACCGGCTCTCTCCACAGCAATACCAGTGGCAGCCGCCGGCCTATCAGAGGCCGGCGGCTGCCACTGGTATTGCTGTGGAGAGAGCCGGTCTCTGCGCGGCAATACACTGCACTACAGCGCTGATGTCGGCGGCGGCAGGAGAGAGCCGCGATCGTTACAGGGTCTGTGCCTGCGGGTCGCAAGAAGCAGCCGGAGGGGCCGCATGTTTGAGACCCCTGGTCTAAAGGCTATTCCGCGATTTCTTGGCTTTGCGAATTATTTCCGCATTTCTCCTCTCGGACCGCTCTCATCTCTGCCCTAACCCGCAAGGGGACCAATCATAAGGTGTGGACTCCAGAGGCAGTGGATATATACTGTATATAGAGCAGTGAGTATATACTGTATACGGGGCAGTGGATATATACTGTATATAGAGCAGTGAGTATATACTGTATACGGGGCAGTGGATATATCCTGTATATAGAGCAGTGAGTATATACTGTATACGGGGCAGTGGATATATACTGTATATAGAGCAGTGAGTATATACTGTATACGGGGCAGTGGATATATACTGTAGGCAGGGGGCATTGGATACATACTGTATATAGAGCAGTAAGTATATACTGTATACGGGGCAGTGGATATATACTGTAGGCAGAGGGCATTGGATCCATACTGTATATAGAGCAGTGAGTATATACTGTATACGGGGCAGTGGATATATACTGTAGGCAGGGGGCATTGGATATATACTGTATATAGAGCAGTGAGTATATACTGTATACGGGGCAGTGGATATATACTGTAGGCAGGGGGCACTGGATATATACTGTATGTAGAGCAGTGAGTATATACTGTATACGGGGCAGTGGATATATACTGTAGGCAGGGGGCACTGGATATATACTGTATGTAGAGCAGTGAGTATATACTGTATACGGGGCAGTGGATATATACTGTAGGCAGGGGGCATTGAATACATACTGTATATGGAGCAGTGAGTATATAATGTATACGGGGCAGTGGATATATACTGTAGGCAGGGGGCATTGGATATATACTGTATATGGAGCAGTGAGTATATAATGTATACGGGGCAGTGGATATATACTGTAGGCAGGGGGCATTGGATATATACTGTATATGGAGCAGTGAGTATATAATGTATACGGGGCAGTGGATATATACTATAGGCAGGGGGCATTGGATATATACTGTATATGGAGCAGTGAGTATATACTGTATACGGGGCAGTGGATATATACTGTAGGCAGGGGGCATTGGATATATACTGTATATGGAACAGTGAGTATATACTGTATACGGGGCAGTGGATATATACTGTAGGCAGGGGGCATTGGATACATACTGTATATGGAGCAGTGAGTATATAATGTATACGGGGCAGTGGATATATACTGTAGGCAGGGGGCATTGGATATATACTGTATATGGAGCAGTGAGTATATAATGTATACGGGGCAGTGGATATATACTGTAGGCAGGGGGCATTGGATATATACTGTATATAGAGCAGTGAGTATATAATGTATACGGGGCAGTGGATATATACTGTAGGCAGGGGGCATTGGATATATACTGTATATAGAGCAGTGAGTATATACTGTATACGGGGCACTGGATATATACTGTATGTAGAGCAGTGAGTATATACTGTATACGGGGCAGTGGATATATACTGTAGGCAGGAGGCACTGGATATATACTGTATATGGAGCCGTGAATATATACTGTATATGGGGCAGTGGATATATACTGTAGGCAGGAGGCATTGGATATATACTGTTTATGGAGCAGAGAGTATATACTGTATATGGAGCAGTGGATATATACTGTAGGCAGGGGACACTGGATATATACTGTATATGGAGCAGTGAGTATATAATGTATACGGGGCAGTGGATATATACTGTAGGCAGGGGGCACTGGATATATACTGTATACGGGGCAGTGGATATATACTGTAGGCAGGGGGCATTGGATATATACTGTTTATGGAGCCGTGAGTATATACTGTATACGGGGCAGTGGATATATACTGCTGGGGTGTGCACGCGTCTTCTTGTGCAAAGTGGCTTCGGAGAGAAGTGGCCGTTATTTCAGAGGCCATGGACTAACATTCGTCTTCTTCTTCTCTTTCCACAGGTACATGCTCTGCATAATTCCCCTGCTCCTATGTATGCTGTCTGCTAATGCTCTGCTGACCCGTCTCTCTGGTACATGCTCTGCAGAATTCCCCTGCTCCTATGTATGCTGTCTTCTAATGCTCTGCTGACCCGTCTCTCTGGTACATGCTCTGCATAATTCCCCTGCTTCATCTGTCCCACTCCAATCAATATTCACATATGCTTGTCCTTTCCCCACTATATACCTTATCTGATTTTTAGAGGTGCTAAACTGCAGAGACTTGCGTCCTGGCTCTGTCTTTGATCACCCAGCCATCTCCTGTTGAAATGACCAGCTGTTAATTTATCCACAAGCCGTTCCCACAATGCCCTACACCTGATATAGTTTAATGTGGCCTATATATTTAGACTCTCTGTAAGGGGTGCACGCGTGCTGGGGTGTGCACGCGTCTTCTTGTACAAAGTGGCTTCGGAGAGAAGTGGCCGTTATTTCAGAGGCAGTTAGTCAGGGCAGGAGTCAGGTAACCAACACTTTGACCACTTACTCTCCTTTAACTATGTTTCTGTTAGCTCTCACTTTTTCCTCTATAGTCCTCCACTTTCTAATAACCCCTCAAATCCCTACACCAAGTAAGAAACTCTTCATCTCTCCCTCTATTCTCCCCATTCTCCTCCAAATTATTCCTCAGCATTCAATCCTGGATCTCCAAACACAGACAGCCACCTCATGCTCTCTCTTCCTCCCACCTGCTAACACTTTCTCTGCTCCTCCTCACTGCTGGAGATATCTCTCCAAATCCTGGTCCTCCTCGCCATATCCCCACAGTCACTTCTACCTCCTATCCACGACCTTCCTCAAACTGTCGCAACCCTTCTAACCTCATACCCATCCAACTAATACCCACCTCCTCAGCTATACTAACAGGAGCTCTATGGAACGCTCGCTCTGTCTGCAACAAACTTTCCTTCATCCACGATCTTTTCATTACAAACAAACTCTCCTTCCTCGCCATCACTGAAACCTGGCTCACCCCCTCTGACACAGCCTCCCCAGCTGCCCTTTCATATGGCGGATTCCACCTTTCCCACACCCCCCGCCCCAATGGCAAACATGGTGGAGGCGTAGGTTTCCTCCTATCAGAACTCTGCGCTTTCACCAAAATCCCACTGCCACCCTCCATTACACTCCCCTCTTTTGAGGTGCACTGTGTGCGCATCTATTCCCCCTCCAACCTCCAACTGGCCGTCGTTTACCGACCCCCAGAGCCAGCCACCACCTTCTTAGACCATTTCACTACCTGGCTGCTTCACTTCCTTTCCACTGACATCCCCACTATCATAATGGGTGACTTCAACATCCCCATTGACACTCCCCACTCGTCTGTCTCTAAGCTCCTATCCCTCACTTCCTCCTTTGGACTCACTCAATGGTCTTCCACACCCACCCACAAAGATGGCCACACACTGGACCTCATCTTCACCCGCCTCTGTTCCCTATCTAACCTCTCTAACTCACCACTCCCTCTCTCTGACCATAACCTCCTCACATTCTCTACCCTCTCCTCTCCGGGTGCACAATCCCCACTCCACAAACTCACACACCCTCGCAGAAATCTCAAACACCTTGACCTACACTCTCTCTCTGAATCCCTCCTTCCTCTCACAGACATAAATTCCTTACACGATGCAGACGTTGCTGCTGCTTCATATAACACCACAATAGCTGCAGCTCTAGACTCGATCGCCCCTCTCACACACACCACACCTCGCACATTCAACAGGCAGCCCTGGCACACTAAACTTACCAAAGAACTGCGCCGGGCCTCCAGGGTTGCGGAGCGGAGATGGAAAAGGTCTCACTCCATCGAGCACTTCATCGCATTCAAGCAATCCCTCACTAATTTCAAGTCCGCACTCACTACAGCAAAACAAACCTACTTCTCATCCCTCATATTCTCCCTATCTCACAACCCTAAACAGCTATTTAACACTTTCAACTCTCTCCTTCGTCCCCCAGCACCTCCTCCCTCTTCTCTCATCTCAGCCGACGACTTTGCCTCATTCTTCAAACAGAAGATTGACACCATCAGACAAAACTTTGGCCTAAAGTCCACGCAACCCCTCCTCATATCTACTCAACCCTCCTCCTCCAAAACCCACTTCTCCACCATTACAGAAGGTCAAGTCTCCTCTTTACTCTCCAAATCACACCTCACCACCTGCGAACTTGACCCAATCCCATCCCACCTCATCAATAACCTCACCACAGTCTTCATCCCAACCCTAACCCACCTCTTCAATCTATCACTAAAAACCGGAGTCTTCCCCTCATGTTTCAAACATGCCGCAATCACACCCATCCTCAAAAAGCCCTCCCTTGACCCTTCCTCTCTGACCAGCTACCGCCCCATATCACTCCTCCCCTTTGCCTCAAAACTTCTAGAACAACATGTCCACCTTGAACTGTCCTCCCACCTCTCCTCCTGCTCCCTCTTCGACCGTCTACAATCTGGCTTCCGACCGCATCACTCGACTGAAACTGCCCTGACCAAAGTCACCAATGACCTACTAAATGCCAAATCCAAGCAACACTACTCCATCCTCCTCCTTCTGGACCTGTCATCTGCCTTTGACACAGTGGACCATTCCCTCTTACTCCAGATTCTCTCATCTCTTGGCATCACGGACTTGGCTCTATCTTGGATCTCCTCATACTTAACAGACAGGACATTCAGCGTCTCCCACTCACGCACCACCTCCTCATCTCGCCCCCTATCTGTCGGTGTCCCCCAAGGTTCAGTTCTAGGACCTCTGCTCTTCTCCATCTACACCTTTGGCCTGGGACAGCTCATAGAGTCTCACGGCTTTCAGTATCACCTCTATGCTGACGACACACAGATCTACCTCTCTGGACCCGATATCACCTCCCTACTAACCAGAATCCCACAATGTCTGTCCGCCATCTCATCCTTCTTCTCCGACAGGTTTCTAAAACTCAACATGGATAAAACAGAGTTCATCATCTTTCCACCCTCTCATTCACATCCCCCATCCGACCTATCCATCAACGTCAATGGCTGTTCACTCTCCCCAGTCCCACAAGCTCGCTGCCTTGGGGTAACCCTGGACTCTGATCTCTCCTTCAAGCCACATATCCAAGCCCTTTCCACCTCCTGCCGACTCCAACTCAAAAACATCTCCCGGATCCGTGCATTCCTCAGCAAAGACTCTGCAAAAACACTAGTGCATGCCCTCATCATATCCCGCCTCGACTACTGCAACCTCCTGCTCCGTGGCATCCCTTCCAACACTCTTGCACCTCTCCAATCTATCCTAAACTCTGCTGCTCGACTAATCCACCTGTCCCCCCGCTATTCCCCGGCCTCTCCTCTCTGTCAATCCCTTCACTGGCTCCCCATTGCCCAGAGAATTCAGTTCAAACCTCTAACCATGGCATACAAAGTCATCCACAACCTGTCTCCCCCATACATCTGTGACCTAGTCTCCCGGTATTTACCTGCACGCAACCTCCGATCCTCACAAGATCTCCTGCTCTACTCCCCTCTTATCTCCTCCTCCCACAATCGTATACAAGATTTCTCCCGTGCTTCCCCCCTACTCTGGAACTCTCTACCCCAACACATCAGACTCTCGCCGACCGTGGAAACCTTCAAAAGGAACCTGAAGACCCACCTCTTCCGACAAGCCTACAACCTGCAATAAACACCACTGCACGACCAGCTCTACCCTCACCTACTGTTTCCTCACCCATCCCTTGTAGACTGTGAGCCCTCGCGGGCAGGGTCCTCACTCCTCCTGTACCAGTCGCTGACTCGTTTTGTTAAGATTATGTAAATGCTTTTGTTATGTATATCCCTATCACATGTAAAGCGCCATGGAATAAATGGCGCTATAATAATAATAATAATGTGCGGGCAGTGGATATATACTGTATTTGGGAGCAGTGAGTATATACTGTATAAGGGGTCAGTGGATATATACTGTATGCGGGGGCTGTGGGTATATACTGTAGGCGGCTGCAGTGGATATATACTGAATGCGGGGGCTGTGGGTATATACTGTAGGCGGCTGCAGTGGATATGTGCTGTAGGCAGCTGCAGTGGATATATACTGTATGCTGAGGCTGTGGCTATAAACGGTATACGGGGTAGCAGACGTCCTCTCCTTGGTGGATGATGGAGGTAATGCAGATCAGTTCCTTCTACCTTTTGTGCTTTGCTCTGACAATAGATCTGTACCGTCCTCGTCGCTCCCGGCAGACAGAAATAGATGTTTCATGTCTGAGCACGGTGGAGGTCAGGAGGCTCCTGTGGGCCGAGCGCTAATGAGACGCACAGTGTTCACCATGCCGGTGGCCCCCACATCCTTCGCATGAGCCCCCGCTAACTCTTATGATCTGTTGGGAACCAAACTCCACAATGTCTCCCCCGGCCCATGAACCGCGGAGACGGCGCGGGGCAGGCGCCATAGCTGAGCGCACCACTGCTGCCATGTCTGAGATTTGGAAAAGATGGACCGATTCACAGATCTCTCTCAGGTTCATTGCAAACATAAAAAGGTCTTCTGTAATGGGACTCTGTCAGCACAGAATGACTGTGCAAACCAAGTGTGAAGACCCGGGGTCTTCTGTGGGCGTAATACTACTCAGACAACACAGGGTGAGGGTTCAACAGTGTGGCAATACTTTACTGACCCACCAAATGGACAATAAACAGATAGAACAGTCCCAGCAAATACCCAAGATGGTGCAACATTACACAGTCTCACCCTTCCGCTGGCCCGCCTGGGAATAGAACAGCTGCGACTTAGGCACTTCCTGGGCCAACTACCTCAACCAGTGACTCCCCCCACGCTTTTGGCGAGCCCTCACAGAGAGGAGGTAGCGGCAACCTTAGGAAGCTGACAGTCTATTGAGACCCGAGGGTCCCACCTTGGCCTCTCCGAGAGTTTCCATGGGGCCAGATGACCGGCTGGTCTCAATCTGGCTTCTCCGAGTGTCCCCATGGGTTCCAGGTGACCGGAGGGTCCCACATGGCAACCCTAAACAACATATTTGTCCCAACCTGGTCTCCCCAAATGTATCCATGGGTTCTCTGATGGTCAATGGAGCAGATCCGTATCCTTCCAGTCAGGGCCGTGTACCCTTAGGCCGGAATCATGTAGAATCCAAATCTGTGTCTCTCTGGATAAAGCCATGCTACCAAGCTGATGGCCTGAATAGTCTGTCTGATCTTTGATTCTCTCTTTCAATTCTCTTTGCTACAGAGACATATGTCCCTTAAATAGTTACAGGTGTTCTTTCAAGTACATATCTACAAGGCTAGTATTAGGGAGGGTATTATTTCACAGGGCTCAGGTCTCATTGTTTGTGCATTTAATCAATTTACATAATGAGTATAGCAGGGGGGCTCTTTAAATCAACATTTAGCTGGCTTTAGTACAATATGCAATTAGCATATTAACAAACATTATTGTTTCAAAACCAAGAGGAGTCAGCATTCAGGTTTATATACATAATAGTATGTCCTTCTTGACCAACGCAGAAAAACACATACATTCACAAGTCAACACAAACACAATAGTGAATTTCTCTTGGCTTAACAAATCTAGATGTCTGGCTGATTAAGATAAGAAGCTGTTTTGTCACACCAAACACAGGCGCTTGGTTCAGCCAAACAATACAGTGCCACCTGCTTGTTTGTCCTTTAATCTCCGCCCCTCTTTTTTGATTAACAGTTCCGGCTTCATAAAGCAGAGAAGGGCGGAGATTGATGGAAACCAGGCAGGTGGGAAGGTGCATTTAAATGATCGCCGCCGTGGTGCACCGAGTGCCTGTGCTTGGTTTGAACAGTCATTCTGTGCTGACAGAGTCCCTTAAGGCTGGAGATGTTATGAGGCTGCGCCGGACATGCTAGGTAGGTGCATGTCACACTAGGTGAGGGAAAGACTAAGTGAACAACAACCGGAAGAGGTGGAGGAAGCCCAAACACTAGGTAAAGGGGGAGTGGAGACCCCTAGGCAGATCTGACAATCACCCTGACTCCCCTAACATCCCTAAATAGGTTCTGCACCTATAGCCGAGCAAGAAACCTAATCCCTGACTGCCCCTAGCGATAGGCCCTAGGTAGGGAGGAAGCGGGGTGAGCACTAGTCAGCCCCACTGCAACTAAAGACAAACAGGTAAACAGACACCAGAGCGATCACGCCAACAATACTCCAAGGGAACTCCAAGAAGACACTAGCCGACTACTAGTACTTCAAGCCTGGACAGAGGAAAATAGAGCTATCACCAGCGACTCTCTGGAGAGACTGAAGGTATTTAAACATCCAGCAAGGGTGTGTCAATTAGCAGCAGAAGGTGCAGGTCACTGCTAGGTCCAAGAGGGAGAAGGATATCAGTACATTACAGAGAAGAGAAGAGCAAGACAGTGCCTGCAGAGACAAGCGCAATGACCTTCTACAGCTGGATCCAGGACGACTGTCACACCCTTGACAGTGCGGCGCTCATGGCTCCTCTCGCTCTCCCCCGGCTCTTCCAGTGCAGCCTCGTACCTTCAGCAATCTTAACCCAGCGACTCCTGAAAGTCTCGGGAGGTGCAGACGTCGCACAACACATTGTCTGACAACCGTAACAGCGCCACAATGACAGGGTGGTCCGGGACCTCTCACCCCTCTACTCGCTCCACATTACACACAGTCCAGGATCCAGGACTGCTCCTGGAGCGAGCACTGGCCCACACACGGCCCGCAGTGTCATGAGGTGTAGCCACTGCCATTGTGCACCAATACAGAAGAGCCCGGTGGAGCAAAATTTAGTGTAACACAGTCTTGCTCTTGCCTCTGCTTTTATGTGGTACACCTTGGACTCTGTGCGTGGTGGGTTTGATTCCAGGCAGTGAGGAGTTAATGCTCACTGCAGTCTGCTCATTATTTTCCCAGTTTCAGAGCTTTTCTTCTACAGACAAAAAGATCAGTAGAAAGCAGAGGACGTTTCATCCTGCGACTGTACCTTGCGCGAGAGTGTGCTGCAGGTGTGCTCACAGGCATCAGCTCAGGGGGGATGACATGGAGGATGCTCGAGCTCTGCTACATCTCCACAAGTGAGGACCAGCACTGGACCCGCAGCCTAAACACTGCAAGCAACTGTGCTGCATTCAGGACCGCCCGCACCTGTCAGCAGATTACATCAGCCGGCGGTACACGGCTGCTCCAGTTGAATCCGCATCTGTGACCCAGACCAGGGGTGTGTGGAAGAGCACAGGGCAGTGAATCTGTGGGGGCAGCGCATCTGTGGGGGCAGCACATCTGTGGGGGCAGCCCATCTGTGGGGGCAGCACATCTGTGAGTGCAGCGCATCTGTGGGGGCAGCACATCTGTGAGGGCAGCCCATCTGTGAGGGCAGCACATCTGTGGGGGCAGCACATCTGTGAGGGCAGCCCATCTGTGGGGGCAGCACATCTGTGAGTGCAGCGCATCTGTGGGGGCAGCACATCTGTGAGGGCAGCCCATCTGTGAGGGCAGCACATCTGTGGGGGCAGCACATCTGTGAGGGCAGCCCATCTGTGGGGGCAGCGCATCTATGGGGGTAGCCCATCTGTGAGGGCAGCACATCTGTGGGGGCAGCCCATCTGTGAGGGCAGCCCATCTGTGGGGCAGCGCATCTGTGGGGGCAGCACATCTGAGGGGGCAGCGCATCTATGGGGGCAGCCCATCTGTGAGTGCAGCACATCTGTGGGGCAGCGCATCTGTGGTGGCAGCCCATCTGTGGGGGCAGCGCATCTATGGGGGCAGCACATCTGTGAGTGCAGCGCATCTGTGGGGGCAGCCCATCTGTGGGAGCAGCGCATCTGGGGGGGCAGCCCATCTGTGGGGGCAGCGCATCTGTGAGGGCAGCGCATCTGTCAGGCAAAATGTATTTTTGTCCTAGTTTTAAAAATGAGAGATGTCTTAAATCTCCACCCCCCTGCTCATTTGGAAGAAGCTACATAGTACTCACTCGTACTTGCCCCAAACCCAGGAATTTTTATGAGCGCCATAAAGCCTCAGCCCAGAGCAAGCCTTCTGGTAAACTGGAAATTCCCTCCAAAAAAATCCTATTGTCTATCGGTACAAACTTTTAATGTCGATTTTAATAATGCACATGACGGTCACAAACACAGGGACCACATTTTTGAGATGTTCACCTTTTTCCAATTGTGATGGTGTGGTTTTCGTGGCTGGGAGACCACCGGAAGCCTGGGAAATGGGTTCTGAGCTTCTGAGTGTCATAGAGATATCATATTTGATATCCATCTTCATGATGATGTCTCCATCTTGGGTGTGGGACCCCCCCCACACCAAGATATGAAATCTGAAGGATTTCTATGTCTTATGCAGCTGGGTGGGTTCACAAAACCGAGCCCCCGTGTGAGGTAAACACCATGAGTGTCTCCTAATGTTTTGGCCCCTTACTAAAAACCAGAACGGCCATTTTAAGTCATTCTTGCTAGGGACGTCAGACGCATGTACACCTCGCTGCGTGGAAGAATCACATCTAATTTCCGGGGAGCCGTCCCCCCCACAGAATCTGAGACCATCACCTCGTGGCGCAGGTTTTGCTATTACTTATCCCTTTTATTTTAATAACTGTTTTATGCATATATGTAAATTGTCTCTTTTATAATATCTTGTATATCTTTTGTAAACACTGCCCACTTTCGGGAGTAAATCATTATTATTTACCAGCTTCGTTCTTCTTGTCCTATGTCGAGCAAACACGTTCCTCACACGCTAATTCACGTTACCTAACGGGTACCCGATCCACCTGTTAAGCGATCGGTGGTGGCAGTATACTAGTATTTATGTGATATTGTGGTTTGAGGGTGGCTGGACGGAGGTATATATACGTTCCTGGAAGGAACTGGTGGTATATATACGTCCTGTCACATCACGTGCCACAATAGTCGACATAAATTAGAGCAGCTGCGCCCTGTTGCTTATCCTCAGTCAATACCGTGTTTGACAAGCAGGATAAGGGGGCGCCAGAGGGCTGCAAGGTCTGACCAAGTGTCGTTTTCCTGACAATTGGTGGCAAGCGGTGGGATCATAGGACATTAGTGATCTGGTTTGAGCAATCATTCCTCTCACTAAAAACTTGCACGGTTCTTACCTGGACCCTGCACAAAAGTTTTGAAGGTCGAACTCAGTGTTTATTAGATCTGAGACAATACTGTATGTGTAGCAGTTACCCCTACCCTTCTTCGTTTTTTCTTTTCTATCTTTATTTTGGTGATCATGGTCATCGTTGGGGAGCTCTGGTACAGCCAGCAGAAAAAGGACACTCTTACTGGAATATGTATAAACAAAGGCATTGACCCCCTCGGCAAAAACAAAGAACAAATGGCTGCTGCACTGGCTCAACTGGAGATCGAGCAAGCCCTTCTCCAGACCTCAGCAGGGCCAGGGATCAGCCGAGATTTGGACAGTACTGCTGCAGGGGTCCCACCTGTAGATGCACGCCGCGTCAGCGACCAGGGCAGCATGGACCCCTATCTACAGATGGCTCTACAGCAACTTCCTGCAGAGGATCATGAAGGACGGCTGAAAGTAATTCAGCAGCACCAGGAGGCCGAGAGAGCCGAGCGAGCCCAGCGAGAGGCCGAGAGAGCCCAGCGAGAGGCCGAGCGAGCCGAGCGAGAGGCCCAAGCCCAGAGGGCCCATGAACTGGGGATCCCAGCATCCACCTCACGGAACGGTGAGACCAACAATGCGACCCTGTTTAAGCCCCGTCCACAGCATTTTCCTGTGATGGAAAAGGACGGTGACCTCGACACCTTTCTGAGGGGTTTTGAAAAGACTTGCAGACAGTACCAGCTGCCTGAGGAACAGTGGGCCCGATACTTAACTGCAGGGCTGCGAGGCAAAGCTCAGGATGTGTTTGTGGCTCTTCCTCAGAGCCTCGATGGGAACTATGATGCCATTAAGCAGGGCCTAATCCAGAGGTTCCAACTGACTCTTGAGGTGTACCGAAAAAAGTTCCGGAACCTCCAACGTGGACCGCACGACAGTTACAGCGATGTGGTGCATGGGCTCAGAACCAACTTTGAGCAGTGGATCCAAGGACTGTCAGCGACCACCTTTGAGCAGCTAAAGGACCTGATGGTGAAAGACCAGTTCCTGCATCTGTGTCCGACCGAGGTACGGCAGTTCGTGATGGATCAGGAGCCACCAGATGCCAATAAAGCAGCGCAGATCGCAGACACCTACGAGGCCAACCGGAGGTGCGGAAGCCGGTCGTCACCAGCTGGAAAGGGGGTAAGCCATCAACCACCATCTCTGCCCCTGCCAGCCGACCTTCCGGAGGTCTTTTTCCCGTTACCAATGCCCGGCCTGCATCTGATGCCCGCAGGTGTTATTTCTGCAACCAGACTGGTCATCTCAGCGCCACTTGCTCAGAGAAGCAGAGGAAGAACCCCCCATCCAAGGCCCCAGGGCCTAATGCATCAGTTCTTTTGGTGGGTGGGCCGGTTGGGAGGGCCTGTGAAAACTTGCAGTCTGTCATGGTGGGGAACACTGTCACTGTAGGCCTCAAGGACACTGGGGCCGAACGAACCCTCATCCGACCCAAACTGGTGTCCGCTGAAGAGCTTATTCCGGGAAAGACGATGACTGTCACCGGGATTGGGGGCGTCCGATGTCCCTTGCCCATGGCCCGGGTTTTTATTGATTGGGGTGCGGGGAGTGGGGTGAAGGAAGTGGGAGTATCTGAAAATCTACCTGCAAATGTTTTGTTTGGAACTTATTTGGGGAGAATGTTTGCTTATTATGCCCCTGACACCCCTCCCCAATCTGATACGGTTGGTAAGGTTAATGCTGATACTGTGAATGTCAATGCTTTACCTGCTTATAATAATAATGATGATGATGGTGATGTATTGGAAGGTACAGGAGAACTCAGCCATGTCACGCTGCGGGGTGATATTGCTGAGGATCCCCTAGCAGGAACAAGTGTCAGTGCTAAGGGTAATGGGGAGAGGCACAGGGACCATGAAGCAGGTGGTGCTGTGCCAGCGACCAGTGTCACTGCAGATGGTGGCCTGGCTGATGGTGGCTGCCCCATACGTAGCACTGTGCCTGAGGATGGGGAAGTAGTACTCATAGCCGCACAGGCTGATGGGACGGTGTTACTCCCCGGGAAGACGGCCTATATAGCCGCTGTTACCCGCAGTCAGAGTGTCCAGAACGCAAGTAACGCCCTGCCTTCTGGACCCTCCTCGGACAAAGGAATAACAGAATCAGGTATGGACCCAGAGCCGGTCCCAGAGGGTCCCAGTGAGGACGTGGCCTTAACCTCACTTCTGGCTTCCTCCAGCCAGGAGTTTCAGGCAGCTCTGCACTCAGATGCTAGCCTAGAGACGTTAAGGAGCCTCGCTGAGAAGCCCACCTCCGAGTCTGATAAGGAGAGGGTATTCTGGGACCAAGGGAGGTTGTACCGGGAGACCGTTCCCTGTACACCCCAACAGGAGTGGCTGAGGGAAAGACAGCTGGTCGTCCCCTACCAATTCAGGGATGAGTTGTTGCGGATCGCCCATGAGATTCCACTCGCTGGACACTTGGGGGTCAGCAAAACCAAGGCCCGGCTGTCTCACCACTTTTATTGGCCCAAAATGAGGATGGATGTGGTGAACTACTGTCGCTCCTGTACCACATGTCAAAGAGTGGGAAAGTCAGGGCCAGATCCCAAAGCCCCCCTGATCTCTTTGCCAGTGATAGAGGAGCCTTTCCAGAGGATTGCTGTGGACATTGTGGGACCACTGGGCATACCCAGCAGCTCTGGAAAACGTTTCATCCTTACCGTGGTAGACTATGCTACCCGGTATCCGGAGGCAGTAGCCCTGTCCTCAATTAGGGCGGATAAGGTGGCGGATGCCCTCTTGGCCATCTTTTCGCGAGTAGGCTTTCCCAGGGAGATGCTTACCGACCAGGAGCCTAGTTCATGTCACGCTTAATGGAGGCCCTATGAAAGAAAATGCAGGTGCAGCATCTGGTATCGAGTGCGTATCATCCCCAAACCAATGGTTTGTGTGAGCGATTCATCGGTACCCTCAAACAGATGATAAAAATGCTGGTTGAGACCCAGGGACGCGACTGGGACCGTTACCTCCCACACCTGCTATTTGCTTACAGAGAGGTTCCACAGGCCTCGACGGGGTTCTCCCCCTTTGAACTCCTGTATGGCAGGCATGTTCGAGGACCCCTTGGGTTGATAAGGGAATTCTGGAAAGAAGAGCCGAGCTCCCCAGGAGTGTCCATCGTGGAGTATGTCATGCGCTTCCGTGACAAGATGCAGACCTTGACGCAGTTGGTGCATGACAACATGGCGCAAGCCCAGGCTGACCAAAAGCATTGGTACGACCAGAACGCCCGAGAGCGGACCTATCAGGTGGGTCAGAAGGTGTGGGTGCTGGTCACCGTACCAAAGGACCAGCTTCAGGCGGCCTGGGAAGGCCCGTACGTCATTCACCAACAGCTCAACCCGGTCACCTACGTGATCACTCTTGACCACGCGCTGGGTAGGCGGAAGGCTTTTCACGTTAATATGATGAAGGCTCATCAAGAACGTGGAGCCTGCGTCCTACCGGTCTGCAGCCTGCCTGAGGATGGGGAGGACGACCCCCTCTTGGACATGCTGGCCCAAGCGAAGGCCAGCGGGTCCCTAGAGGATGTAGAGATAAGCGCCTTGCTATCCGCAGACCAGAGGTCTCAGCTGCGAGCAGTGCTGAAACCCTTCCAAGCAGTGTTCACCAACATGCCTGGCAGGACTAAGGTGGTGGTCCATGAAGTGGACACTGGGAATCATGCCCCACTCCGGCGGACAGCCTATCGAATCTCCGACGAGGTGCAGCATGTTATGCGCCAGGAGGTCGAGGAGATGCTGAAGTTGGGGGTGATTAAGCGGTCCAAGAGCATGTGAGCCTCACCTGTAGTCCTGGTGCCAAAGAAGGACTGGACCATCCGGTTCTGTGTGGACTACAGGGGGCTCAACACTATCACAGCCTCTGACGCACAACCAATGCCACGCATTGAGGAGCTGCTGGAGCGGTTAGCCAGCGCGAGCTATCTCTCCATTATGGATCTGAGTCGGGAATATTGGCTGATTCCCTTGAGCCCCGGGGCCCAGGAGAAGTCTGCCTTTATCACCCCCTTCGGATTGTATGAATCCACGGTCATGCCTTTCGGCATGAAAAATGCCCCTGCCACGTTCCAGCAAATGGTCAACCACCTGCTCCAGGGACTGGAGAGGTACGCAGTGGCATACCTGGATGATATTGCCGTCTTCAGTCCCACCTGGGAGGATCACCTCGAGCATCTGCAGCAGGTGCTCGGGCGCATTCACCAGGCGGACTTGACCATTAAGCCAGGAAAGTGCCAGATGGGCATGAACGAGGTCCACTACCTGGGGCACCGGGTAGGTGGGTGTACTCTAAAGCCAGAGCCTGGGAAGGTGGACGCTATCGTGTCCTGGCCCACTCCCAGGACCAAGAAGCAGGTGCAGTCCTTCTTGGGCACCGCAGGGTACTATAGACGCTTTGTACAAGACTATAGTAGCCTTGCGAAGCCCTTGACAGACCTCACCAGGAGGAGCCTACCCCATTCAGTCAAATGGACAGATGAATGCAAGGTGGCCTTTCGGGCTTTGAAGACTGCCCTGAGCAGATCTCCTGTGCTAAAGGCGGTCGATGGCACACGGCCACTCTTCGTACAGACCGACGCCAGTGAGTTCGGCCTCGATGCTGTACTCAGCCAGGTCGACTCGGGGAACCAAGAACACCCCATGTTGTACTTAAGTCGGAAACTGCTGCCGAGGGAAGTGGCCTATTCCACCATAGAGAAGGAGTGCCTGGCCATTGTATGGGCCCTCAACCGTTTACAGCCTAACTTGTACGGGCGCCCCTTCACTGTCGTGACTGACCACAACCCCCTGAGTTGGCTGCACACCATGTCCAGTGCCAACGGAAGGTTGTTACGCTTGAGCCTCACCCTCCAGCAGTACAACTTTACCGTTCAACACCGCAAAGGCAACGAGCATGGCAATGCCGATGGGTTGTCCCGGCGAGGGGAACCTCCAGAGATACGCCTGGAGGAGTACCAGAAGGTCCTACCTCCATAGTGCAGTCTAAAAAGGGGAAAGTGTCAGGCAAAATGTATTTTTGTCCTAGTTTTAAAAATGAGAGATGTCTTAAATCTCCACCCCCCTGCTCATTTGGAAGAAGCTACATAGTACTCACTCGTACTTCCCCCAAACCCAGGAATTTTTATGAGCGCCATAAAGCCTCAGCCCAGAGCAAGCCTTCTGGTAAACTGGAAATTCCCTCCAAAAAAATCCTATTGTCTATCTGTACAAACTTTTAATGTCGATTTTAATAATGCACATGACGGTCACAAACACAGGGACCACATTTTTGAGATGTTCACCTTTTTCCAATTGTGATGGTGTGGTTTTCGTGGCTGGGAGACCACCGGAAGCCCGGGAAATGGGTTCTGAGCTTCTGAGTGTCATAGAGATATCATATTTGATATCCATCTTCATGAATATTGGTGACGGCAAACATGATGTCTCTATCTTGGATGTGGGAACCCGCCACACCAAGATATGAAATTTGAAGGATTTCTATGTCTTATGCAGCTGGGTGGGTTCACAAAACCGAGCCCCCGTGTGAGGTAAACACCATGGGTGTCGCCTAATGTTTTGGCCCCTTACTAAAAACTAGAACGGCCATTTTAAGTCATTCTTGCCAGGGACGTCAGACGCATGCACACCTCGCTGCGTGGAAGAATCACATCTAATTTCCGGGGAGCCGTCCCCCCACAGAATCTGAGACCATCACCTCGTGGCGCAGGATTTGCTATTACTTATCCCTTTTATTTTAATAACTGTTTTATGCATATATGTAAATTGCCTCTTTTATAATATCTTGTATATCTTTTGTAAACACTGCCCACTTTCGGGAGTAAATCATTATTATTTACCAGCTTCGTTCTTCTTGTCCTTAGTCGAGCAAACACGTTCCTCACACGCTAATTCACGTTACCTAACTGGTACCCGATCCACCTGTTAAGCGATCGGTGGTGGCAGTATACCAGTATTTATGTGATATTGTGGTTTGAGGGTGGCTGTACGGAGGTATATATACGTTCCTGGAAGGAACTGGTGGTATATATACGTCCTGTCACATCACGTGCCACAATAGTCGACATAAATTAGAGCAGCTGCGCCCTGTTGCTTATCCTCAGTCAATACCGTGTTTGACCAGCAGGATAAGGAGGCGCCAGAGGACTGCAAGGTCTGACCAAGTGTCGTTTTCCTGACAGCATCTATGGGGGCAGCCCATCTGTGGGGGCAGCGCATCTGTGGGGGCAGCGCATCTGTGGGGGCAGCGCATCTGTGAGGGCAGCCCATCTGTGGGGGCAGCACATCTGTGAGTGCAGCGCATCCGTGGGGCAGCGCATCTGTGGGGGCAGCGCATCTATGGGAGCAACACATCTGTGGGGACAGCCCATCTGTGGGGGCAGCGCATCTGTGGGGGCAGCGCATCTAAGGGGGAAGCGCATCTGTGGGGGCAGCGCATCTGTGAGGGCAGCGCATCTGTGGGGGCAGCTCATCTGTGAGGGCAGTACATCTGTGGGGGCAGCACATCTGTGAGGGCAGCCCATCTGTGGGGCAGCGCATCTATGAGGGCAGCCCATCTGTGAGTGCAGCACATCTGTGGGGCAGCCCATCTGTGGGGGCAGCGCATCTATGGGGGCAGCGCATCTGTGGGGGCAGCGCATCTGTGAGTGCAGCGCATCTATGAGGGCAGCCCATCTGTGAGTGCAGCACATCTGTGGGGCAGCGCATCTGTGGGGGCAGCCCATCCGTGGGGGCAGCACATCTGTGGGGGTAGCTCATCTGTGGGGGCAGCGCATCTGTGGGGGCAGCTCATCTGTGGGGGCTGCACATCTGTGGGGGCAGCTCATCTGTGGGGGCAGCACATCTGTGAGGGCAGCACATCTGTGAGGGCAGCGCATCTGTGGGGAAAGCGCTTCTGTGGGGGCAGCACATCTGTGGGGGCAGCACATCTGTGAGGGCAGCCCATCTGTGGGGGCAGCACATCTGTGAGGGCAGCCCATCTGTGAGGGCAGCACATCTGTGAGGGCAGCACATCTGTGGGGGCAGCACATCTGTGAGGGCAGCCCATCTGTGGGGGCAGCACATCTGTGAGGGCAGCACATCTGTGGGGGCAGCCCATCTGTGAGGGTAGCCCATCTGTGAGGGCAGCACATCTGTGGGGGCAGCACATCTGTGGGGGCAGCACATTTGTGAGGGCAGCGCATATGTGGGGGCAGCACATCTGTGAGGGCAGCGCATCTCTGGGGGCAGCACATCTGTGAGGGCAGCACATCTGTGAGGGCTGCACATATTCGGGGGCAGCGCATTTGTGAGGGCAGCACATCTGTGAGGGCAGCACATCTGTGGGGGCAGCCCATCTGTGGAGGCAGCTCATCTGTGGAGGCAGCTCATCTGTGAGGGCAGCACATCTGTTGGGGCAGCACATCTGTGGGGGCAGCACATCTGTGGGGGCAGCACATCTGTTAGGGCAGCCCATCTGTGGGGGCAGCACATCTGTGAGGGCAGCGCATCTGTGAGGGCAGCACATCTGTGAGGGCAGCACATCTGTGGGGGCAGCGCATCTATGGGGGCAGCACATCTGTGGGGGCAGCTCATCTGTGAGGGCAGCACATCTGTGCGGGCAGCACATCTGTGGGGGCAGCGCATCTATGGGGGCAGCTCATCTGTGAGTGCAGCACATCTGTGGGGGCAGCACATCTGTGGGGGCAGCACATCTGTGAGGGCAGCCCATCTGTGAGGGAAGCCCATCTGTGGGGGCAGCACATCTGTGGGGGCAGCACATCTGTGAGGGCAGCACATCTGTGGGGGTAGCTCATCTGTGGGGGCAGCGCATCTGTGGGGGCAGCGCATCTGTGGGGGCAGCTCATCTGTGGGGGCTGCACATCTGTGGGGGCAGCTCATCTGTGGGGGCAGCACATCTGTGAGGGCAGCACATCTGTGAGGGCAGCGCATCTGTGGGGAAAGCGCTTCTGTGGGGGCAGCACATCTGTGGGGGCAGCACATCTGTGGGGGCAGCACATCTGTGAGGGCAGCCCATCTGTGGGGGCAGCACATCTGTGAGGGCAGCCCATCTGTGAGGGCAGCACATCTGTGGGGGCAGCACATCTGTGAGGGCAGCCCATCTGTGGGGGCAGCACATCTGTGAGGGCAGCACATCTGTGGGGGCAGCCCATCTGTGAGGGTAGCCCATCTGTGAGGGCAGCACATCTGTGGGGGCAGCACATCTGTGGGGGCAGCACATTTGTGAGGGCAGCGCATATGTGGGGGCAGCACATCTGTGAGGGCAGCGCATCTCTGGGGGCAGCACATCTGTGAGGGCAGCACATCTGTGAGGGCTGCACATATTCGGGGGCAGCGCATTTGTGAGGGCAGCACATCTGTGAGGGCAGCACATCTGTGGGGGCAGCCCATCTGTGGAGGCAGCTCATCTGTGGAGGCAGCTCATCTGTGAGGGCAGCACATCTGTTGGGGCAGCACATCTGTGGGGGCAGCACATCTGTTAGGGCAGCCCATCTGTGGGGGCAGCACATCTGTGAGGGCAGCGCATCTGTGGGGGCAGCGCATCTGTGAGGGCAGCACATCTGTGAGGGCAGCACATCTGTGGGGGCAGCGCATCTATGGGGGCAGCACATCTGTGGGGGCAGCTCATCTGTGAGGGCAGCACATCTGTGCGGGCAGCACATCTGTGGGGGCAGCGCATCTATGGGGGCAGCTCATCTGTGAGTGCAGCACATCTGTGGGGGCAGCACATGTGTGGGGGCAGCACATCTGTGAGGGCAGCCCATCTGTGAGGGAAGCCCATCTGTGGGGGCAGCACATCTGTGGGGGCAGCACATCTGTGAGGGCAGCACATCTGTAAGGGCAGCACATCTGTAGGGGCAGCACATCTGTGAGGGCAGCCCATCTGTGAGGGCAGCACATCTGTGAGGGCAGCACATCTGTGGGGGCAGCACATCTGTGAGGACAGCACATCTGTGGGGGCAGCACATCTGTGAGGGCAGCACATCTGTGAGGGCAGCCCATCTGTGGGGGCAGCACATCTGTGAGGGCAGTACATCTGTGGGGGCAGCTCATCTGTGGGGGCAGCACATCTGTGGAGGCAGCTCATCTGTGAGGGCAGCACATCTGTGGAGGCAGCTCATCTGTGGGGGCAGCGCATCTGTGGGGGCAGCGCATCTGTGGGGGCAGCGCATCTGTGGGGGCTGCGCATCTGTGAGGGCAGCGCATCTGTGGGGGCAGCGCATCTGTGAGGGCAGCACATCTGTGAGAGCAGCACATCTGTGGGGGCAGCGCATCTGTGGGGGCAGCGCATCTGTGGGGGCAGCCCATCTGTGGAGGCAGCTCATCTGTGACGGCAGCACATCTGTGAGGGCAGCGCATCTGTGGGGGCAGCACATCTGTGGGGGCAGCGCATCTGTGAGGGCAGCACATCTGTGAGGGCAGCACATCTGTGGGGGCAGCGCATATGTGAGGGCAGCACATCTGTGAGGGCAGCACATCTGTGGGGGCAGCTCATCTGTGAGGGCAGCGCATCTGTGGGGGCAGCGCTTCTGTGGGGCCAGCCCATCTGTGAGGGCAGCACATCTGTGGGGGCAGCACATCTGTGAGGGCAGCACATCTGTGAGGGCAGCCCATCTGTGGGGGCAGCACATCTGTGATGGCAGCACATCTGTGGGGGCAGCACATCTGTGAGGGCAGCCCATCTGTGAGGGCAGTCCATCTGTGAGGGCAGCACATCTGTGGGGGCAGCACATCTGTGAGGGCAGCACATCTGTGGGGGGCAGCACATCTGTGAGGGCAGCACATCTGTGATGGCAGCCCATCTGTGGGGGCTGCACATCTGTGAGGGCAGCACATCTGTGGGGGCAGCTCATCTGTGGGGGCAGCACATCTGTGGAGGCAGCTCATCTGTGAGGGCAGCACATCTGTTGAGGCAGCTCATCTGTGGGGGCAGCACATCTGTGGGGGCAGCGCATCTGTGGGGGCAGCACATCTGTGAGGGCAGCACATCTGTGGGGTCAGCGCATCTGTGGGGGCAGCACATCTGTGGGGGCAGCGCATCTGTGAGGGCAGCACATCTGCGAGGGCAGCACATCTGTGGGGGCAGCACATCTGTGGGGGCAGCGCATCTGTGAGGGCAGCGCATTTGTGAGGGCAGCACATCTGTGGGGGCAGCGCATCTGTGAGGGCAGCACATCTGTGAGGGCAGCACATCTGTGGGGGCAGCGCATCTGTGAGGGCAGCACATCTGTGAGGGCAGCACATCTGTGGAGGCAGCTCATCTGTGAGGGCAGCACATCTGTGAGGGCAGCACATCTGTGGGGGCAGCACATCTGTGGGGGCAGCACATCTGTGAGGCCTGCACATCTGTGAGGGCAGCACATCTGCGAGGGCAGCACATCTGTGAGGGCTGCACATCTGTGGGGGCAGCACATCTGCGAGGGCAGCACATCTGTGGGGGCCGCCCATCTGTGGCTGATTCTGTTGACTGTGCTGTCGGGTTCTGCTCCGCCGGCTGCCAGCAGGAGATGCCGTCCTCATGAGCCCTGCCTTGTAGACTTTGGCTCCCAGCGGCTTCTGCTCACTGCAGTAATCCAGACTATCGGCACAGGCGGCTGGTGTCATGTGTAATGATCGCTCCATTATCACTCTAATCTTTCCACATAAGATGCCAAATGTCAGGTTTGTCACTAGATCCTGTAACTGAGCCGCACTGGGCAGCGCCCGTGATTTCACCGTACATGACAGAGCACCATGTACAGAACTACGGCTCCGGGCGTGGTAGGTGCCATGTATACATACACCTCATGCACGTCAGGGGACGGGGTCTGACATATCCTCTTGCTGCCGTCTGTGGCCTCTGCCCATTGCTTCTTCTCTTTATTATGTACAGTCTGGATTATTAGCAGTGGCGCAACTAGATTATGGTGGCCCAGGTGCAAGATGTGGACCGGGTTCCCCCCATCCTGGTATATACTGGATATATGTCCTCCATCCTGGTATATACTGTATATATGCCCCCATCCTGGTATATACTGTATATATGTCCTCCATCCTGTTATATACTGTATATATGTCCTCCATCCTGGTATATACTGTATATATGTCCTCCATCCTGGTATATACTGTATATATGTCCCCCATCCTGGTATATACTGAATATATGTCCCCCATCCTGGTATATACTGGATATATGTCCTCCATCCTGGTATATACTGTATATATGTCCCCCATCCTGGTATATACTGAATATATGTCCCCCATCCTGGTATATACTGTATATGTGTCCTCCATCCTGGTATATACTGGATATATGTCCCCCATCCTGGTATATACTGTATATATGTCCTCCATCCCGGTATATACTGTATATATGTCCTCCATCCTGGTATATACTGTATATATGTCCCCCATCCTGGTATATACTGTATATATGTCCTCCATCCTGGTATATACTGTATATATGTCCCCCATCCTGGTATATACTGTATATATGTCCTCCATCCCAGTATATACTGTATATATGTCCCCCATCCTGGTATATACTGTATATATGTCCTCCATCCCGGTATATACTGTATATATGTCCCCCATCCTGGTATATACTGTATATATGTCCCCCATCCTGGTATATACTGTATATATGTCCCCCATCCTGATATATACTGTATATATGTCCTGCATCCCAGTATATACTGTATATATGTCCTCCATCCTGGTATATACTGTATATATGTCCTCCATCCCAGTATATACTGTATATATGTCCCCCATCCTGGTATATACTGGATATATGTCCCCCATCCTGGTATATACTGTATATATGTCATCCATCCCAGTATATACTGGATATATGTCCTCCATCCTGGTATATACTGTATATATGTCCTCCATCCTGGTATATACTGTATATATGTCCCCCATCCCAGTATATACTGGATATATGTCCCCCATCCTGGTATATACTGTATATATGTCCTCCATCCCCGTATATACTGTATATATGTCCCCCATCCTGGTATATACTGTATATATGTCCTCCATCCTGGTATATACTGTATATATGTCCTCCATCCCAGTATATACTGTATATATGTCCCCCATCCTGGTATATACTGTATATATGTCCTCCATCCCAGTATATACTGGATATATGTCCCCCATCCTGGTATATACTGTATATATGTCCTCCATCCCAGTATATACTGTATATATGTCCCCCATCCTGGTATATACTGTATATATGTCCCCCATCCTGGTATATACTGTATATATGTCCCCCATCCTGATATATACTGTATATATGTCCTCCATCCCAGTATGTACTGTATATATGTCCTCCATCCTGGTATATACTGTATATATGTCCTCCATCCCAGTATATACTGTATATATGTCCTCCATCCTGGTATATACTGTATATATGTCCTCCATCCCAGTATATACTGTATATATGTCCTCCATCCTGGTATATACTGTATATATGTCCCCCATCCTGGTATATACTGTATATATGTCCTCCATTCTGGTATATACTGTATATATGTCCCCCATCTTGGTATATACTGTATATATGCCCTCCATCCTGGTATATACTGTATATATGTCCCCCATCCTGGTATATACTGTATATATGTCCCCCATCCTGGTATATGCTGTATATATGTCCTCCATCCTGGTATATACTGTATATACGTCCCCCATCCTGGTATATACTGTATATATGTCCCCCATCCTGGTATATACTGTATATATGTCCTCCATCCTGGTATATACTGTATATATGTCCCCCATCCTGGTATATACTGTATATATGTCCACCATCCCGGTATATACTGTATATATGTCCTCCATCCTGGTATATACTGTATATATGTCCCCCATCCTGGTATATACTGTATATATGTCCACCATCCCGGTATATACTGTATATATGTCCTCCATCCTGGTATATACTGTATATATGTCCTCCATCCCAGTATATACTGTATATATGTCCTCCATCCTGGTATATACTGTATATATGTCCTCCATCCTGGTACATACTGTATATATGTCCTCCATCCCAGTATATACTGTATATATGTCCCCCATCCTGGTATATACCGTATATATGTCCCCCATCCTGGTATATACTGTATATATGTCCTCCATCCTGTTATATACTGTATATATGTCCTCCATTCCAGTATATACTGTATATATGTCCCCCATCCTGGTATATACTGTATATATGTCCCCCATCCTGGTATATACTGTATATATGCCCCCATCCTGGTATATACTGTATATATGTCCTCCATCCTGGTATATACTGTATATATGTCCCCCATCCTGGTATATACTGTATATATGTCCTCCATCCCAGTATATACTGTATATATGTCCCCCATCCTGGTATATACTGTATATATGTCCCCCATCCTGGTATATACTGTATATATGTCCTCCATCCTGGTATATACTGTATATATGCCCCCATCCTGGTATATACTGTATATATGTCCTCCATCCTGGTATATACTGTATATATGTCCCCCATCCTGGTATATACTATATATATGTCCTACATCCCAGTATATACTGTATATATGTCCTCCATCCTGGAATATACTGTATATATGTCCTCCATCCCAGTATATACTGTATATATGTCCCCCATCCTGGTATATACTGTATATATGTCCTCCATCCCAGTATATACTGTATATATGTCCTCCATCCCGGTATATACTGTATATATGTCCCCCATCCTGGTATATACTGTATATATGTCCCCCATCCTGGTATATACTGTATATATGTCCTCCATCCCAGTATATACTGTATATATGTCCCCCATCCTGGTATATACTGTATATATTTCCCCCATCCTGGTATATACTGAATATATGTCCCCCATCCTGGTATATACTGGATATATGTCCTCCATCCTGGTATATACTGTATATATGTCCTCCATCCTGGTATATAAAGTATATATGTCCTCCATCCCGGTATATACTGTATATATGTCCTCCATCCTGGTATATACTGTATATATGTCCCCCATCCTGGTATATACTGTATATATGTCCTCCATCCTGGTATATACTGTATATATGTCCCCCATCCTGGTATATACTGTATATATGTCCTCCATCCCAGTATATACTGTATATATGTCCCCCATCCTGGTATATACTGTATATATGTCCTCCATCCCGGTATATACTGTATATATGTCCCCCATCCTGGTATATACTGTATATATGTCCCCCATCCTGGTATATACTGTATATATGTCCCCCATCCTGATATATACTGTATATATGTCCTGCATCCCAGTATATACTGTATATATGTCCTCCATCCTGGTATATACTGTATATATGTCCTCCATCCCAGTATATACTGTATATATGTCCCCCATCCTGGTATATACTGGATATATGTCCCCCATCCTGGTATATACTGTATATATGTCCTCCATCCCAGTATATACTGGATATATGTCCTCCATCCTGGTATATACTGTATATATGTCCTCCATCCTGGTATATACTGTATATATGTCCCCCATCCCAGTATATACTGGATATATGTCCCCCATCCTGGTATATACTGTATATATGTCCTCCATCCCCGTATATACTGTATATATGTCCCCCATCCTGGTATATACTGTATATATGTCCTCCATCCTGGTATGTACTGTATATATGTCCTCCATCCCAGTATATACTGTATATATGTCCCCCATCCTGGTATATACTGTATATATGTCCTCCATCCCAGTATATACTGGATATATGTCCCCCATCCTGGTATATACTGTATATATCTCCTCCATCCCAGTATATACTGGATATATGTCCCCCATCCTGGTATATACTGTATATATGTCCTCCATCCCAGTATATACTGTATATATGTCCCCCATCCTGGTATATACTGTATATATGTCCCCCATCCTGGTACATACTGTATATATGTCCCCCATCCTGATATATACTGTATATATGTCCTCCATCCCAGTATATACTGTATATATGTCCTCCATCCTGGTATATACTGTATATATGTCCTCCATCCCAGTATATACTGTATATATGTCCCCCATCCTGGTATATACTGTATATATGTCCTCCATCCCAGTATATACTGTATATATGTCCTCCATCCTGGTATATACTGTATATATGTCCCCCATCCTGATATATACTGTATATATGTCCTGCATCCCAGTATATACTGTATATATGTCCTCCATCCTGGTATATACTGTATATATGTCCTCCATCCCAGTATATACTGTATATATGTCCCCCATCCTGGTATATACTGGATATATGTCCCCCATCCTGGTATATACTGTATATATGTCCTCCATTCCAGTATATACTGGATATATGTCCTCCATCCTGGTATATACTGTATATATGTCCTCCATCCTGGTATATACTGTATATATGTCCCCCATCCCAGTATATACTGGATATATGTCCCCCATCCTGGTATATACTGTATATATGTCCTCCATCCCCGTATATACTGTATATATGTCCCCCATCCTGGTATATACTGTATATATGTCCTCCATCCTGGTATATACTGTATATATGTCCTCCATCCCAGTATATACTGTATATATGTCCCCCATCCTGGTATATACTGTATATATGTCCTCCATCCCAGTATATACTGGATATATGTCCCCCATCCTGGTATATACTGTATATATGTCCTCCATCCCAGTATATACTGTATATATGTCCCCCATCCTGGTATATACTGTATATATGTCCCCCATCCTGGTATATACTGTATATATGTCCCCCATCCTGATATATACTGTATATATGTCCTCCATCCCAGTATGTACTGTATATATGTCCTCCATCCTGGTATATACTGTATATATGTCCTCCATCCCAGTATATACTGTATATATGTCCTCCATCCTGGTATATACTGTATATATGTCCTCCATCCCAGTATATACTGTATATATGTCCTCCATCCTGGTATATACTGTATATATGTCCCCCATCCTGGTATATACTGTATATATGTCCTCCATTCTGGTATATACTGTATATATGTCCCCCATCTTGGTATATACTGTATATATGCCCTCCATCCTGGTATATACTGTATATATGTCCCCCATCCTGGTATATACTGTATATATGTCCCCCATCCTGGTATATACTGTATATATGTCCTCCATCCTGGTATATACTGTATATACGTCCCCCATCCTGGTATATACTGTATATATGTCCCCCATCCTGGTATATACTGTATATATGTCCTCCATCCTGGTATATACTGTATATATGTCCCCCATCCTGGTATATACTGTATATATGTCCACCATCCCGGTATATACTGTATATATGTCCTCCATCCTGGTATATACTGTATATATGTCCCCCATCCTGGTATATACTGTATATATGTCCACCATCCCGGTATATACTGTATATATGTCCTCCATCCTGGTATATACTGTATATATGTCCTCCATCCCAGTATATACTGTATATATGTCCTCCATCCTGGTATATACTGTATATATGTCCTCCATCCTGGTACATACTGTATATATGTCCTCCATCCCAGTATATACTGTATATATGTCCCCCATCCTGGTATATACCGTATATATGTCCCCCATCCTGGTATATACTGTATATATGTCCTCCATCCTGTTATATACTGTATATATGTCCTCCATTCCAGTATATACTGTATATATGTCCCCCATCCTGGTATATACTGTATATATGTCCCCCATCCTGGTATATACTGTATATATGCCCCCATCCTGGTATATACTGTATATATGTCCTCCATCCTGGTATATACTGTATATATGTCCCCCATCCTGGTATATACTGTATATATGTCCTCCATCCCAGTATATACTGTATATATGTCCCCCATCCTGGTATATACTGTATATATGTCCCCCATCCTGGTATATACTGTATATATGTCCTCCATCCTGGTATATACTGTATATATGCCCCCATCCTGGTATATACTGTATATATGTCCTCCATCCTGGTATATACTGTATATATGTCCCCCATCCTGGTATATACTATATATATGTCCTACATCCCAGTATATACTGTATATATGTCCTCCATCCTGGAATATACTGTATATATGTCCTCCATCCCAGTATATACTGTATATATGTCCCCCATCCTGGTATATACTGTATATATGTCCTCCATCCCAGTATATACTGTATATATGTCCTCCATCCCGGTATATACTGTATATATGTCCCCCATCCTGGTATATACTGTATATATGTCCCCCATCCTGGTATATACTGTATATATGTCCTCCATCCCAGTATATACTGTATATATGTCCCCCATCCTGGTATATACTGTATATATTTCCCCCATCCTGGTATATACTGAATATATGTCCCCCATCCTGGTATATACTGGATATATGTCCTCCATCCTGGTATATACTGTATATATGTCCTCCATCCTGGTATATAAAGTATATATGTCCTCCATCCCGGTATATACTGTATATATGTCCTCCATCCTGGTATATACTGTATATATGTCCCCCATCCTGGTATATACTGTATATATGTCCTCCATCCTGGTATATACTGTATATATGTCCCCCATCCTGGTATATACTGTATATATGTCCTCCATCCCAGTATATACTGTATATATGTCCCCCATCCTGGTATATACTGTATATATGTCCTCCATCCCGGTATATACTGTATATATGTCCCCCATCCTGGTATATACTGTATATATGTCCCCCATCCTGGTATATACTGTATATATGTCCCCCATCCTGATATATACTGTATATATGTCCTGCATCCCAGTATATACTGTATATATGTCCTCCATCCTGGTATATACTGTATATATGTCCTCCATCCCAGTATATACTGTATATATGTCCCCCATCCTGGTATATACTGGATATATGTCCCCCATCCTGGTATATACTGTATATATGTCCTCCATCCCAGTATATACTGGATATATGTCCTCCATCCTGGTATATACTGTATATATGTCCTCCATCCTGGTATATACTGTATATATGTCCCCCATCCCAGTATATACTGGATATATGTCCCCCATCCTGGTATATACTGTATATATGTCCTCCATCCCCGTATATACTGTATATATGTCCCCCATCCTGGTATATACTGTATATATGTCCTCCATCCTGGTATGTACTGTATATATGTCCTCCATCCCAGTATATACTGTATATATGTCCCCCATCCTGGTATATACTGTATATATGTCCTCCATCCCAGTATATACTGGATATATGTCCCCCATCCTGGTATATACTGTATATATCTCCTCCATCCCAGTATATACTGGATATATGTCCCCCATCCTGGTATATACTGTATATATGTCCTCCATCCCAGTATATACTGTATATATGTCCCCCATCCTGGTATATACTGTATATATGTCCCCCATCCTGGTATATACTGTATATATGTCCCCCATCCTGATATATACTGTATATATGTCCTCCATCCCAGTATATACTGTATATATGTCCTCCATCCTGGTATATACTGTATATATGTCCTCCATCCCAGTATATACTGTATATATGTCCCCCATCCTGGTATATACTGTATATATGTCCTCCATCCCAGTATATACTGTATATATGTCCTCCATCCTGGTATATACTGTATATATGTCCCCCATCCTGATATATACTGTATATATGTCCTGCATCCCAGTATATACTGTATATATGTCCTCCATCCTGGTATATACTGTATATATGTCCTCCATCCCAGTATATACTGTATATATGTCCCCCATCCTGGTATATACTGGATATATGTCCCCCATCCTGGTATATACTGTATATATGTCCTCCATTCCAGTATATACTGGATATATGTCCTCCATCCTGGTATATACTGTATATATGTCCTCCATCCTGGTATATACTGTATATATGTCCCCCATCCCAGTATATACTGGATATATGTCCCCCATCCTGGTATATACTGTATATATGTCCTCCATCCCCGTATATACTGTATATATGTCCCCCATCCTGGTATATACTGTATATATGTCCTCCATCCTGGTATATACTGTATATATGTCCTCCATCCCAGTATATACTGTATATATGTCCCCCATCCTGGTATATACTGTATATATGTCCTCCATCCCAGTATATACTGGATATATGTCCCCCATCCTGGTATATACTGTATATATCTCCTCCATCCCAGTATATACTGGATATATGTCCCCCATCCTGGTATATACTGTATATATGTCCTCCATCCCAGTATATACTGTATATATGTCCCCCATCCTGGTATATACTGTATATATGTCCCCCATCCTGGTATATACTGTATATATGTCCCCCATCCTGATATATACTGTATATATGTCCTCCATCCCAGTATATACTGTATATATGTCCTCCATCCTGGTATATACTGTATATATGTCCTCCATCCCAGTATATACTGTATATATGTCCCCCATCCTGGTATATACTGTATATATGTCCTCCATCCCAGTATATACTGTATATATGTCCTCCATCCTGGTATATACTGTATATATGTCCCCCATCCTGGTATATACTGTATATATGTCCTCCATCCTGGTATATACTGTATATATGTCCCCCATCTTGGTATATACTGTATATATGCCCTCCATCCTGGTATATACTGTATATATGTCCCCCATCCTGGTATATACTGTATATATGTCCTCCATCCTGGTATATACTGTATATATGTCCTCCATCCCGGTATATACAGTATATATGTCCTCCATCCTGGTATATACTGTATATATGTCCTCCATCCCAGTATATACTGTATATATGTCCTCCATCCCGGTATATACTGTATATATCTCCTCCATCCTGGTATATACTGTATATATGTCCTCCATCCCAGTATATACTGTATATATGTCCCCCATCCTGGTATATACTGTATATATGTCCCCCATCCTGGTATATACTGTATATATGTCCTCCATCCTGTTATATACTGTATATATGTCCTCCATCCCAGTATATACTGTATATATGTCCCCCATCCTGGTATATACTGTATATATGTCCCCCATCCTGGTATATACTGTATATATGCCCCCATCCTGGTATATACTGTATATATGTCCTCCATCCTGGTATATACTGTATATATGTCCCCCATCCTGGTATATACTGTATATATGTCCTCCATCCCAGTATATACTGTATATATGTCCCCCATCCTGGTATATACTGTATATATGTCCCCCATCCTAGTATATACTGTATATATGTCCCCCATCCTGGTATATACTGTATATATGTCCTCCATCCTGGTATATACTGTATATATGTCCCCCATCCTGGTATATACTGTATATATGTCCTCCATCCCAGTATATACTGTATATATGTCCCCCATCCTGGTATATACTGTATATATGTCCTCCATCCCAGTATATACTGTATATATGTCCCCAATCCTGGTATATACTGTATATATGTCCTCCATCCCAGTATATACTGTATATATGTCCTCCATCCTGGTATATACTGTATATATGTCCCCCATCCTGTTATATACTGTATATATGTCCTCCATCCCAGTATATACTGTATATATGTCCTCCATCCTGGTATATACTGTATATATGTCCCCCATCCTGGAATATACTGTATATATGTCCTCCATCCCAGTATATACTGTATATATGTCCCCCATCCTGGTATATACTGTATATATGTCCTCCATCCCAGTATATACTGTATATATGTCCCCCATCCTGGTATATACTGTATATATGTCCCCCATCCTGGTATATACTGTATATATGTCCCCCATCCTGGTATATACTGTATATATGTCCTCCATCCCAGTATATACTGTATATATGTCCCCCATCCTGGAATATACTGTATATATGTCCTCCATCCCAGTATATACTGTATATATGTCCCCAATCCTGGTATATACTGTATATATGTCCTCCATCCCAGTATATACTGTATATATGTCCTCCATCCTGGTATATACTGTATATATGTCCCCCATCCTGTTATATACTGTATATATGTCCTCCATCCCAGTATATACTGTATATATGTCCTCCATCCTGGTATATACTGTATATATGTCCCCCATCCTGGAATATACTGTATATATGTCCTCCATCCCAGTATATACTGTATATATGTCCCCCATCCTGGTATATACTGTATATATGTCCTCCATCCCAGTATATACTGTATATATGTCCCCCATCCTGGTATATACTGTATATATGTCCCCCATCCTGGTATATACTGTATATATGTCCCCCATCCTGATATATACTGTATATATGTCCTCCATCCCAGTATATACTGTATATATGTCCCCCATCCTGGAATATACTGTATATATGTCCTCCATCCCAGTATATACTGTATATATGTCCCCAATCCTGGTATATACTGTATATATGTCCTCCATCCATGTATATACTGTATATATGTCCTCCATCCTGGTATATACTGTATATATGTCCCCCATCCTGTTATATACTGTATATATGTCCTCCATCCCAGTATATACTGTATATATGTCCTCCATCCTGGTATATACTGTATATATGTCCCCCATCCTGGAATATACTGTATATATGTCCTCCATCCCAGTATATACTGTATATATGTCCCCCATCCTGGTATATACTGTATATATGTCCTCCATCCCAGTATACACTGTATATATGTCCCCCATCCTGGTATATACTGTATATATGTCCCCCATCCTGGTATATACTGTATATATGTCCCCCATCCTGGTATATACTGTATATATGTCCTCCATCCTGGTATATACTGTATATATGTCCTCCATCCCAGTATATATGTCCCTTATCCTGGGCCCCATCCTGACTGCAGACTTATCGGTATGAAACGGACAGCCCCTTTAATGGTTGGCGGGATGTTCTTTCCCTGAAACTCTTTGCCCTTTTTCTCCACACATACCTGTGATCATTGTGGCCAAAGAGTTTTATTTTACCTCATCAGTCCACAGGACTTGTTATCAAAATGCCTCAGGCTTGTTTAGATTAAGCACATGTGATTACAGCTCTGCAGACCTGACGATACGCTGCCACGTGTGATTACAGCTCTGCAGCACTGACGATACGCTGCCACGTGTGATTACAGCTCTGCAGCACTGACGATACGCTGCCACGTGTGATTACAGCTCTGCAGTACTGACGATACGCTGCCACGTGTGATTACAGCTCTGCAGTACTGACGATACGCTTCCACGTGTGATTACAGCTCTGCAGCACTGACGATACGCTGCCACGTGTGATTACAGCTCTGCAGCACTGATGATACGCTGCCACGTGTGATTACAGCTCTGCAGCACTGACGATACACTGCCACGTGTGATTACTGTTCTGCAGTACTGACGATACGCTGCCACGTGTGATTACAGCTCTGCAGTACTGACGATACGCTTCCACGTGTGATTACAGCTCTGCAGCACTGACGATACGCCGCCCCGTGTGATTACAGCTCTGCAGCACTGACGATACACGGCCACGTGTGAATACAGCTCTGCAGCACTGACGATACACTGCCACGTGTGATTACAGCTCTGAAGCGCTGACGATACGCTGCCACGTGTGATTACAGCTCGAAAGCACTAACGATACACTGCCACGTGTGACTACAGCTCTGCAGCGCAGACGATACACTGCCACATGTGATTACAGCTCTGCAGTACTGACGATACGCTGCCACATGTGATTACAGCTCTGCAGCACTGACGATACGCTGCCACGTGTGATTACAGCTCTGCAGCACTGACGATACGCTGCCACGTGTGATTACAGCTCTGCAGTACTGACGATACGCTGCCACGTGTGAATACAGCTCTGCAGCACTGACGATACACTGCCACGTGTTAATACAGCTCTGCAGCGCAGACGATACACTGCCACGTGTGATTACAGCTCTGCAGTACTGACGATACGCTGCCACATGTGATTACAGCTCTGCAGCACTGACGATACGCTGCCACATGTGATTACAGCTCTGCAGCACTGACGGTACACTGCCACGTGTGATTACAGCTCTGCAGCACTGACGATACGCTGCCACGTGTGATTACAGCTCTGCAGCACTGACAATACGCTGCCACGTGTGATTACAGCTCTGTAGCACTGACGATACGCTGCCACGTGTGATTACAGCTCTGCAGCACTGACGATACACTGCCACGTGTGATTACAGCTCTGCAGCACTGACGATACGCTGCCACGTGTGATTACAGCTCTGCAGCACTGACGATACGCTGCCACGTGTGATTACAGCTCTGCAGCACTGATGATACGCTGCCACGTGTGATTACAGCTCTGCAGTACTGACGATACACTGCCACGTGTGATTACAGCTCTGCAGCACTGACGATACGCTGCCACGTGTGATTACAGCTCTGCAGCACTGACGATACGCTGCCACGTGTGATTACAGCTCTACAGCACTGATGATACACTGCCACGTGTGACTACAGCTCTGCAGCACTGACGATACGCTGCCACGTGTGATTACAGCTCTGCAGCACTGACGATACGCTGCCACGTGTGAATACAGCTCGGAAGCACTGATGATACACTGCCACGTGTGATTACAGCTCTGCAGCACTGACGATACGCTGCCACGTGTGATTACAGCTCTGCAGCACTGACGATACGCTGCCACGTGTGAATACAACTCTGCAGCACTGACGATACACTGCCACGTGTGAATACAGCTCTGCAGCGCTGACGATATGCTGCCACGTGTGATTACAGCTCTTCATCACTGAAGATACGCTGCCACGTGTGATTACAGCTCTGCAGCACTGACGATACGCTGCCACGTGTGATTACAGCTCTGAAGCACTGACAATACGCTGCCACGTGTGATTACCGCTCTGCAGCACTGACGATACGCTGCCACGTGTGATTACAGCTCTGCAGCACTGACGATACGCTGCCACGTGTGATTACAGCTCGGAAGCACTGACGATACGCTGCCACGTGTGATTACAGCTCTGCAGCACTGACGATACGCTGCCACGTGTGATTACAGTTCTGCAGCACTGACGATACGCTGCCACGTGTGATTACAGCTCTGCAGCACTGACGATACGCTGCCACGTGTGATTACAGCTCTGCAGCACTGATGATACGCTGCCACGTGTGATTACAGCTCTGCAGTACTGACGATACACTGCCACGTGTGATTACAGCTCTGCAGCACTGACGATACGCTGCCACGTGTGATTACAGCTCTGCAGCACTGACGATACGCTGCCACGTGTGATTACAGCTCTACAGCACTGATGATACACTGCCACGTGTGACTACAGCTCTGCAGCACTGACGATACGCTGCCACGTGTGATTACAGCTCTGCAGCACTGACGATACGCTGCCACGTGTGAATACAGCTCGGAAGCACTGATGATACACTGCCACGTGTGATTACAGCTCTGCAGCACTGACGATACGCTGCCACGTGTGATTACAGCTCTGCAGCACTGACGATACGCTGCCACGTGTGATTACAGCTCTGCAGCACTGACGATACGCTGCCACGTGTGAATACAACTCTGCAGCACTGACGATACACTGCCACGTGTGAATACAGCTCTGCAGCGCTGACGATATGCTGCCACGTGTGATTACAGCTCTTCAGCACTGAAGATACGCTGCCACGTGTGATTACAGCTCTGCAGCACTGACGATACGCTGCCACGTGTGATTACAGCTCTGAAGCACTGACAATACGCTGCCACGTGTGATTACCGCTCTGCAGCACTGACGATACGCTGCCACGTGTGATTACAGCTCTGCAGCACTGACGATACGCTGCCACGTGTGATTACAGCTCGGAAGCACTGACGATACGCTGCCACGTGTGATTACAGCTCTGCAGCACTGACGATACGCTGCCACGTGTGATTACAGTTCTGCAGCACTGACGATACACTGCCACGTGTGATTACAGCTCTGCAGCACTGACGATACGCTGCCACGTGTGATTACAGCTCTGAAGCACTGACAATACGCTGCCACGTGTGATTACCGCTCTGCAGCACTGACGATACGCTGCCACGTGTGATTACAGCTCTACAGCACTGACGATACGCTGCCACGTGTGATTACAGCTCGGAAGCACTGACGATACGCTGCCACGTGTGACTACAGCTCTGCAGCACTGATGATACGCTGCCACATGTGATTAGAGCTCTGCAGCACTGACGATACGCTGCCACGTGTGATTACAACTCTGTAGCACTGGCAATAAGCTGCCACGTGTGATTACAGCTCTGCAGCACTGATGATACACTGCCACGTGTGATTACATGTCTGTAGCACTGACGATACGCTGCCACGTGTGATTACAGCTCTGCAGCACTGACGATACGCTGCCACGTGTGATTACAGCACTGCAGTGCTGACGATACACTGCCACGTCTGATTACAGCTCTGCAGTACTGACGATACACTGCCACGTGTGATTACAGCTCTGCAGCGCTAACGATACGCTGCCACGTGTGATTACAGCTCTGCAGCACTGACGATACGCTGCCACGTGTGATTACAGCTCTGCAGCACTGACGATACGCTGCCACGTGTGATTACCGCTCTGCAGCACTGACGATACACTGCCACGTGTGAATACAGCTCTGCAGCACTGACGACACACTGCCACGTGTGAATACAGCTCGGAAGCACTGACGATACGCTGCCACGTGTGATTACAGCTCTGCAGCACTGACGATACGCTGACACGTGTGATTACAGCTCAGCAGCACTGACGATACACTGCCACTTGTGAATACAGCTCTGCAGCACTGACGATACACTGCCAAGTGTGAATACAGCTCGGAAGCACTGACGATACGCTGCCACGTGTGATTACAGCTCTGCAGTGCTGACGATACACTGCCACGTGTGATTACAGCTCTGCAGTACTAACGATACGCTGCCACGTGTGATTACAGCTCTGCAGTGCTGACGATACACTGCCACGTGTGATTACAGCTCTGCAGCACTGACGATAAACTGCCACGTGTGAATACAGCTCTGCAGCGCTGACAATATGCTGCCACGTGTGATTGCAGCTCTTCAGCACTGAAGATACGCTGCCACGTGTGATTACAGCTCTGCAGCACTGACGATACGCTGCCACGTGTGATTACAGCTCTGCAGCACTGACGATACGCTGCCACGTGTGATTACAGCTCTGCAGTACTGACGATACGCTGCCACGTGTGATTACAGCTCTGCAGTACTGACGATACGCTTCCACGTGTGATTACAGCTCTGCAGCACTGACGATACGCTGCCACGTGTGATTACAGCTCTGCAGCACTGATGATACGCTGCCACGTGTGATTACAGCTCTGCAGCACTGACGATACACTGCCACGTGTGATTACTGTTCTGCAGTACTGACAATACGCTGCCACGTGTGATTACAGCTCTGCAGCACTGACGATACGCCGCCACGTGTGATTACAGCTCTGCAGCACTGACGATACACGGCCACGTGTGAATACAGCTCTGCAGCACTGACGATACACTGCCACGTGTGATTACAGCTCTGAAGCGCTGACGATACGCTGCCACGTGTGATTACAGCTCGAAAGCACTAACGATACACTGCCACGTGTGACTACAGCTCTGCAGCGCAGACGATACACTGCCACATGTGATTACAGCTCTGCAGTACTGACGATACGCTGCCACATGTGATTACAGCTCTGCAGCACTGACGATACGCTGCCACGTGTGATTACAGCTCTGCAGCACTGACGATACGCTGCCACGTGTGATTACAGCTCTGCAGCACTGACGATACGCTGCCACGTGTGATTACAGCTCTGCAGCACTGACGATACGCTGCCACGTGTGAATACAGCTCTGCAGCACTGATGATACACTGCCACGTGTGATTACCGCTCTGCAGCACTGACGATACACTGCCACGTGTGAATACAGCTCTGCAGCACTGACGATACACTGCCACGTGTTAATACAGCTCTGCAGCGCAGACGATACACTGCCACGTGTGATTACAGCTCTGCAGTACTGACGATACGCTGCCACATGTGATTAAAGCTCTGCAGCACTGACGATACGCTGCCACATGTGATTACAGCTCTGCAGCACTGACGGTACACTGCCACGTGTGATTACAGCTCTGCAGCACTGACGATACGCTGCCACGTGTGATTACAGCTCTGCAGCACTGACAATACGCTGCCACGTGTGATTACAGCTCTGTAGCACTGACGATACGCTGCCACGTGTGATTACAGCTCTGCAGCACTGACGATACACTGCCACGTGTGATTACAGCTCTGAAGCACTGACGATATGCTGCCACGTGTGATTACAGCTCTGCAGCACTGACGATACGCTGCCACGTGTGATTACAGCTCGGCAGCACTGATGATACGCTGCCACGTGTGATTACAGCTCTGCAGTACTGACGATACACTGCCACGTGTGATTACAGCTCTGCAGCACTGACGATACGCTGCCACGTGTGATTACAGCTCTGCAGCACTGACGATACGCTGCCACGTGTGATTACAGCTCTGCAGCACTGATGATACGCTGCCACGTGTGATTACAGCTCTACAGCACTGATGATACACTGCCACGTGTGACTACAGCTCTGCAGCACTGACGATACGCTGCCACGTGTGATTACAGCTCTGCAGCACTGACGATACGCTGCCACGTGTGAATACAGCTCGGAAGCACTGATGATACACTGCCACGTGTGATTACTGCTCTGCAGCACTGACGATACGCTGCCACGTGTGATTACAGCTCTGCAGCACTGACGATACGCTGCCACGTGTGATTACAGCTCTGCAGCACTGACGATACGCTGCCACGTGTGAATACAACTCTGCAGCACTGACGATACACTGCCACGTGTGAATACAGCTCTGCAGCGCTGACGATATGCTGCCACGTGTGATTACAGCTCTTCAGCACTGAAGATACGCTGCCACGTGTGATTACAGCTCTGCAGCACTGACGATACGCTGCCACGTGTGATTACAGCTCTGAAGCACTGACAATACGCTGCCACGTGTGATTACCGCTCTGCAGCACTGACGATACGCTGCCACGTGTGATTACAGCTCTGCAGCACTGACGATACGCTGCCACGTGTGATTACAGCTCTGCAGCACTGACGATACGCTGCCACGTGTGATTACAGCTCTGCAGCACTGACGATACGCTGCCACGTGTGATTACAGTTCTGCAGCACTGACGATACACTGCCACGTGTGATTACAGCTCTGCAGCACTGACGATACGCTGCCACGTGTGATTACAGCTCTGAAGCACTGACAATACGCTGCCACGTGTGATTACCGCTCTGCAGCACTGACGATACGCTGCCACGTGTGATTACAGCTCGGAAGCACTGACGATACGCTGCCACGTGTGATTACAGCTCGGAAGCACTGACGATACGCTGCCACGTGTGACTACAGCTCTGCAGCACTGATGATACGCTGCCACATGTGATTAGAGCTCTGCAGCACTGACGATACGCTGCCACGTGTGATTACAACTCTGTAGCACTGGCAATAAGCTGCCACGTGTGATTACAGCTCTGCAGCACTGATGATACACTGCCACGTGTGATTACATCTCTGTAGCACTGACGATACGCTGCCACGTGTGATTACAGCTCTGCAGCACTGACGATACGCTGCCACGTGTGATTACAGCACTGCAGTGCTGACGATACACTGCCACGTGTGATTACAGCTCTGCAGTACTGACGATACATTGCCACGTGTGATTACAGCTCTGCAGCGCTGACGATACGCTGCCACGTGTGATTACAGCTCTGCAGCACCGATGATACCCTGCCACGTGTGATTACAGCTCTGTACCACTGACGATACACTGCCACGTGTGATTACAGCTCTGCAGCGCTGACGATATGCTGCCACGTGTGATTACAGCTCTTCAGCACTGAAGATACGCTGCCACGTGTGATTACAGCTCTGCAGCACTGACGATACGCTGCCACGTGTGATTACAGCTCTGCAGCACTGACGATACGCTGCCACGTGTGATTACCGCTCTGCAGCACTGACGATACACTGCCACGTGTGAATACAGCTCTGCAGCACTGACGACACACTGCCACGTGTGAATACAGCTCGGAAGCACTGACGATACGCTGCCACGTGTGATTACAGCTCTGCAGCACTGACGATACGCTGACACGTGTGATTACAGCTCTGCAGCACTGACGATACACTGCCACGTGTGAATACAGCTCTGCAGCACTGACGATACACTGCCAAGTGTGAATACAGCTCGGAAGCACTGACGATACGCTGCCACGTGTGATTACAGCTCTGCAGTGCTGACGATACACTGCCACGTGTGATTACAGCTCTGCAGTACTAACGATACGCTGCCACGTGTGATTACAGCTCTGCAGTGCTGACGATACACTGCCACGTGTGATTACAGCTCTGCAGCACTGACGATAAACTGCCACGTGTGAATACAGCTCTGCAGCGCTGACAATATGCTGCCACGTGTGATTGCAGCTCTTCAGCACTGAAGATACGCTGCCACGTGTGATTACAGCTCTGCAGCACTGACGATACGCTGCCACGTGTGATTACAGCTCTGAAGCACTGACGATACGCTGCCACGTGTGATTACCGCTCTGCAGCACTGACGATACGCTGCCACGTGTGATTACAGCTCTGCAGCACTGACAACACGCTGCCACGTGTGATTACAGTTCTGCAGCACTGACAATACACTGCCACGTGTGACTACAGCTCTGCAGCACTGATGATACACTGCCACTTGTGATTACAGCTCTGCAGCACTGATGATACACTGCCACGTGTGATTACAACTTTGCAGCACTGACGATACGCTGCCACGTGTGATTACAGCTCTGCCGCACTGACGATACACTGCCACGTGTGATTACAGCTCTGCAGCACTGACGATACGCTGCCACATGTGATTACAGCTCTGCAGCACTGACGATACACTGCCACGTGTGATTACAGCTCTGAAGCGCTGACGATACGCTGCCACGTGTGATTACAGCTCGAAAGCACTAACGATACGCTGCCACGTGTGAATACAGCTCGGAAGCACTGACGATACGCTTCCACGTGTGATTACAGCTCTGCAGCACTGATGATACTCTGCCATGTGTGATTACAGCTCTGCAGCACTGACGATACGCTGCCACGTGTGATTACAGCTCTGCAGCACTGACGATACGCTGCCACGTGTGATTACAGCTCTGCAGCACTGACGATATGCTGCCACGTGTGATTACAGCTGTGCAGCATTGACGATACGCTGCCACGTGTGATTAGAGCTCTGCAGCACTGATGATACGCTGCCATGTGTGATTACAGCTCTGCAGCACTGACGATACGCTGCCACATGTGAATACAGCTTTGCAGCACTGACGATACACTGCCACGTGTGATTACAGCTCTGCAGCACTGACGATACGCTGCCACGTGTGATTACAGCTCTGCAGCACTGACGATACACTGCCACGTGTGAATACAGCTTTGCAGCACTGACGATACACTGCCACGTGTGAATACAGCTCGGAAGCACTGATGATACGCTGCCACGTGTGAATACAGCTCTGCAGCACTGACGAAACGCTGCCACGTGTGATTAGAGCTTTGCAGCACTGACGATGAACTGCCACGTGTGAATACAGCTCTGCAGCACTGACGATACACTGCCACTTGTGAATACAGATCGGAAGCACTGATGATACGCTGCCACGTGTGATTACAGCTCTGCAGTACTGACGATACGCTGCCACGTGTGATTACAGCTCTGCAGCACTGACGATACGCTGCCACATGTGATTACAGCTCTGCAGCACTGACGATACGCTGCCACGTGTGATTACAGCTCTGCAGCACTGACGATACGTTGCCACGTGTGATTACAGTTCTGCAGCACTGACGATACGCTGCCACGTGTGATTACAACTCTGCAGCGCTGACGATACGCTGCCACGTGTGACTACAGCTCTGCAGCACTGATGATATACTGCCAGGTGTGATTACAGCTCTGCAGCACTGATGATACACTGCCACGTGTGACTACAGCTCTGCAGCACTGACGATACGCTGCCACGTGTGATTACAGCTCTGCAGCACTGACGATACACTGCCACGTGTGAATACAGCTCGGAAGCACTGACGATACGCTGCCACGTGTGATTACAGCTCTGCAGCACTGACGATACGCTGCCACGCGTGATTACAGCTCTGCAGCACTGACGATACGCTGCCACGTGTGATTACAGCTCTGCAGCACTGACGATACGCTGCTACGTGTGATTACTCTTCTGCAGGACTGACAGTACGCTGCCACGTGTGATTACAGCTCTGCAGCACTGATGATACGCCGCCACGTGTGATTACAGCTCTGCAGCACTGACGATACACTGCCACGTGTGATTACAGCTCTGCAGCACTGACGATACGCTGCCACATGTGATTACAGCTCTGCAGCACTGACGATACACTGCCACGTGTGATTACAGCTCTGAAGCGCTGACGATACGCTGCCACGTGTGATTACAGCTTGAAAGCACTAACGATACGCTTCCACGTGTGATTACAGCTCTGCAGCACTGACGATACTCTGCCATGTGTGATTACAGCTCTGCAGCACTGACGATACGCTGCCACGTGTGATTACAGCTCTGCAGCACTGACGATACGCTGCCACGTGTGATTACAGCTCTGCAGCACTGACGATACGCTGCCACGTGTGATTACAGCTCTGCAGCACTGACGATACGCTGCCATGTGTGATTACAGCTCTGCAGCACTGATGATACGCTGCCACGTGTGAATACAGCTCTGCAGCACTGACGATACACTGCCACGTGTGATTACAGCTCTGCAGCACTGACGATACGCTGCCACGTGTGATTACAGCTCTGCAGCACTGGCGATACGCTGCCACGTGTGATTACAGCTCTGCACCACTGACGATACGCTGCCACGTGTGAATATAGCACGGAAGCACTGACGAAATGCTGCCACGTATGATTACAGCTCTGCAGCACTGACGATACGCTGCCACATGTGATTACAGCTCTGCAGCACTGACGATACACTGCCACGTGTGAATACAGCTCTGCAGCACTGACGATACACTGCCACGTGTGAATACAGCTCTGCAGCACTGACAATACACTGCCACGTGTGAATACAGCTCGGAAGCACTGACGATACGCTGCCACGTGTGATTACAGCTCTGCAGTACTGACGATACGCTGCCACATGTGATTACAGCTCTGCAGCACTGACGATACGCTGCCACATGTGATTACAGTTCTGCAGCACTGTCAATACGCTGCCACGTGTGATTACAGCTCTGCAGCACTGACGATACACTGCCACATGTGATTACAGCTCTGCAGCACTGACGATACGCTGCCACGTGTGAATACAGCTCGGAAGCACTGACGATACACTGCCACGTGTGATTACAGCTCTGCAGCACTGACGATACGCTGCCACATGTGATTACAGCTCTGCAGCACTGACGATACACTGCCACGTGTGATTACAGCTCTGCAGCGCTGGCGATACGCTGCCACGTGTGATTACAGCTTTGCATCACTGCCGATACACTGCCACGTGTGAATACAGCTCTGCAGCACTGACGATACACTGCCACGTATGAATACAGCTCTGCAGCACTGACGATACGCTGCCACATGTGATTACAGCTCTGCAGCACTGACGATACACTGCCACGTGTGAATACAGCTCTGCAGCACTGACGATACACTGCCACGTGTGAATACAGCTCTGCAGCACTGACAATACACTGCCACGTGTGAATACAGCTCGGAAGCACTGACTTACGCTGCCACGTGTGATTACAGCTCTGCAGTACTGACGATACGCTGCCATATGTGATTACAGCTCTGCAGCACTGACGATACGCTGACACATGTGATTACAGTTCTGCAGCACTGTCAATACGCTGCCACGTGTGATTACAGCTCTGCAGCACTGACGAAACACTGCCACATGTGATTACAGCTCTGCAGCACTGACGATACGCTGCCACGTGTGAATACAGCTCGGAAGCACTGACGATACACTGCCACGTGTGATTACAGCTCTGCAGCACTGACGATACGCTGCCACATGTGATTACAGCTCTGCAGCACTGACGATACACTGCCACGTGTGATTACAGCTCTGCAGCGCTGGCGATACGCTGCCACGTGTGATTACAGCTTTGCATCACTGACGATAGACTGCCACGTGTTAATACAGCTCTGCAGCACTGACGATACACTGCCACGTATGAATACAGCTCTGCAGCACTGACGATACGCTGCCACGTGTGATTACATCTCTGCAGCACTGATGATACACTGCCACGTGTGATTACAGCTCTGCAGCACTGACGATACACTGCCACGTGTGATTACAGCTCTGCAGCACTGATGATACACTGCCACGTGTGATTACAGCTCTGCAGCACTGATGATACACTGCCACGTGTAAATACAGCTCGGAAGCACTGACGATACACTGCCACGTGTGATTACAGCTCTGTAGCGCTGACAATACGCTGCCACATGTGATTACAGCTCTGCAGCACTGATGATACACTGCCACGTGTGAATACAGCTCTGCAGCACTGACGATACACTGCCACGTGTGAATACAGCTCTGCAGCACTGACGATACACTGCCACGTGTGATTACAGCTCTGCAGCACTGACGATACACTGCCACGTGTGAATACAGCTCTGCAGCACTGACGATACCCTGCCACGTGTGAATACAGCTCTGCAGCACTGACGATCCACTGCCACGTGTGAATACAGCTCGGAAGCACTGATGATACGCTGCCACTTGTGATTACAGCTCTGCAGCACTGACGAAACGCTGCCACGTGTGATTAGAGCTCTGCAGCACTGACGATGCACTGCCACGTGTGAATACAGCTCTGCAGCACTGACGATACACTGCCACGTGTGAATACAGCTCTGCAGCGCTGACGATACACTGCCACGTGTGAATACAGCTCGGATGCACTGATAATACGCTGCCACGTGTGAATACAGCTCTGCAGCACTGACGATACACTGCCACGTGTGAATACAGCTCTGCAGCACTGACGATACGCTGCCACGTGTGATTACAGCTCTGCAGCACTGACGATACACTGCCACGTGTGAATACAAATCTGCAGCACTGACGATACACTGCCACGTGTGAATACAGCTCGGAAGCACTGATGATACGCTGCCACTTGTGATTACAGCTCTGCAGCACTGACGATACACTGCCACGTGTGAATACAGCTCGGAAGCACTGATGATACGCTGCCACATGTGATTACAGCTCTGCAGCACTGATGATATACTGCCACGTCTGAATACAGCTCTGCAGCACTGATGATACACTGCCACGTGTGAATACAGCTCTGCAGCACTGACGATACACTGCCACGTGTGATTACAGCTCTGCAGCACTGACGATACACTGCCACGTGTGAATACAGCTCTGCAGCACTGACGATACCCTGCCACGTGTGAATACAGCTCTGCAGCACTGACGATACACTGCCACGTGTGAATACAGCTCGGAAGCACTGATGATACGCTGCCACTTGTGATTACAGCTCTGCAGCACTGACGAAACGCTGCCACGTGTGATTAGAGCTCTGCAGCACTGACGATGCACTGCCACGTGTGAATACAGCTCTGCAGCACTGACGATACACTGCCACGTGTGAATACAGCTCTGCAGCGCTGACGATACACTGCCACGTGTGAATACAGCTCGGAAGCACTGATGATACGCTGCCACGTGTGATTACAGCTCTGCAGTACTGACGATACGCTGCCACGTGTGATTACAGCTCTGCAGCACTGACGATACGCTGCCACATGTGATTACAGCTCTGCAGCACTGACAATACGCTGCCACGTGTGATTTCAGTTCTGCAGCACTGACGATACACTGCCACGTGTGATTACAGCTCTGCAGCACTGACAATACGCTGCCACGTGTGATTACAGCTCTGCAGCACTGACGATACGCTGCCACGTGTGATTACAGCTCTGCAGCACTGACGATACGCTGCCACGTGTGATTACAGCTCTGCAGCACTGACGATACGCTGCCACATGTGATTACAGCTCTGCAGCACTGACGATACGCTGCCACGTGTGATTACAGCTCTGCAGCACTAACGATACACTGCCACGTGTGATTACAGCTCTGCAGCACTGACGATACGCTGCCACGTGTGATTACAGCTCTGCAGTACTGACGATACACTGCCACGTGTGATTACAGCTCTGCAGCACTGACTATACGCTGCCACATGTGATTACAGCTCTGCAGCACTGACGATACGCTGCCACGTGTGATTACAGCTCTGCAGCACTGACGATACGCTGCCACGTGTGAATACAGCTCTGCAGCACTGACGATACACTACCACGTGTGATTACAGCTCTGCAGCACTGACGATACGCTGCCACGTGTGATTACAGCTCTGCAGCACTGACGATACGCTGCCACATGTGATTACAGCTCTGCAGCACTGACGATACGCTGCCACGTGTGATTACAGCTCTGCAGCACTGACGATACGCTGCCACGTGTCAATATAGCTCGGAAGCACTGACGAAACGCTGCCACGTATAATTACAGCTCTGCAGCACTGACGATACGCTGCCACATGTGATTACAGCTCTGCAGCACTGACAATACACTGCCACGTGTGAATACAGCTGTGCAGCACTGACGATACACTGAAACGTGTGAATACAGCTCTGCAGCACTGACGATACACTGCCACGTGTGAATACAGCTCGGAAGCACTGACGATACGCTGCCACGTGTTTATTACAGCTGTGCAGCACTGACGATACACTGCCACGTGTGAATACAGCTCTGCAGCACTGACGATACATTGCCACGTGTGAATACAGCTCGGAAGCACTGACGATACGCTGCCACATGTGATTACAGCTCTGCTGCACTGACGATACGCTGCCACGTGTGATTACAGCTCTGCAGCACTGACGATACACTGCCACGTGTGATTACAGCTCTGCAGCACTGACGATACGCTGCCACATGTGATTACAGTTCTGCAGCACTGACAATACGCTGCCACGTGTGATTACAGCTCTGCAGCACTGACGATACACTGCCACGTGTGATTACAGCTCTGCAGCACTGACGATACACTGCCACGTGTGAATACAGCTCGGAAGCACTGACGATACACTGCCACGTGTGAATACAGCTCTGCAGCACTGACGATACGCTGCCACGTGTGATTACAGCTCTGCAGCACTGACGATACACTGCCACGTGTGAATACGGCTCTGCAGCACTGATGATACATTGCCACGTGTGAATACAGCTCGGAAGCACTGACGATACACTGCCACGTGTGATTACAGCTCTGTAGCGCTGACGATACGCTGCCACGTGTGAATACAGCTCTGCAGCACTGATGATACATTGCCACGTGTGAATACAGCTCGGAAGCACTGACGATACACTGCCACGTGTGATTACAGCTCTGTAGCGCTGACAATACGCTGCCACGTGTGATTACAGCTCTGCAGCACTGACGATACGCTGCCACGTGTGATTACAGCTCTGCAGCACTGATGATACGCTGCCACATGTGATTACAGCTCTGCAGCACTGACGATACGCTGCCACGTGTGATTACAGCTCTGCAGCACTGACGATACACTGCCACGTGTGATTACAGCTCTGCAGCACTGACGATACGCTGCCACGTGTGATTACAGCTCTGCAGCACTGACGATACACTGCCACGTGTGATTACAGCTCTGCAGCACTGACTATACGCTGCCACATGTGATTACAGCTCTGCAGCACTGACGATACGCTGCCACGTGTGATTACAGCTCTGCAGCACTGACGATACGCTGCCACGTGTGAATACAGCTCTGCAGCACTGACGTTACACTGCCACGTGTGAATACAGCTCTGAAGCACTGACGATACACTGCCACATGTGAATACAGCTCGGAAGCACTGATGATACGCTGACACGTGTGAATACAGCTCTGCAGCACTGACAAAACGCTGCCACGTGTGATTAGACCTCTGCAGCACTGACGAAGGACTGCCACGTGTGAATACAGCTCTGCAGCACTGACAATACACTGCCACGTGTGAATACAGCTCTGCAGCTCTGACGATACACTGCCATGTGTGAATACAGCTCGGAAGCACTGATGATACGCTGCCACGTGTGATTACAGCTCTGCAGTACTGACGATACGCTGCCATGTGTGATTACAGCTCTGCAGCACTGACAATACGCTGCCACATGTGATTTCAGCTCTGCAGCACTGACAATACGCTGCCACGTGTGATTTCAGTTCTGCAGCACTGACGATACACTGCCACGTGTGATTACAGCTCTGCAGCACTGACAATACGCTGCCACGTGTGATTACAACTCTGCAGCACTGACGATACACTGCCACGTGTGATTACAGCTCTGCAGCACTGACAATACGCTGCCACGTGTGATTACAACTCTGCAGCACTGACGATACGCTGCCACGTGTGATTACAGCTCTGCAGCACTGACGATACGCTGCCACGTGTGATTACAGCTATGCAGCACTGATGATACACTGCCACGTGTGATTACAGCTCTGCAGCACTGACGAAACGCTGCCACGTGTGATTACAGCTCTGCAGCACTGACAATACACTGCCACGTGTGATTACAGCTCTGCATCACTGACGATACGCTGCCACATGTGATTACAGCTCTGCAGCACTGACGATACACTGCCACGTGTGATTACAGCTCTGCAGCACTGACGATACACTGCCACGTTTGATTTCAGCTCTGCAGCACTGACGATACGCTGCCACGTGTGATTACAGCTCTGCAGCACTGATGATACGCTGCCACGTGTGATTACAGCTCTGCAGCACTGATGATACACTGCCACGTGTGACTACAGCTCTGCAGCACTGACGATACGCTGCCACGTGTGATTACAGCTCTGTAGCACTGACGATACACTGCCACGTGTGATTACAGCTCGGAAGCACTGACGATACGCTGCCACATGTGATTACAGCTCTGCAGCACTGACGATACACTGCCACGTGTGATTACAGCTCTGCAGCACTGACGATACGCTGCCACGTGTGATTACAGCTCTGCAGCACTGGCGATACGCTGCCACGTGTGATTACAGCTCTGCAGCACTGACGATACGCTGCCACGTGTGAATATAGCTCGGAAGCACTGACGAAACGCTGCCACGTATGATTACAGCTCTTCAGCACTGACGATACGCTGCCACATGTGATTACAGCTCTGCAGCACTGACGATACACTGCCACGTGTGAATACAGCTCTGCAGCACTGACGATACACTGCCACGTGTGAATACAGCTCTGCAGCACTGACAATACACTGCCACGTGTGAATACAGCTCGGAAGCACTGACGATACGCTGCCACGTGTGATTACAGCTCTGCAGTACTGACGATACGCTGCCACATGTGATTACAGCTCTGCAGCACTGACGATACGCTGCCACATGTGATTACAGTTCTGCAGCACCGTCAATACGCTGCCACGTGTGATTACAGCTCTGCAGCACTGACGATACACTGCCACGTGTGATTACAGCTCTGCAGCACTGACGATACGCTGCCACGTGTGAATACAGCTCGGAAGCACTGACGATACACTGCCACGTGTGATTACAGCTCTGCAGCACTGACGATACGCTGCCACATGTGATTACAGCTCTGCAGGACTGACGATACACTGCCACGTGTGATTACAGCTCTGCAGCGCTGGCGATACGCTGCCACATGTGATTACAGCTCTGCAGCACTGACGATACACTGCCACGTGTGAATACAGCTCTGCAGAACTGACGATACACTGCCACGTATGAATACAGCTCTGCAGCACTGACGATACGCTGCCACGTGTGATTACATCTCTGCAGCACTGATGATACACTGCCACGTGTGATTACAGCTCTGCAGCACTGACGATACACTGCCACGTGTAAATACAGCTCGGAAGCTCTGATGATACGCTGCCATGTGTGATTACAGCTCTGCAGTACTGACGATACGCTGCCACGTGTGATTACAGCTCTGCAGCACTGACGATACGCTGCCACATGTGATTACAGCTCTGCAGCACTGACAATTCGCTGCCACGTGTGATTTCAGTTCTGCAGCACTGACGATACACTGCCACGTGTGATTACAGCTCTGCAGCACTGACGATACGCTGCCACGTGTGATTACAGCTCTGCAGCACTGACGATACGCTGCCACGTGTGATTACAGCTCTGCAGCACTGACGATACGCTGCCACGTGTGATTACAGCTCTGCAGCACTGACTATACGCTGCCACATGTGATTACAGCTCTGCAGCACTGACGATACGCTGCCACGTGTGATTACAGCTCTGCAGCACTGACGATACGCTGCCATGTGTGAATACAGCTCTGCAGCACTGACGATACACTGCCACGTGTGATTACAGCTCTGCAGCACTGATGATACGCTGCCACGTGTGATTACAGCTCTGCAGCACTGACGATACGCTGCCACGTGTGATTACAGCTCTGCAGCACTGACGATACGCTGCCACGTGTGATTACAGCTCTGCAGCACTGACGATACGCTGCCACGTGTGAATATAGCTCGGAAGCACTGACGAAACGCTGCCATGTATGATTACAGCTCTGCAGCACTGACGATACGCTGCCACATGTGATTACAGCTCTGCAGCACTGACGATACGCTGCCACGTGTGATTACAGCTCTGCAGCACTGACGATACGCTGCCACGTGTGATTACAGCTCTGCAGCACTGACGATACGCTGCCACGTGTGAATATAGCTCGGAAGCACTGACGAAACGCTGCCATGTATGATTACAGCTCTGCAGCACTGACGATACACTGCCACGTGTGAATACAGCTCTGCAGCACTGACGATACACTGCCACGTGTGAATACAGCTCGGAAGCACTGACGATACGCTGCCACGTGTTTATTACAGCTCTGCAGCACTGACGATACACTGCCACGTGTGAATACAGCTCTGCAGCACTGACGATACACTGCCACGTGTGAATACAGCTCGGAAGCACTGACGATACGCTTCCACGTGTGATTACAGCTCTGCAGTACTGACAATTCGCTGCCACATGTGATTACAGCTCTGCTGCACTGACGATATGCTGCCACATGTGATTACAGTTCTGCAGCACTGACAATACGCTGCCACGTGTGATTACAGCTCTGCAGCACTGACGATACACTGCCACGTGTGATTACAGATCTGCAGCACTGACGATACGCTGCCACGTGTGAATACAGCTCGGAAGCACTGACGATACACTGCCACGTGTGATTACAGCTCTGCAGCACTGACGATACGCTGCCACATGTGATTACAGCTCTGCAGCACTGACAATACACTGCCACGTGTGATATCAGCTCTGCAGCGCTGGCGATACGCTGCCACGTGTGATTACAGCTCTGCATCACTGACGATACACTGCCACGTGTGAATACAGCTCTGCAGCACTGATGATACACTGCCACGTGTGAATACAGCTCTGCAGCACTGACGATACGCTGCCACGTGTGATTACATCTCTGCAGCACTGATGATACACTGCCACGTGTGAATACAGCTCGGAAGCACTGACGATACACTGCCACGTGTGATTACAGCTCTGTAGCGCTGACAATACGCTGCCACATGTGATTACAGCTCTGCAGCACTGATGATACACTGCCACGTGTGAATACAGCTCTGCAGCACGGACGATACACTGCCACGTGTGAATACAGCTCTGCAGCACTGACGATACACTGCCACGTGTGATTACAGCTCTGCAGCACTGACGATACACTGCCACGTGTGAATACAGCTCTGCAGCACTGATGATACACTGCCACGTGTGAATACAGCTCTGCAGCACTGACGATACACTGCCACGTGTGAATACAGCTCGGAAGCACTGATGATACGCTGCCACGTGTGAATACAGCTCTGCAGCACTGACAAAACGCTGCCACGTGTGATTAGAGCTCTGCAGCACTGACGATGCACTGCCACGTGTGAATACAGCTCTGCAGCAATGACGATACACTGCCACGTGTGAATACAGCTCTGCAGCGCTGACGATACACTGCCACGTGTGAATACAGCTCGGAAACACTGACTATACGCTGCCACATGTGATTACAGCTCTGCATCACTGACGATACGCTGCCACGTGTGATTACAGCTCTGCAGCGCTGACGATACGCTGCCACGTGTGATTACAGCTCTGCAGCACAGACGATACACTGCCACGTGTGATTACTGTTCTGCAGTACTGACAATACGCTGCCACGTGTGATTACAGCTCTGCAGCACTGATGATACACTGCAACATGTGAATACAGCTAGGAAGCACTGACGATACGCTGCCACGTGTGATTACAGCTCTGCAGCACTGACGATACGCTGCCACATGTGATTAGAGCTCTGCAGCACTGACGATACGCTGCCACATGTGATTACAACTCTGTAGCACTGGCAATAAGCTGCCACGTGTGATTACCGCTCTGCAGCACTGATGATACACTGCCACGTGTGATTACAGGTCTGCAGCACTGACGATACGCTGCCACGTGTGATTACAGCTCTGCAGTGCTGACGATACACTGCCACGTGTAATTACAGCTCTGCAGTACTGACGATACACTGCCACGTGTGATTACAGCTCTGCAGCGCTGACGATACGCTGCCACGTGTGATTACAGCTCTGCAGCACTGATGATACCCTGCCACGTGTGATTACAGCTCTGTACCACTGACGATACACTGCCACGTGTGATTACAGCTCTGCAGCGCTGACGATATGCTGCCACGTGTGATTACCGCTCTGCAGCACTGACGATACACTGCCACGTGTGAATACAGCTCTGCAGCACTGACGACACACTGCCACGTGTGAATACAGCTCGGAAGCACTGACGATACGCTGCCACGTGTGATTACAGCTCTGCAGCACTGACGATACGCTGACATGTGTGATTACAGCTCTGCAGCACTGACGATACACTGCCACGTGTGAATACAGCTCTGCAGCACTGACGATACACTGCCACGTGTGAATACAGCTCGGAAGCACTGACGATACGCTGCCACGTGTGATTACAGCTCTGCAGTGCTGACGATACACTGCCACGTGTGATTACAGCTCTGCAGTACTGACGATACGCTGCCACGTGTGATTACAGCTCTGCAGTGCTGACGATACACTGCCACGTGTGATTACAGCTCTGCAGCACTGACGATACACTGTCACGTGTGAATACAGCTCTGCAGCGCTGACGATATGCTGCCACGTGTGATTACAGCTCTTCCGCACTGAAGATATGCTGCCACGTGTGATTACAGCTCTGCAGCACTGACGATACGCTGCCATGTGTGATTACAGCTCTGAAGCACTGACGATACGCTGCCACGTGTGATTACAGCTCTGCAGCACTGACGATACGCTGCCATGTGTGATTACAGCTCTGAAGCACTGACGATACACTGCCACGTGTGAATACAGCTCGGAAACACTGACTATACGCTGCCACATGTGATTACAGCTCTGCATCACTGACGATACGCTGCCACGTGTGATTACAGCTCTGCAGCGCTGACGATACGCTGCCACGTGTGATTACAGCTCTGCAGCACAGACGATACACTGCCACGTGTGATTACTGTTCTGCAGTACTGACAATACGCTGCCACGTGTGATTACAGCTCTGCAGCACTGATGATACACTGCAACATGTGAATACAGCTAGGAAGCACTGACGATACGCTGCCACGTGTGATTACAGCTCTGCAGCACTGACGATACGCTGCCACATGTGATTAGAGCTCTGCAGCACTGACGATACGCTGCCACATGTGATTACAACTCTGTAGCACTGGCAATAAGCTGCCACGTGTGATTACCGCTCTGCAGCACTGATGATACACTGCCACGTGTGATTACATCTCTGTAGCACTGACGATACGCTTCCACGTGTGATTACAGCTCTGCAGCACTGACGATACGCTGCCACGTGTGATTACAGCTCTGCAGTGCTGACGATACACTGCCACGTGTAATTACAGCTCTGCAGTACTGACGATACACTGCCACGTGTGATTACAGCTCTGCAGCGCTGACGATACGCTGCCACGTGTGATTACAGCTCTGCAGCACTGATGATACCCTGCCACGTGTGATTACAGCTCTGTACCACTGACGATACACTGCCACGTGTGATTACAGCTCTGCAGCGCTGACGATATGCTGCCACGTGTGATTACCGCTCTGCAGCACTGACGATACACTGCCACGTGTGAATACAGCTCTGCAGCACTGACGACACACTGCCACGTGTGAATACAGCTCGGAAGCACTGACGATACGCTGCCACGTGTGATTACAGCTCTGCAGCACTGACGATACGCTGACATGTGTGATTACAGCTCTGCAGCACTGACGATACACTGCCACGTGTGAATACAGCTCTGCAGCACTGACGATACACTGCCACGTGTGAATACAGCTCGGAAGCACTGACGATACGCTGCCACGTGTGATTACAGCTCTGCAGTGCTGACGATACACTGCCACGTGTGATTACAGCTCTGCAGTACTGACGATACGCTGCCACGTGTGATTACAGCTCTGCAGTGCTGACGATACACTGCCACGTGTGATTACAGCTCTGCAGCACTGACGATACACTGTCACGTGTGAATACAGCTCTGCAGCGCTGACGATATGCTGCCACGTGTGATTACAGCTCTTCCGCACTGAAGATATGCTGCCACGTGTGATTACAGCTCTGCAGCACTGACGATACGCTGCCATGTGTGATTACAGCTCTGAAGCACTGACGATACGCTGCCACGTGTGATTACCGTTCTGCAGCACTGACGATACGCTGCCACGTGTCATTACAGCTCTGCAGCACTGACAATGCGCTGCCACGTGTGATTACAGTTCTGCAACACTGACGATACACTGCCACGTGAGATTACAGCTCTGCAGCGCTGACAATACGCTGCCACGTGTGACTACAGCTCTGCAGCACTGATGATACACTGCCACGTGTGATTACAGCTCTGCAGCACTGATGATACACTACCACGTGTGATTACAACTCTGCAGCACTGACGATACGCTGCCACGTGTGATTACAGCTCTGCAGCACTGACGATACACTGCCACGTGTGAATACAGCTCGGAAGCACTGACGATACGCTGCCACGTGTGATTACAGCTCTGCAGCACTGACGATACGCTGCCACGTGTGATTAGAGCTCTGCAGCACTGACGATACGCTGCCACGTGTGATTACAACTCTGTAGCACTGGCGATAAGATGCCACGTGTGATTACAGCTCTGCAGCACTGATGATACACTGCCACGTGTGATTACATCTCTGTAGCACTGACGATACGCTGCCACGTGTGATTACAGCACTGCAGCACTGACGATACGCTGCCACGTGTGATTACAGCTCTGCAGTGCTGACGATACACTGCCACGTGTGATTACAGCTCTGCAGTACTGACGATACATTGCCACGTGTGATTACAGCTCTACAGCGCTGATGATACGCTTCCACGTGTGATTACAGCTCTGCAGCACTGATGATACCCTGCCACGTGTGATTACAGCTCTGTAGCACTGACGATACACTGCCACGTGTGATTACAGCTCTGCAGCGCTGACGATATGCTGCCACGTGTGATTACAGCTCTGCAGCACTGAAGATACGCTGCCACGTGTGATTACAGCTCTGCAGCACTGACGATACGCTGCCACGTGTGAATACAGCTCTGCAGCACTGACGATACACTGCCACGTGTGATTACAGCTCTGCAAAACTGATGATACGCTGCCACGTGTGATTACAGCTCTGCAGCACTGACGATACGCTGCCACGTGTGATTACAGCTCTGCAGCACTGACGATACGCTGCCACGTGTGATTACAGCTCTGCAGCACTGACGATACGCTGCCACGTGTGAATATAGCTCGGAAGCACTGACGAAACGCTGCCATGTATGATTACAGCTCTGCAGCACTGACGATACGCTGCCACATGTGATTACAGCTCTGCAGCACTGACGATACACTGCCACGTGTGAATACAGCTCTGCAGCACTGACGATACACTGCCACGTGTGAATACAGCTCTGCAGCACTGACGATACACTGCCACGTGTGAATACAGCTCGGAAGCACTGACGATACGCTGCCACGTGTTTATTACAGCTCTGCAGCACTGACGATACACTGCCACGTGTGAATACAGCTCTGCAGCACTGACGATACACTGCCACGTGTGAATACAGCTCGGAAGCACTGACGATACACTGCCACGTGTGATTACAGCTCTGCAGTACTGACGATTCGCTGCCACATGTGATTACAGCTCTGCTACACTGACGATATGCTGCCACATGTGATTACAGTTCTGCAGCACTGACAATACGCTGCCACGTGTGATTACAGCTCTGCAGCACTGACGATACACTGCCACGTGTGATTACAGCTCTGAAGCACTGACGATACGCTGCCACGTGTGAATACAGCTCGGAAGCACTGACGATACACTGCCACGTGTGATTACAGCTCTGCAGCACTGACGATACGCTGCCACATGTGATTACAGCTCTGCAGCACTGACGATACACTGACACGTGTGATATCAGCTCTGCAGCGCTGGCGATACGCTGCCACGTGTGATTACAGCTCTGCAGCACTGACGATACACTGCCACGTGTGAATACAGCTCTGCAGCACTGACGATACACTGCCACGTGTGAATACAGCTCTGCAGCACTGACGATACGCTGCCACGTGTGATTACATCTCTGCAGCACTGATGATACACTGCCACGTGTGAATACAGCTCGGAAGCACTGACGATACACTGCCACGTGTGATTACAGCTCTGTAGCGCTGACAATACGCTGCCACATGTGATTACAGCTCTGCAGCACTGATGATACACTGCCACGTGTGAATACAGCTCTGCAGCACTGACGATACACTGCCACGTGTGAATACAGCTCTGCAGCACTGATGATACACTGCCACGTGTGATTACAGCTCTGCAGCACTGACGATACACTGACACGTGTGATATCAGCTCTGCAGCGCTGGCGATACGCTGCCACGTGTGATTACAGCTCTGCAGCACTGACGATACACTGCCACGTGTGAATACAGCTCTGCAGCACTGACGATACACTGCCACGTGTGAATACAGCTCTGCAGCACTGACGATACGCTGCCACGTGTGATTACATCTCTGCAGCACTGATGATACACTGCCACGTGTGAATACAGCTCGGAAGCACTGACGATACACTGCCACGTGTGATTACAGCTCTGTAGCGCTGACAATACGCTGCCACATGTGATTACAGCTCTGCAGCACTGATGATACACTGCCACGTGTGAATACAGCTCTGCAGCACTGACGATACACTGCCACGTGTGAATACAGCTCTGCAGCACTGACGATACACTGCCACGTGTGAATACAGCTCTGCAGCACTGACGATACGCTGCCACATGTGATTACAGCTCTGCAGCACTGACGATACACTGACACGTGTGATATCAGCTCTGCAGCGCTGGCGATACGCTGCCACGTGTGATTACAGCTCTGCAGCACTGACGATACACTGCCACGTGTGAATACAGCTCTGCAGCACTGACGATACACTGCCACGTGTGAATACAGCTCTGCAGCACTGACGATACGCTGCCACGTGTGATTACATCTCTGCAGCACTGATGATACACTGCCACGTGTGAATACAGCTCGGAAGCACTGACGATACACTGCCACGTGTGATTACAGCTCTGTAGCGCTGACAATACGCTGCCACATGTGATTACAGCTCTGCAGCACTGATGATACACTGCCACGTGTGAATACAGCTCTGCAGCACTGACGATACACTGCCACGTGTGAATACAGCTCTGCAGCACTGACGATACACTGCCACGTGTGAATACAGCTCTGCAGCACTGACGATACACTGCCACGTGTGAATACAGCTCTGCAGCACTGACGATACACTGCCACGTGTGAATACTGCTCTGCAGCGCAGACGATACACTGCCACGTGTGAATACAGCTCGGAAGCACTGACGATACGCTGCCACATGTGAATACAGCTCTGCAGCACTGACGAAACGCTGCCACGTGTGATTAGAGCTCTGCAGCACTGACGATGCACTGCCACGTGTGATTACAGCTCTGCAGCACTGACGATACGCTGCCACGTGTGATTACAGCTCTGCAGCACTGACAATACGCTGCCACGTGTGATTACAGCTCTGCAGCACTGACGATACGCTGCCACGTGTGATTACAGCTTTGCAGCACTGACGATACACTGCCACGTGTGATTACAGCTCTGCAGCACTGGCGATACGCTGCCACATGTGATTACAGCTCTGCAGCACTGACGATACGCTGCCACATGTGATTACAGTTCTGCAGCACTGACGATACACTGCCACGTGTGATTACAGCTCTGCAGCACTGACGATACACTGCCACGTGTGAATACAGCTCGGAAGCACTGACGATACACTGCCACGTGTGATTACAGCTCTGTAGCGCTGACAATACGCTGCCACATGTGATTACAGCTCTGCAGCACTGATGATACACTGCCACGTGTGAATACAGCTCTGCAGCACTGACGATACACTGCCACGTGTGAATACAGCTCTGCAGCACTGACGATACACTGCCACGTGTGAATACAGCTCTGCAGCACTGACGATACACTGCCACGTGTGAATACAGCTCTGCAGCACTGACGATACACTGCCACGTGTGAATACTGCTCTGCAGCGCAGACGATACACTGCCACGTGTGAATACAGCTCGGAAGCACTGACGATACGCTGCCACATGTGAATACAGCTCTGCAGCACTGACGAAACGCTGCCACGTGTGATTAGAGCTCTGCAGCACTGACGATGCACTGCCACGTGTGATTACAGCTCTGCAGCACTGACGATACGCTGCCACGTGTGATTACAGCTCTGCAGCACTGACAATACGCTGCCACGTGTGATTACAGCTCTGCAGCACTGACGATACGCTGCCACGTGTGATTACAGCTCTGCAGCACTGACGATACACTGCCACGTGTGATTACAGCTCTGTAGCACTGGCGATACGCTGCCACATGTGATTACAGCTCTGCAGCACTGACGATACGCTGCCACATGTGATTACAGTTCTGCAGCACTGTCAATATGCTGCTGTAGCACCCTGAGGATTCGGCTGCTACAGGGGTATTGCACCTCAACCCAGAGGTGTGATATTCCACTCCCGGGTAAGGATGGAGTGTGGAACTGAGCTCGGTAGGCTGCATGCACTACATACATCCCATTTCCGAGGAACAGGCCGACGGTACTCCCACTTGGAAATGTGCAGGTACGACCGAGTCTGTTCCTGGCTGGAGTGGGAGGGGGGTGGAACATCCCATGTAGTGTAGGGGCAGATAGGGGGAGCAGCCTGGGTAAAGATAGGAGCTCATTGGGTGCTGGTCACCTGAGCTCACACATAGAGGGTGTATATAAGGTGGGCACCATCAGAGAACAGGGTCAGTCAGTCTTTGCAGAGCAGTCAGTCTGTCAGCCTTTGCAGAGAAGTAAGAAGCAGAGGAGCAGAGCAGCCCCAGAGAGAGAGAGAGGAGAAAGCAAGAGAGACCCAGAGGGGGAAACAGAAGAGAGGACTCTGAGACCCCAAATCCAATCCACGGGTGAAGAGTCGGCATCAGGGTACCGGAACCCAAGCTGGTGGGGGCAAAAACACACCCCAGCCAGAGACCGGAGGCCGTGGGCAGCGTCTGCCACGGCCACCCACCACATCCACCCCGAAGGCATACCACGTGGAGGGTCAGGGAACCCAAGGCCAAGGGTCTCCCAACAGAAGACCCGAGGGAGCTGGACCTGGGTGGATCACTAGTGGGGACGGCCAGAGAAAGGACAGAAGGAGAGCTCAGGGTCACGCTCCGGACTCGCTTGGGGGTTGGCTGGATCCAGGACCTGGTGGACGCAGCACGGCTCGGGAGGTCACTTGAAGCTGGAGTGACCGGAACATCAGCAGTGAGTAAACACCCTTAACTGCATAACCCGACTCTGTCTCTGATTGCCGTCTACACTGCATCACCACAACTCCCATCCTCTGCACCTGATCCCCCTGAGGCTATACCCCACCCGTTGGGGGTTATACCATCAAAAGCTGCACCTACACCATCAGCCTCAGCGGACCCTGCTGCAGCGGCGGCCATAGTGACCGCAATACAACGGGTGGCGTAGTCGACATTAAGAACTTATTAACATCTGTAGGACTGCCACATACAACTGAGTTTGACACCCTGGGCACGGACCGGGTCACAGCCACTCGGAAGACTACAACTCCCATCTGATCCGGCTCCGGATATTCCCCCTAAAGAATATGGCCCAGGGGACTGCCATGTGTGATTACAGCTCTGCAGCACTGACGATACGCTGCCACGTGTGAATACAGCTCGTAAGCACTGACGATACACTGCCACGTGTGATTACAGCTCTGCAGCACTGACGATACGCTGCCACATGTGATTACAGCTCTGCAGCACTGACGATACACTGCCACGTGTGATTACAGCTCTGCAGCGCTGGCGATACGCTGCCACGTGTGATTACAGCTTTGCATCACTGACGATACACTGCCACGTGTGAATACAGCTCTGCAGCACTGACGATACACTGCCACGTATGAATACAGCTCTGCAGCACTGACGATACGCTGCCACGTGTGATTACATCTCTGCAGCACTGATGATACACTGCCACGTGTGATTACAGCTCTGCAGCACTGACGATACACTGCCACGTGTGATTACAGCTCTGCAGCACTGCTGATACACTGCCACGTGTGATTACAGCTCTGCAGCACTGATGATACACTGCCACGTGTGAATACAGCTCGGAAGCACTGACGATACACTGCCACGTGTGATTACAGCTCTGTAGCGCTGACAATACGCTGCCACATGTGATTACAGCTCTGCAGCACTGATGATACACTGCCACGTGTGAATACAGCTCTGCAGCACTGACGATACACTGCCACGTGTGAATACAGCTCTGCAGCACTGACGATACACTGCCACGTGTGATTACAGCTCTGCAGCACTGACGATACACTGCCACGTGTGAATACAGCTCTGCAGCACTGACGATACACTGCCACGTGTGAATACAGCTCTGCAGCACTGACGATACACTGCCACGTGTGAATACAGCTCGGAAGCACTGATGATACGCTACCACGTGTGATTACAGCTCTGCAGCACTGACGAAACGCTGCCACGTGTGATTAGAGCTCTGCAGCACTGACGATGCACTGCCACGTGTGAATACAGCTCTGCAGCACTGACGATACACTGCCACGTGTGAATACAGCTCTGCAGCGCTGACGATACACTGCCACGTGTGAATACAGCTCGGAAGCACTGATGATACGCTGCCATGTGTGATTACAGCTCTGCAGTACTGACGATACGCTGCCAGGTGTGATTACAGCTCTGCAGCACTGACGATACGCTGCCACATGTGATTACAGCTCTGCAGCACTGACAATACGCTGCCACGTGTGATTTCAGTTCTGCAGCACTGACGATACACTGCCACGTGTGATTACAGCTCTGCAGCACTGACAATACGCTGCCACGTGTGATTACAGCTCTGCAGCACTGACGATACGCTGCCACGTGTGATTACAGCTCTGCAGCACTGACGATACGCTGCCACGTGTGATTACAGCTCTGCAGCACTGACGATACGCTGCCACCTGTGATTACAGCTCTGCAGCACTGACGATACGCTGCCACGTGTGATTACAGCTCTGCAGCACTGACGATACACTGCCACGTGTGATTACAGCTCTGCAGCACTGACGATGCGCTGCCACGTGTGATTACAGCTCTGCAGCACTGACGATACACTGCCACGTGTGATTACAGCTCTGCAGCACTGACTATATGCTGCCACATGTGATTACAGCTCTGCAGCACTGACGATACGCTGCCACGTGTGATTACAGCTCTGCAGCACTGACGATACGCTGCCACGTGTGAATACAGCTCTGTAGCACTGACGATACACTGCCACGTGTGATTACAGCTCTGCAGCACTGACGATACGCTGCCACGTGTGATTACAGCTCTGCAGCACTGACGATACGCTGCCACGTGTGATTACAGCTCTGCAGCACTGACGATACGCTGCCACGTGTGATTACAGCTCTGCAGCACTGACGATACGCTGCCACGTGTGAATATAGCTCGGAAGCACTGAAGAAACGCTGCCACGTATGATTACAGCTCTGCAGCACTGACGATACGCTGCCACGTGTGATTACAGCTCTGCAGCACTGACGATACGCTGCCACGTGTGATTACAGCTCTGCAGCACTGACGATACGCTGCCACGTGTGAATATAGCTCGGAAGCACTGACGAAACGCTGCCACATGTGATTACAGCTCTGCAGCACTGACGATACACTGCCACGTGTGAATACAGCTCTGCAGCACTGACGATACACTGCCACGTGTGAATACAGCTCTGCAGCACTGACGATACACTGCCACGTGTGAATACAGCTCGGAAGCACTGACGATACGCTGCCACGTGTTTATTACAGCTCTGCAGCACTGACGATACACTGCCACGTGTGAATACAGCTCTGCAGCACTGACGATACACTGCCACGTGTGAATACAGCTCGGAAGCACTGACGATACGCTGCCACGTGTGATTACAGCTCTGCAGCACTGACGATACACTGCCACGTGTGATTACAGCTCTGCAGTACTGACGATACGCTGCCACATGTGATTACAGCTCTGCTGCACTGACGATATGCTGCCACATGTGATTACAGCTCTGCAGCACTGACAATACGCTGCCACGTGTGATTACAGCTCTGCAGCACTGTCGATACACTGCCACGTGTGATTACAGCTCTGCAGCACTGACGATACGCTGCCACGTGTGAATACAGCTCGGAAGCACTGACGATACACTGCCACGTGTGATTACAGCTCTGCAGCACTGACGATACGTTGCCACATGTGATTACAGCTCTGCAGCACTGACGATACACTGCCACGTGTGATATCAGCTCTGCAGCGCTGGCGATACGCTGCCACGTGTGATTACAGCTCTGCATCACTGACGATACACTGCCACGTGTGAATACAGCTCTGCAGCACTGACGATACACTGCCACGTGTGAATACAGCTCTGCAGCACTGACAATACGCTGCCACGTGTGATTACATCTCTGCAGCACTGATGATACACTGCCACGTGTGAATACAGCTCGGAAGCACTGACGATACACTGCCACGTGTGATTACAGCTCTGTAGCGTTGACAATACGCTGCCACATGTGATTACAGCTCTGCAGCACTGATGATACACTGCCACGTGTGAATACAGCTCTGCAGCACTGACGATACACTGCCACGTGTGAATACAGCTCTGCAGCACTGACGATACACTGCCACATGTGATTACAGCTCTGCAGCACTGACGATACACTGCCACGTGTGAATACAGCTCTGCAGCACTGACGATACACTGCCACGTGTGAATACAGCTCTGCAGCACTGACGATACACTGCCACGTGTGAATACAGCTCGGAAGCACTGATGATATGCTGCCACGTGTGAATACAGCTCTGCAGCACTGACGAAACGCTGCCACGTGTGATTAGAGCTCTGCAGCACTGACGATGCACTGCCACGTGTGAATACAGCTCTGCAGCACTGACGATACGCTGCCACGTGTGAATACAGCTCTGCAGCGCTGACTATACACTGCCACGTGTGAATACAGCTCGGAAGCACTGATGATACACTGCCACGTGTGATTACAGCTCTGCAGTACTGACGATACGCTGCCACGTGTGATTACAGCTCTGCAGCACTGACGATACGCTGCCACATGTGATTAAAGCTCTGCAGCACTGACAATACGCTGCCACGTGTGATTTCAGTTCTGCAGCACTGACGATACACTGCCACGTGTGATTACAGCTCTGCAGCACTGACAATACGCTGCCACGTGTGATTACAGCTCTGCAGCACTGACGATACGCTGCCACGTGTGATTACAGCTCTGCAGCACTGACGATACGCTGCCACGTGTGATTACAGCTCTGCAGCACTGACGATACGCTGCCTCATGTGATTACAGCTCTGCAGCACTGACGATGCACTGCCACGTGTGAATACAGCTATGCAGCACTGATGATACACTGCCACGTGTGATTACAGCTCTGCAGCACTGACGATACGCTGCCACGTGTGATTACAGCTCTGCAGCACTGACAATACACTGCCACGTGTGATTACAGCTCTGCATCACTGACGATACGCTGCCACATGTGATTACAGCTCTGCAGCACTGACAATACGCTGCCACGTGTGATTTCAGTTCTGCAGCACTGACGATACACTGCCACGTGTGATTACAGCTCTGCAGCACTGACAATACGCTGCCACGTGTGATTACAGCTCTGCAGCACTGACGATACACTGCCACGTGTGATTACAGCTCTGCAGCACTGACGATACGCTGCCACGTGTGATTACAGCTCTGCAGCACTGACGATACGCTGCCACATGTGATTACAGCTCTGCAGCACTGACGATACGCTGCCACGTGTGATTACAGCTCTGCAGCACTGACGATACACTGCCACGTGTGATTACAGCTCTGCAGCACTGACGATACGCTGCCACGTGTGATTACAGCTCTGCAGCACTGACGATACACTGCCACGTGTGATTACAGCTCTGCAGCACTGACTATACGCTGCCCCATGTGATTACAGCTCTGCAGCACTGACGATACGCTGCCACGTGTGATTACAGCTCTGCAGCACTGACGATACGCTGCCACGTGTGAATACAGCTCTGCAGCACTGACGATACACTGCCACGTGTGATTACAGCTCTGCAGCACTGACAATACGCTGCCACGTGTGATTACAGCTCTGCAGCACTGACGATACGCTGCCACGTGTGATTACAGCTCTGCAGCACTGACGATACGCTGCCACGTGTGATTACAGCTCTGCAGCACTGACGATACGCTGCCACGTGTGAATATAGCTCGGAAGCACTGACGAAACGCTGCCACGTATGATTACAGCTCTGCAGCACTGACGATACGCTGCCACATGTGATTACAGCTCTGCAGCACTGACGATACACTGCCACGTGTTTATTACAGCTCTGCAGCACTGACGATACACTGCCACGTTTGAATACAGCTCGGAAGCACTGACGATACGCTGCCACGTGTTTATTACAGCTCTGCAGCACTGACGATACACTGCCACGTGTGAATACAGCTCTGCAGCACTGACGATACACTGCCACGTGTGAATACAGCTCGGAAGCACTGACGATACGCTGCCACGTGTGATTACAGCTCTGCAGCACTGACGATACGCTGCCACGTGTGATTACAGCTCTGCAGTACTGACGATACGCTGCCACATGTGATTACAGCTCTGCTGCACTGACGATATGCTGCCACATGTGATTACAGTTCTGCAGCACTGACAATACGCTGCCACGTGTGATTACAGCTCTGCAGCACTGACGATACACTGCCACGTGTGATTACAGCTCTGCAGCACTGACGATACGCTGCCACGTGTGAATACAGCTCGGAAGCACTGACGATACACTGCCACGTGTGATTACAGCTCTGCAGCACTGACGATACGCTGCCACATGTGATTACAGCTCTGCAGCACTGACGATACACTGCCACGTGTGATATCAGCTCTGCAGCGCTGGCGATACGCTGCCACGTGTGATTACAGCTCTGCATCACTGACGATGCACTGCCACGTGTGAATACAGCTCTGCAGCACCGACGATACACTGCCACGTGTGAATACAGCTCTGCAGCACTGACAATACGCTGCCACGTGTGATTACATCTCTGCAGCACTGATGATACACTGCGACATGTGAATACAGCTCGGAAGCACTGACGATACACTGCCACGTGTGATTACAGCTCTGTAGCGCTGACAATACGCTGCCACATGTGATTACAGCTCTGCAGCACTGACGAAACGCTGCCACGTGTGATTAGAGCTCTGCAGCACTGACGATGCACTGCCACGTGTGAATACAGCTCTGCAGCACTGACGATACACTGCCACGTGTGAATACAGCTCTGCAGCACTGACAATACACTGCCACGTGTGATTACAGCTCTGCATAACTGACGATACGCTGCCACATGTGATTACAGCTCTGCAGCACTGACAATACGCTGCTACGTGTGATTTCAGTTCTGCAGCACTGACGATACACTGCCACGTGTGATTACAGCTCTGCAGCACTGACAATACGCTGCCACGTGTGATTACAGCTCTGCAGCACTGACGATACGCTGCCACGTGTGATTACAGCTCTGCAGCACTGACGATACGCTGCCACGTGTGATTACAGCTCTGCAGCACTGACGATACGCTGCCACATGTGATTACAGCTCTGCAGCACTGACGATACGCTGCCACGTGTGATTACAGCTATGCAGCACTGATGATACACTGCCACGTGTGATTACAGCTCTGCAGCACTGACGATACGCTGCCACGTGTGATTACAGCTCTGCAGCACTGACTATACGCTGCCACATGTGATTACAGCTCTGCAGCACTGACGATACGCTGCCACGTGTGATTACAGCTCTGCAGCACTGACGATACGCTGCCACGTGTGAATACAGCTCTGCAGCACTGACGATACACTGCCACGTGTGATTACAGCTCTGCAGCACTGACGATACGCTGCCACGTGTGATTACAGCTCTGCAGCACTGACGATACGCTGCCACGTGTGATTACAGCTCTGCAGCACTGACGATACGCTGCCACGTGTGATTACAGCTCTGCAGCAATGACGATACGCTGCCACGTGTGAATATAGCTCGGAAGCACTGACGAAACGCTGCCACGTATGATTACAGCTCTGCAGCACTGACGATACGCTGCCACATGTGATTACAGCTCTGCAGCACTGACGATACACTGCCACGTGTGAATACAGCTCTGCAGCACTGACGATACACTGCCACGTGTGATTACAGCTCTGCAGTACTGACGATACACTGCCACGTGTGATTACAGCTCTGCAGCACTGACGATACACTGCCACGTGTGAATACAGCTCTGCAGCACTGACGATACACTGCCACGTGTGAATACAGCTCTGCAGCACTGACGATACACTGCCACGTGTGAATACAGCTCTGCAGCACTGACGATACACTGCCACGTGTGAATACAGCTCTGCAGCACTGACGATACACTGCCACGTGTGAATACAGCTCGGAAGCACTGATGATACACTGCCACGTGTGAATACAGATCTGCAGCACTGACAAAACGCTGCCACGTGTGATTAGAGCTCTGCAGCACTGACGATGCACTGCCACGTGTGAATACAGCTCTGCAGCACTGACGATACACTGCCACGTGTGAATACAGCTCTGCAGCGCTGACTATACACTGCCACGTGTGAATACAGCTCGGAAGCACTGATGATACGCTGCCACGTGTGATTACAGCTCTGCAGTACTGACAATACGCTGCCACGTGTGATTACAGCTCTGCAGCACTGACGATACGCTGCCACATGTGATTACAGCTCTGCAGCACTGAAAATGCGCTGCCACGTGTGATTTCAGTTCTGCAGCACTGACGATACACTGCCACGTGTGATTACAGCTCTGCAGCACTGACTATACGCTGCCACGTGTGATTACAGCTCTGCAGCACTGACGATACGCTGCCACGTGTGATTACAGCTCTGCAGCACTGACGATACGCTGCCACGTGTGATTACAGCTCTGCAGCACTGACGATACGCTGCCACATGTGATTACAGCTCTGCAGCACTGACGATACGCTGCCACGTGTGATTACAGCTATGCAGCACTGATGATACACTGCCACGTGTGATTACATCTCTGCAGCACTGACGATACGCTGCCACGTGTGATTACAGCTCTGCAGCTCTGACAATACACTGCCACGTGTGATTACAGCTCTGCATCACTGACGATACGCTGCCACATGTGATTACAGCTCTGCAGCACTGACGATACACTGCCACGTGTGATTACAGCTCTGCAGCACTGACCATACGCTGCCACGTGTGATTACAGCTCTGCAGCACTGACGATACGCTGCCACGTGTGATTACAGCTCTGCAGCACTGATGATACGCTGCCACGTGTGATTACAGCTCTGCAGCACTGATGATACACTGCCACGTGTGACTACAGCTCTGCAGCACTGACGATACGCTGCCACGTGTGATTACAGCTCTGCAGCACTGACGATACGCTGCCACGTGTGATTACAGCTCTGCAGCACTGACGATACGCTGCCACGTGTGATTACAGCTCTGCAGCACTGATGATACGCTGCCACGTGTGATTACAGCTCTGCAGCACTGATGATACACTGCCACGTGTGACTACAGCTCTGCAGCACTGACGATACGCTGCCACATGTGATTACAGCTCTGCAGCACTGACGATACGCTGCCACGTGTGATTACAGCTCTGCAGCACTGACGATACACTGCCACGTGTGATTACAGCTCTGTAGCACTGACGATACGCTGCCACGTGTGAATACAGCTTGGAAGCACTGACAATACGCTGCCACGTGTGATTACAGCTCTGCAGCACTGACGATACGCTGCCACGTGTGATTACAGCTCGGAAGCACTGACAATACGCTGCCACGTGTGAATACAGCTCTATGTTGAATTCTGCTGTGTTGGTGATGTGGGGGAGATCAGATCTGTACGGACCCCAGATAGAGCGCTCCTTCTGCTTGTGGCCAGGTGAAATCAGTGCAATCACGGTGGCTCAGTGGTTAGTACTGCAGCGCTGGAGTCCTGGGTTCCAATCCCACCAAGGACAACATCTGCAAGAAGTTTGTAAGTTCTCCCCATGTTTGCGTGGGTTTCCTCCGGTTTCCTCCCACACTCCAAAGACTGATAGGAAAAGTAGATCGTGAACCCCAATGGTGACAGTGATGATGTCTGTAAATTGTGTGGCTTGTAAAGAGGTAGCGTATAGCTTCAGGGGTGCGGTCTACAGAGCAAGAGGAACAGAGCTTTTAAATTTTATATAGTAAATCCAAAAAGAAGGCAGTTTTTATAAAAATATACAAAAGTGTTACAAAATGGGAACAAAACAATACAATATATACAATCACATAGGATAAAAGGGATAACAAAAGAAAAAGTACTAAACCTGATGTCACGGAAATGGCTCAGAACTTAGCGAAGGGAGGTACTTAACGGATCTATCCAAACCTCAATATTCATCACTGACCACTGCCTTCAAAAAGTCAGTGCTTTGAACAGAGGAAGCTCTTGCCTTGGAAGTGTACTTCTCCGCCTCTTAATACACAAATTCCAGGCTTCGTGTCTGTCTCTCAGAGCAGATCTCATGTTGTAATTACCTAGTATTTGCAAGATATCCCTACTTCAATGGGGGTTGAAATGTCAGTTCTTTCTCACTTCCCCAGTTATAATTAATCCCACATGTTCAATATGAAGGTGATATGTCCCCTCTCCAGAGATGTCTTTATGGATTTAAATTTTTCTCTATGACAAGCTTCTACATGTAAATAAGTAGAATATTGTTCACCAACAGCAAGCAGAGATCTTAAGATGTCAGATAAATCGAAACAATAAATTCTTCATGGTGGGATCTCCCATTGTAGATTATGGAATTGCAAGTCTCCAGGGCTGATGTGAGCACTATGGAAAATATGGAAACCTGCAGCAAGTGATGATGTGCAACATGACTCCGGAGCAGCGCTCGTTGTGCTGCTGTGAGGTAAATTAAGGTCAATGAACATAAATCACTATTTAAAGATTAAAAGGGATAAAATAGCGCCATAGGGAAGAGCGCTGGAGTAGAAACACTAATGCATTCCCGCTGCTTAATAATTGAGCTTGTTGGAGGCAGGCGGGGCTTCATGCCTGATGGACAGCAGAAGATGGGTCCATAGCATGTGATGGCTGTGATCCTGGGCACCAGCAGCCCCCCTGTGTCTCCTACAGTATATACAGTTGTGCTCAAAAGTTTACATACCCCGGCAGAATTTTTCCTTTCTTGGCCTTGTATCAAAGAATATTAATGATAACAAAAAAAACTTTTCCTCCACTCATGGTTATTGGTTGGGTGAAGCCATTTATTGTCAAACTACTGTGTTTTCTCTTTTTAAATCTTAATGACAACCAAAAACATCCAAATGACCCTGATCAAAAGTTCACATACCCCAGTTCTTAATACCGTGTATTGTCCCCTCTAACATCAATGACAGCTTGAAGTCTTTTGTGGTATTTGTGGATGAGGTTCTTTCATTTCTCAGATGGTAAAGCTGCCCATTCTTCTTGGCAAAAAGCCTCCAGTTCCTGTAAATTCCTGGGCTGTCTAGCATGAACTGCGCGCTTGAGATCTCTCCAGAGTGGCTCAATGATACTGAGGTCAGGAGACTGAGATGGCCACTCCAGAACCTTCACTTTGTTCTGCTGTAGCCAATCACAGGTCGACTTGGCCTTGTGTTTTGGATTGTTGTCATGATGGAACGTCCAAGTACGTCCCATGCGCAGCTTCCGGGCTGATAAGTGTAAATTTGCCTCCAGTATTTGCTGATATCGTGCTGCATTCATCTTTCCTTCAACTTTTACCAAGTTTCCAGTGCCATTGTAGCTCACACATCCCCAAAACATCAGCGATCCACCTCCATGCTTTACTGTAGGAATGGTGTTCCTTTCATCATAGGCCTTGTTGATCTCTCAAAATGTAACGTTTATGGTTGTGGCCAAAAATTTCAATTTTGGTCTCATCACTCCAAATTACCTTGTTCCAGAAGTTTTAAGGCTTGTCTCTGTGCTGTTTGCCATATTGGAGGCGAGATACTTTGTGGCATTTGCGCAGTAATGGCTTTCTTCTGGTGACTCGACCATGCAGCCCATTTTTCTTCAAGTCCTTCCTTATTGTGCATCTTGAAACAGCCACACCGCTAGTTTTCAGAGAGTCCTGAATTTCAGCTGAAATTATTTGTGGGTTTTTCTTTGCATCCGGAACAGTTTTTCTGGCAGTTGTGGCCGAAATTTTTGTTGGTCTACCTGACCGCGGTTTGGTTTTTACAGAGCCCCTGATTTTCCATTTATTAATCACAGTTTGAACGCTGCTGACTGGCATTATCAATTCCTTGGATATTTTTTTGTATCCCTTTCCTGTCTTATACAGTTCAGCTACCTTTTCCCGTAGATCCGTTGACAATTTTTTTGCTTTTGCTTTCCCCATGACTCACAATCCAGAAACGTCAGTGGCTGGATGAAAGATGCAAAAGTCTGTCTGGATCCCAGAAACTCACTCAGCTTTTATGCACACACACTGATTACAAGCAAGCAGGTCACAGGTGAGGATGTTACATTTAGTAGCCATTCAAACCCATTTGTGTCAAATTCTGTGCATGTTATCAGGCCAAAATCACCAGGGTATGTGAACTTTTGATAAGGGTCATTTGGATGTTTTTGGCTGTCATTAAGATTTAAAAAGAGAAAACACCCAAATACGACATGCTTGACTTAAGACAAAATCAAAAAACTTAAAATAGATATTCATTTATTATTCTCTATGGTTACAAACCGGAGCCATATAAAATGAGCCATCTCTAGATTCTACAGAATACGACTAGAACACTTTATTTCAAAACATCCATTAAGCCTTAAAGAAAAGTGGGAGAAGGATATTGGTATAATTGATCCTGATCATTGGGACATAATATTGTCCTCAGTTCCACAGCTGTCCACTAGTGAAGCCCAGAGATGGTCACAGTTATACCTATTACACCGGGTGTATAGAACTCGTAAATCCCTCCATAAAATAGGAGCGAGAGCAGATGATGTGTGTCCAAGGTGTGGGACGGGTCCCGCTGATATTTTACACGTTTTGACTTTGTAGCTCTCTTGAAAATTTTTGGAAACGTATTGTTGGTTACTTAAATGGTGTATTTGATGTAAATATCCCAATGCAACCTATAGTTGGTGTGCTGGGGTATGTAGACGGAGTAATTGACGACGAAAATGAAAGATTGGCAATTAAAAGGGCACTTTACCAAATAAGAAAAATTATAGCAGCACACTGGTTAAGTAATTGTCCCCCAAAATGTAGAGAATTTAGTGAGAAGATGTATTTATTGGTTCAGCTAGAGGAAGAGGTATACAAAAAAAGGAAAGTTTTGCACAAATATTATAAGATATGGGGAAGATGGAAAGCCTGTCATGGTGCATCGATTTTGTCATTACTAGGTTCTATATCTGGGTAAATGTCTCACTATTAAATACGCTATATGTATTCATATTCTCTGAAACAAGGCCAAGAAAGGAAAAATTCTGCCGGGGTATGTAAACTTTTGAGCACAACTGTAGAGCCACGAGAACCAGCCACCTCCAGGGTTTGCGAAAGCTTTCAATCCAGTGCCCCATGATACCGGGAGACTTTGGCCGCCAAGTCGTCAGGCGGACGTCTTCCATCTTCATTTCAGCTATAGAGTCCAACACTACAGGGTGCAGCAGCTGGGCCGTAACCAGTGAGAGCCGCTATTAGGGGGCTATCCCCATCCATCATCCAGGTGTCAGGGAGGATACACAGCCCAGCACTAAGATGGAGACGGGGCTCATCTTCCTCTTCAGTGAGCATTTGATGCGCTGTCTATGTAGACGCAGCTTGTTGGCTTCTGGGTTTCACAATTTGTGAGATCTGACTACAGACCTTTCTTGGTGGATAATATACAATCCCAAAAAAGCTGTTTTAAAATGTATAGAAAACAAGGATGTGATGATCTGGAAACCTCTTCTCGCCATATTTTATTCACAGAGAACATAGAGAAGTTGAATTTCGAACACTTTTCCATTTCATTTTTTTAAAAAAAATGAACTCATTTAGAAATTGATGGCAGCGATACTTCTGAAAAAAGTTGGCACTGGAGGATGAATGTTCCACTAAGTCACATGATTGTATAAAAAGAGCATGTGAGAGAGGCAGAGTCTCCCAGCAGCAAAGATGTGAACAACTCAGTCTAAAAATTGGAGAACAATTTCAGAAAAATGTTCCTCAATTCAAATTGCAAAGACTTTGACTGTCCACCACCTACAGCCCATATCAAGAGTCAGAAATTGTGGAGAAATCCATCTGCACAAGGGACAAGGTGGTGGTCAGTATTGGAGGCTCGTGATCTCCGGACCCTCAGGCCGCACTGCATTAATTACAGGCAGGATCTGGTCGTGCAAATCACTGCATGGGGTCAGGAAAACTTCCAGAAATCATCATCTGTGACCACAGGTCGCCGTGCAATCCACAAATGCAAGAGACAGCGCCATGATGTAGAGAAGCCGAACAATCTACAAACACCAACATCTTCTCTGGGCCACAGATCATTGATAATGGACGGAGGCAAAAAGGAAAACTGTCCTGTGGTCGGAGGAATCAGAGCGAGAAATTCTCCATAGAGACCCTGGACGTTGTGCCCTGCAGACTCAGGAGAGGGATCACACAGTTTATTATTGAAGAGAGGGACCATCCAGCTTGTTATCAAAGAGAGGGACGGTCCAACTTGTTATGGAGGAGAGGGACAATCCAGCTTATTATGGAGGAGAGGGACCACTCAGCTTGTTATTGATGAGAGAGACCATAAAGTTTGTTATTGAGGAGAGGAACCATCCAGCTTGTTATCAGAGAGAGAGACCATCCAGCTTGTTATTGAGGAGAGGGACCATCCAGCTTGTTATCGGGGAGAGGAACCATCCAGCTTGTTATCGAGGAGAGGGACCATCCAGCTTGTTATCGACGAGAGGGACCATCCAGCTTGTTATCGACGAGAGGGACCACACAGTTTTTTATCAGCACACATATCACATCTATGATGTATGGGGGGCATTTGTGCCTATGCAGGGGCAGCTTGTAACATACCTGGCGGCGTCCTTGCATAGTGGTCCATCTCCCACTGTGCAAGAGCGCGCACTTGATTTCCAGTCCAGACTGCCACTCTGGTTTCTTTCCATACTGTCTGCTCTGCCCTTCTCTGGCTGCTTAGGGCGACGCCCGCCGAACTTCCTGTTTCTTGTAGCTGCTGCAGACACACCCCTTATGCGTCATCAGCCTATTGCTGTCTGTCACCTGGTATTTAACCCAGCTCCTCCCTGGAATCCATGCCTGAGCATCTTGTTCTGTCAGTTGGCTTCTAGTCACTGATGTGCCAGGTCCTGTCTATGTTTCCAGCCTTGCGGTATCAGTTCCCGTGTCTGAACTGAGTCCTGTCTGTGTACTCTAGCCAGCTGCCTTTCCTGGAGGCTGTATTTCCAGGCCCGTGTGAAGACGCTCTTAGCCTGTTCCTTCTGCCCTCTAGTGGCCGTATACCTAGATCTGTTGTCTGTGTCTTTTCCCAGTGTCTGTTCCTGCCCTAACCATCTTCCAGCCTGTTTGCCATTTCTCTTTACGCCCATATCTTCCCTTTTTCTGCAGAGTCTGAACTCGTACCTAACTCCTGCTCGTTGTCACTGTACTTCCGTTTGTGAGTTTGTGGTCCACTCGCTACTTCACTGCAAGTACCTTGTGTGTATCTGGTTCTGCCTTGCCCTTCCTGTCTGTTCTGTGTGAACAGAGCCCTGTCCCCCCTGCTCTGCCTTGCTCGCCGCTCTGGCGGTTCTTGACTGCTCTACTCTCGCTCACCGCTCCAGGCGGTCTCGTCTTGCTCTGCTCTTGCTCGCCGCTCCGGGCGGCCTCACTCTGCTGTGTTTGTTCACCGCATCTGCGGTTCTGTTCCTGAGTCCCAGTCTGTACTGGGTCCTATCCACTCTGTGCTCCAACCTGTCGTACCTGCCAGTACCTCCCTGCCTGCATACCAGTCGTGCTTACCAACATCCACCTGCCTGCATACCGGCCGTACCTGCCAGTACCTCCCTGTTTGCATACCAGTCGTGCTTGCCAGCATCCACCCGTCTGCATACCTGCCGTGTCTGCCTGTACCCACCAGTCTGTGTGCCAGCCTAACTTGCCTGTTCCTGTATTCCCCGGTGTGGGTCAACAGCCGTGTCCGGGGTCTGACCTGGAGTAGCACCTGGTCCCTCTGTTCAGTCCCTCCTTGGTGCACTGGCGTCGTATGCCGTTGTGCGACCTTGGTCGGATCGGGTGGATACTTAGTTACGCCCCTCCAGGCATTCACTCTCCGGTACGGTCCAGTGGAATCACTACATATACACGCACACACCAGTCAGTCCGGGCGTGTGCATTACAGCATGCTCAGGCAATGGTTCCCGTTGAGCCCCACGGCCTTCGCTCTCTGAAACGTTTTCCAGCGAATACGTGCATCTAGAAGAAATTTTTATTTTTTTTCGCTACTAGCTGAGTTCCAGGCGAATTACGCACCCGTCCAGATGGATCTATCTGCACTCGTTCCTGCGGATCCGCCACGTTACTATGGGGATCCAAGACAGAGTCGTGCATTTGTGGAGCAATGCATGCTACACTTCAAGTTTTACTCTCTTTATTTTCCCACCGATCGGGTTAAGGTGGGATTCATGATGTCTTACCTAGCAGGTGATACCTTGAAATGGATCACCCCCCTATGGGACGCACAGGATCCTATCATCCTGGACCTGCAGGCCTTCCTGGTGGCCTTTCTAATGGTCTTCGATGACCCTAACCCAGAAGCCCCTGCTGAAGCTTCACTTCCCAATATCCCGGAGGAGCCCCGATGGGTAATGTGTGTGGGTAGCGCATTAGTCCTCCTGCCCGAAGAGACTACTGCCCACCCAGAATCCACACAGGATGACTACGCTCTCCGGAATACTTCTCCCAACCTCAAGAGGCAGTCCAGACGTGCTAGGCGTAGAGGCAAGCCGTCACACCAGGGTCTGTCCTCCCAAAGACCTCCTGACCCCAACCTTGAAGTCCCTGCTGAAGCTTCACTTCCCTGTATCCCGGAGCAGTCCCGACGGGTAATGTGCGTGGGTAGCGCACCAGTTCTCCTGCCCGAAGAGACTGCTGCCCACCCAGAATCCACACAGGAGGACCCCCTGTTGCCTCCTGAATCCTTCGGGATACCACTTGATGACAAATGGAGAGAGACTTCCCTACACCCGGTACCTGATACCTCGCCCGCTTCGTCCAGTGAGTCCGACCTAGTGTACTCTGAAGCAGAGGTTACCCCCGAGTCTCTACACCCCTTCGACCAGGCGGAGGACCTCCAGTTGTCTCCTGAACCCTTCGGTGTGCTACCTGGTAGCGAATGGACAGAGACTTTCCTATACTCTGTTCCTGATACCTCGCCCGCTTCGTCCAGTGAGTCCGACCTAGTTTACTCCGAAGCAGAGGTTACCCCCGAGTCTCTGCACTCCTCAGACCCGGCGGAGGACCTCCAGTTGTTTCCTGAATCCTCCGGGGTACCACCAGATAACAAAGGGACAGTGACGTTTCTACCCCTTGTACCTGATACCTCGCCCATTTCATCCTGTGAGCTTGACAAGATGTACCCCGAAGCAGAGGTTACCCCCGAGTCTCTGCACCCCTCCAACCCGGCGGAGGACTTCCAGTTGTCTCCTGAACCCTCTGGGGTGCTACCTGATAATAGGTGGAGAAAGACTTCCTTGTGTGCTGTTCCTGGTACTCCACCCGTTTCGTCTGGTGCTGAGGATGGCTGGATAGGAGGTAGCATCCTAGCTACCCAGATGAGACCAGTTTTGTCTCTTCCGGTGGACAGTAGAAGTGATCTCCTTGAAGAGAAGGATTGGCCCTCAAATTCCCTGCGGAAGATTCTGGCAGGCCTGAAGAAGAGGGGGACTAAGGGGGGGGTACTGTAACATACCTGGCGGCGTCCTTGCATAGTGGTCCACCTCCCACTGTGCAAGAGCGCGCACTTGATTTCCAGTCCAGACTGCCACTCTGGTTTCTTTCTATACTGTCTGCTCTGCCCTGCTCTGGCTGCTTAGGGCGACGCCCGCCGAACTTCCTGTTTCTTGTAGCTGCTGCAGACACACCCCTTATGCGTCATCAGCCTATTGCTGTCTGTCACCTGGTATTTAACCCAGCTCCTCCCTGGAATCCATGCCTGAGCATCTTGTTCTGTCAGTTGGATTCTAGTCACTGATGTGCCAGGTCCTGTCTATGTTTCCTGCCTTGCGGTATCAGTTCCCGTGTCTGAACTGAGTCCTGTCTGTGTACTCTAGCCAGCTGCCTTTCCTGGAGGCTGTATTTCCAGGCCCGTGTGAAGACGCTCTTAGCCTGTTCCTTCTGCCCTCTAGTGGCCGTATACCTAGATCTGTTGTCTGTGTCTTTTCCCAGTGTCTGTTCCTGCCCTAACCATCTTCCAGCCTGTTTGCCGTTTCTCTTTACGTCCATATCTTCCCTTTTTCTGCAGAGTCTGAACTCGTACCTAACTCCTGCTCATTGTCACTGTACTTCCGTTTGTGAGTTTGTGATCCACTCGCTACTTCACTGCAAGTACCTAGTGTGTATCTGGTTCTGCCTTTCCCTTCCTGTCTGTTCTGTGTGAACAGAGCCCTGTCCCCTCTGCTCTGCCTTGCTCGCCGCTCCGGCGGTTCTTGCCTGCTCTGCCTTGCTCACTGCTCCGGCAGTCTTGCTCTGCTCTGACCCTTTACGCGCTGCTCCGGCAGTCTCGCTCTGCTCTGACCCTTTGCTCGCTGCTCCGGCAGTCTCGCTCTGCTCTGACCCTTTGCTCGCTGCTCCGGCAGTCTCGCTCTGCTCTGACCCTTTGCTTGCTGCTCCGGCAGTCTCGCTCTGCTCTGACCCTTTGCTAGCTGCTCCGGCAGTCTCGCTCTGCTCTGACCCTTTGCTCGCTGCTCCGGCAGTCTCGCTCTGCTCTGACCCTTTGCTCGCTGCTCCGGCAGTCTCGATCTGCTCTGACCCTTTGCTAGCTGCTCCGGCAGTCTCGCTCTGCTCTGACCCTTTGCTAGCTGCTCTGGCAGTCTCGTTCTGCTCTGACCCTTTGCTCGCTGCTCCGGCAGTCTCGCTCTGCTCTGACCCTTTGCTCGCTGCTCCGGCAGTCTCGCTCTGCTCTGACCCTTTGCTCGCTGCTCCGGCAGTCTCGCTCTGCTCTGACCCTTTGCTCGCTGCTCCAGGCGGCCTCGTCCTTCTCTACTCTCGCTCACCGCTCCAGGCGGTCTCGTCTTGCTCTGCTCTTGCTCGCCGCTCCGGGCGGCCTCACTCTGCTGTGTTTGTCCACCGCATCTGCGGTTCTGTTCCTGAGTCCCAGTCTGTACTGGGTCCTATCCACTCTGTGCTCCAACCTGTCGTACCTGCCAGTACCTCCCTGCCGGCATACCAGTCGTGCTTACCAACATCCACCTGCCTGCATACCGGCCGTACCTGCCAGTACCTCCCTGTTTGCATACCAGTCGTGCTTGCCAGCATCCACCCGTCTGCATACCAGCCGTGTCTGCCTATACCCACCAGTCTGTGTGCCAGCCTAACCTGCCTGTTCCTGTATTCCCCGGTGTGGGTCAACAGCCGTGTCCGGGGTCTGACCTGGAGTAGCACCTGGTCCCTCTGCTCGGTCCCTCCTTGGTGCACTGGCGTCGTATGCCGTTGTGCGACCTTGGTCGGATCGGGTGGATACTTAGTTACGCCCCTCCAGGCATTCACTCTCCGGTACGGTCCAGTGGAATCACTACATATACACGCACACGCCAGTCAGTCTGGGCGTGTGCATTACACAGCTCACACATAAGATGCGCCATCAATGCTGTTATATAGAGGTGATAGACATTGTCTGGATGGAGCAGATGTTAATCTATTTCAGGGAAGACCTCGTATATTTCAACAGGACAATGGTAAACCCCATACTGCATCCATCACAGAAGCACGGCTCCGGGTAAGAATTCAGTGATGATCCGGCAGCCTGCAGTCAGGACCTTTTGCGAATACAAAACATCTGGCAAAGACCCCGAACTGTGGAGCAGTGAGAACCCAACATCAGACAGGAAGGGGACAACGTTCCTGTCCCAAAACTCCATACTGGACATGACCTGAGCACAATGGTGTACGCAGCCTGGTCACAATTGTTATGAGATTTGTCGCTGCCGTCAGTTTCTAAATGAGTTAATTTATCGAATGAAATGGAAAAAGGTCTAACATTCAACTTCTGATCTGTTCTATGTTCTTGTGTCATAAAATGTGGAGACAAGACATTTCCAGATCATCACATTCTGGTTTTCTTTACATTTTACACAGTACGCCAACTTTTCTGGAATATGCTGCTGTGCCTGTTTGTCATTAAACCTAGGTCTAAGCTTTCTTTTCTTGCAGTGATCATTATAATCTCCGGTATGAGAAGTTAGCTACTTCCCGAATAGCAATAGCAGTTCACCGACAGGAAGATCTGATGGAGGACTAGGTGACAGAAACCATCATGGATGACAGGGCATGGAGAGAGAACACAAGGTCTCGTTGGTTATAGGTCAGACATATTAATAATTCTTGTGATACCAGAACTAATTAAAAACAAATCGGAAATATATCTAGAGTCATGGTCAGGCTGCAGGCCGCCAATATGGCATCATGTGCATGCACCCCCAAAATACCCACCATGCTGTTCTAGACCATAGATGGTTGCTGCAGGATTTCCATGAGCACCACAGATCCCAGCATAATAGTAATCATCACAGGCATTATCCTATATCATGGATTCATTTTATAATCCTCCCATCATCCCACAATTCCTGGCATTATGTGGGTCTGTTATACACTGACTGACAAGCTCTATGGATGCTTCAATGGCGGCCATTACTGGTAGTCAACCGGCTTCCGTTACTCCTGTAGGCAATATAGAGATAAATCAGATCATGATACGATTGTATGCAGGAGGGTAGACCTGCATCCATGTAACCCTATATACAGAAGCTGTCTGCTCAGATTAGAGGAGATTGCAAGAACATTATATAATCTTGTTCGGAGAGCAGCATGGTCCAGACATGGTAAAGCAGCTCTTCATTATATCTGCCCCACATAGGGCTCTGGGGTAAGCTGCAACACAATAATGAGGAGAATACGGAGTCTGAACTGCGTACAATGGATCATCAAAAAAAAAAAAAAAATACTCAGCAACTCTTCAATCTCATAAGAAGGCATAAAACATCACAGTCAGGAGGGTTTATGCCTTAAGTAAGGGCTGATCCTATGGCTTCCATTGCTCAGGATCCAAACTAAGAGCAACCTTGAAGGGATGGAAAACATTGCACACAGATCCATGTCTGCTTGTATCATGGTGCGCATCAATCATATTGAAAGGACAGCAGTCTGGGCATGGAGATCACACATCTGTCAGATCTCTATGGTCTATAGATTCTCATCAGATCGTCCAGTGGGTGCCGGATACGGGATGTCTGCTCCTCATGGATCATCGCGTGTGGGTACCGGACACAGGACGTCCGCTCCTCACGGATCATTGCGTGTGGGTGCCAGATAATGGACATCTGCTCCTCACGGATCATTGCGTGTGGGTGCCAGATAATGGACATCTGCTCCTCACGGATCATTGCATGTGGGTGCCAGATAATGGACATCTGCTCCTCGTGGATCATCGCGTGTGGGTACCGGACACAGGACGTCCGCTCCTCACAGATCATCGCATGTGGGTGATGGATACAGGACGTCCGCTCCTCACGGATCATTGCGTGTGGGTGCCAGATAATGGACATCTGCTCCTCGTGGATCATCGCGTGTGGGTACCGGACACAGGACGTCCGCTCCTCACAGATCATCGCATGTGGGTGATGGATACAGGACGTCCGCTCCTCACGGATCATTGCGTGTGGGTGCCAGATAATGGACATCTGCTCCTCGTGGATCATCGCGTGTGGGTACCGGACACAGGACGTCCGTTCCTCACAGATCATAGCGTGTTGGTGCCAGATAATGGACATCTGCTCCTCGTGTATCATCGCGTGTGGGCGATGGATACAGGACGTCCGCTCCTCACAGATCATCGCGTGTGGGTGATGGATACAGGAAGTCCGCTCCTCATGGATCATTGGGTGTGGGTGCCGGATACGCAAAGTCCGCTCCTCACAGATCATCGCGTGTGGGCGATGGATACAGGACGTCCGCTCCTCATGGATCATTGAGTGTGGGTGCCGGATACGGGAAGTCCGCTCCTCACAGATCATCGCGTGTGGGTGATGGATACAGGACGTCCGCTCCTCACGGATCATCGCGTGTGGGTGCCAGATATAGGACATCTGCTCCTCGTGGATCATCGCGTGTGGGTACCAGACACAGGACGTCCGCACCTCACAGATCATCGCGTGTGGGTGATGGATACAGGATGTCCGCTTCTCACGGATCGCTGCGTGTGGGTGCCGGATACGGGATGTTCGCTCCTCACAGATCATCGGTGTGGGTGCCGGACACAGGATGTCCGCTCCTCACAGATCATCGTGTATGGGTACCGGACCCTTGATGTCCGCTCCTCACAGATCATCGAGTGTGGGTGCTGGATACGAGACATCCGCTCCTCACGGATCATCGCCTGTGGATGCCGGAAAAGGAACGTTCACTCCTCACAGATCATCGCATGTGGGTGCTGGATAAGGGGACGTCCGCTCCTCATGGATCATTGCGTGTGGGTGCTGGATACGGGACGTCCGCTCTTCACGGGTCATAGTGTGTGGGTGCCGGACACAGGACATTCGCTCCTCACGGATCATCGTGTGTGGGTGCTGGAAACGGGACGTTCACTCCTCACAGATCATCGCATATGGGTGCTGGATATGGGGACGTTTGTTCCTCATGGATCATTGCGTGTGGGTGCCGGATATGGGACGTCCGCTCCTCACAGATCATCGCGTGTGGGTGCCGGACACAGGACGTCCGCTCCTCACAGATCATTGCGTGTGGGTGCCGGAAACGGGACGTCCGCTCCTCACAGATCATCGCGTGTGGGTGCCGGAAACGGGACGTCCTCTCCTCACAGATCATCGCATGTGGGTGCTGGATAAGGGGACATCCGCTCCTCATGGATCATTGCGTGTGGGTGCCGGACACAGGACGTCCGCTCCTCACGGATCATCGCGTGTGGGTGCCGGAAACGGGACGTTCACTCCTCACAGATCATCGCATATGGGTGCTCGATATGGGGACATTCGTTCCTCATGGATCATTGCTTGTGGGTGCCGAACACAGGACGTCCGCTCCTCACGGATCATCGCGTGTGGGTGCCAGATACAGGATAGTTACATAGTTACATAGTTTATAAGGCCGAAAAAAGACAAGTGTCCATCCAGTTCAGTCTATTTCTTGTGCACTGCAGCTATTCCGCAGCGTTGATCCAGGGGAAGGCAAAAAAAAAACATGTGGTATAGGCCAATTTTCATCATTGAGGAAAAATTCACTTCCCGACTCCAATCTGGCAGTCAGATTAAATCCCTGGATTAATTAACTATCACTAAGCATAAGATGTAATTTTATTGTTCTCAAGAAAGGCGTCCAGGCCTCTCTTGAACTCATTAAGTGAGTTGGACATCACCACTTCCTCTCCCAGAGAGTTCCAGAGTCTCACGGCTCTGACCGTACAGAATCCCCTTCTATGCTGGTGCAGGAACCTCCTTTCCTCCAGACGCATAGTGTGCCCCCTCGTCTTTGTCTCCATCCTTGGTATAAACAGGTCATGGGAGAGATCTCTGTACTGCCCCCTGATGTATTTATACATGTTTATGAGGTCTCCCCTAAGCCTTCTCTTTTCCAACGTAAATAGGCCTAATTTTGACAACCTCTCTGGGTATTCTAGTCCCTCCATTCCCGTTATTACCTTAGTCGCCCTTCTTTGTACCCTCTCTAGCTCCAATATGTCTTTCCTGAGCACCGGAGCCCAGAACTGTGCACAATATTCTAAGTGCGGCCTTACCAGCGCTTTATACAGAGGAAGAACAATGTTCTCATCATATGCCCCTATTCCTCTTCTGATGCATGCCATGACTCTATTTGCCTTCGCAGCTGCTGCCTGACACTGGGCACTCCAATTTAATTTGCTGTTAACCAAGATGCCCAGGTCCTTCTCCATGTCAGATTTCCCCAACTGTTTCCCATTTAATATGTATGGGTGACAGCTGTTTTTCTTTCCCATGTGCATGACCTTACATTTATCGGCATTGAACCCCATTTGCCATTTTTTGGCCCAACTCCCCAATTTATCTAATTCCTCCTGTAGCTGTGCCCTATCCTCATCTGTATTAACTACTTTACAAAGTTTAGTATCATCTGCAAATATTGCTATTTTACTATGCAACCCTTCCACTAGATCATTAATAAATATATTAGATAATATAGGGCCCAAGACAGACCCTTGAGGCCCCCCGCTAGTAACCCTGACACCCCCTGAGCTTACTCCATTGATAACCACCCTCTGCTTTCTATCACTCAGCCAGCTATTTACCCACTCGCACACATTATCCCCCAGACCAAGCATTCTCATTTTATAGACCAACCTTTTGTGTGGCGCGGTATCAAACGCTTTGGAGAAGTCAAGGTCTACAACATCCACTGACTCTCCCCGGTCCAGCTGTGAGCTCACCTCCTCGTAGAAGGCCATCAGGAGCGATCCCTCATGAATCCATGTTGATATGGAGTTAGACAGTTATTATCATTAAGATATTCTACAATAGCATCTCTAAGAAATCCTTCAAACAATTTACCCACCACAGACGTTAAGCTGACTGCTCTATAGTTCCCAGGGTCACTTTTAGACCCCTTTTTGAACATTGGTACCACATTTGCTTGGCGCCAGTCTAGTGGGACAGTCCCTGTCCATAAAGAGTGCTTGAATATAAGATACAGCGGCCTGTCTATCACATTACTTAATTCTTTTAGTACCCGGGGGTGTATGCCATCTGGGCCTGGTGACTTGTCTATTTTGATATTATGTCTGCTTCTCATGGATCATCGCGTGTGGGTGCCGGACACAGAACATCCACTCCTCACGGATCATCGCGAATGGGTGCCTGATACAGGACATTGCGTGTGGGTGTCGAATGCATGACGGCCACAGGACATCCACTCCTCACAGATCATCGCATGTGGGTGCCAGATACGGGACATCCACTCCTTTCGGATCATCGCATGTAGGTGCTGGACAAAAGGATGTCCGCTCCTCACAGATAATCGTATATGGGTACCAGACATGGAACGTCCGCTCCTCACAGATTATCGCGTGTGGGTGCCAGATACGGGATGTCTGCTCCTCATGGATCATCGCGTGTGGATGCCGGATACAGGACATCCGCTTCTCACGGATCATTGCGTGTGGGTGCCGGATACAGGACATACACTCCCCACGAATTATGTGTGCATGCCTGATACTAGATGTCCGCTCCTCACAGATCATTGCGTGTGGGTACGGACACAGGACATCCACTCCTCACAGATCATCGCGAGTGGGTGCCTGATACAGGACATTGCGTGTGGGTGTTGGACGCATGACAGCCACAGGACATCCACTCCTCAGAGATCATCACGTGTGGGTGCTGGACACTGCACGTCCACTCCCTACGGATCATCGCGTATGGGTGCTAGATACACTACATCCCTCCCCACGAATCATGTATGGGTGCCGGATACAGGACATCCACTCCCCAAGAATCATGTGTGGGTGCCTGATGCGGGACATTCGCTCCTCACGGATCATCGCGTGTGGGTGCCAGATACAGGACAACCCCCCCCATGAATCATTTGTGGGTGACTAGCACATGATGTCCGCTCCTCAGGGCATCCACTCCTCACAGATCATCGCGTGTGGTTGCGTGATACGGGAAGCCTGCTCCTTGCAAATCATTGCGTGTGGGTGCCTGATACGTGACGTCCACTTCTCACAGATGAGCGTGTGTGGGTGCCAGATTCTGGATGTCTGCTCCTCACGGATCATTAAGTGTGGGTTGGGTACTGGATACAGGGCATCCTCTCCTGACAGATCATCATAGTTACTTGGTACAGTTGGGAAAAAAAAAAATGTCTGTCAAGTTCAACCGAGGGATGGGAAAGGACAATCACAAGAAGCCAGGAAGAGTAGATGTACAACCACAGTGCATGGTCCAGCCCGGCTCAGATCAACATTGCAGCAAGAACAGAAAAATAAGCTGAGTGTAGTGGCTATCGCCATCTAAGAATACAACACATCCAACTAATGCTACAAATCAATGTGCAGACCTCCAAGATCATTGCTTCATGGCTGCAACTTTACTAGAAGCTCACAAAAGCTATCCTAGGAACAGGATGGTCAGGGGCTAACAGGGTGGATCATCATAGGAACAAGACCGTCAGCAGCTCACTGGGTCGTTCTTTATAGGAACGAGAGTCAGGAGTTCACGGAGCGGGTCATCATTGGAGCCGGACAGTCAGCAGCTCAGGGGTGGATCATAATAGGAGCAGGATGGTCTAGAGCTCAAGCGGTGGGTCATCATAGGACCACGATGGTCACTAATTCACAGGGTGGGTCATCATAGGAACAGGGTGGTCTGGCCTTTATGGGGTGGGGCATTATAGGAGCAGGACAGTCAGGAGCCAAGGAAGAGGGGGGGAATCACAGGAGTGGGATGGTCTGGAGCTCACAGTGTGGGTCATTATAGGAGCAGGACAGTCAGGAGCTCATGGGGTTGGGCCATGATAGGAACTGGAGTCCGGAGGTTACGCGGTGGGTCATTATAGGAGAGGGACAGTCAAAAGCTAAGGGGGCATCAAAATAGGAGCAGGATAGTCTAGAGCTCATGTGGTGGGTCAACATAGAAGTGGGATGGTTTGGATCTCAAGAGGAGGGTCATCATAGGAACAGGACAGTCAGGAGCTCACGGGGTGGGTCATATTAGGAATGGGATGGCTAGAGAGCTCATGAGGTATGTTATCATAGGAACAGGACAGGCAGGAACTCACAGGGTGAGCCATCATAGGAGCAGGATGGTGTAGAGCTCACACGGTGGGTCATCATAGGAATGGGATGGTCAGGAATTCATGGGGTAGGTCATATTAGGAACAAAACAGTCTGGGTTTCATGGGGAGGGTCGGTTAGAACTCACATGGTGGGTCATCATAGGAACCGGACAGTCAGGAGCTCACAGGGGGCCATCATAGGAGCAGGACAGTCTGGAATTCACGGGGTGGGTCATGATAGGACGACGATGTGGATCTCACACGGTGGGTCATTATATGAGGACAGTCAGGAACTCAAGCACTGGGTCATTATAGGAGCAGGACGGTACGGTGCGCCCAAGGTGAGTCACCATAGGTGCAGTACAGTTAGGAGCTCAAGGGGTAGGTCATCATAAAGTTGGGACGGTCTGAAGCTGACAGGGTTGTTCCCGATAGGAGTGGGACAGTCTGGAGTTCATTGAAACACCCATCACAGCAACTTCATGGGAGCAGTTCAGTCAGGAACTTAATGGAAAACCTATGAAAGGAAACCAGTCGGTATTTCACTGATAAGATCCATCATAAGAACGACACAATCAGAAATGAAAAGTTTGTTTTAATCATGTTGTTTAAAGGGACTCCTTCAGCACAGAATGACTGTTCACATTAAGTCCCGCCACTCAGTGCTTCATGGCGGCCAATCCTTTCCATACACCTTCCCTCCTGCTTGGTTTCCCTCTATCTCCACCCTTCTCTGGCTCTATGAAACCAGAACTGTCAATCAAAAAAGCACGGGTGGGGGTAGGTTGGTTGAGGGAAAACAAGCAGGTGGGAAGGTGTCTATAAATTATTGGCTGCCGTGAAGCACCGAGCGCCTGTACTTGGTTTGAACAGTTATTCTGTGCTGTCAGAGCCCCATTTAAGTTAGAATAGTACCTAATGATCCACCTAGGATCGGTCCAGCACAGGAACAACAGCAATCACTAAACTAGAGAGGCCACACAGGCCTGCGTGTCATAAAATAAATCACATCTTATACGTACAGACTATTCACAAGTCTGGAAGCTTCGGGCAGGCACAGCGTTTCACTTCAATTCTGGATGCTCCGAAACCTGGACTGTGCTTGATAAAGTCTTTTCATGTTCACGGAGGCCGATTACATGGAGGCTGTGGCTGATTATGGAACAATTCAAACCCCAGAGGAATTCCAGGATGGAGCCTTTCAGAAGTTCTTCCATTGGTATAAACTCCAGGACCTGCTGGGGAGAACCCGAGCTCACCAACTGGTCCACCAGCTGCTGTAACTGGTGAAGGAGCTGGAGAATAGGACTGGGAAGAGGCTGGTAACCACAGCACAGGAGTACAGCACTATTCCCATGGGTAAGATGGCCAATGGGACAAGAGAAGCTGATGACATGGAAGCAATGCCACAAGATGTACACAATACCAGCAGTAAAGCGGGTGAACGATGACAGAAGTGGTAGGAGGAAGGAGTCACCCGCCTGTAACTGCTGAAAAGCCTGAAGAATCAAGGAGATGAGCTGCTGCTGGTAGACTGGGTGCCCATCATGAAGGACGGAGATGGGTAGCTGCAGAGGTGCACATTCTAGAAATCCTGAAGACAACTGTCTTTGGTGAAGAACCTCAAAGACCGAATATGCCCCACAAACCAATATGTGATGCCCATCCTCTGCCAGCTCCAACAATGACAAAACTACATCTCCTGCCGACTGAACGGGACAGGAAGGGCATGAGAACGGAGCCAGGGAGGTGATGGGGCCTCCTTCAGAACAACCCTTGATCGTTTCGTTAAATTTATTGAGCAGTTCACAGTCACAGAACGAGGAGCTCTGGATCCTTGAGAGCCGCTGCCCCTGGAGGAAGTACCAGTCTTCATGTTTTAGCTGACTGCTGGAGCCTTCCAGTAAGCAACCTCTACCCAGGTTACCGGCCACATGTTCCTCCAAGAAAGAGGTGAAGTATCCCTGAGCAACCTTCTCCTTCCATGTCAGAGCTTCCTGCAGCTTCCTCTCATTGAAGGTATCTGTGCGGCGGTTACGACTTCCCACCCAGTGCGTATTAAAGCTGCACCCCACCCGCGGCTTCCGTACCAACCAATTCTTCCTAGCAATGTATTTGATCTGGAACCTCTGCATGTAATAGGAGATAGCAGACTCGCGCAGGAAATCCAGGTGCAGCTTGTCCTCCGAGCCCATATCTGAGAAAAGTTTCAGGTTGTCCAGGATGGTTTGTGTCTGATGCCTATAAAAAAAAGTGCAGCAATCAAAATGGCACTGCAGGAATGACTCCGGGAGGAACTGATGAGAGAACAAGGATTGCAGTCCCACCTCAGCCCCAAAATGTGCTATCATTTTCTTAAGATGCCCTTGGATGCCCTCTTTACCCAAGTAGCTCAAGCACACCACATATACCTCAGAGTTGCCTGCCTTGCTGGTGCCAGGTTTTATGATGTGGACTGTCTGGAAGCAGCAGTTTAGAAGATACATGAGATTAACAGAAGAATGCTGAAATAGAGTGAACATCTTCAAGACAAAGGATCCTCCAAGCCCGAGGGTGGCCAGACAAGTAACCACCTCACAGTAGTGCAAAGGATAGACTAGCGTCTCCTGCTCTCCAGGGTTCCCTTGACAGTCAAAACTGCCATCTGCAGTGACCAGGTGTACAGAAGACATGTTACTGATGAACTTCTGTAACCCCTCCAAGTGCCTGGTGCTCATGATGTCCCCAGTGTTGTCTGGGCCAAAGTACCACCAGGGTAAGGTATTGGCAATCAGGCGGTCATCAGCAATCATCACAAGACCATCGTTGGCCTCGTAGTATGGGTTTAGTGTGTTCGCCACCCAGTTCCAGTCACAACGCTCAACCTGGGTTTTCATGTAGTGGTTGAGGCTGGAGACGAAGGCCCCGGGGGCCTCACACAAGTGTAGGGTGTTAAGCTCATAGCTCCACAACGCCGTGTTGGGTAGCAGGGAGTATGAGCATAAAATCTCATGAAACTTGCACCAGGCCTGAGTGCAGAGCTCAGCGTTGGCCTGTCTCCGCACCTCAGGCACTATTCTCCCAGCCTTGTTTGTGAAGGACGTGTGTTGGTGCCAGGCGTCCAGCTTCTTATCACTCAGAAGGTTCTTCACCTCATTCAGAGACTCCTTCAGGGCCAGGAAGCGACTGAACTCCTTATGGTCAGAGCTCAGGATCTCTGAGGCTGCGGGCAGATGCCAGTCTCTCTGCTTGTCGTAGGTGAAGCGCTTCTCAAACAGATTCTGGATCTCTGTAGGGAAACCACAGCTGGACATTGTGCCCGGCGGCCTGTGAAAAACAGGAGCTAGTTACCAAACACACCCAGCAGGTCCTGCCACAGCCACGACGGCTGGCCTCCACCCACACACCTGACCCAAAGCGTATGCCCCACTCCTCCTCTGTACACAGCGCCTAACCCCAGCTCCTCCTCCTCCTTTATACACAGCGCCTAACCCCAGCTCCTCCTCCTCCTTTATACACAGCGCCTAACCCCAGCTCCTCCTCCTCCTTTATACACAGCGCCTAACCCCCGCTCCTCCTCCTCCTTTATACACAGCGCCTAACCCCCGCTCCTCCTCCTCCTTTATACACAGCGCCTAACCCCCGCTCCTCCTCCTCCTTTATACACAGCGCCTAACCCCCGCTCCTCCTCCTCCTTTATACACAGCGCCTAACCCCCGCTCCTCCTCCTCCTTTATACACAGCGCCTAACCCCCGCTCCTCCTCCTTTATACACAGCGCCTAACCCCCGCTCCTCCTCCTTTATACACAGCGCCTAACCCCCGCTCCTCCTCCTTTATACATCGCCCAACCCCCGCTCCTCCTCCTTTATACATCGCCCAACCCCCGCTCCTCCTCCTCCTTTATACACAGTGCCTAACCCCAGCTCCTCCTTTATACACAGCGCCTAACCCCAGCTCCTCCTCCTTTATACACAGCGCCTAACCCCAGCTCCTCCTCCTCCTTTATACACAACGCCTAACCCCCGCTCCTCCTTTATACACAGCGCCTAACCCCCGCTCCTCCTTTATACACAGCGCCTAACCCCCCGCTCCTCCTTTATACACAGCGCCTAACCCCCCGCTCCTCCTTTATACACAGCGCCTAACCCCCCGCTCCTCCTTTATACACAGCGCCTAACCCCCCGCTCCTCCTTTATACACAGCGCCTAACCCCCCGCTCCTCCTTCTCCTTTATACACAGCGCCTAACCCCCCGCTCCTCCTTCTCCTTTATACACAGCGCCTAACCCCCCGCTCCTCCTTCTCCTTTATACACAGTGCCGTACCCCGCTCCTCCTCTATACACAGTGCTGTACCCTGCTCCTCCTCCTCTATACACAGTGCTGTACCCTGCTCCTCCTCTATACACAGTGCTGTACCCCATTCCTCCTCCTCTATACAGTGCTGTACCCCGCTCCTCCTCCTCTATACACAGTGCTGTACCCCGCTCCTCCTCCTCTATACACAGTGCTGTACACCGCTCCTCCTCCTCTATACACAGTGCTGTACCCCGCTCCTCCTGCTCTATACACAGTGCTGTACCCCGCTCCTCCTTCTCTTCTATACACAGTGCTGTACCCTGCTGCTCCTCCTCTATACACAGTTCTGTACCCCGCTGCTCCTCCTCTATACACAGTGCTGTACCCCGCTCTTCCTCCTCTATACACAGTGCTGTACTCCGCTCCTCCTCCTCTATACACAGTGCTGTACCCCGCTCCTCCTCCTCTATACACAGTGCTGTACCCCGCTCCTCCTCCTCTATACACAGTGCTGTACCCCGCTCCTCCTCCTCTATACACAGTGCTGTACCCCGCTCCTCCTCCTCTATACACAGTGCTGTACCCCGCTCCTCCTCCTCTATACACAGTGCTGTACCCCGCTCCTCCTCCTCTATACACCGTGCTGTACCCCGCTCCTCCTCCTCTATACACCGTGCTGTACCCCGCTCCTCCTCCTCTATACACCGTGCTGTACCCCGCTCCTCCTTCTCTTCTATACACAGTGCTGTACCCTGCTGCTCCTCCTCTATACAGTGCTGTACCCCGCTCCTCCTCCTCTATACACAGTGCTGTACCCCGCTCCTCCTTCTCTTCTATACACAGTGCTGTACCCCGCTCCTCCTCCTCTATACACAGTGCTGTACCCCGCTCCTCCTTCTCTTCTATACACAGTGCTGTACCCTGCTGCTCCTCCTCTATACACAGTGCTGTACCCCGCTCCTCCTCTTCTATACACAGTGCTGTACCCCGCTCCTCCTTCTCTTCTATACACAGTGCTGTACCCCACTCCTCCTCCTCTATACACAGTGCTGTACCCCGCTCCTCCTTCTCTTCTATACACAGTGCTGTACCCCGCTCCTCCTCCTCTATACACAGTGCTGTACCCCGCTCCTCCTTCTCTTCTATACACAGTACTGTACCCTGCTCCTCCTCCTCTATACACAGTGCTGTACCCTGCTCCTCCTCCTCTATACACAGTGCTGTACCCCGCTCCTCCTTCTCTTCTATACACAGTACTGTACCCTGCTCCTCCTCCTCTATACACAGTGCTGTACCCTGCTCCTCCTCCTCTATACACAGTGCTGTACACCGCTCCTCCTCCTCTATACACAGTGCTGTACCCCGCTCCTCCTCCTCTATACACAGTGCTGTACCCCGCTCCTCCTTCTCTTCTATACAGTGCTGTACCCCGCTCCTCCTTCTCTTCTATACAGTGCTGTACCCCGCTCCTCCTCCTCTATACACAGTGCTGTACCCCGCTCCTCCTTCTCTTCTATACACAGTGCTGTACCCCGCTCCTCCTTCTCTTCTATACACAGTGCTGTACCCTGCTCCTCCTCCTCTATACACAGTGCTGTACCCCGCTCCTCCTCTATACACAGTGCTGTACCCCGCTCCTCCTTCTCTTCTATACACAGTGCTGTACCCTGCTCCTCCTCCTCTATACACAGTGCTGTACCCCGCTCCTCCTTCTCTTCTATACACAGTGCTGTACCCCGCTCCTCCTTCTCTTCTATACACAGTGCTGTACCCCGCTCCTCCTCCTCTATACACAGTGCTGTACCCCGCTCCTCCTCCTCTATACACAGTGCTGTACCCCGCTCCTCCTTCTCTTCTATACACAGTGCTGTACCCCGCTCCTCCTCCTCTATACACAGTGCTGTACCCCGCTCCTCCTTCTCTTCTATACACAGTGCTGTACCCTGCTCCTCCTCCTCTATACACAGTGCTGTACCCTGCTCCTCCTCCTCTATACACAGTGCTGTACCCCGCTCCTCCTCCTCTATACACAGTGCTGTACCCCGCTCCTCCTCTATACACAGTGCTGTACCCCGCTCCTCCTTCTCTTCTATACAGTGCTGTACCCCGCTCCTCCTTCTCTTCTATACAGTGCTGTACCCCGCTCCTCCTCCTCTATACACAGTGCTGTACCCCGCTCCTCCTTCTCTTCTATACACAGAGCTGTACCCCGCTCCTCCTTCTCTTCTATACACATTGCTGTACCCCGCTCCTCCTCTATACACAGTGCTGTACCTCGCTCCTCCTCCTCTTCTATACACAGTGCTGTACCCCGCTCCTCCTCCTCTATACACAGTGCTGTACCCCGCTCCTCCTCTTCTATACACAGTGCTGTACCCTGCTCCTCCTCCTCCTCTATACACAGTGCTGTACCCTGCTCCTCCTCTATACACAGTGCTGTACCCCGCTCCTCCTTCTCTTCTATACACAGTGCTGTACCCCGCTCCTCCTCCTCTATACACAGTGCTGTACCCTGCTCCTCCTCCTCTATACACAGTGCTGTACCCCGCTCCTCCTCTATACACAGTGCTGTACCCCGCTCCTCCTTCTCTTCTATACACAGTGCTGTACCCCGCTCCTCCTCCTCTATACACAGTGCTGTACCCCGCTCCTCCTCCTCTATACACAGTGCTGTACCCCGCTCCTCCTTCTCTTCTATACAGTGCTGTACCCTGCTGCTCCTGCTCTATACACAGTGCTGTACCCCGCTCCTCCTCCTCTATACACAGTGCTGTACCCCGCTCCTCCTTCTCTTCTATACACAGTGCTGTACCCTGCTCCTCCTCCTCTATACACAGTGCTGTACCCCGCTCCTCCTCCTCTATACACAGTGCTGTACCCCGCTCCTCCTCCTCTATACACAGTGCTGTACCCCGCTCCTCCTTCTCTTCTATACACAGTGCTGTACCCCGCTCCTCCTCCTCTATACACAGTGCTGTACCCCGCTCCTCCTTCTCTTCTATACACAGTGCTGTACCCTGCTCCTCCTCCTCTATACACAGTGCTGTACCCTGCTCCTCCTCCTCTATACACAGTGCTGTACCCCGCTCCTCCTCCTCTATACACAGTGCTGTACCCCGCTCCTCCTCTATACACAGTGCTGTACCCCGCTCCTCCTTCTCTTCTATACAGTGCTGTACCCCGCTCCTCCTTCTCTTCTATACAGTGCTGTACCCCGCTCCTCCTCCTCTATACACAGTGCTGTACCCCGCTCCTCCTTCTCTTCTATACACAGAGCTGTACCCCGCTCCTCCTTCTCTTCTATACACATTGCTGTACCCCGCTCCTCCTCTATACACAGTGCTGTACCCCGCTCCTCCTCCTCTTCTATACACAGTGCTGTACCCCGCTCCTCCTCCTCTATACACAGTGCTGTACCCTGCTCCTCCTCCTCCTCTATACACAGTGCTGTACCCTGCTCCTCCTCCTCTTCTATACACAGTGCTGTACCCCGCTCCTCCTCCTCTATACACAGTGCTGTACCCTGCTCCTCCTCCTCTATACACAGTGCTGTACCCCGCTCCTCCTCTATACACAGTGCTGTACCCCGCTCCTCCTTCTCTTCTATACACAGTGCTGTACCCCGCTCCTCCTCCTCTATACACAGTGCTGTACCCCGCTCCTCCTTCTCTTCTATACAGTGCTGTACCCTGCTGCTCCTGCTCTATACACAGTGCTGTACCCCGCTCCTCCTCCTCTATACACAGTGCTGTACCCCGCTCCTCCTTCTCTTCTATACACAGTGCTGTACCCTGCTCCTCCTCCTCTATACACAGTGCTGTACCCCGCTCCTCCTCCTCTATACACAGTGCTGTACCCCGCTCCTCCTCCTCTATACACAGTGCTGTACCCCGCTCCTCCTCCTCTATACACAGTGCTGTACCCCGCTCCTCCTCCTCTATACACAGTGCTGTACCCCGCTCCTCCTCCTCTATACACAGTGCTGTACCCCGCTCCTCCTCCTCTATACACAGTGCTGTACCCCGCTCCTCCTCCTCTATACACAGTGCTGTACCCCGATCCTCCTCCTCTATACACAGTGCTGTACCCCGATCCTCCTCCTCTATACACAGTGCTGTACCCCGATCCTCCTCCTCTATACAGTGCTGTACCCCGCTCCTCCTCCTCTATACACAGTGCTGTACCCCGCTCCTCCTCCTCCTCTATACACAGTGCTGTATACCGCTCCTCCTCTATACACAGTGCTGTACCCCCGCTCCTCCTCCTCTATACACAGTGCTGTACACCGCTCCTCCTTCTCTTCTATACACAGTGCTGTACCCTGCTCCTCCTCCTCTATACACAGTGCTGTACACCGCTCCTCCTCCTCTATACAGTGCTGTACACCGCTCCTCCTCCTCTATACACAGTGCTGTACCCCGCTCCTCCTTCTCTTCTATACACAGTACTGTACCCTGCTGCTCCTGCTCTATACACAGTGCTGTACCCCGCACATCCTTCTCTATACACAGTGCTGTACCCTGCTGCTCCTGCTCTATACACAGTGCTGTACCCCGCTCCTCCTCCTCTATACACAGTGCTGTACCCTGCTGCTCCTGCTCTATACACAGTGCTGTACCCCGCTCCTCCTCCTCTATACACAGTGCTGTACCCTGCTCCTCCTCCTCTATACACAGTACTGTACCCTGCTGCTCCTGCTCTATACACAGTGCTGTACCCCACACCTCCTTCTCTATACACAGTGCTGTACACTGCTGCTCCTGCTCTATACACAGTGCTGTACACCGCTCCTCCTCTTCTATACACAGTGCTGTACCCCGCTCCTCCTCCTCCTCTATACAGTGTTGTACCCCGCTCCTCCTTCTCTTCTATACACAGTGCTGTACCCTGATGCTCCTGCTCTATACACAGTGCTGTACCCCGCTCCTCCTCCTCCTCTATACACAGTGCTGTACCCTGCTCCTCCTCCTCTATACACAGTGCTGTACCCCGCTCCTCCTCCTCTATACACAGTGCTGTGCCCTGCTCCGCCTCCTCTATACACAGTGCTGTACCCCGCTCCTCCTCCTCTATACACAGTGCTGTACCCGTTCCTCCTTCTCTTCTATACACAGTGCTGTGCCCTGCTCCTCCTCCTCCTCTATACAGTGCTGTACCCCGCTCCTCCTTCTCTTCTATACACAGTGCTGTACCCCGCTCCTCCTCCTCCTCCTTTATACACAGTGCTGTACCCCGCTCCTCCTTCTCTTCTATACACAGTGCTGTACCCCGCTCCTCCTTCTCTTCTATACACAGTGCTGTACCCTGCTGCTCCTGCTCTATACACAGTGCTGTACCCTGCTGCTCCTGCTCTATACACAGTGCTGTACCCCGCTCCTCCTTCTCTTCTATACACAGTGCTGTACCCCGCTCCTCCTCCTCCTCTATACACAGTGCTGTACCCCGCTCCTCCTCTATACACAGTGCTGTACCCTGCTGCTCCTGCTCTATACACAGTGCTGTACCCTGCTCCTCCTCCTCTATACACAGTGCTGTACCCCGCTCCTCCTCTATACACAGTGCTGTACCCCGCTCCTCCTTCTCTTCTATACACAGTGCTGTACCCTGATGCTCCTGCTCTATACACAGTGCTGTACCCCGCTCCTCCTCCTCCTCTATACACAGTGCTGTACCCCGCTCCTCCTCCTCTATACACAGTGCTGGACCCCGCTCCTCCTCCTCCTCCTCTATACACAGTGCTGTACCCCGCTCCTCCTCCTCTATACACAGTGCTGTACCCCGCTCCTCCTCCTCTATACACAGTGCTGGACCCCGCTCCTCCTCCTCCTCTATACACAGTGCTGTACCCCGCTCCTTCTCTTCTATACACAGTGCTGTACCCCGCTCCTCCTCCTCCTCTATACACAGTGTTGTACCCCGCTCCTCCTTCTCTTCTATACACAGTGCTGTACCCCGCTCCTCCTTCTCTTCTATACACAGTGCTGTACCCCGCTCCTCCTTCTCTTCTATACACAGTGCTGTACCCCGCTCCTCCTTCTCTTCTATACACAGTGCTGTACCCCGCTCCTCCTCTATACACAGTGCTGTACCCCGCTCCTCCTTCTCTTCTATACACAGTGCTGTACCCCGCTCCTCCTTCTCTTCTATACACAGTGTTGTACCCCGCTCCTCCTCCTCCTCTATACACAGTGCTGTACCCCGCTCCTCCTTCTCTTCTATACACAGTGCTGTACCCCGCTCCTCCTTCTCTTCTATACACAGTGCTGTACCCCGCTCCTCCTCTATACACAGTGCTGTACCCCGCTCCTCCTTCTCTTCTATACACAGTGCTGTACCCCGCTCCTCCTTCTCTTCTATACACAGTGCTGTACCCCGCTCCTCCTTCTCCTCTATACACAGTGCTGTACCCTGATGCTCCTGCTCTATACACAGTGCTGTACCCCGCTCCTCCTCCTCTTCTATACACAGTGCTGTACCCCGCTCCTCCTCCTCCTCTATACACAGTGCTGTTCCCCGCTCCTCCTTCTCTTCTATACACAGTGCTGTACCCTGATGCTCCTGCTCTATACACAGTGCTGTACCCCGCTCCTCCTCCGGATACAGCCGGTATTTCCAGCTTCTCTTCGGGTCTTTACCTTTTTCCTGATCTTCGGTTGATACCGGAAGTAACAACCAGTAGTCACGTGACGCGCACGCCTATTTAATCATGTGACTGCTGCCGTCTCCATAGTAACTGCCGCCCTGAGGAGGAGGAGGAGGAGGAGGAGGAGCACTGAGAGACCATGTATCCCCTTACTACTACTGCCCCCATCATCCGCACCAGTGTCTAGAGATTCATGGATGACTACTGCCCTCATCGTCCACTATCAGGGATGACTACTGCCCTCATCGTCCACTATCAGGGATGCCTACTGCCCTCATCGTCCACTATCAGGGATGCCTACTGCCCTCATCGTCCACTATCAGGGATGCCTACTGCCCTCATCGTCCACTATCAGGGATGCCTACTGCCCTCATCGTCCACTATCAGGGATGCCTACTTCCCTCATCGTCCACTATCAGGGATGCCTACTGCCCTCATCGTCCACTATCAGGGATGCCTACTGCCCTCATCGTCCACTGTCAGGGATGCCTACTGCCCTCATCGTCCACTGTCAGGGATGACTACTGCCCTCATCGTCCACTGTCAGGGATGACTACTGCCCTCATCGTCCACTGTCAGGGATGACTACTGCCCTCATCGTCCACTATCAGGGATGCCTACTGCCCTCATCGTCCACTGTCAGGGATGCCTACTGCCCTCATCGTCCACTGTCAGGGATGACTACTGCCCTCATCGTCCACTATCAGGGATGCCTACTGCCCTCATCGTCCACTATCAGGGATGCCTACTGCCCTCATCGTCCACTGTCAGGGATGCCTACTGCCCTCATCGTCCACTGTCAGGGATGACTACTGCCCTCATCGTCCACTGTCAGGGATGACTACTGCCCTCATCGTCCACTGTCAGGGATGACTACTGCCCTCATCGTCCACTGTCAGGGATGACTACTGCCCTCATCGTCCACTGTCAGGGATGACTACTGCCCTCATCGTCCACTATCAGGGATGACTACTGCCCTCATCGTCCACTATCAGGGATGACTACTTCCTCTTCAATTTTTTCTGGACAACTTATCAGGAAATCCAGAGGCCTAACACCGTCTAGCCGCAGCACAAGCTGCAGAATCATGCGGACCCCAATTCGGGGACGAGTCTATCAGCAGCAGATGAAGCCCCCGCGACAACCGTGACAGAGCGGTGCGCTGACACCATGGGACGCTGGAGCCGGGGACTCGTTCTGCTTTTATGGGGCGTCTGTCAGTGATCGTCCTCCTGAGCCGTCCTGTGGTCACAGATCCTGGAGGGCTGACTACAGGGACACCCTGATATCTGCGTCCCGAGGGATTACTCCAGAGACTTCCACGTTTATATGTAAATGAGCTGTTAAGATCTCAGGGCGGGGCATAGATCTCCTAAGACTCCGCCTCCAGAGTTTAGTGTAAATGACGTGCGTCACCAGTGTGAGACATGTAATGACCGACAGTTGCTCCCTTGATCTACATGTCATTGAGGATCAGTCTAGATGCCAAGAGGGGTGGAGAAGGGGTTAACCCTGCACTGCCTGGGCCAAGGGGCCGGTGATTAGATGAAGCCAGAAACTAATATAGATCAGGTGCGGTTTATTGTCAGCGCGACTCACATCCACACTACACATAAACCTGATCTAGTAATGTCTAATCAGCGGCTCCTTACTCAGATAACACCCTATGGCGCAACCCCCATCATCATCAGTGGCGATCAGTCCGACAACCCCCATCATCATCAGTGGGGATCAGTCCGACAACCCCCATCATCATCAGTGGGGATCAGTCCGACAACCCTCATCATCATCAGTGGGGATCAGTCCGACAACCCCCATAATCATCAGTGGGGATCAGTCCGACAACCCCCATCATCATCAGTGGGGATCAGTCCGACAACCCCCATAATCATCAGTGGAGAGGTCGGGCTCTCCAGGACCACGGTGCTGTGCCAGGGCTGGTGGCTGGAGAGGCTGTGCGTCGTCGGTGTGCTACGTTGTGTGTTCGCAGACGACTGCACTTGGTTATTTTGGGTGTCGGTAAAGTTACAGACTATGGTGACCCTGCTGCCATGTGACTGGGGTGACCCTTCTGCCAAGTGACTGGGGTGACCCTGCTGCTATGTGACTGGGGTGACCCTGCTGCTATGTGACTGGGGTGACCCTGCTGCCATGTGACTGGGGTGACCCTGCTGCCATGTGACTGAGGTGACCCTGCTGCCAAGTGACTGTGGTGACCCTGCTGCTATGTGACTGGGGTGACCCTGCTGCTATGTGACTGGGGTGACCCTGCTGCCATGTGACTGGGGTGACCGTGCTGCCATGTGACTGGGGTGACCCTGCTGCCATGTGACTGGGGTGACCCTGCTGCCAAGTGACTGGGGTGACCCTGCTGCTATGTGACTGGGGTGACCCTGCTGCCATGTGACTGGGGTGACCCTGCTGCCATGTGACTGGGGTGACCCTGCTGCCATGTGACTGGGGTGACCCTGCTGCTATGTGACTGGGGTGACCGTGCTGCCATGTGACTGGGGTGACCCTGCTGCCATGTGACTGGGGTGACCGTGCTGCCATGTGACTGGGGTGACCGTGCTGCCATGTGACTGGGGTGACCCTGCTGCCATGTGACTGGGGTGACCCTGCTGCCATGTGCCTGGGGTGACCCTGCTGCCATGTGACTGCGGTGACCCTGCTGCCATGTGACTGGCGTGACCCTGCTGCCATGTGACTGGCGTGACCCTGCTGCCATGTGACTGGGGTGACCCTGCTGCCATGTGACTGGGGTGACCCTGCTGCTATGTGACTAGGGTGACCCTGCTGCTATGTGACTGGGGTGACCCTGCTGCCATGTGACTGGGGTGACCCTGCTGCCACGTACCGGTGTCTCCCGGGGGCGCTCCACTGCTCTCAGAGCCTCCTCGCATGGTTATCAGTTACATCTAATACTATAGATTCTGGGTGTTACCAGTATGGCCGCCATTACACGAGACACGGTCTCCCCACCTGCCCAGGACGTTTAGTGTGATCCCTGATACACGATGGATGTGGCCCCGACCCCACAATAACTGGCTGAGCCCCCCGGATGCAGGAGCTGCTCTCTCCTCAGGGCCTCACACCCGCACCGCTCATCTGTAGGGTCACACATTACCGCCCCTTTCTACAGCCCTACACCCTGGGAGATGAGCGTTTGCTGCGTGGTCTGATGGCCCGATTCTCCATAGCTGTGGCCGTCTCCACTTGACTACAAATCTGTGGGTAAAAGAACCACAAGAAGCCCGGATACAACCGAGGTGAGCGCTGCTCCGGCCTGACGTGTGAGAAGATGGTGCTGTCGGGAAAAGGAGAGTGGTGTCATGGGTGTGTCAGGGTTGACATACAGTCATACGGTGTCCAGCTGTAGAAGGTTGCTGCGTTTGGCCTTACAAACATCTCCCTGATCCTTTTATGATTCCTCTCTCTTTAGGACCCAGCGGAGATCCTCACCTTGCTTGGGGATTATACCTTTCCCTTTAGGACCCAGCGGTGATCCTCACCTTTCTGCTGTTAATTAGCACTTCTTGCTGTGTCCTTAAATACCCTCAGATCCTCAGAGAGTTGCTGTTGATGGTGTGTTATACCTATTCAGGCCGGCGATTCTAGTAGTCGACTAGAATTACCTTGGAGTTCCTTCGTGGATTGTTGCCGTGCTTTCTCCAGTGTCATCTTGGAGCTAAGTGTATTCCCCTGTTTGTTCCCCTGTGTGTACTTTAGCTTGTAGTGGGGCTGATTTAGTGCTCTCCCCTCCCCCTCCCTACCTAGGGCCTAGCCTTAGGGTCAGCTAGGGCCAGGTTTTCTGCTCGGCGGTAGGTGCGGAACCTATTTAGGGGGTCTATAGGGGAGTCAGGGTTTGTCATTAGCTCTTTTTAAGGGTCTCCACTCTCCCTTTCCCTAGTTGTAGGGCTCCCTCCCCTTTTCCTGTCGTTATACGCTGGGTTCTCCCCATACCTAGCGTGACAAGTGATGAGAGAGGAGATTCTGTGTGCATGGCTCCAGCTGTGCCGTCCGAGAACATGGCCGAGGAGCACCGAGATGTCAGGGGTCCTGCACGGCACTGACACTGATCCTAACAGGACTTGTCCAGAGACCCTGTGGTATGTGCAGCACCTATGAGTCCAGAGTACAGGTCTACATGTGAGGCCACGTCACCCCTCCTGAGACCACCCAGTCATGGAGAAATTCTGCACTTATTGTCTCCTGCAGAGCAAGAAAGGTGAGAAGACGACGGAGCCGAGACATCTGAGAGGCCGCAGGAAAGCAGAGCTGACCGCACATCCATTATACATTGCGGCAGACGCAGATGAGCAGACTGATGGGCGGCAACATCTCCTCACCACTAAACACTGCGGGTAGTACGAGGGGCGACCCATATACTCTGGACTTACTGTATGTGCACAGCAGAATCGTGAGTTCCGCTCTGGAGTATAATACAGGATGTAACTCAGGATCAGTAATGTATATACACAGTGACTGCACCAGCAGAATAGTGAGTGCAGCTCTGGAGTATAATACAGGATGTAACTCAGGATCAGTAATGTAATGTATGTACACAGTGACTGCACCAGCAGAATAGTGAGTGCAGCTCTGGAGTATAATACAGGATGTGACTTAGGATCAGTAATGTAATGTATGTACACAGTGACTGCTCCAGCAGAATAGTGAGTGCAGCTCTGGAGTATAATACAGGATGTGACATAGGATCAGTAATGTAATGTATGTACACAGTGACTGCACCACCAGAATAGTGAGTGCAGCTCTGGAGTATAATACAGGATGTGACTTAGGATCAGTAATGTATGTACACAGTTACTGCACCATAGAATAAGATAGGCTGCACTGTACCAACCCTGGTCCACCCTATAGGCAGTTGGCGCACGTGGTTCATGGACTCACTGTGCCACGGGGCCGGGCTTACCTAGGAGGGGTGTAGCTAAACGGCTACCATTTGTTCTTTGGAGCTCCTGATGGTGGAGTCGGGCGGTACAACTCCTAGGCAGTCCCCAGTACTGCAGCTGCTGATCCTGGGGTTCAGGTACGCAGACATGGATAGGGCTGTGTTCAGACTAATAGGTTGTGGATCCTCTGCAGAATGATCACTGACATGGACTAGGGCTATTTTCAGACTACTACTGTAGGTTCAGGGTCCACTGCAGAACTGTTACTGACACGGAGACTCAGACAGGGTTGATTCGAAGACTCGTTGTAGCAGTGCGGATATGCGGAATACTCGGATAGGCACATGCTCAGACATACAGGTCTCAGATACTGATTCAGGGACTGGCCGCAAATGGACTGGGGGGCAAGGTTCAGGAACCGGCCGCATTAGGACCAGGAACTTTGGGTTCACGACACTGGCCACACCTGGACCAGGAGATCTCACATCTCACTAGGAGACCATCTCACTTACTAATGATTCACTGTGTTGCTTGGCACTTCCCTACAGGGGACGGTGCCTTATATACAAGATGCCTTCCAGCAATTTGGTTTCTTGACCATGGAGTGAATTACCTGTATGATGGACGCCTTGCTAGATATGGGTTGCATCTTATGAAAACAGGAAAACATATTTGGTGGACGCCCTGCTACACTCATCAGGAGAGCTTTAAACTAGAGCAATATGGGTTTGGAAATGAACAGCCAAGAAAATGTATGCAGCTAATGAATTCTTTTCAGAACCCTGCTATTAGAAGTGGAAATAAAGAACAAAAACAACAAATTCTGAATTAACATAGAGGAGCAAGAGAAGCTGGCTACAAACTAAACTGTGTCTATACAAATAAATGCACAGAGAATGGGAAACAAGGAGAATTGGAGCTGCTAACAGAGGAAGAGAGATATGATGGCATAGGCATCACTGAAACGTGGTGGGGTGATACACATGATGGGAATACAACCCTTGAAGGCTACAACTTATTTATTATAAATAGGCTTAACAAGAGAGGAGGAGGTGTCGCATTGTATGTTAGGAAAGTGTATGTCTCTACAGAGATCCAAGCTTCAGAGAATGGTAGCTCTGTAGAAACTGTTTGGGCAAGAATACAAGGAGAGAAGAACAGAAAGGACACTATTGTAGGTGTTTACTATAGGCCACTTGGACAGACTGAAGATATGGATGAACTCTTTTTACATCAGATTTCTTTGTTTTCAAAAAAGTACGACATAGTAATCATGGGAGATTTTAACTATCCAGATATTTGTTGGGAATCTCTCTCAGGCAAAAGTAATGGGTCCAGAAAATTCTTATCTTCTCTCACTGACAACTTTATCTTTCCAAGGGTAGAAGAGAGAACAAGAGGATCTGCCATCTTGGACCTAATTCTTACCAACAGGGAGAAAATGGTTGAGAAAGTAAAGGTGGCTGGGAATTTAAGAGCCAGCGATTATGCTATCCTCTAATTTTGGATTGCAAGAGGAGGAAGACGTGCGAGGAGGAATACTTTAAGGTTGGACTTCAGAAAGGCAGATTTTAATAGACTCAGAAAGAGGTTAGGAAAGGTCTAATGGCTGGATGTTCTAAAGGACCGAAATGGCCAAGAAGAATGGGAGATTTTGCTAAATGAAATTGTCACTGCAGAATCCGTAACAATCCCGAAAAGAAGGAAAAATTGGAAGCATTTAAAAAGACTAGGATGGAAGAACACAGAACTTAAACACTTGTTAAAAAGGAAAAAAAGAAATGAATATGAAATAGAAAGAGTGGGGAATATCTAAAGAAGAATATAATGCTGTCTGCAGTGCAAGCTTTAGAAGAGCTAAAGCCAGTAATGAAGTGAGACTTGCAAGGGAGACCAAAAGCAATAAATAAAGGATTTTGTGGGTATGCCAAAAGCAAAAGAAAAGTCAACGATGCTATAGGATTTTTACAGGATGAAAAAGGTGAAGTTGTCAAAAATGATGCTGAGTGTAACATACCTGGCGGCGTCCTTGCATGGTGGTCCATCTCCCACTGTGCAAGAGCGCGCACTTGATCTCCAGTCCAGAATGTCTCTCTGGCTTCCCTCCATGCTGTCTGTTTGTGTCTGTTTCTGCTGCTTAAGGGCGGCGCCCGATCACTTCCTGCTTTTTGTACCTGCTGTGGGTCACACCCCTTGTGCGTCCTCAGCCTATTGCTGTCTGTCACCTGGTATATAGCTCAGCTGCTCCAATCAATCCCTGCCTGAGCATAGTGTTTCATTCAGTGTGTGCTTGCACTCTGAAGGTGCCAGGTCCCGTTCTGTGTTCTCTTGTCTGCCTATCTGGAGGCTGTATTTCCAGGCCTGTCTGAACACGCTCCTAGCCTGTTCCTCTCGCCTTCTAGGGGCCGATTACCTAGACCCGCTCCTGTATCTTGTCTGTCCTGTCTGAACACGCTCCTAGCCTGTTCCTCCCGCCTTCTAGGGGCCGATTACCTAGACCCGCTCCTGTATCTTGTCTGTCCTGTCTGAACACGCTCCTTGCCTGTTCGTCCTGCCTCTCTGGGGGCCGTATTCCCAGACCCGCTCCTGTATCCCTCTGCAGTGTCGGTCTCCTCCGTACACTCAGTTCCAGTCAGAACTCTCTCCTATCCTTTACCTGTTTTGCCTCTATGTCCGTTCCCTTCCTTTTTCTGCAGAGTCTGAACTCGCACCTAACTCCTGCTTGTTGTCTCTGTACTCCCGTTTGTGAGTTTGTGGTCCACTCGCTACTTCACTGCAAGTACCCTGTGGGTATCTGGCTCTGCCTTTCTCTTCCTGTCTGTTCCGTGTGAACAGAGCCCTGTCCCCCCTGCTCTGCCTTGCTCACCGCTCCGGCGGTTCTAGCCTGCTCTGACTCCTTTGCTCACCGCTCCGGCGGTTCTAGCCTGCTCTGACTCCTTTGCTCACCGCTCCGGCGGTTCTAGCCTGCTCTGACTCCTTTGCTCACCGCTCCGGCGGTTCTAGCCTGCTCTGACTCCTTTGCTCACCGCTCCGGCGGTTCTAGCCTGCTCTGACTCCTTTGCTCGCTGCTCCGGCAGTCTCGCTCAGCTCTGACCCTTTGCTCACCGCTCCAGGCGGTCTTGTCCTGCCCTGTTCTCGCTCACCTCTCTGGGCGGCCTCACTCTGCTGTGTTTGTCCGCCACATCTGTGGTTCTGTTCCTGAGTCCCAGTGTGTACTGGGTCCTATCCCGCCAGTGTTCCTACCTGCTAGTGCCTCCCTGTCTGCACTCTAGCTGTGCTTGCCTGTACCCCTCTGCCTGTATGGTTCCTGAGTCCCAGTGTGTACTGGGTCCTATCCCGCCTGTGTTCCTACCTGCTAGTGCCTCCCTGTCTGCACTCTAGCTGTGCTTGCCTGTACCCCCCTGCCTGCATTCCCGCCTGCCTGCATACCAGTCGTGCCTGCCTATACCCACCAGTCTGTGCGCCAGCCTAACCAGCCTGTTCCTGTATTCCCCTGTGTGGGTCAACAGCCGTGTCCGGGGTCTGTCCTGGAGTAGCACCTGGTCCCTCTGCTCGGTTCCTCCTTGGTGCACTGGCGTCGTATGCCGTCGTGCGACCCTGGTCGGATCGGGTGAATACCTAGTTACGCCCCTCCAGGCATTCACTCTCCGGCACAGTCCAGTGGAATCACACGCACACGCCGCTCAGCCCGGGCGTGTGCATTACACTGAGAAGACCGAACTTTTAAATTCCTATTTTGCATCTGTGTTCTCAAAGAAAGCAAATGTAGCATCAACTGATCTTTACTGAGCTATCGAAGGAATAAGATAATCCACACTATCTATAGATAGAGAGATGGTGAGGGAACACTGATTGGAAGCGCTTCACCACACCATCATATTAAACAGTGCAGATTTCTGCTAGCAGTGCAAGGGTTAATCTGTTCAGTTGATAGTCCTTGGAGCTTTCCTGCTTGGATGATCTCAGCTGTTCAATGTTGGCCACTCCGCTCTGCTGTATATATACTGGGATTGCCAGTGTTAGTTTCATACTGCCTGATTCTGGAGTTGGAAGTGTCTGTTGTTTAAGGAGGCATTTGGAGTGTTGTTCTGAAGACTGTTACTTAGTGATTTATCTGTGTTCATATCATCATCCTCTCCTATTTGATTTTTCCTTCCTTTACTTCCCAGTGTTCCACTCTGTTGTTTGTAAGAGTATATTTGTATGATTGGTATTTTCATTTATCCCTGTACGTCTTACCTTGTTAGTCTGGTTTGTGTACTCTTATACACTACTACTCCCCACTTCCCTGGGTGGGGGAGGGGACAGATAAGGGCTTATATAGGAGCTCAGCAAGGCATGTGGCCCGGCGTCTTCACCATCAGAAGTAATTCGGAGAGCAGGGATAGCTAGGCCATCCCTAGCTTTAGGGATAGGGAAGGTTCCCCTAGCCCTGGGATATCAAATAACAGTGACGTGACAGATAGCAGAGGAAATTACAGAACCATGAGCCAGAATTTTTGAAAAACCCTGGAGAACAGGAGTAGTCCCAGAAGATTGGAGAAGGGAAAATGTTGTCCCTGTCTTCAAAAAGGAAAGAAGATGGATCCAGGAAATTACAGGCCGTGAGCCTTACTTCTATACCAGGAAAGATCTTTGAACAAATTGTTAAACAGCATGTATGTGTCACGCAAGGTGTGGGAAAGACTTAGTGCAACACAGAGGTAAAGGGAGGCCAGACACTAGGGAAAGGGGGGGAGTGGAGACCTCCTAGCCTGGTCTAGTGTCACCCTGCCTCCTTTACCATCCCTATATTGGCTCTTCACCAGTCGCCGCACGCGTGCCTCGCCCTGACTTTCCCTGGCGTATGGCTGAGGCTAGGGAAGGAAGGAGATGAGCATGAGTCGATCTCCACTAAACTCTATAGACAACAAGGGTAGACAAACATGGGGGAATTGCTTAGCTTTAGACGACTCCAAACAAATGCGCACACGGCCTCAAGCTCCAGAGAGGACGAAATACTTCTCTTGCTAAAGCATCACAAGTAGTAATGAATATCACTGGCACCTCCCTCTCAGACACACCAGGTAATTATACACCCATGCCAGTGAGCTAATTAGCCAGAGGGAGGTAGCCGCTGGGTCCTAGAGACAGCCCACCTCTAGGAAGATGTTTGTAATGCAAACGTAGAGATCTCCTGCAACCAACTGCAGGGCGACTGTCTTGTCACCTCTGACACACCCGTGACAGTATGTAAGTACTTTGATAAGAATACAGTAATTAACCAGAGACAGCATGGGTTTGTAGCAAACAAGTCATGCCAGGCTGATCTAATTTCCTTCTATGATTCACTGACTGGGTGGATCAGGGAAATGCAGTAGATATAGTATATCTCGACTTCATCAAAGCATTTGATAAAGTAACTCATACTATCCTTATTGAAACAATGACCAAGTATGGGATTGACAAGGCTACGGTTAGGTGGATTCATAACTGGCTCAGTGATCGTACTCAAAGAGGGGTAATAAATGGTTGCACATCCAATTGGAAGAGTGTTTCAAGTGGTGTATCAAAAGGCTCTGTCCTGGCCCCAGTGTTGTTCAACATTTATATAAATGATATAGATAAGGGAACTGAAGGTAAACTAATCACATGGGCTGACAATGCAAAGTTAGAAGGGATAGCTAACACTAGAGAAGATAAAAAGAATTCAGAAGGATCTATATAAGCTTGAACAATGGGCAGCAACTAATAGATTGGTATTTTACAGGAAGAAATGCAAGATACTAAATCTGGGCAAGAAAAACGAAAATTACATCTACAGAATGGGAGGAATAGAACTAAGCAACAGCACGTGTGAAAGACTTGGGTATACTAATAGATCACAGACTTCACATGAATCAACAGTGTGATGCAGCAGCAAAAAGGGCAAACACAGATACAGAAGCTTACTGGCTTTAACCCTCCGTCACATACAATATCGGTTCTAACGAGTTCACATACAATGTGACTGTCAGGCGCAGGCTAGAAAAATACCTATAATATCTAATGTTTGCAATTTCAGTGCTCTAAAAGTGATCAGTGACCTTCATAGGGATGTAATAAAAGAGACTACACATAATCAGGTGCAAAAAAAAAACATTTACTTAACATAAAACTAATAACTCTGAAATACAAACATTTCAAAACTCCTGCCAAATAAAAGAGATGTGCCTGTCAGGCCTATTGTATGTGACGGAGGGTTAAGGAATGGGAGGATAGGGGGATAACGTTCTTGTCTCAAATGGTGCAAAATAATGTATTTGAAAGTTTTGAACAAGTCCAAAGTGAATTTAAAATTTTGTATAAAGCCTTCTACCAATATCTGCAGCTGATGCATGCGTTCACTAAACAAGCAAAACTAATCAATATTAAATTAGAACAAAATCGCTATTTTAATAATCTGCTCAAATCTGATTCCTCCAGAGGTATTATATCTATGCTGTATAAGAAGTTTCTGCCAACATACAGTGGGTACGGAAAGTATTCAGACCCCTTTAAATTTTTCACTCTTTGCTTCATTGCAGCCACTTGGTAAATTCTAAAAAGTTCATTTTTTTCTCATTAAAATACACTCTGCACCCCATCTTGACTGAAAAAAAACAGAAATGTAGAAATTTTTGCAAATTTATTAACCCTCCGTCACATACAATAGGCCTGACAGGCACATCTCTTTTACTTTCATTTCTCCTTCCTCACCAGATTGTGAGGAAATCCCCTCCCTCCAGGTAGTCTCCTGTCTGTAGCAGCTCTGTGAAACCTCATACCACAGTTGGATTGCAGAGCTTCAGGAGGACAGATATAACCGCTAATCTCTCAGGCTCATTGTATGTGAACACGTCACACTCAATAAGGTTGGTATTTTATGTTTTTATTCATCACAATTGTTTATTTAGCTTGTTTTATGAATGTATAGCACAAAGTGTGAGGATATTTCATAGAAATAAGGCAGATTAAAAAAGAAAGTGTGCAGCTCAGGCATATACAGTAGTTCCCTAACACATATTCCTTCTCTTGCTTCAGATTATCTGCTGAAATGGAGAGGAAAATGTACAATTTATCAAAAAACCTTGATGTTGAGGAAGTAACAAACATGCTGTTAGATGATGCAGACCCCACACTGAATGAGGATTTAGGAGAGGAAAGTGAGATTGATTCTCATGATGAGGTGGAAGTATGTGAAGTGGATTCTGAAACAGAGCAAGATGGTGACAGTGATGAGGATGAAGATGTAGAATCTTATTATATGGGAAAAGATAAAAAAAAAACAATGGAACAAGAAACCACTCCAGAAAAAACGTAGGGAACCTCAAAACATTATTAATCACCTTCCTGCAGTTATAGGAACTGCAAGTAATGCAAAAACTGCAGTTGAATGCTGGAATAGTTTATTCACAGATGACATTCTGGACTCTATTGTCACATATACCAACCAATATATAGACATTATAAAGGACAAGTTCATCTGCAACAGAACCATCAAGGCCACAGATGAAATAGAACTGCGTGCTTTTTTTGGATTATTATACCTTGCAGGAGCTTATAGGGCAAATAGACAAAGTTTGGAGGAACTTTGGAGTAAAGATGGGGATGGAGTTGAAAAATTTGGCCTTGTTATGTCCATAAACAGATTCAAGCTTCTAATTCGTTGCCTTTGGTTTGACGACAGAACTACCCGAACCGAACGTAAAACACATGACCGACTTGCTCCAATTCGTGATATATTCCAAAAATTTGTTGAAAACTGTAAAAAAAAGCTATTGCCCTGGGGAGAATCTCACTATTGACGAAATGCTCCCTGGTTTTCGTGGTAAATGTGCCTTTCGTCAATATATTCCATAAAAGCCTAACAAATATGGAATAAAAATGTATGCCCTTGTTGATGGCAGGAAGACCTACACTTACAACCTGAAAGTTTATGCAGGATAACAACCAGAAGGTCCTTACTGTGTCAGCAACAAACCCAGTGATGTTGTAAAAAGACTGGCTGAGCCCTTATTTGGATCGGGTCGCAATATAACAGCTGACAATTGGTTTTCAAATTGTGATCTGATTGATTATCTGAAAATGCAGAAGCTTTCATATGTCGGAACTGTAAGAAAAAGTAAAAAAGAATTGCCTACACAGTTTGTAAGTGTGAAAGGGAGACAACAGTACAGCAGTATGTTTGCATTCCATAATGGAAAGGTTTTGGTTTCCTATGTACCACAAGCAAAAAAAATTGTACTTCTTCTATCAACACTTCATGATGATGATGCCATTGATCCTGGGACTGAGGCACAAAAAACCCGGAGATAATTACATTTTATAATGCAACCAAAGGGGGTGTTGATACAGCTGATCAGATGTGCTCAACTTTCAACGTCAGCAGAAACACCAAACGCTGGCCAATGGTCATATTTTTTGCTATGTTGAATTTGGGTGGTATAAATTCACAAGTCATTTACCTTGAAAACAAGCTTGAACCACTCCATAGACGATTCTGTCTGAAAAAAATTGGCCCATGAACTAGTGCTTGGAGAGCTACGCAGGAGAAGTATGAAAACAATCGGTATCCCCTCTCGCCTTCAAGTTCAGCTCAAAAGATTCCGCCCAGAAGATGATAGTGAAAATTCACCACCTCCCAAAAGAAGGAGAGGCACCACCTGCACCACGGAAAGCGGAATCAGAAGGCTTTCTAATTATGAATGTCACAAATGTCATAATGCAATCTGCCTGACACATGCAAAAATGATGTGTAATTCTTGCTCTTTGCTCTGCAAGTGTAATTTTACTGGGGAAACTTCAGGATCTAATTCTGATTGAATATGTGTTTAATAGTACTTAAGGTACCTTAAAATTCAGTTTGTTTCCATACATTTTCTTTGTAGAGTTTTTTGACAGAGTCGAACTGGGGACTATTTGGCGGGAGTTTTGAAATGTTTGCATTTCAGAGTTATTAGTTTTATGTTAAGTAAATGTTTTTTTTTTTGCACCTGATTATGTGTAGTCTCTTTTATTACATCCCTATGAAGGTCACTGATCACTTTTAGAGCACTGAAATTGCAAACATTAGATATTATAGGTATTTTTCTAGCCTGCGCCTGACAGTCACATTGTATGTGAACTCGTTAGAACCGATATTGTATGTGACGGAGGGTTAAAAAAGAAAAACTGAAATATCACATGGTCATAAGTCTTCAGACCCTTTGCTCAGTATTGAGTAGAAGCCCCCTTTTGAGCTAGTACAGCCATGAGTCTTCTTGGGAATGATGCAACAAGTTTTTCACCCCTGGATTTGGGGATCCTCGGCCATTCTTCCTTGCAGATCCTCTCCAGTTCCATCAGGTTGGATGGTGAATGTTGGTGGACAGCCATTTTCAGGTCTCCAGAGATGTTCAATTGGGTTTAGGTCAGGGCTCTGGCTGGGCCAGTCAAGAATTGTCACAGAGTTGTTCTGAAGCCACTCCTTTGTTATTTTAGATGTGTGTTTAGGGTCATTGTCTTGTTGGAAGGTGAACCTTTGGCCAAGTCTGAGAGGTCCAGAGCACTCTGGAAGAGGTTTTCATCCAGGATACCTCTGTACTTGGCTGCATTCATGTTTCCTTCAATTGCAATCAGTCGTCCTGTCCCTGCAGCTGAAAAACACCCCTATAGCATGATGCTGCCACCACCATGTTTCACTGTTGGGATTGTATTGGGCAGGTGATGAGCAGTGCTTGGTTTTCTCCACACATACCGCTTAGAATTATCACTAAAAAGTTCTATCTTCGTCTCATCAGACAAGAGAATCTTATTTCTCATAGTCTGGGAGTCCTTCATATGTTTTTGAGCAAACTCTATGTGGGCTTTGATCTGTCTTGCACTGAGGCTTCCGTCGGGCCACTCTGCCATAAAGGCCCGACTGGTGGAGGGCTGCAGTGATAGTTGACTTTGTGGAACTTTCTCCCATCTCCCTACTGCATCTCTGGAGCTCAGCCACAGTGATCTTGGGGTTCTTCTTTACCTCTCTCACCAAGGCTCTTCTCCCATAATTGCTCAGTTTGGCTGGACGTCCAGGTCTAGGAAGACTACTGGTGGTCTCAAACTTCTTCCATTTAAGGATTATGGAGGCCACTGTGCTCTTGGGAACCTTGAGTACTGCAGAAATTCTTTTGTAACCTTGGCCAGATCTGTGTCTTGTGACAATTCTGTCTCTGAGCTCCTTGGGCAGTTCCTTTGAGCTGATGATTCTCATTTGGTCTGACATGCACTGTGAGCTGTGAGGTCTTCTATAGACAGGTGTGTGCCTTTCCAAATCAAGTCCTATCAGTTTAATTAAACACAGCTGGACTCCAATGAAGGAGTAGACCCATCTCAAGGAGGATCACAAGGAAATGGACAGCATGTGACTTACATATGAGTGTCTGAGCAACGGGTCTGAATACTTATGACCATGTGATATTTCAGTTTTTCTTTTTTTAATAAATTTGCAAAAATTTCTACATTTCTATTTTTTTTCAGTCAAGACGGGGTGCAGAGTGGACTTTAATGAGAAAAAAACATGAACTTTTTAGAATTTACCAAATGGCTGCAATGAAACAAAGAGTGAAAATTTTTATGGAGTCCATACCCACTGTACCTTGATAGGTTCCTTCTGCAGAGCAGATCCAAGTGGGAGAGAGACTTGGGGCCACTGAGAGGAGCAATGGGTAAATATTCTGCAGTAGACCCTAGGTTGGCGGTCTCGGAGGGACAGAGACTGTCACAGCTCTTCCTTCTACACAGAGTTTACAGAACACCTAGCGTTCTGCACAAAATTGGGGTTAGACGGGATGCGGTGTGCCCTAGATGTGGGCATGATAATGCACATCTTATGCACATGATGTGGGAGTGTTGGAGCATTGGGACATACTGGAAGGATATTCTGGATATGGTGAAGCAGGTCTATGGCATTCACATACAGCCAAACCCACTGTCATGTGTCTTGGGCCTTCAAGAGAAGAGGACGTACCTAGATTTGCCATTGAACCTAGCTGTCTCACGGATAATGTATCAGGCTAGGAAATTATTAGCTTATCATTGGTTGGATGTTGCTCCCCCGACAATCGCAGAATTCAGGAATAAGATGAATAATATATTACGTTTGGAAATGGGTGTCTATCTCAAAAGAAATCTAAATTGCAAAAAGAACTTCGGCACTCCATACATGAATATATAAGAAATATTGTATCTAGACTGATGTCACTTTGAAAAATGAAGGTTTTTTGCCATAATTTGGCCAATTTATGTGTGCCCATCAACCACGACAAGGTCACCTTCGTATGATGGGTAACTACGCTACGCTACCACTGGATATGCCACTCTTGGGCTGTAAGCCTGTATGGACAATATGTCTCTGCTTGGGCTTGCGCTCCTGGGACATTGCAGCAGGTACGTGTTCACACTATTAGAAGTTTGATAGCCTTTTTTCTGACCATGCGTCCCTCCCACGAATTCCTTCTATTCATTCACAGGTGGTTTTAACTAGCTCTACCAGCCCATACATTGTAGGTTTAAAGCCCAAGCAGAGACATATTGTCCATACAGGCTTACAGCCCAAGAGTGGCATATCAGGTCCCGATGATGTTAACCCTTTGCTATCTTCTATATGCCGCTATCTATAGTGATCGCGGCATTTAGAAGATAGTGAGAGGGGAGGGGTCGTCCACTTACCTCTCCAACGGCCCCCTGATGTCTGACAGGACCTGCCGTTGTCATGGCAGCCGGAGGTCACATGACCGCCTCCGGATCTGCCATATATGGTGTCCTGCTAGGCTCAGCCTGCAGCTGAAGTCTAGCAGGAGACAGACAGTGTAAAACTCAGCAAAGCTCTCATGCAATGCAATATATGTCTATTGCATTGCATGAGAACAGTGATTAGAAAAATAAAAATTAATGTCCCATACAGGACTAAGTAAAAATGTAAAAAAAAGTCTAAAAAATGTTTTCAAACTGTTAAAAAAAAATCACAAAATAAATAAAAATAAATAAATAAAATATTAAACCAATAAATCCGTATATTTATGCAAAAACAAAAAAAGTACACATATTTGGTATCGCCTCGTCCGAAACAACCCGATCTATAAAACTGTCACACTAATTAACCCCTTCTGTGCACACCGTAATAAAAATAAATAAAAAACGGAGCAAAAAGCTATGCTTTTTCATCATATCGCCAAACAAAAAGTGGAAAAAAATGAGATCAAAAAGCAAAATGGAAATAAAAATGGTACCGCTGAAAACGTCATCTTGTTCCGCAAAAAAAAGCCGCCATACAGCTCCATCAGCCGAAAAATAAAAAAGTTATAGCTCTCAGAATAAAGCGATGCAAAAAAATATTTTTTTCTACAAAATTGTTTGATTGTGTAAAAGCGCCAAAACATAAAAAAAATATACAGTAAGTGTAGTATCGCTATAAACGTACTGACCCGAAGAATAACGCTGCCTGATCACTTTTACTACACGCAGAACGGCATAAAAAAAAAACTCAAAAAACAATTCCTGAATTGTTGGTTTTTGTTAATTTTACCTCCCAAAAAACGGAATAGAAAGCGATCAAAAAATGTCACGTACCCAAAAATGGTACCAATAAAAATGTCAACTCGTCCCGCAAAAAACAAGCCGTCACATGACTCTGTCGGCCAAAATATGGAAAAATTATAGCTCTCAAAATATGGCGATGCAAAAACTAGATTTTGCAAAAAAAGTGTCTTTTAGTGTGTGACAGCTGTCAATCATAAAAACCCGATATAGTGCTCAGCCTCGAGCGCCGGATAAATGTTATGTAAAATGTTCCCAATAAAAGCTTCAACTCAGTCCTCAAAAAAAGCTAGTCCCCACTCAGGTCCTTCATCTGTTAAATATATAAGGGACTTCCAAGTTACTGGTAGCAGAAAGGCTCTGGAAAAGTGAAATGGTCCTTGCCCCACAAAAGAAATTCAGAAAATTTAGTGCTCTCAAATCCAAATGCCTATTCTACAATAATTTGTTCTCCAATTGTCAAATAGCGCTCCGTCCCCCTCAGATCTCGCCGTATGGCTGAGCGGTACGGTACAGCCACATATGGGGTATTGCCACTTTTAGAAGAAATTGTGTGACACATTTCGGCACCATTTTTACCCTTTGCCCTGTGTGAAAATGTAAAATCTGAGGATAAAACATTTTTTTTGTAGTAAAAATATAATTATGTTTTTTTCACTGCCCAATGGTATAAATTTAAAAATTAAAAAATACTCACTACTTCCCTAGATGAATTCCTTGAGAGGTGTAGTTTACAAAATGGATTCACTTGTGGAGGTTTCTGCTGTTTCGGCATGTCAGCGACTCTTCAAATGTGACATGGTGTCTGCAACCTATCCCAGCCAACATAGCGCTCCTTTCTCTTCCGAACCCTGCCGTACACCAAAGCAGTGGTTTTCCCCCACATATGGGGTATCAGCGTACTCAGGAGAAATTGCACAACAAATTTCATGGTGCAATTTATCCTATTACCCTTATGGTAATGCAAAATTAGGGGATGAAAAACATTTTTTTGTGGGAAAAATGTGAAAATTTTATTTTTACGGCTCAATATTATAAACTTCTGTGAAGCACCTGGGGGTGCAAGGTGCTCACCACACATCTAGATAAGTTCCCTAAGGGGTCTAGTTTCCAAAATGGTGTCACTTGTGGGTGGTTTCCACTGTTTAGGCACATCAGGGGCTCCCCAAATGCAACATGGCGTCCGCTAATTATTCAAGCAAATTTTACATTCAAAAAGTCAAATGGCGCTCCTTCCCTTCCAAACCCTGCCGTGCGCCCAAACAGTGGTTTTCCTCCACATACAGTACAGACCAAAAGTTTGGACACACCTTCTCATTTAAAGATTTTTCTGTGTTTTCTTGGCTATGAAAATTGTACATTCACACTGAAGGCATCAAAACTATGAATTAACACATGTGGAATTATATACTTAACAAAAAAGTGTGAAACAACTGAAAATATGTCTTATATTCTAGGTTCTTCACAGTAGCCACCTTTTGCTTTGATGACTGCTTTGCACACTCTTGGCATTCTCTTGATGAGTATCAAGAGGTAGTCACCGGAAATGGTCTTCCAACAATCTTGAAGGAGCTCCCAGAGATGCTTAGCACTTGTTGGCCCTTTTGCCTTCACTCTACGGTCCAGCTCACCACAAACCATCTCGATTGGGTTCAAGTCTGGTGACTGTGGAGGCCAGGTCATCTGGTGTAGCCCCCCATCACTCTCCTTCTTGGTCAAATAGCCCTTACACAGCCTGGAGGTGTTTGGGGTCATTGTCCTGTTGAAAAATAAATGATGGTCCAACTAAACGCAAACCGGATGGAATAGCATGCCGCTGCAAGATGCTGTGGTAGCCATGCTGGCTCAGTATGCCTTCAATTTTGAATAAATCCCCAACAGTGTCACCAGCAAAGCCGCCCACACCATCACACCTCCCCCTCCATGCTTCACGGTGGCAACCAGGCATGTAGAGTCCATCCATTCACCTTTTCTGCGTCGCACAAAGACACGGTGGTTGGAACCAAAGATCTCAAATTTGGACTCATCAGAACAAAGCACAGATTTCCACTGGTCTAATATCCATTCCTTGTGTTCTTTAGCCCAAACAAGTCTCTTCTGCTTGTTGCATGTGTGGCACCCCAGGGGTCTGGTTTTCCACAGTAACAGCAATGTTATGTCTGAGAGCAGGTGGGAGATCTCTTGGTCAGGGATCCTATGCATGCCACACCTCCTGCCCAGTCCTGGGAGGGGAAGAACTTCCCCTATATAAACCTAGGGCTGAGGCAGGGTTAGTGAGTAGAGAAGAAGTAGAGAAGAGAAGCAGCATAGGAAGAAACAACAGGAGCTCTGTGGGAGCAGTGTTACAAGGAGTCAGGGGCTGGCAGCTGCAGAGCTCGCCCTGACTGAGAAGTTATCACCGGACCCGGAGTCCGAGGCTGTGGGGACTAACTCCTACCCAGCAGCAGAATCCGTCAGGCAGGGGATTTCAGGTCCTCTGGCCAAGAAACCCGAAGGCCCCGAGTCATCGGCCATACGGGTGAGCACCATACGGTACACTCAGGGACGTGGGCTACTTATACCCGCCTCTAGCAAGGTAGCCAGAAGAGTATCGTTAGTTTGGGAGGCCTACAACTCCGCCCGGCCAGGGGAGATCCCATCTGCTCAAGGACTGACCAGGCCCCAATCGCTAGCCAGTACTCCGGGAGGGTCTATCTTTGTCACCAGTAAAGACCCTGAACTACACAGTACCGTCTCCGAGTGGTTCCTGCTACCCCCATCATCCACGTCGGCTGCCCTGAGGCCATACCCCTCCCGTTGGGGGTTATACTATCACGCTGCACAATCCTACCACCGGCCTCAGCGGTCTGCCCTGCAGCAGCAGCCCCCTGGCTGCACTCAACGGGTGGCGTAGTCGTCCAACATCTACCGCTAAAACAGCGCCACTTAGTCTGACTCCCTGGGCACGGACCGGATCACCGCCACGAGACTACAACCCTCAACAGATCCGGCTCCGGGTAAGCTCCCGCGTGCGCAACGCAGCGCGACACAGGCCCAGGGGCGCGTCAACTTTTGGCGTAGTCGGCAGGATCTCGTGCCCGCAACCACCGGGTACTGCGTGCCTGAAAAAGACTGTGAAAACTTACCCGTGGTGAAGATTCCCGCCATCCGGCGCCATCTTCCGCTTTCTTCCCGCCATCGGTGGAGTTTTCCCGCCATCCGGCGCCATCTTCGGCCTTCTTCCCGCCATCCGTGGAGTTTTCCCGCCACTAGACGCCATCTTGAGGACGCCGCGCGGGAAGAAGAGGGGCGTGGACTCCGAAAACGCGCGAGAACTGAAGCCCCGCCTCACGTCCGGACGTTGCGTAAGGTCCTGGAAGGAGCCCAGCAGACGCCGACGTCACAGGAGCGCGACGGAAGGTCCTCAACCCTGACGATCCACTGCGGAGCCGCGGCCTACGGAAGAGGATCATCGCAAGGTAGGCCACGGTCCACTAGGGGGGAGAAGGATGTCGGATACGGAGGAGAGCTTCACCGCTCCAACCCCCGCCAGCGCCACCGCTGTTGCTGTCATGCCTTTCACCATGCCCTATATCCCGGGGGCAGCCTGGCTACCCCAGTACTCAGGGGAGTCACATACCCTGCAGGACTTTAGAGAAAAACTGGATAGCCTCTTCCAGGTGTACCCCCTCACAGAAGAGCAAAAAGTAAGCATCCTGGTGGCCCAATTAACCGGGGCAGCCCAAAGGGAGGTAAAGTCCTGGCCACCTGGGGGGAGGACTGTCGCAGGGATACTAACCCGGCTGAGGGACACCTTTGATACCCGCACCTCAGCCGAGATCAAGCTTAGATTCTACGGGTGCAAACAGCGGGCACATGAGAGTATAAGGGACTATGCCCTGAACCTACAAGAGGCCCTGAGAGCCATTAAGCAGACCGACCCTGACGGCGTGGGAGACGAGGACAGGCTGTTAACTGAACAATTTATAGATGGTTTATATTGCAATGCCCACTGAACCCAGTTGCGGGCAATGGCCTTACAGGACCCTCATCTGGGATTTGCACAGTTCAAGGACAGAGCCATCCGGGTGCTCCGAGAACCGGCACCAGGTGGCGTTGTGACCCACAGACGCCCCACTACCACCTACCACCAGGAGGCGGCGCCCTTGTCGGCAGGGCCTGTGGGAGCTGATGCGCAGGCTTTGAACAATGACTCGGCTCCAGACCTGCACCATCAGGTCCAAGAGCTAGCTAAAAGCGTTGCTGCGCTAACCCGAACTGTGCAGTCTTTACAGGTTTCCACTCCAGGGAAGATCCAGCTGGCATCCGGACCGGAGGACATCCCGTGGCGTCGACCAAGGAGGACCCCACCGGCCAGAGGAAGACCCAGCGACCGATACAGCGAGGACGGACGACCCATCTGCCGCCGCTGTAATCAACCCGGACATATGGCAAGGTACTGTCCTTTAAACTGGCACAACCTAGGGTAGAGGGCCAACCCCTAGGAAAAAGATCATCAGGCCCATCGAACTGGCGCGACAAATATGTGGGAGGACGTCCAGTCTTGCCTGTGGTACTGGATGGCATTCCTATGAGTGCCCTACTGGACACCGGGTCACAGGTCACCACCATCCCGTACGTGCTCTTCAAGCAGTACTGGAATGACTCGGATATTACCCGCTACCCTGACGACGACTTGAGTATCATCGCCAGCAATGGTCAGCCCGTGCCACAGATCGGATTTAAAGAGGTGACCATTAAAATTGGTAGAGTTGAACTGGCAGCACAGGGACTGATCATTGTAGACATTGACAAACACGAGAGTCACCCAAAGATAACTCTAGGAACTAATGTAATTGAAAATTGTCTTGCAGAGGTGATTTTCCTTTTACAGCAGGTTGCCAAGAACGCCAGCTCCGGCGAGCAGCGAGTGCTCCAAAAAGAGATCCGGGCACTGATGCGACGGCAACAGGTGGAACTCTCCGGCGGTGAGATTGGTAGCGTGAGAATGTGTGACCCTTTCCCTATTGCCATGCCCCCAAAAAGTGAAATGATGATTTGGTGCCGGGCAGCTATTGGTCTGAGAGGTAGAGATTACCAGGCAATGGTAGAACCAGTTTACTCAGACAGTAGGCCCACCATCTTGACAGCACGGGGGGTGGTTAATGTACGCCATGGGAGGGTGCCCGTTCGCATAATCAATATTGGGAAGAGGGAAGTGTACCTGCCCCGGTATGCCACGCTAGCCAAATTATATACCATTAACCAAAATGCTATACAATCTGTGGAACCCTTGCCTCCATCTCACCCGGAGGAAGGTAACGGCTCTAAGAAAACAATGGAGGACTGGTGTCAGCAACTACATTTGGGTACTGACTCCACTCCCTCACATCAGAAACAGGGAGTCTATCGGGTGGTTCAAGAGTACGAGAGAGTGTTTAGTAAACACCCGTTAGAATTCGGGCGAGTCAAGGGGGTAGAACACCACATCCCCACGGGAGACCATCCTCCCATAAAAGAGAGGTATCGACCCGTACCCCCTGCACACTACCAACACGCCAAGGGGATGCTTAGAGACATGAAGGAGGCTGGGGTGATCAGGGATAGCTGTAGCCCCTGGGCAGCTCCACTAGTCTTAGTCAAAAAGAAAGACAACACCATGAGGATGTGTGTAGATTACCGGAAAATCATCCGTATCACACACAAGGATGCGTACCCCTTACCAAGGATAGAGGAGTCTTTGGCTGCTTTAAGATCTGCTAACTTCTTCTCTACCTTGGATCTCACTAGTGGGTACTGGCAGGTTCCTGTAGCAGAGGCGGACCGGGAGAAGACCGCATTCACCACCCCGATGGGACTTAGCGAGTTTACCTGCATGCCGTTCGGACTCTGCAACGCACCAGGAACCTTCCAACGATTAATGGAGTGCTGTCTGGGCCATAGAAACTTCGAGACGGTCCTGTTGTACCTGGACGATGTCATCGTATATTCTAAGACTTATGAGGACCACCTGAAACACCTGGCGGAAGTGTTCGAAGCTCTGGCAAGCTACGGCCTAAAGGTGAAACCCTCCAAGTGTCACCTCCTGAAACCAAAGGTGCAGTACCTGGGACACGTGGTGAGCGCTGACGGAGTGGCTCCCGACCCTGATAAGATCACCGCAATTAAGGAATGGCCAAATCCCTCCAGTGTAAAGGAAGTGCGGCAGTTCCTCGGGTTGGTAGGCTACTACCGCAGGTTCATCCCCGGTTTCACCAAAAAGGCAGCTCCTATGCAGGACCTCCTGATAGGCCAGTCCCGGAAGGCCAAGAACCAGAAGCCGCCCTTCAGATGGGAGAAGTTGGAAGAGGAGTCCTTCCGCCAGCTGAAGATGGCCCTCACGGGGGATGAAATCCTGGCGTACCCGGATTACAGCCAGCCCTTTATCCTCTACACCAACGCAAGTAACATCGGGCTAGGAGCCGTGCTGTCCCAGATCCAGCAGGGGAAAGAACGAGTAATCGCTTACGCCAGCCGAAAACTGCGACCCACCGAGAGAAACCCTGAGAATTACAGCTCATTTAAGCTAGAGTTCCTGGCAGTGGTGTGGGCAGACACCGAACGCTTTAAGCACTACCTCGCTTCTTCCCGGTTCGTCGTGTACACGGATAACAACCCGTTGACACACCTGGACACAGCAAGACTCGGTGCCCTAGAGCAGAGATGGATGGCCCGTCTGTCCAACTACGAGTTCACAATCAAATACCGGGCAGGACGCTCCAATACCAACGCGGACGCCCTGTCCAGGATGCCAAACCTACCGGACGTAGGAGAAGATCCAGAGGGACTGGAAGAAGTCGAACTCCCTGCGTTCCACCGGCATGGGACTATCCAGTATTCCCAGCGGGTAAGGAGTAAGCAAGCCGCTACGTTTAACCCCTTGCCTCACTACAACTGGGAGGAAACGCAAGACAGTTACCCTGCCGTCCGACTGGTGAAGGAGATGCTGACTCGGCCAGAGGCTCGCCTTGACCCAGACGCTCCGGAGGAAGCCAAGCAACTGTGGGCTGAGAAGAGTCGACTGTTCCTTTATAAGGGGAAGTTGTGCCGCAGAATGGTTAACTCCCGGACGCATGAACTAATCTGGCAAGTAGTGGTGCCACGAAGAGACGCAGCCATGGTGATGGAGGCATACCACGACGGGGCTGGACACTTCGGATGGAAGAAGCTGGAGTTCCTGCTGCGCGAGCGGTTCCACTGGGTAGGCATGAGGGGAACCATCGAGAGGTGGTGCAGAGACTGTGGCCCGTGCAACCTAAGAAGGAAGGACCGTGCCAGCCAGAAGACTCCCCTGCAGTCCATCGTCACCCGGCAGCCGTTGGAACTGGTAGCCTTGGATCATGTAAAACTGACCCCAAGCAGAAGTGGCTACCTCTACGCACTAACCATCGTGGATCACTACTCCCGGTTCTTGGTTGTCGTCCCCGTCAAGGACTTAACAGCTCGAACAGCAGCGAGAGCCTTCCAGCAGCATTTCTGCCGTCCACACGGGTACCCGGACCAAGTGTTGACAGACCAGGGACCTGCCTTTGAAGCGGAGGTCTTCCAAGAATTCTGCACTCTGTATGGCTGCCGGAAGATAAGGACGACACCCTATCATCCGCAAACTAATGGACTTTGTGAGAAAATGAACCAGGTGGTAATGGATCTTCTGAAAACGTTGCCCCTGGAAGAACGCAGTCTGTGGCCTGAGAAGCTGCCCGATCTGGTGGACCTATACAACCACATCCCGGTAGGTTCCACCAACTGTACCCCGGCTTACCTAATGAGGGCGAGACCTGGTAAGTTACCTGTTGACCTGGAAATGGGAGTCCTGACACCTGAGGACACTTCACCAGAAGCAGACTGGGACACAGAGAGGCAGCAGCAGTACCGGAGAGTACAGGAGAGCGTGGAGCGAAGTCTCTGTCAGGCTAGGGAAAGACAAGAGAAAACTTACAACCAGTATGCTCCCGCTGTTCCCCTGGTACCCGGAGAGCAGGTCTTGAAGAGAAAAAGACGGCTCCACAAGTTGGACGACCAGTGGGAGAAGGACCCGTACACCGTACTGCCCTCAAGCCACGACAACCCAAAGGTCTGTACCATCAGTAAAGACGGAGGGGAAACCACAACCATTGTATCCCGGGATCACCTGAAGAAGTGTCCCGAACAGCTACGGAACCCTGAAGAGGAACAAGAAGACCCTCGACCCGTAGAGGAAAGGGAAGACATGGTTAATACTGTGCTCGGAGACTTCCCTCGGTCTTGGACTCAAGTCAATGGTGCAGTTGTGGTACCCGTACTCACCTTCCTCCAACCAGCATCCCAAGCACCTACGGAGCAACAGGTAGAGCTGGAAGAACAGCCGGTCCAGGAGGCAGAAGACCCCACACCAGCAGACCAGGAGGATCAACCCTCTGCTTGCAGTGAGCCTGCCATATCCCTAGTGAGCCAAAGGGCCCGTAGACCGCTGCCCAGTTTACCCTTAACAGCTCCTACACCCTGTAGTTCAGGGCCAGACAGTCAGCTCCGTAGGTCCACTAGGGCCACTAGGGGCCAGTTACCCGCACGTTGGAGGATTTGAAGTGTATAAATTGTTTTATTTGTGGTTACCTGTTTATTGTTGCTTGTGTATAATTATGTGTTTCTAGTTATTTTTAGGAGTCCTTGGTGGATTTACCGGGAATCCTTTGTACATAGTTGGAGCGTAACCCAGGACGGACTAAAGACTGTTAAGGACTCGGGGCAGGACAGACCCCTACCTGGTTACGTCTCCCTGTTTTGGTGAAATGGACACCTTGCTTTCTTCAAAGACTGCACCCGGTTACGGACATGCCGTGACCACCTTTATGTGTTTCTTTATTGTTATTGTTATATCTTGTTATGTTTTTCTAAAATATGTTTAGTCCCGGAGTACTAAATTTCACTAGGGGGGAATGTGGCACCCCAGGGGTCTGGTTTTCCACAGTAACAGCAATGTTATGTCTGAGAGCAGGTGGGAGGTCTCTTGGTCAGGGATCCTATGCATGCCACACCTCCTGCCCAGTCCTGGGAGGGGAAGAACTTCCCCTATATAAACCTAGGGCTGAGGCAGGGTGAGGAGTAGAGAAGAAGCAGAGAAAAGAAGCAAATATAGGAAGAAACAACAGGAGCTCTGTGGGAGCAGTGTTACAAAGAGTCAGGGGCTGGCAGCTGCAGAGCTCGCCCTGACTGAGAAGTTATCACCGGACCAGGAGTCCGAGGCTGTGGGGACTAACTCCTATCCAGCAGCAGAAACCGACCGGCAGTGGATTGCAGGTCCTCTGGCCCAGAAACCCGAAGGCCCCGAGTCACCGGCCATACGGGTGAGCACCACACGGTACACTCAGGGACGTGGGCTACTTATACCCGCCTCTAGCAAGGTAGCCAGAAGAGTATCGTTAGTTTGGGAGGCCTACAACTCCGCCCGGCCAGGGGAGATCCCATCTGCTCAAGGACTGACCAGGCCCCAATCGCTAGCCAGTACTCCGGGAGGGTCTATCTTTGTCACCAGTAAAGACCCTGAACTACACAGTACCGTCTCCGAGTGGTTCCTGCTACCCCCATCATCCAGGTCGGCTGCCCTGAGGCCATACCCCTCCCGTTGGGGGTTATACTATCACGCTGCACAATCCTACCACCTGCCTCAGCGGTCTGCCCTGCAGCAGCAGCCCCCTGGCTGCACTCAACGGGTGGCGTAGTCGTCCAACATCTACCGCTAAAACAGCGCCACTTAGTCTGACTCCCTTGGCACGGACCGGATCACCGCCACGAGACTACAACCCTCAACAGATCCGGCTCCGGGTAAGCTCCCGCGTGCGCAACGCAGCGCGACACAGGCCCAGGGGCGCGTCACCTGTCCTTAGCAGTGGTTTCCTAGCAGCTATTTTACCATGAAGGCCTGCTGCACAAAGTCTCCTCTTAACAGTTGTTGTAGAGATGTGTCTGCTGCTAGAACTCTGTGTGGCATTGACCTGGTCTCTAATCTGAGCTGCTGTTAACCTGCGATTTCTGAGGCTGGTGACTCGGATAAACTTATCCTCAGAAGCAGAGGTGACTCTTGGTCTTCCTTTCCTGGGGCGGTCCTCATGTGAGCAAGTTTCTTTGTAGCGCTTGATGGTTTTTGCAACTGCACTTGAGGACACTTTCAAAGTTTTCCCAATTTTTCAGACTGACTGACCTTCATTTCTTAAAGTAATGATGGCCACTCGTTTTTCTTTACTTAGCTGCTTTTTTCTTGCCATAATACAAATTCTAACAGTCTATTCAGTAGGACTATCAGCTGTGTATGCACCAGACTTCTGCACAACACAACTGATTGTCCCAACCCCATTTATAAGGCAAGAAATCCCACTTATTAAACCTGACAGGGCACACCTGTGAAGTGAAGACCATTTCCGGTGACTACCTCTTGAAGCTCATCAAGAGAATGCCAAGAGTGTGCAAAGCAGTCATCAAAGCAAAAGGGGGCTACTGTGAAGACCCTAGAATATAAGACATATTTTCAGTGGTTTCACACTTTTTTGTTAAGTATATAATTCCACATGTGGTAATTCATAGTTTTGATGCCTTCAGTGTGAATGTACAATTTTCATAGTCTTGAAAATACAGAAAAATCTTTAAATGAGGTGTGTCCAAACTTTTGGTCTGTACTGTATGGGGTATCAGCGCGTTCAGGAGAAATTGCACAACAAATTTCATGGTGCAATTTCTCCTGTTACCCTTATGATAATGCAAAATTAAGGGATGAAAAACGTTTTTGTGGGAAAAATGTAAAAATTTTATTTTTACGGCTCAATATTATAAACTTCTGTGAAGCACCTGGGGGTTCAAGGTGCTCACCACACATCTATATAAGTTTCCTAAGGGGTCTAGTTTTCAAAATGGTGTCACTTGTGAGGGGTTTCCACTGTTTAGGCACATCAGGAGCTCTCCAAACGCAACATGGCGTCCGCTAATTATTCAAGCAAATTTTACATTCAAAAAGTCTAATGGCGCTCCTTCCCTTCCGAGCCCTGCCGTGCGCCCAAACAGTGGTTTTCCCTCACATATGGGGTATCAGGGCACTCATGAGAAATTGCACTACAAATTGTGTAGTCCATTTTTTCCTGTTACTCTTGTGAAAATAAAAAAATTGGGTCTAAAGTAACATTTTTGTGAAAAAAAGTTAAATGTTCATTGTTTTCTTCCACATTCCAAAAATTCCCGTGAAAAACCTGAAGGGTTAATAAACTTCTTGAATGTGGTTTTGAGCACCTTGAGGGGTGCAGTCTTTACAATGGTGTCACTTTTGGGTATTTTCTGTCATAAAGGCCCCTCAAAGTCACTTCAAATAAGATGTGGTCCCTAAAAGTGTTTTTGTAAATTTTGTTGGAAAAATGAGAAATCGCTGGTCAACTTTTAACCCTTATAGCTTCCTAACAAAAAAAAATTTGGTTCCAAAATTGTGCTGATATAAAGTAGACATGTGGGAAATGTTATTTATTAACTATTTTGTTTGACATATCTCTCTGATTTAAGGGCATGAAAATTCAAAGTTTGAAAATTGCAAAATTTTCAAAATTTTCGCCAAATTTCTGATTTTTTCACAAATAAATGCAAGTGATATCGAAGAAATTTTACCGCAATCATGAAGTACAATATGTAACGAAAAACAATCTCAGAATCAGGGGGATCCGGTGAAGCGTTCCAGAGTAATTACTTCATAAAGTGATAGTGGTCAGAATTGAAAAAATTGGCCTGGTCACGAAGGCAAAAACAGGCTCTGGCGCGAAGTGGTTAAAAAAGATATTGAAAAACTGGAGCAAGTTCAGAGAAGAGCGACCAGGATGGTGACCGGTCTGCAAACTATGTCCTTCGAGGAACGGTTAAAGGATCTGGGAATGTTTAGCTTGTAAAATAGAAGACTGAGAGGAGACTTAATACAGTAGCTGACTACAATATCTGAAGGGCTGTCACAGTGTAGAGGGATCATCCTTATTCTCATTTGTACATGGAAATACAAGAAGCAATGGAATGAAACTGAAGGAGAAGATACAGATTAGATATTCGAAAAAAAACTTTTTGACAGTGAGGGTGATCAATGAGTGGAACAGGCGGCCACGAGAGGTGGTGAGGTCTCCTTCAACGGAAGTCTTCAAACAGAGGTTGGACAGACATCTGCCTGAGATGGGTTAGTGAATCCTGCATTGAGCAGGGAATTGGACACAAGGACCCTGGAGGTCCCCTCCAATTCTAACATTCAGTGATTCTATTGGCTGGGAGCCATCTTGCTGGTGTGCTCAGTTACTAAATGCCTTACACCCGTTGGCTGGGGGCATTTAACTATGTGATAATGCTGGCCCTTTAAGTACAAGCAAGCGCTCGCACTGCACTATGCTCGCCACCGTGAACAGAAACATAAAGTAGATAGGGAGCATGGCAGGGTTCTAAAAAAACAGGTTCTACATTTTTGGTACAATAGATCTTCATCTCTTACTGCGTCATTCTATTCCAGTGGGTGACTGTGACGAATATTCAAGACAATCCCATGTCAATCACTGTGCCTTGTTTGGCAGGTTTTATAGAGATCTCCATGTACAGTGTAATCCAACTCTTTGAATATTTTTTGCAGTAAGCAGAAGGGAGAGGGCTGAGAAGCAGGGGGTGACAAATCCCACAGCAGCTGCAAGCTGCACAGGATGTCCCTTCCCCCACGCCATGTGCTTCTTTGTGTAAGGTACTATAATTCAACACCGAGTTATGGGAATACGATACGTCCCAGTGATAAGCAAACTAGATTTTTGGAAACGCATGAACCTGGAGAATGTCACCCAAGCTTTCAACGCAGTCTAGCATGTGCGGAAAGTGAGATACCCAGCACAGCCTTGCAGGGGCCCCTAGGACCCCTGTGTTGGGTATCCACGCGTAGCAGGGGCCCGGCTTGGTCCGATGACACCAGAACCGGCTCCCTAGGACCATCCAGTAAGGACATATGGCCCATTTTAGTTTTGGGAGTTTCTTAGCTAAGAGACTCCAGGGGAGGAGTTTTGGGCGCAGCCAGGAGGCAGGAGTGGGAGTGATCCAGAGGGGTTAAGAACTCCAGCAGCCCTGGCTCCATTGTCTTTTTCCTGGGGAGGCCCTGAGGTCACGTCGTGTGGAAGGAGTCCATCAACCAAGTGAGGGCCCACAAGCCTCCCATGTGGCAGCCCTTCCCCCAAAAGCCGGATCATCAATCTAATCGGTAACTGACTCGTAATAACTGCTTTATATCTTTTGTACCCATACTTTTGTGTTTGTAACTGACCAATGTGTATTTATAACCCTTATGTATATAGTGTATTGTTTAGTGTGCCCCTAAGGCGATTAAATATATAATTTACTCTTTGGCTGTTCTTTTATCTCGATCAACGAACCTTACTGTAACATACCTGGCGGCGTCCTTGCATAGTGGTCCATCTCCCACTGTGCAAGAGCGCGCCCTTGATCTCCAGTCCAGTCTGCTAGCCTGGCTTCCCTCCATGCTGTCTGCTTGCCTCTGTTTTTGCTGCTTAAGGGCGGCGCCCGATCACTTCCTGTTTCTTGTACCTGCTGCAGACACACCCCTCGTGCGTCCTCAGCCTATTGCTGTCTGTCACCTGGTATTTAGCCCTGCTCCTCCCAAGAAACCCTGCCTGAGCATTGTGTTCTGTCAGTTGGCTTCTGGTCACTGATATGCCAGGTCCCGTTTATGTTTCCTGCCTTCGGTATCAGTTCCCGTGTCTGAACTGTGTCCTGTCTGTATTATCTTCTAGCCTGTTGTCTTCTGCCTATCCTGGAGGCTGTATTTCCAGGCCTGTGTGTACACGCTCCTAGCCTGTTCGTTCCGCCTTTTAGGGGCCGCATACCTAGACCCGCTCCTGTATCTTGCTGCTGTGTCTGTTCTTGTCTGAATACTCTCCTAGCCTGTTTCCTGTTTTCTCTATGTCCGTACCTTCCCTTTTCCTGCAGAATCTGATCCCGTACCTATCTCCACCTCGTTGTCTCTGTACTCCCGTTTGTGAGTTTAGAGTCCACTTGCTACTTCATTGCAAGTATCCTGTGTGTACCTGGTTCTGCCTTTCCCTTCCAGTCTGTTCCGTGTGAACAGAGCCCTGTCCCCTCTGCTCTGTCTTGCTTACCGCTCCAGTGGTTCTTGCCCGCTCAGCCCTGTCCACCGCGTCTGCGGTTTCGCTTTGCTCAGCCCTGTCCACCGCGTCTGCGGTTTCGCTTTGCTCAGCCCTGTCCACCGCGTCTGCGGTTTCGCTTTGCTCAGCCCTGTCCACCGCGTCTGCGGTTTCGCTTTGCTCAGCCCTGTCCACCGCGTCTGCGGATTCGCTTTGCTCAGCCCTGTCCACCGCGTCTGCGGATTCGCTTTGCTCAGCCCTGTCCACCGCGTCTGCGGTTTCGCTTTGCTCAGCCCTGTCCACTGCGTCTGCGGTTTCGCTTTGCTCAGCCCTGTCCACCGCGTCTGCGGTTTCGCTTTGCTCAGCCCTGTCCACCGTGCCTGCGGTTTCGCTTTGCGCAGCCCTGTCCACCGCGTCTGCGGTTTCGCTTTGCTCAGCCCTGTCCACCGCGTCTGCGGTTTCGCTTTGCTCAGCCCTGTCCACCGCGTCTGCGGTTTCGCTTTGCTCAGCCCTGTCCACCGCGTCTGCGGTTTCGCTTTGCTCAGCCCTGTCCACCGCGTCTGCGGTTTCGCTTTGCTCAGCCCTGTCCACCGCGTCTGCGGTTTCGCTTTGCTCAGCCCTGTCCACCGCGTCTGCGGTTTCGCTTTGCTTAGCCCTGTCCACCGCGTCTGCGGATTCGCTTTGCTCAGCCCTGTCCACCACGTTTGCGGTTTCGCTTTGCTCAGCCCTCGCCACCGCATCTGCGGTTTCGCTTTGCTCAGCCCTGTCCACCGCGTCTGCGGTTTCTCTTTGCTCAGCCCTGTCCACCGCGTCTGCGGTTTCGCTTTGCTCAGCCCTGTCCACCGCGTCTGCGGTTTCGCTTTGCTCAGCCCTGTCCACCGCGTCTGCGGTTTCGCTTTGCGCAGCCCTGTCCACTGCGTCTGCGGTTTCGCTTTTCTCAGCCCTGTCCACCGCGTCTGCGGTTTCGCTTTGCTCAGCCCTGTCCACCGCGTCTGCGGTTTCGCTTTGCTCAGCCCTGTCCACCGCGTCTGCGGTTTCGCTTTGCTCAGCCCTGTCCACCGCGTCTGCGGTTTCGCTTTGCTCAGCCCTGTCTACCGCGTCTGCGGTTTCGCTTTGCTCAGCTTTGTCTACCGCGTCTTCGGTTTTGCTCTGCTCAGCCTTGTCTACCGCGTCTGCGGTTCTGCGCTGCTCAGCCTTGTCTACCGCGTCTGCGGTTCTGCTCTGCTCAGCCTTGTCTACCGCGTCTGCGGTTCTGCTCTGTTCAGCCTTGTCTACCGCGTCTGCGGTTCTGCTCTGCTCAGCCTTGTCTACCGCACCTGCGGTTTCGCTTTACTCTGTTTGTTTACCGCATCTGCGGCTCTGAATTTGTCCCCCAGTCTGTACTGGACCCTACCCAGCCTGCGCTCTAGTCTGCCTGTTCCTGTATTCCCCGGTGTGGGTCAACAGCCGTGTCCGGAGTCTGACCTGGAGTAGACCCTGGTCCCTCTGCTCGGTTCCTCCCTGGTGCACTGGCGTCGTATGCCGTCGTGCGACTTGGTCGGATCGGGCAGATACTTAGTTACGCCCCTCCAGGCACTCTCCGGTACATAGCACAGTGGAACCACTAAACACGCACACGCCAGTCAGTCTGGGCGTGTGCATTACACTTACGTCCATTGTTCGATCCAACGAACACGCTACCGGGCTACTTTCTAGCCCTATATAAGTCCGTTATATCAAATAGAAACTGGTGGCAGCTCTCCCAGGCCGACCAGGCTCTGTTTCACTGGAGCTAGTGAAAGAGCTTCTCAGCCTGTCAGGGGTGTGCGCGAGTGTGATGCCACGTCAGTGACTCAGTGGGCCTCCTCTTCTCACTCCCTGGGGCCTTCCTGTACCTTTGTGGACAGGGGGTGTCTGTGCAGAACAGTACCAATCTGACCTTATGCATCCTCGAGGGGGTGAGGAACGTCACATAGGTGGAGAGGTCAGGTCCATACCACGTGCTCCATCTGAATTGTGACGTCAGATGGGTGGCGCGGTGTGGATCCATCACAAGTGGTGGCAACAGCGAGATTCTGCGGGGTCTCTTTGTTGCCATTTCATCACAGTGACAATCGATATTTTTCAGTTGTGTCACTGATTCCAACAGCGACGACACCGGGGAGATCACACCATATCTCACTGTTGCCGTCACACTGTCAGTATTTTGTCCGGAATCGCGAGCACACGATCCAGACTACTCACTCCTTAGGTATCGGCAAGCGACCAGTGAGCGAATGGCGTCACACCTCCGAATTCCAGCTCCAGGAATATGTGTGTACGCCCTGTACTGTCACTGTCAGCTTCATGATAGCTCGATTATTAATATTATTCTCTGCCACCACCGTCCAGATTTGAAATATAATACAGGCCTGGGCAGACGCCTGCGTTTTAGTAGCGTATATGGCTTTGGGGGAAGGAATGATTACAGGACAAAAGAAACTGAACTATTAAATTTTATATTTAATCCAAAAGGGAGGCAGTGTTTAGGAAAAATATTTGCAAGGATGTTACAAAGGAGACATTAAAATACATAAGCAGTTACATAAAATAAACAGGATAAAAGAAGACAACTTTCTCTATAAAGATCGCTGCAGCGATTCAATATAGGTGGATGAGCGGCTCCCCAGTTTGATTTGAGCATTATCGAACGCGACCCGTTGCTTATAATCCTTATACCCCACTGGCAATGAGTGCTCCTGAATTTTCCATGGGTTCTCTTATACCTAAGGGGAGATCTGTCCACACATCCCTTGTGGTGACATCATGTGGGCTGGTCTTCAGCCTGTACATTTTATTAAAAACGCTAACTTCTGTGATAACTCATTGCTCGTTGATCTCAGAAGCTTGCAGACGATGACATTTTTTCTGTCATGATTTTACCTGCATTTAGAGACAACACATCGCATAGTTGCAGTCTGCTATTCTGGTGTTTTTGTGCTACGGCTCCCTGATTTTGCTTACAGCAATGAAAAACTAAGTATACCTTCCTCGGCTGTCCCTGCCATTAAAAATATAGGTCCTGTTATTGTCGGACATATGAAACTTACATTATTTCATATTTCTTTTCGGAGTTGAAGTGTCTATAAACTTCTTTTTGAAGCTCGGGAAACAAGTTCCCAGTTACAAGCAAATTAGTGCAATCCTGCCACTAATTACCCCCGTGTCTTCCAGGGACAAGAGGCTCACATTCAAAGTAGCTTGTAACACTTCTTGGCTGACAGCAGTTGGTTTAAGGCCTTACTCATGACTGTGTTAATTGGGGCTTGGTGCTGAGATTTTTATGGAGACAGCTTGGTACTGACAAAAGGGAGAAATGGTCAGTATCCATGTCAGGGAAATATGGAAGAACATTTTCCTGACATCAATATCTTCCTGACATCTCCCCCTCTTTGAGGGGGCGTAAGGGGTGATTTACAGATCGCCCCTTTAAGCCCACCTCCTGGCCCACCCTTCCTGCTGATCCGACAAGCTGGGGATCCAGATTTCCGATCACCCTGACAGGTTCGGGATATGTTTTCCCCACACCTCTGATTGGCTATGGGTACCTTCCTCCTACCTTGCCTGGTTGTGGGGCCTACCCTTCCTGCCATCATTTTTACCTTGGGAGCTGTGCTCCCTAGGGGGGAGCTATGCCCGGCGATGTCACAGTCCGTCGTAACACTGGTCGGCACGGACCATTTTCCCTATGATCCCCGTGCTTCCCCCCATCCTTCCTCATCACCTCTGGAGCCGTGCTAGTCATGGGGCAGCTGCCATTGACCATGTCACCATCTGGCGTGACACTGGTCACTGGCACAGGACGACCTACTTCCTGGTGTCCATGTCTGCTCCCCTTGCCCCTAGCACTTATGTTGGCTCACTTTTGGGGATCCTCAGCAGCATCACCCTGTGGGGTGAGGTGGCTGAGTTCCCCTTTACCACAACACACATTTTTATTATACATCACATTGACATTTTTGACAGTGGCATTACATGACATATCAGATCTGGGCGGGTTGTCAGGAATGTATCGGGCAACCAACCATCCCAGATCAGTTCCCAATAGCACCTTAGTGGGGAGATTCTCCGACACCCCCACTTCTCTTAACCACCTCCCCGCACACCAGTCAAGGAAAACTCGGGCCATCGGTATAGGACGGCGAACACCCCCAAACCCGGTGACAGTCAGGGTCTTTCCAGGAATGAGTTCCTCTGGTAACATGAACTCAGGGCGGATGAGGGTACGTTCTGCGCCAGTGTCCTTAAGGCCAACAGTAACAGTGTTGCCCACAGTAACAGGTTGTAAGTTCTCCCGGGCCCTGACCAACCTCCCCACCCACAAAAATAATGGCTGCAGAAGGCCCTGGGGCCTCAGGTGTGGTGTTCATCTTCTGCCTCTCCGGGCAGACAAGGCTGATATGACCCGTTTGGTCACAAGTATAGCACTTACGGGAGTCAAATGCAGTCCAGGTGCTGGAAGATGGGACAAAACCCGCTGAGGGCCAGCTGGCTGGAACACTGGGGGTGGTTGTAGACTTACCCCCTTTCCAACTGGCGGTGGCTGACTTCCGCACCTCTGATGTGTGGTTGGCCTCATAGGCATCCTTGATCTGGGCTGCTTTGGCGGCTTCCTTCGTCTCCCGAAAAAGCACAAACTGTAGCACTTCCACTGTTAGAACTCTGCTGTTAGTTTTTTTCTATTTTGCTGGTCACATGACCTTTTTGCCTATTTAATCCTGCTCCGCCCTTCTGGCCATGCTGGACTTCATTGTAATTTCTACTCTTAAGCTAGCCAGGTGCTTTGTAACCTTTCTCAGTCAGTTTAGCTAGGTCTTTTGACCTTTATGTTCTATGTTGTGTGTTTGTCTTTTTACTGCTACAATTTCTGCTAGGAGGTGTCCATCTTTCTCCCAGTCCCTAGTTCTTGTAGGGATCCCTCCCTCACATCTATAGGTCTTCGATCAGACTAGCTGAGGACTTTAGCGGGTCTGATCGCAGGATCAGGTTCCCCGTTACATCGTAGGGATCTAGCTTAGCTCTATTGTAGGGACAGATCTCCTGTATTTCCTTAGTGCTTGTAGCCTATCATAACAGTAAGTCCAGCCCAAAAATATCTCTAAGGAAAGACCTCCAGTTTCCATCATGGTGTCGGTTCAGGATTTGGCTCAACGCCTGCAGGGACTCTCTCTGGAGGTGGCCGAGCTCCAACAACACGTGAGTAGCTGTTCTGGAGCGCATTTTGTGGAGCCAAAGGTACGATTGCCTGATTTATTTTTTGGTGAACAACAAGATTTTTTTTCCTTTAAAAATGCTTGTTTATTGTATTTTCATTTGAGACCCAGATCCTCTGATGATGAATCACAGCGCATAGGGTTCATAATGTCACTTTTGCGCAAAGAACCTCAGGGATGGGCCTTTTCTCTCCAACCTAGTGATCCGTGCTTTAGATCAGTGGATAGTTTTTTTTCTGCTTTGGGGTTGTTGTATGATGATCCTGATCGTGTCTCATCAGCTGAGACGGAATTGAGACTTTTGAGACAGGGATTAGGTAATGTGGAAAATTATTGTACTCACTTCCGTCGATGGTCTGCTCAGGTGGGGTGGAACGATTCAGCTCTGAAAAGTTTGTTTCTTGCTGGGCTAGGTGAAAGGGTTAAGGATCTGCTTATTGCTTATCCTACACCTGGAAACTTGCAGGAGGCAATGCAATTAGCTATACGGGTGGACAGGAGACTGCGTGCAAGGGTTAATGAGAGTAAATCCTTTGCCATGTCAGCTCCGAGTCTTGAGAGGGTCTGTACTGACATTGGAGAGCCGATGGAGATTGGGGCGATGTCACCCCGCTCTCAGGAAAAAGACCGCAGGTTTTCTGAAGGTTTGTGCTTTTATTGCGGAAAATCTGACCATTTCATTAAGAACTGTGTGCTTCGTATGAACAAAGAAAAAAAAAAGGTCAGTTACACCCGTATAGCCTGTTTAAACACTAAGGGGGTATTTCTTTCTGCTACTACTGCAGCTCAGGAAGAATTAATTGAATTTCGGGTATTTGTGGATTGTGGTTCTACTCTGAATGTGATTGATGAGGGATTCTTGGAAAAACTTAAATTAAAACCCAAACCTTTGTCATCCCCTATTGCCGTGGTTTCTGTCGATGGCTCTCCTTTGAAATGTGTTACTCACAAGGTTTATGAATTTCCCCTCACTATTAATGGTATTCACCAAGAAAATTTGGATTTGGTAGTATTAAATAATTTGCCTTCTCCAGTAATTTTGGGGTTACCCTGGTTAAAATTTCACAATCCTGTACTGGATTGGTCTATTAATGAAATTAAGTCCTGGAGCCCTAAGTGTTATGACAAGTGTTGTAACGGGCGCATTGCTGCTGTGGATAAAGGGGAATTACCTGTACCTATTCAGGATTTTTGGAAAGTTTTTTCTGAGGAGGAGTCGCAAATTTTGCCTCCCCATAGAGACTATAATTGTACCATTGAATTTGTCCCTGGAGCGACTCTTCCTAAAAGTCGTTTATTTAACCTTACTATTCCTGAGAGGAAGGCTTTGGAGGAATACATACAGACGAGCTTGGCCGCCGGTCATATCAGACCTTCTAAGTCACCTGTGGCTGTTGGATTTTTTTTTGTTAAAAAAAGGACGGCGGTTTACGTCCTTGTCTGGACTTTCGCGAGATTAATAAAATTACTGTACGCAATTCTTACCCACTGCCATTGATTCATGATTTGTTTAACCAGTTAGTGGGGGCCAAGTGGTTCTCTAAAATTGATCTCCGGGGGGCATACAATTTGTTGCGCTTGAAGGAGGGTGATGAATGGAAGAATGCTTTTAACACTCCTGTGGGTCATTTTGAGAATCTGGTTATGCCTTTTGGTCTTACTAATGCTCCTGCATTTTTTCAGAACCTTATTAATGACATCCTTAAACCTTTGATCGGCAAAAATGTGGTTGTGTATTTGGATGACATTTTGATTTATTCGCCTGATCTGGAGTCTCATTGGCGGAGCGTGCGTGAGGTATTACAGTTATTAATGGACAATTCGCTTTTTGCTAAGCTGGAGAAATGTGAGTTCGCTGTACAGAGAATTAGTTTTTTGGGCTACATTATCTCCAGCGAGGGCTTTGAGATGGATCCGGTTAAGGTTCAGGCTGTGCAGGAATGGCCTAGGCCTATTGGTTTGAAATCGATACAGAGGTTTTTGGGTTTCGCCAATTATTACAGAAAATTCATTAAAAAAATTTCTATTATTGTTAAACCTCTGACCGATCTCACCAGGAAAGGTGCTGATGCGGTTCAGTGGTCTTCTGAGGCCATTGAAGCTTTTGTGTTTCTAAAGGAGAGGTTCAGCTCTGCCCCCATCCTTATGCAGCCTCATGTGACTAAGCCATTTTTGGTTGAGGTTGATGCTTCTTCGGTGGGGGTCGGTGCGGTGTTGTCTCAGGAGAACAAGGATGGAGTACATCCCTGTGCCTTTTTTAAAAAAAAAATTTCTGAGACTGAACTTAATTACGATATTGGTAATCGGGAATTGCTGGCTATTAAACTCGCATTTGAACACTGGCGTCATCTCTTGGAAGGTGCTGAATTTCCCATTAAGGTTTTCACTGATCATAAAAATCTGATCTATCTTGATGCTGCCAAGCGCTTGAATGCCCGTCAGGCTAGGTGGGCACTTTTTTTTTCGCGGTTTAATTTTTCTGTTACTTACATCCCTGGTACTAAGAATGTTAAAGCGGATGCTTTGTCTCGCAGCTTTTCTCCCATGGTCGGTGTTGAGGAGGAGGAGAGCATTTTACAAGAAGGTGTTGTGATTGCTGCATTGGACTCAGTTTTGGAGGATGAGATTCTTAAAGCACAGGAGAATGCCCCATCTAACACTCCCCATGGGAGGTTGTTTGTGCGTAGGACCTTTAGGAGAGATTTGTTTGTTGAGTGTCATGAGTCTCGGTTGGCAGGTCATCCAGGAATTTCTGAGACCAAGAGACTTGTGGGTGGCAGTTTTTGGTGGCCTGGATGGCAGAAGGAAGTCATTAAGTGGGTGCGCCAATGTACTGTGTGTGCTAGATCTAAGTCTTCGCATGCTCCTGCTGCGGGGTTGCTTTGCCCTCTGGAGGTTCCTAGTGCACCTTGGACACATCTGGCTATGGACTTTATTACTGACCTTCCCTCCTCTGAGAGTTTCACGGTCATCTGGGTGGTCGTGGACTGTTTTAGCAAGATGTGTCACTTGGTTCCTTTCATCAAACTGCCCTGCGCTAAGACACTCGCTAAGGCCTTTGTCAAGGAAATTGTCAGACTCCATGGTGTTCCTACTGACATTGTTTCTGATAGGGGACCTCAGTTCGTGGCTCGTTTTTGGCGTGCCTTTTGTGACAGGTTGGGAGTTCATTTGTCGTTTTTATCTGGATATCATCCTGACCGATCTCACCAGGAAAGGTGCGAATACAGTTCAGTGGACTTCTGAGGCCATTGAAGCTTTTGTGTTTCTAAAGGAGAGGTTCACCTCTGCCCCCATCCTTATGCAGCCTCATGTGACTAAGCCGTTTTTGGTTGAGGTTGATGCTTCTTCGGTGGGGGTCGGTGCGGTGTTGTCTCAGGAAAACAAGGATGGAGTACATCCCTGTGCCTTTTTTTTTAAAAATTTTTTCTGAGACTGAACTTAATTACGATATTGGTAATCGGGAATTGCTGGCGATTAAACTCGCATTTGAACACTGGCGTCATCTCTTGGAAGGTGCTGAATTTCCCATTCAGGTTTTCACTGATCATAAGAATCTGATCTATCTTGATGCTGCCAAGCGCTTGAATGCCCGTCAGGCTAGGTGGGCACTTTTTTTTTCGCGGTTTAATTTTTCCGTTACTTACATCCCGGGTACCAAGAATGTAAAAGCCGATGCTTTGTCTCGCAGCTTTTCTCCCATGGTCGGTGCTGAGGAGGAGGAGAACATTTTACAAGAAGGTGTTGTGATTGCTGCTTTGGACTCCGTTTTGGAGGATGAGATTCTTAAAGCTCAGGAGAATGCCCCATCTAACCAGGGCCGGCTCCAGATTTTTCTGGGCCCCGGGCGAAAGAGTCTCAGTGGCCCCTTTAACACATACCACGATTCATGATGCAGAGATACGGCGGAGAAATATATATATATATAGTACAATGCAAAGATTTCACTTCTTACATTACATGAGTGATATCTATTGTAAATTCCACAATAGCTCAGAAACCGGTGAATCGCTCCACACAGAATACTGGCCCCCATATAAGGCTCCACACAGAACACTGGCCCCCATATAAGGCTCCATACGGAATACTGGCCCCCATATAAGGCTCCATACGGAATACTGGCCCCCATATAACGCTTCATACGGAATACTGGCCCCCATATAAGGCTCCACACAGAATACTGGCCCCCATATAATGCTCCATACAGGATACTGGCCCCCATATAAGGCCCCATATGGAATACTGGCCCCCATATAACGCTTCATACGGAATACTGGCCCCCATATAAGGCCCCATACGGAATACTGGCCCCCATATAAGGCCCCATAAGGAATACTGGCCCCCATATAAGGCCCCATATGGAATACTGGCCCCCATATAAGGCTCCATAAGGAATACTGACCCCCATATAAGGCTCCATAAGAAATACTGACCCCTATATAAGGCCCCATATGGAATACTGGCCCCCATATAATGCTTCATACGGAATACTGGCCCCCATATAAGGCCCCATATGGAATACTGGCCCCCATATAAGGCCCCATAAGGAATACTGGCCCCCATATAAGGCCCCATATGGAACACTGGCCCCCATATAAGGCTCCATAAGGAATACTGACCCCCATATAAGGCTCCATATGGAATACTGGCCCCCATATAAGGCTCCATACGGAATACTGGCCCCCATATAAGGCTCTATACGGAATACTGGCCCCCATATAAGGCTCCATACGGAATACTGGCCCCCATATAAGGCTCCATACGGAATACTGGCCCCTATATAAGGCTCCATACGGAATACTGGCCCCCATATAAGGCCCCATACGGAACACTGGCCCCCATATAAGGCCCCATACGGAATACTGGCCTCCATATAAGGCTCCATACGGAATACTGGCCCCCATATAAGGCTGCATACGGAATACTGGTCCCCATATAAGGCTCCATACGGAATACTGGCCTCCATATAAGGCTCCATACGGAATACTGGCCTCCATATAAGGCTCCATACAGAATACTGGCCCCCATATAATGCTCCATACAGGATACTGGTCTCCTTATAAAGCTCCATACAGGATACTGGCCCCCATATAACGCTCCATACAGGATACTGGCCCCCATATAACGCTCCATACAGGATACTGGCCCCCATATAATGCTGCATGCAGGCTGTTACCCCCCATATAATGCCCCATACAGGCTGTCCCCCCCTTATAATGCTCCATGCAGGCTGTTACCCCCCACATAATGCCCCATACAGGCTGTCCCCCCCTTTTAATGCTCCATGCAGGCTGTTACCCCCCACATAATGCCCCATACAGGCTGCCGCCCCCCCTTATAATGCTCCATGCAGGCTGTTCCCCCCACATAATGCACTATGCAGGCTGTCCCCCCCCCCCTTATAATGCCCCATGCAGGCTGTCACCCCCTCTCTCTATAATGCCCCATGCAGGATGTCACCCCCTATCTTTATAATGCCCCATGCAAGATGCCACCCCCCCTTTATAATGCCCCATGCAGGATGCCACCCCCCCCTCTTTATAATGCGCCATGCAGGATGCCACTCCCCTCTCTTTATAATGCCCCATGCAGGATGCCACCCCCCCCTCTCTTTATACTGCCCCATGCAGGATGCCACCCCCCCCTCTCTTTATAATGCCCCATGCAGGATGCCACCCCCCCCCCCTTCTCTTTATAATGCCCCATGCAGGATGCCACCCCCCCTTCTCTTTATACTGCCCCATGCAGGATGTCACACCCTATCTTTATAATGCCCCATGCAGGATGCCACCCCCCCCCCTTTATAATGCCCCATGCAGGATGTCACCCCCCCTCTCTTTATAATGCCCCATGCAGGATGCCACCCCCCCTTTCTTTATAATGCCCCATGCAGGATGCCACCCCCCCTTCTCTTTATAATGCCCCATGCAGGATGCCACCCCCCCCTTCTCTTTATAATGCCCCATGCAGGATGTCACACCCTATCTTTATAATGCCCCATGCAGGATGCCACCCCCCCCTTTATAATGCCCCATGCAGGATGTCACCCCCCCTCTTTATAATGCCCCATGCAGAATGCCACCCCCCCTTCTCTTTATACTGCCCCATGCAGGATGTCACACCCTATCTTTATAATGCCCCATGCAGGATGCCACCCCCCCCCTTTATAATGCCCCATGCAGGATGTCACCCCCCCTCTTTATAATGCCCCATGCAGAATGCCACCCCCCCTCTTTATAATGCCCCATGCAGAATGCCACCCCCCCTTTATAATGCCCCATGCAGAATGCCACCCCCCTCTTTATAATGCCCCATGCAGAATGCCACCCCCCCTCTTTATAATGCCCCATGCAGGATGCCACCCCCCCCTCTTTATAATGCCCCATGCAGGATGTCACACCCCCCCTCTTTATAATGCCCCATGCAGAACGCCACCCCCCCTCTTTATAATGCCCCATGCAGGATGCCACCCCCCCTCTTTATAATGCCCCATGCAGGATGCCACCCCCCCCCTTTATAATGCCCCATGCCTCCATACATTAAAAAAAAAAAAATCAAATGCTCACCTCCCTCCTCCTCACCTGCTACCTGCTGCCCGCTGCTCGGGACCGGACTCCAGCATTGTCGGCGTCTTCCCGCTCAGCTCTCCCTGTGACGGCTCAGGGGAGGGCGCGGTGTAAAGACGTCACCGCACCCTCTGACCTGAGACGTCACAGGGAGCGCGCACCAGGAAGACAGCGGATCTGCGGAGGCACGGCGAGAGGTAAGTATCCGGCTGCCGGGGCCCTGAGCAAGCGGGGGGAAGGGCGGGCGCTGACACCGCTCTCCTCCGCCCATAGCCCAGCGGGGTGCACGACCGCCAGTGGGCCCCTCTGCCTGCTCAGGGCCCCGGCACTTGCCCGGGTGCGCCGGGTGCTGATGCCGGCCCTGCATCTAACACTCCCCATGGGAGGTTGTTTGTGCCTAGGACCTTTAGGAGAGATTTGTTTGTTGAGTGTCATGAGTCTCGGTTGGCAGGTCATCCAGGAATTTCTGAGACCAAGAGACTTGTGGGTCGCAGTTTTTGGTGGCCTGGATGGCAGAAGGAAGTCATGAAGTGGGTGCGTCAATGTACTGTGTGTGCTAAATCTAAGTCTTCTCATACTCCTGCAGCGGGGTTGCTTTGCCCTCTGGAGGTTCCTAGTGCACCTTGGACACATCTGGCTATGGACTTTATTATTGACCTTCCCTCCTCTGAGAGTTTCACGGTCATCTGGGTGGTCGTGGACCGTTTTAGCAAGATGTGTCACTTGGTTCCCTTCATCAAACTGCCCTGCGCTAAGACACTCGCTAAGGCCTTTGTCAAGGAAATTGTCAGACTCCATGGTGTTCCTACTGACATTGTTTCTGATAGGGGACCTCAGTTCGTGGCTCGTTTTTGGCGTGCCTTTTGTGACAGGTTGGGAGTTCATTTGTCTTTTTCATCCGGATATCATCCTGAGTCTAATGGCCAGACAGAAAGGAAGAATCAGGATGTTGAGCAGTTCTTGCGTTGTTTTGTGGCAGACAATCAAGAGGGGTGGTCTGAGTTTCTGCCGCTTGCTGAATTTGCTCTTAACAACCATACATCCTCTTCTGCTGGGTGTTCGCCTTTTTTTTGTTGTTCTGGGAGACATCCGTCTTTTGGGTCATTCTCCAAATTGGTATCGGCTGTGCCTGAGGAGGAGAGTTTTTCCGGTGATTTGGAGAGAGTTTGGACGAATGTGTGTGGTAATCTTCAGGAGGCTAACAAAAAATCTAAGAGGTACTTTGACAGGAAACTTCAAGAGGTTTTGTTTACGGTTGGTGACATGGTTTGGTTGTCCTCTAAGAATCTGCGGTTGAGGATTCCTTCTAAAAAATTGGGTCCCAAGTTTGTAGGGCCCTTTAAGGTGCTTCAGGTAGTTAACCAATCTGCTGTTAGGTTGGAGGTTCCTACCTCCTGGAAGATTAATCCGGTGTTTCATGTTTCTCTATTGAAAAAAGCTTATGTATCAGATAGAGACGCCACTGCCACTGTTCCTCCGGTGGTGGAGGACGGGGAATATGAAATTTCCCGCATCCTTAATTCTAGACGGTATAGGGGGAGTTTGCAGTATCTCGTCGCTTAGAAGGGTTTCGGTCCCGAGGATAACTCATGGGTGAGGGCGGATGATGTTTCTGCTTCCAGACTTGTCAGAGCGTTTCACAAGAGGTTTCCTGATAAGCCTGGGCCTAGGGGATCCGGAGGATCCTCTTAGAAGACGGGGTACTGTTAGAACTCTCCTGTTAGGTTTTTTCTATTTTGCTGGTCACATGAACTTTTTGCCTATTTAATCCTGCTCCGCCCTTCTGGCCATGCTTGACTTCATTGTAATTTCTACTCTTAAGCTAGCCAGGTGCTTTGTAACCTTTCTCAGTCAGTTTAGCTAGGTCTTTTGACCTTTATGTTCTATGTTGTGTGTTTGTCTTTTTACTGCTACAATTTCTGCTAGGAGGTGTCCATCTTTCTCCCAGTCCCTAGTTCTTGTAGGGATCCCTCCCTCACATCTATAGGTCTTCGTTCAGACTAGCTGAGGACTTTAGCGGGTCTGATCGCAGGATCAGGTTCCCCGTTACATCGTAGGGATCTAGCTTAGCTCTATTGTAGGGACAGATCTCCTGTCTTTCCTTAGTGTTTGTAGCCTATCATAACCATCTACTGGGCAAAGATGAAGAAACTGGTCCTTCACCATCAGATCCTTCAGGTCCTCGAAGGTGGTGATGGACAGTCCTCGGATCCACTGCTCAAAGTTGGTTCTGAGCCGATCTACCACGTCACTGTAGGTATCTTGTGGTCCACTTTGGAGGGCTCTGAACTTTTTCTGGTACACTTCCGGAGTCAGATGGTACTTTTTTTTATCAGGGCCTGCTTGACGGCCTCATAGTCTCCATCTTGTTCTTGAGGGAGGGAAGCAAACACCTTCAGAGCTTTTCCTCGGAGCCCTGGAGTTAGGTACCTTGCCCACTGGTCCATGGGCAGCTGATACTGCCTGCTGGTCTTTTCAAAGCCTCGTAGAAATATGTCCAAGTCCCCATCCTTTTCCATTAGAGGAAAATGCTCAGGGCGGGGTTTAAAGCAGTTGGCACTGTTGGGCTCATGGGGCTGTGTGGCGGATGATTCCTTCTGAATCTGGGCTAGCTCCAGCTGGTACTGTCACTGCTCTCAGTTAGCTTGGGCCTGGCGCTCCTCTCGGTCAGCTTGTCGCTCTGCCTGCTCCTGGAATTTCAGGATCAGCTGCAATCGTCCATCACAATCGTCTGTGGTGAGCTGCTCCAAGGCCATTTGCAGGTGGGGGTCCACACTACCCTGGCTGCGGGTATGGCTGGAAGTCACAGGTGGGACCCATGCAGCAGCGCCAACCGGTGCAGACGAGAGAGGAATAGAGCCGCAGGTGCGGACAAGAGCGGAGCAGAGCCGCAGGTGCGGACGAGATCAGAGCAGAGCCAGATACACACGAGATCAGAGCAGAGCCAGATACACACGAGATCAGAACAGAGCCAGATACATGAAGTAGCGAGTGGACATACTCACAAGCTGAAGTACAGAGACAACAGGTAGGAGATAGGTTCTGATACAGACACTGCAGGATATATGAGAAAGGTACTGGAATAGACACAGGAGGTAGAGGGAAAGACCTAACATAGAAGCAAACAAGAGACAGGCTAGGACACAGTACTGATGGGAACAGACACAGAAACGGGATACAAGTACAGGCCTGGGTACTCAGCCCCCAGGGTGGCAGAACTAGACAAGTAGTCACAGGTACAGGTAACAGGCCTGTATACAGCCCCCAGAGTGGCAGAACAAGATAGCTACAGGACCTGGCAACTCAGCAGTTGCACATAGCACACTGAGAGAAAGTGTTGCTCGGGCACCTCCCACTGGGCGGGGGTGCCTTAAGTACCCAGTGACTTACAACAATAGGGTGGGGACAGATTAGGACTGCACAAACTATTCCTATAAGACTCAGGAAGTTCTGGCGCCGCCGCCCTAGGCCTGTAGACAAGCAGACAAGAGACATGCACACAGCAAATAGAGTAACACAGTGCGCAGCCTGCACTGGTGGGTAAGTCGGCGGTCTTGCATGGTGGGAGATGGGAAGCCATGCCAGCACGCCGCCAGGGATGTTACAGTGGTCACGTGACACCATACACGTGACTCGCAACTGACCCCGCCCCATCTTCTCTTCTTCCGGCTAGAGCGCATCCTACGCAATAGCAAGCAGGGAAAGGTAATTATGCCACATGTATATATGTATGTGCACTGCACTAGGAACGATAGCACCTGCCCTCATACAGACCTGTGTCCTCTTCTTCACGACATATTGGTTCACCTCTTCTTTCCCTGTCTGCATAGGTATCCAATTGGTGGTCTTCTCCTGTCCACTAGAAGAAAAGTGACACCTCTCACCATCTTCACGGCCAGGATGCTTCTCTCCTTCAAGCTATCCTGAGCAAAGAATGAAACAGGTGTAGTACCAGGAACCGGGCATTGGGAAGTCTCTCTCTGTTCGTTGAGATCAGCTACCACACCGGAGGATTCAAGGACCAACTGGAGTTCCTCCACCTGTTGGTGGATTGCAGAGACTTGGAAGATGCCTTCGCCTTGATGTTCACCTTCACCAGACCACCTAGAAACTGAAGATACCTCCTCTGGGTACATCTTCAGCCTGGTTTCCAAAACCACATGTCCACGAGGCGGTGAGGTTCCTGGGGGCAGATCATTGGTACAATTGTCTGGACTGTGTGGGGACATCGCCTCCGATTCCCTTCCTTCGGAGACACCAGGACACAGTGAGTCAGAGACTAGCAGACCTGGTGGATAAGATGGTGACACTGCTGGCTGACCTGGACATATGGGGACCAGACACCTCTTGTGACTCGACTATCCCCAACGATGCACCACATGGGGTCTCCAGACTAGAACGGACACTTAAGTTCTCAGCTCTGGACAACCTATGGGAAAAACAGACTGCACATGGAAGGTGATCTTCTCCTTATACAATGCTCCTATCTAGAGCTGTAGTTGCTTGGAAATTACTTGACTGTCTTTCGGAGAGGGCTCGTCCTTCACCTGACAACACCCTCACCGGATTCTGGAGATGTCGGACGGGAATTTGACACCGACTCTTTACGTCTTGCAGCATAAACTTTCCCGCCGAACCGAAGCCTCCACTTGCCACGGATACAGTCGCAGTCATCGATGAAGAGGGAATACTCCCGCCAAGGACAGTCGCTCCTACTGGCCCAAGGCTTTGGAGTTTTTTAGACTTCTCCGGAAAAAGATCGTCAAGATGTTCCACACAACTGCAGGGATACCACAATCCCTTCTCACAACTGAGTTCCGGCTTCTGCTCAGCCAGCCAAACACGGTCGACCTTCATGGATTCTGAATGGGTAGCTGCCTGAACAGGCTGGGGAACGGGTGGTCTTTGGAAGGACAGGGCCAGACTAGACGGTTTCCTCACACGCGCCACCTGTCTGGTCTACTCCTGTAAGCTGGGAAGGGAACATATTGCAAAAGATTCCGGATTCAGCTCATTGACGACTTCTTGGAAGGCCACCAGGAAGGTCTGCAGGTCCAAGGTGATTGGAGCCCCTTTTTCCAATAGGGGGTTGAGCCATGCTGGAGCATCTCCTGCTAGGTAGGACATTAGGAATGCCAACTTGACCCGATCGAAAGAAAACTGATGGTCCAAAACTAAAAAGTGCCACTTGCACGGCTCTAGGAACCCATGGCACTGCTTCGGATCCCCATAGTACCGTGGTGGATCAGACAGGACAGGTTCCACTCCAGAGGCATAAGTTTCGGGTTGAATAGGCACAGCCATAGGTACTGCAACTTGAGCTGGCACAGCTGACTTCAGGGCTTCCAATTGGGCATCTAGTGTCTGCAGATGAAACAATTTTTTTTCCTGCCTTTCTTGCTGGTAGCTGAGCTGCTGACACAGCTCTGAGCGCAAAGAGGATTGGGGATCAGCGGTACCCATGGCCAAGCAAACTTTTATGCACACAGGTGGTGCACATGGTTCATGGACCCACTGTGCCAAGGGGCCGGGCTTACCTATGAGGGGCGTACTAAGCAGCAACCAGGTGGTCACTGGAGTTCCTGATGGTGGAGTCAGGCTTGGCTGTAGCTAGCTGCCAGGTACCACTCCTAGGCAGTCCCCAGCACTGCAGCTGCTGACCCCAGGGGTCAGGTACGCAGACATGGATAGAACTAGGGCTCCGTTCAGACTAATAGATTCTGGATCCTCTGCAGAACGATTACTGACACGGATTCGGGCTCTGTTCAGACTACTAGGTTCAGGGTCCACTGCAGTTACTGACACGAAGACTCAGACAGGGCTGATTCGGAGACTAGTTGTAGCAGTCCGGATATAAGAAATACTCGGATAGGCACAAGCTCAGCCACACAGGTCTCAGTTACTGATTCAGGGACTGACCGCACACGGACCAGGGGATGAGGTATTGGCTGGGAGCCATCTTGCAGGTGTACTCGGTTACTAAATGCCTTCCAGCCATAGGCTTGGGGCAATTTGTCAGGGATTCATGCACCCGCACGATCCAGATTACTCACTACGTAGCTATCGGCAAGCGAGCAGTGAGCGTATGGTGCATACACCTCCGAATTCCAACACATGGAATATGTGTATATGCCCCCGTACGATCGCTGCCAGCTTCATGATAGCCCAATAAAGATTATTTGTTGCCACCACCGATTAGTTTTAAAATATGATACAGGCCTGATCGGGTGCTTGCTTTCTGGTAGCGTATGGCTTTGAGGGAGGGACATTTACAGAGCACAAGAAACAGAACTATTACATTTTATATTTAATCCAAAAGGGAGGCAGTGTTTATGAAAAATATACGAAGATTTTACAAAGGGGAACAATACAATACAGAATATACAGTTATACAAAATAAAAAGGGATTAACAAAAGAAACTTACTAGACAGATCGCAGAGACAATTCAGTTTAGTTGGAGGGAGGTGCTCCAATGGACCGTTATCGAATGGGACACGTGCTTACAAATATGTATCTCACCACATAGCCCTAGCTCTGTCTTTGATCACTGAGCCATGTCCTGGTGAGCTGGCCAGCTGCTAATTTATTCACAAGCAGCTCCCACAAAATCCCCTCACCTGAAGGCTTGGTCTGACCTATAAATTTAGAAGCTGCATAAGGGGTGCACACTTGTGGGGTAGATGCACGCAACTTCTTCTGCAAAGTGTGTCTTCATCGCCAAATGTGGGCAGTTACTTCAGAGGCAGTTAGTCAGGGCAGGAGTCAGGTAACTCACACTTTGACTGCTTACTCTTTTAACCATGTTTAGGTTAGTTTTCACTCTCTCCGCTATAGTCCTTCACTTTCTTCTAACCCCTCTAATTCAGACTCCAAGTAAGGAACTCTTCATCTCTTCCTTCAACCTCCCCATCCTTCTCACCTCCTCCTCAGAACTATTTTTCAACATTCAATCCTGTATCTCAAAACACAGACAGCCACCTCATGCTCTCTCCTGCTCCCACCTGAAAACACTTTCTCTGCTCCTCCTCACTGCTGGAGATATCTCTCCAAATCCTGGTCCTCCTCACCGCATCCCCACAGTCACTTCCGCCTCCTATCCACGATCTGTCACAAACTCTCGCAACCTCTCTAACCTCATACCCATTCACCCAGTCCCCACTTTCCCAGTCACACTAACAGGAGCTCTATACAACGCTCGCTCTGTCTGCAACAAACTTTCCTACATTCATGATCTTTTCATTAGTAACTAACTTTCCTTCCTCGCCTTCACCGAAACCTGGCTCACCCCCTTTGACACAGCTTCTCCAGCTGCACTTTCATACGGTGGATTCCACCTTTAAGCAGCAAACATGGTGGAGGAGTAGGCTTTCTCCTGTCTGATACCTGTGGCTTCACTCAAATCCCACTGCTGCCTTCCGTTACATGAGGTCCACTGTGTGCGCATCTACTCCCCCTCCAACCTCCAACTGGCTGTCATTTACCGTCCCCCAGGGCCAGCTACCACTTTCTTTGACCACTTCACCACCTGGCTACTTCACTTCCTTTCCGCCGACATCTCCACTATTATCATGGGTGACTTCAACATCCCCATTGCCACTTCCCACTCATCTGTCTCTAATCTTCTATCCCTCACTTCCTCCTTTGGCCTTGCTCAGTGGTCTTCCACAGCCACTCACAAAGATGGCCACACACTGGACCTCATCTTCACCCGCCTCTGTTCCCTATCTAACCTCTCCAACTCACCTCTCTCTCTTTCTGACCCCAACCTACTTACATTCTCTGCCCTCTCCTCTCCATGTCCACAAACCCCACTACACAAACTTGCACACCCTCGCAGAAAACTAAAACACCTTGACCTACACTCACTCTCTGAATCCCTCCTCCCACTTGCAGACATAAGTTCCTTACACGATGCAGACGTTGCTGCTGCTTTAAATAACACCACAACAGCTGCAGCTCTCTATTTGGTCGCCCCTCTCACACATACCAGAGCTCAAACAATCAATAGGCAACCCTGGCACAGCAACCTGACTAAAGAACTGCTACGGGCCTCCAGGGTTGCTGAGCAGAGATGGAAAAGGTCCCACTCCAATGAACACTTCATCACATTCAAACAGTCCCTCACTATCTTCAAGTCCACACTCACTGCAGCAAAACAAACCTACTTCTTATGTCTCATATCCTCCCTGTCTTACAACCCTAAACAGCTATTCAACACTTTCAATTCTCTCCTCCGTCCCCAGCGCCTCCTCTCTCTCCTCTCATCTCTGCCGAAGACTTTGACTCATTCTTCAAGCAGAAGATTGACATCAGACAAAGCTTCTGCCTTAAGTCCCCCCAGCCCCTCCTCACACCTACTCAATCCTGCTCCTCCAAAACCACCATTACAGAAGATCAAGTTTCCTCTTTGCTCTCCAAATCACACCTCACCACCTGTGAACTCGACCCAATCCCGTCCCATCTCATCCCTAACCTTACCACAGTCTTCATCCCAACCCTAACCCACCTCTTCAACCTGTCACTAACAACTGTTGTCTTCCCCTCATGTTTCAAACACGCCTCAATCACACCCATCCTCAAAAAGCACTCCCTTGACCCATCCTCTCTGTCTAGCTATCATCCCATATCACTCCTCCCCTAAGCCTCAAAACTACTGGAACAACATGTCCACCTTGAACTGTCCTCCCACCTCTCCTCCTGCTCCCTCTTCGACCGCTTACAATCAGGCTTCCGGACGCACCACTCCACTGAAACTGCCCTGACTAAAGTCACCAACGACCTACTAACCGCCAAATCCAGACGCCACTACTGTGTCCTCCTCCTCCTGGATTTGTCATCTGCCTTCGACACAGTGGACCATTCCCTCTTACTACAGACTCTCTCTTCTCTTGGCATCACAGACTTGGCCCTATCCTGGATCTCCTCATACCTAACAGACCGGACATTCAGTGTCTCCCACTCACACATCACCTCTTCATCTCAGCCTGAGATTAGTGAAGACAGTTATGCTTTATCATGTTGAGATAGCTAAGCCTTTATGGTGCTACACAGTAGGGTCCCCTGATGGCTCCGAAAGGAAGAAACGCGTCGGGACTACAGGGCAAGCACAGGGCTACTAGAGCAGTCTAGATGTGTACTGTCCTTGTTAGGGCAGGAGTAAAGGGGCACAGGGATAGTGCCGTCCATAAAGGGTATTAATAGGGGCAGAAAAATACGCCTCCCCTGACCATTGCCTTTCTACCTCCTTCCCCTTCAAGAAACATCTCATCCTTTTTTTCCCTACTGTGATGTGTACTACTCCACATATTGGATGAGGACGTTCCATTACTTTTATTCATCTTTCTAAATGTTATTCTATATGGATGATAAACGTTTTCTATTGTTGATGTCATTATCGTAATCCTGCCTTATCTATGTTGAATGCATATGAGAAACGTTTTTTTCAATCATTCTAAGACGTTTATCCTGTGTTAATAGTAGGATCATCACATTGATACTATTTGATCACTTGAGAAACGTCTAATTTTGTCCACTTACTTGTTGGACGTTTCACAGAGACTCTGTGTCATTTAGGCATTAATAAATGATCCTTTTTGATCAGGGTCTGGTACGCCACTTAGGTGAGGTGCTTTACTCTCTTACTTTGTTGTTCCTCCGACCTGGGGAGTATGTGCACTTTGTCTCCACTATAATTGTCTTACACTAAATATTTTAAAAGTTATATTTTATACGTTAATGCCCTTGCTTAATATCCTGATGACTGGGTGTGAGATATATATTTCAATACAAATCTTAATATTGCTATCTACACCACTCTCCCCAGTCCCACAAGCTCGCTGCCTTGGGGTAACCCTGGACTCTCATCTCTCCTTCAAACCACATATCCAAGCCCTTTCCACTTCCTGCCGACTCCAACTCAGAAATATCTCCCGGATCCGTGTATTCCTCAGCAAAGACTCTGCAAAAATACTAGTGCATGCCCTCATCATCTCCCGCCTTGACTACTGCAACCTCCTGCTCTGTGGCCTCCCTTCTAACACTCTCACACCCCTCCAATCTATCCTAAACTCTGCTGCTCGACTAATCCACCTGTCCCCCCGCTATTCCTCGGCCTCTCCTCTCTGTCAATCTCTTCACTGGCTCCCCATTACCCACAGACTCAAGTTCAAGACCCTAACCTTGGCATACAAAGTCATCCACAACCTGTCTCCTCCATATATCTCTGACCTAGTCTCCCGTCACATACCTGCACGCAACCTCCGATCCTCACAAGATCTCCTGCTCTACTCCCCTCTTATCTCCTCCTCCCACAATCGTATACAAGATTTCTCCCGTGCTTCCCCCCTACTCTGGAACTCTCTACCCCAAAACATCAGACTCTCGCCTACCGTGGAAACCTTCAAAAGGAACCTGAAGACCCACCTCTTCCTACAAGCCTACAACCTGCAGTAACCACCGCTCCACCATACCGCTGCACGACCAGCTCTACCCTCACCTACTGTATCCTCACCCATCCCCTGTAGACTGTGAGCCCTCGCGGGCAGGGTCCTCGCTCCACCATACCGCTGCACGACCAGCTCTACCCTCACCTACTGTATCCTCACCCATCCCCTGTAGACTGTGAGCCCTCGCGGGCAGGGTCCTCGCTCCACCATACCGCTGCACGATCAGCTCTACCCACCCTCACCTACTGTATCCTCACCCATCCCCTGTAGACTGTGAGCCCTCGCGGGCAGGGTCCTCTCTCCACCATACCGCTGTACGACCAGCTCTACCCTCACCTACTGTATCCTCACCCATCCCTTGTAGACTGTGAGCCCTCGCGGGCAGGGTCCTCGCTCCACCATACCGCTGCACGACCAGCTCTGCCCTCACCTACTGTATCCTCACCCATCCCCTGTAGACTGTGAGCCCTCGCGGGCAGGGTCCTCGCTCCACCATACCGCTGCACGACCAGCTCTACCCTCACCTACTGTATCCTCACCCATCCCCTGTAGACTGTGAGCCCTCGCGGGCAGGGTCCTCTCTCCACCATACCGCTGCACGACCAGCTCTACCCTCACCTACTGTATCCTCACCCATCCCTTGTAGATTGTGAGCCCTCGCGGGCAGGGTCCTCGCTCCACCACACCGCTGCACGACCAGCTCTACCCTCACCTACTGTATCCTCACCCATCCCTTGTAGACTGTGAGCCCTCGCGGGCAGGGTCCTCGCTCCACCATACCGCTGCACGACCAGCTCTACCCTCACCTACTGTATCCTCACCCATCCCTTGTAGATTGTGAGCCCTCGCGGGCAGGGTCCTCGCTCCACCACACCACTGCACGACCAGCTCTACCCTCACCTACTGTATCCTCACCCATCCCTTGTAGACTGTGAGCCCTCGCGGGCAGGGTCCTCGCTCCACCATACCGCTGCACGACCAGCTCTGCCCTCACCTACTGTATCCTCACCCATCCCCTGTAGACTGTGAGCCCTCGCGGGCAGGGTCCTCGCTCCACCATACCGCTGCACGACCAGCTCTACCCTCACCTACTGTATCCTCACTCATCCCTTGTAGATTGTGAGCCCTCGCGGGCAGGGTCCTCGCTCCACCACACCGCTGCACGACCAGCTCTACCCTCACCTACTGTATCCTCACCCATCCCCTGTAGACTGTGAGCCCTCGCGGGCAGGGTCCTCGCTCCACCATACCGCTGCACGACCAGCTCTACCCTCACCTACTGTATCCTCACTCATCCCTTGTAGACTGTGAGCCCTCGCGGGCCGGGTCCTCGCTCCTCCTGTACCAGTCGCTGACTCGTTTTGTTCAAGATCATTGTAAGTGTTTTTGTTACGTATACCCCTGGAATAAATTGCGCTATAATAATAATAAATAATAATTTAACTATGTGCGTGCGCTGGCCTTATAAGCACAGAACAGCGCACACACTATTTGCACTGCCGGGAACACAAGCAGAAAGGAGAGAGGGAACACGAAGGGGACCATGCCGCGTGGCTGGGGCGGTGAGCATGCTGGCGTCCCTGAATGGAGGGGAAGGGGAACAATGCAAGGGGGCCGCCAATAGCGTAATAACAGAAATGTACCCACCCTGCTCCACTCTATAGGCGGCACTGTACCCACCCTGCTCCACCCTATAGGTAGCACTGTACCCACCTTGCTCCACCCTATAGACAGCACTGTACCCACCCTGCTCCACCCTATAGACAGCACTGTACCCACCCTGCTCCACCCTATAGGCAGCACTGTACCCACCCTGCTCCACCCTATAGAGAGCATTGTACCCACCCTGTTCCACCCTAAAGAGAGCACTGTACCCACCCTGCTCCACCCTATAGACAGCACTGTATCCACCCTGCTCCACCCTATAGACAGCGCTGTACCCACCCTGCTCCACCCTATAGGCTGTACTGTACCCACACTGCTCCACCCTATAGACAGCGCTGTACCCACTCTGCTTCACCCTATAGGCTGTACTGTACCCACACTGCTCCACCCTATAGGCAGCACTGTACCCACCCTGCTCCACCCTATAGGCAGCACTGTACCTACCCTGCTCCACCCTATAGGTAGCACTGTACCCACCCTGCTCCACCCTATAGACAGCACTGTACCCACCCTGCTCCACCCTATAGGTATCATTGTACCCACCCTGCTCCACCCTATAGACAGCACTGTACCCACCCTGCTCCACCCTATAGACAGCACTGTACCCACCCTGCTCCACCCTATAGGTATCATTGTACCCACCCTGCTCCACCCTATAGACAGCACTGTACCCACCCTGCTCCACCCTATAGACAGCACTGTACCCACCCTGCTCCACCCTATAGACAGCACTGTACCCACCCTGCTCCATCCTATAGACAGCACTGTACCCACCCTGCTCCACCCTATAGACAGCACTGTACCCACCCTGCTCCACCCTATAGGTATCATTGTACCCACCCTGCTCCACCCTATAGACAGCGCTGTACCCACCCTGCTCCTCCCTATAGGCTGTACTGTACCCACCCTGCTCCACCCTATAGGCAGCACTGTACCTACCCTGCTCCACCCTATAGGTAGCACTGTACCCACCCTGCTCCACCCTATAGGTAGCACTGTACCCACCCTGCTCCACCCTATAGGCAGCACTGTACCTACCCTGCTCCACCCTTTAGGTAGCACTGTACCCACCCTGCTCCACTCTATAGGCAGCACTGTACCTACCCTGCTCCACCCTATAGGCTGTACTGTACCCACACTGCTCCACCCTATAGGCAGCACTGTACCTACCCTGCTCCACCCTTTAGGTAACACTGTACCCACCCCGCTCGACCCCATAGGCAGCACTGTACCCACCCTGCTCCATCCTATAGACAGCACTGTACCCACCCTGCTCCACTCTCTAGACAGCACTGTACCCACCCTGCTCCTCCCTATAGACAGCGCTGTACCCACCCTGCTCCATCCTATAGACAGCACTGTACTCACCCTGCTCCACCCTATAGACAGCAATGTACCCACCCTGCTCCTCCCTATAGACAGCGCTGTACCCACCCTGCTCCACCCTATAGGCAGCACTGTACCCACCCTGTTCCACCCTATAGACAGCACTGTACCGACCCTGCTCCACCCTATAGGTAGCACTGTACCCACCCTGCTCCACCCTATAGGTAGCACTGTACCCACCCTGCTCCACCCTATAGGTAACACTGTACCCACCCCGCTCCACCCCATAGGCAGCACTGTACCCACCCTATTCCACCCTATAGACAGCACTGTATCCACCCTGCTCCACCCTCTAGACAGCACGGTACTCACCCTGCTCCACCCTATAGACAGCAATGTACCCACCCTGCTCCTCCATATAGACAGCGCTGTACCCACCCTGCTCCACCCTATAGGCTGTACTGTATCCACCCTGCTCCACCCTATAGACAGCGCTGTACCCACCCTGCTCCACCCTATAGGCTGTACTGTATCCACCCTGCTCCACCCTATAGGCAGCACTGTACCCACCCTGCTCCACCCTATAGGTAGCACTGTACCCACACTGCTCCACTCTATAGGCAGCACTGTACCTACCCTGCTCCACCCTATAGGTAGCACTGTACCCACCCTGCTCCACCCTATAGGTAACACTGTACCCACCCCGCTCCACCCCATAGGCAGCACTGTACCCACCCTATTCCACCCTATAGACAGCACTGTATCCACCCTGCTCCACCCTCTAGACAGCACTGTACTCACCCTGCTCCACCCTATAGGTAGCACTGTACCCACCCTGCTCCACCCTATAGGTAACACTGTACCCACCCCGCTCCACCCCATAGGCAGCACTGTACCCACCCTATTCCACCCTATAGACAGCACTGTATCCACCCTGCTCCACCCCATAGGCAGCACTGTACCTACCCTGCTCCACCCTATAGGTAGCACTGTACCCACCCTGCTCCACCCTATAGGTAACACTGTACCCACCCCGCTCCACCCCATAGGCAGCACTGTACCCACCCTATTCCACCCTATAGACAGCACTGTATCCACCCTGCTCCACCCTATAGGTAGCACTGTACCCACCCTGCTCCATCCTATAGACAGCACTGTACCCACCCTGCTCCACCCTATAGCCAGCACTGTACCCACCCTGCTCCCCCCTATAGGTAGCACTGTACCCACCCTGCTCCACCCTATAGGTAACACTGTACCCACCCCGCTCCACCCCATAGGCAGCACTGTACCCACCCTGTTCCACCCTATAGACAGCACTGTACCCCCCCTGCTCCACCCTCTAGACAGCACTGTACCCACCCTGCTCCATCCTATAGACAGCACTGTACTCACCCTGCTCCACCCTATAGACAGCAATGTACCCACCCTGCTCCTCCCTATAGGTAGCACTGTACCCACCCTGCTCCACCCTATAGGTAGCACTGTACCCACCCTGCTCCACCCGATAGGTAGCACTGTACCCACCCTGCTCCACCCTATAGGTAGCACTGTACCCACCCTGCTCCACCCTATAAGTAGCACTGTACTCACCCTGCTCCACCCCATAGGCAGCACTGTACCCACCCTGCTCCACCCTACAGGTAGCACTGTACCCACCCTGCTCCACCCGATAGGTAGCACTGTACCCACCCTGCTCCACCCTATAGGTAGCACTGTACCCACCCTGCTCCACCCTATAAGTAGCACTGTATCCACCCTGCTCCTCCCTATAGACAGCACTGTACCCACCCTGCTCCATCCTATAGACAGCACTGTACTCACCCTGCTCCACCCTATAGACAGCAATGTACCCACCCTGCTCTTCCCTATAGGTAGCACTGTACCCACCCTGCTCCACCCTATAGGTAGCACTGTACCCACCCTGCTCCACCCGATAGGTAGCACTGTACCCACCCTGCTCCACCCTATAGGTAGCACTGTACCCACCCTGCTCCACCCTATAAGTAGCACTGTATCCACCCTGCTCCTCCCTATAGACAGCACTGTACCCACCCTGCTCCTCCCTATAGACAGCACTGTACCCACCCTGCTCCACCCGATAGGTAGCACTGTACCCACCCTGCTCCACCCGATAGGTAGCACTGTACCCACCCTGCTCCACCCTATAGGTAGCACTGTACCCACCCTGCTCCACCCTATAAGTAGCACTGTATCCACCCTGCTCCTCCCTATAGACAGCACTGTACCCACCCTGCTCCACCCTATAGACAGCACTGTACCCACCCTGCTCCACCCGATAGGTAGCACTGTACCCACCCTGCTCCACCCGATAGGTAGCACTGTACCCACCCTGCTCCACCCTATTGGTAGCACTGTACCCACCCTGCTCCACCCTATAAGTAGCACTGTATCCACCCTGCTCCTCCCTATAGACAGCACTATACCCACCCTGCTCCATCCTATAGACAGCACTGTACTCACCCTGCTCCACCCTATAGACAGCAATGTACCCACCCTGCTCCACCCTATAGACAGCACTGTACCCACCCTGCTCCTCCCTATAGGCGGCACTGTACCCACCCTGCTCCACCGGATAGGTAGCACTGTACCCACCCTGCTCCACCCTATAGGTAGCACTGTACCCACCCTGCTCCACCCTATAAGTAGCACTGTATCCACCCTGCTCCTCCCTATAGACAGCACTGTACCCACCCTGCTCCATCCTATAGACAGCACTGTACTCACCCTGCTCCACCCTATAGACAGCACTGTACCCACCCTGCTCCATCCTATAGGTAGCACTGTACCCACCCTGCTCCACCCTATAAGTAGCACTGTATCCACCCTGCTCCTCCCTATAGACAGCAATGTACCCACCCTGCTCCACCCGATAGGTAGCACTGTATCCACCCTGCTCCTCCCTATAGACAGCACTGTATCCACCCTGCTCCACCCTATAGGTAGCACTGTACCCACCCTGCTCCACCCTATAGGTAGCACTGGACCCACCCTGCTCCACCCTATATGTAGCACTGGACCCACCCTGCTCCACCCTATAGGCAGCACTGTACCCACCCTGTTCCACCCTATAGACAGCACTATACCCACCCTATAGACAGCACTGTACCCACCCTGCTCCACCCTATAGACAGCACTATTCCCACCATGCTACACCCTATAGACAGCACTGTACCCACCCTGCTCCACCCTATAGACAGCACTGTACCCACCCTGCTTCACCCTATAGGTAGCACTGTACCCACCCTACTCCACCCTATAGGCACCAATGTACCCATTGTGCTCCAGCCTATAGGTTGCACTGTACCCACCCTGCTCCATCATATAGGCAGCACTGTATCCACCCTGCTCCACCCTACAGGCTGCACTGTACCCACCCTGCTCCATCCTATAGACAGCACTGTACCCACCCTGTTCCACCCTATAGGCTGCACTGTACCCACCCTGCTCCACCCTATAGACAGCACTGTACCCACCCTGCTCCACCCTATAGGCTGCAATGTACCCACCTGCTCCACCCAATAGGTAGCACTGTATCCACCCTGCTCCACCCTATAGGTAGCACTGTACCCACCCTGCTCCACCCAATAGGTAGCACTATACCACCCTGCTCCATCCTATAGGTAGTACTATACCCACCCTGCTCCACCCTATAGACAGCACTGTACCCACCCTGCTCCACCCAATAGGCTGCACTGTACCCACCCTGCTCCACCCTATAGGTAGCACTGTACCCACCCTGCTCCATCCTATAGGCAGCACTGTACCCACCGTGCTCCAGCCTATAGGTAGCACTATACCCACCGTGCTCCAGCCTATAGGTAGCACTATACCCACCCTTCTCCACTCTATAGGTAGCACTGTACCCACCCTGCTTCATCCTATAGGTAGCACTGTACCCACCCTGCTCCACCCTATAGGCAGCACTGTACCCACCCTGCTCCAGCCTTTAGGTAGCACTATACCCACCCTGCTCCATTCTATAGGCAGCACTATACTTACCCTGCTCCACCCTATAGACAGCACTGTACCCACCCTGCTCCACCCTATAGGTAGCACTATACCCACCCTGCTCCACCGTATAGACAGCACTGTACCCACCCTGCTCCAGCCTATAGGTAGCACTATACCCACCCTGCTCCACCCTATAGGCAGCACTGTACCCACCCTGCTCCACCCTATAGGCAGCACTATACCCACCCTGCTCCACCCTATAGGCAGCACTGTACCCACCCTGCTCCACCCTATAGGTAGCACTATACCCACCCTGCTCCACCCTATAGACAGCACTATACCCACCCTGCTCCAGCCTATAGGTAGCACTATACCCACCCTGCTCCACCCTATAGGCAGCACTGTACCCACCCCGCTCTACCCTATAGGTAGCACTATACCCACCCTGCTCCACCCTATAGACAGCACTGTACCCACCCTGCTCCAGCCTATAGGTAGCACTATACCCACCCTGCTCCACCCTATAGGCAGCACTGTACCTACCCTGCTCCACCCTATAGAAAGCACTGTACCCACCCTGCTCTACCCTATAGGCTGCACTGTACCCACCCTGCTCCACCCTATAGGTAGCACTATACCCACCCTGCTCCACCCTATAGACAGCACTATACCCACCCTGCTCCAGCCTATAGGTAGCACTATACCCACCCTGCTCCACCCTATAGGCAGCACTGTACCCACCCCGCTCTACCCTATAGGTAGCACTATACCCACCCTGCTCCACCCTATAGACAGCACTGTACCCACCCTGCTCCAGCCTATAGGTAGCACTATACCCACCCTGCTCCACCCTATAGGCAGCACTGTACCCACCCTGCTCCACCCTATAGGCAGCACTATACCCACCCTGCTCCACCCTATAGAAAGCACTGTACCCACCCTGCTCTACCCTATAGGCTGCACTGTACCCACCCTGCTCCACCCTATAGGCAGCACTGTACCCACCCTGCTCCATCCTATAGGCAGCACTCTACCCACCCTGCTCCACCCTATAGGCAGCACTGTACCCACCCTGCTCCACCCTATAGACAGCACTGTACCCACCCTGCTCCATCCTATAGGCTGCACTGTACCCACCCTGCTCCACCCTATAGGCTGCACTGTACCCACCCTGCTCCACCTTATAGACAGCACTGTACCCACCCTGCTCCACCCTATAGGTAGCATTGTACCCACCCTGCTCTACCCTATAGGTAGTGTGGCGCCCTGCTGCGCATTGGTGCCACAGAACCCAGAAGGGTGCATGGATGGACTTTTCCACAAGAGGCCCTCAGACATTCACACACCTCCACCCTACCACCTCAGACCAGCAGAGGGAGCCCGTTAGGGATATATATAGGGAGGGTCGAGCTAGGCAGCTCAGTTAGTTTCAGTTAGTTGTTAGCTCAGACAGAAGTGAGCCTGTGAGCTGAGAGCGTGCCGACGCTCAGAGAGCGGTGAAAACGCAGCACGCCAGCTGCCGAGTAGTGAGGGCCCCGAGTGTGGTCGACGGCGAGGAGAAAAGAAGAGTGGAGCTAAGGGGGCAGAGGAGCATAGTAAGCTCACCCCGTTATACAAACCGGACACCGGGTCCGAGCCTACAGGGACCCTTTACACCCAGTAGGGATAACCGGAATCCCAGGAGGACTACAAGTCCCTGGCAAACCTGAAGCTAGACACCTACAGGACCAGGAACCACGAAGGCCCCGACGTCCAGGGAAAGTGGTTCCAACCAGAGGTCCTACTTCTGAGCAACAGGTGAAGTGAAAGCAGGACACATAGTTTAGGCTCAGTTGCAGGCTGGCCAGGAACATACACAGAGACAGACATGGATCAGAAGGCCCTATACCTTGGTGAAGTCCAAAAGTGCGCCCTTCACCTGGAGTACCCTGGACCGTACCTAACAACAGCACAAGTAAAGGTAATGAAGCAAAGCCCCTGTCTCTGTCCGTTACTTCTGCTGCGCCATCGCTCCCCCTGCACCACAACACCCAGCGCAACCTGCATCGTTCTCACTGCCCTGAGGCCTGCTCCACCTGTGGGGAGCCGAGCCGTTCCATCTCAAGCTGCCATATCATCTGCCTCAGAGGACTGTCGCAGCGCTGGTGATCCTCACCAGACACCACAGGTGGCGTCATGACAAATCCCCTATAAATATCCCCATTTTGCACTGACCGTCCTGGGTCATGGACCGGGCCAGCCACCGTGATCTCGCCCAAAGAGCAGCCAGAAGGCCCGGCTGCCGAGTACCCCACAGCCCTGGGGGCAAATCAGTAGCACTGTACCCACCTTGTTCCATCCTATAGGTTACACTGTACCACCCTGCTTCACCCTATAGGAAGCACTGTACCCACTCTGCTCCATCCTATAGGTAGCACTATACCCACCCTGCTCCACCCTATAGGTAGCACTGTACCCACCCTGCTCCTAACTATAGGTAGCACTGTACCCACCCTGCTCCATCCTATAGGTAGCACTGTACCCACCCTGCTTATCCCTATAGGTAGCACTGTACCCACCCTGCTCAACCCTATAGACAGCACTGTACCCACCCTGCTCCACCCTATAGACAGCACTGTACCCACCCTGCTCCACCCTCTAGACAGCACTGTACCCACCCTGCTCCATCCTATAGACAGCACTGTACCCACCCTGCTCCATCCTATAGGCAGCACTGTACCCACCCTGCTCCACCCTATAGGTAGCACTGTACCCACCCTGCTCCATCCTATTGGTAGCACTGTACCAACCCTGCTCCTCCCTATAGGCGGCACTGTACCCACCCTGCTCCTCCCTACAGGCAGCACAGTACCCACCCTGCTCCACCCTATAGACAGCACTATACCCACCCTGCTCCACCCTATAGACAGCACTATACCCACCCTGCTCCTCCCTATAGGTAGCACTGTACCCACCCTGCTCCACCCTATAGACAGCACTGTACCCACCCTGCTCCACCCTATAGACAGCACTGTACCCACCCTGCTCCAGCCTATAGACAGAACTGTACCCACCCTGCTCCACCCTATAGACAGCACTGTACCCACCCTTCTCCACCCTATAGACAGCACTATACCCACCCTGCTCCACCCTATAGACAGCACTATACCCACCCTGCTCATCCCTATAGGTAGCAATGTACCCACCCTGATCCACCCTATAGACAGCACTGTAACCACCCTGCTCCAGCCTATAGACAGCACTGTACCCACCCTGCTCCACCCTATAGGCAGCACTGTACTCACCATGCTCCATCCTATTGGTAGCACTATACCCACCCTGCTCCATACTATAGGCTGCACTGTACCCACCCTGCTCCACCCTATAGGTAGCACTGTACCCACCCTGCTCTTCCCTATAAGTAGCACTGTACTCACCCTGCTCCTCCCTATAAGTAGCACTGTACCCACCCTGCTCCTCCCTATAGGTAGCACTGTACCCACCCTGCCCCACCCTATAGACAGCACTGCACCCACCCTGCTCCACCCTATAGACAGCACTGTACCCACCCTGCTCCATCCTATAGGCTGCACTGTACCCACCCTGCTCCACCCTATAGGTAGCACTGTAACCACCCTGCTCTTCCCTATAGGTAGCACTGTACCCACCCTGCTCCACCTTATAGGCAGCACTGTACCCACCCTGCTCCATCCTATAGACAGCACTGTACCCACCCTGCTCCACCCTATAGACAGCACTGTACCCACCTTGCTCCAGCCTATAGGCTGCACTGTCCCCACCCTGCTCCACACTATAGGCAGCACGGTACCCACCCTGCTACACCCTATAAACAGCACTGTACCCAGCTTGCTCTAGCCTATAGGCTGCACTGTTCCCACCCTGCTCCATTCTATAGGATGCACTGTACCCACCCTGCTCCACCCTATAGACAGCACTGTACCCACCTTGCTCCAGCCTATAGGTAGCACTGTACCCACCCTGCTCCACCCAATAGGCTGCACTGTTCCCACCCTGCTCCATCCTATAGTTAGCACTGTACCCACCCTGCCCCACCCTATAGACAGCACTGCACCCACCCTGCTCCATCCTATAGACAGCATTGTACCCACCCTGCTCCACCCTATAGACAGCACTGCACCCACCCTGCTCCATCCTATAGACAGCACTGTACCCACCCTGCTCCACCCTATAGACAGCACTGTACCCACCCTGCTCCACCCTATAGACAGCACTGTACCCACCCTGCTCCACCCTATAGGTAGCACTGTACCCACCCTGCTCCACCCTATAGGCAGCACTGTACCCACCCTGCTCCATCCTATAGGCTGCACTGTACCCACCCTGCTCCACCCTATAGGTAGCACTGTACCCACCCTGCTCTTCCCTATAGTTAGCACTGTACCCACCCTGCTCCACCTTATAGGCAGCACTGTACCCACCCTGCTCCATCCTATAGACAGCACTGTACCCACCCTGCTCCATCCTATAGACAGCACTGTACCCACCTTGCTCCACCCTATAGACAGCACTGTACCCACCCTGCTCCACCCTATAGGCAGCACTGTACCCACCCTGCTCCACCCTATAGACAGCACTGTACCCACCCTGCTCCATCCTATAGGCTGCACTGTACCCACCCTGCTCCACCCTATAGACAGCACTGTACCCACCCTGCTCCACCCTATAGACAGCTCTGTACCCACCCTGCTCCATCCTATAGGTAGCACTGTATCCACCCTGCTCCATCCTATAGGCTGCACTTACTCACCCTGCTCCACCCTATAGACAGCACTGTACCCACCCTGCTCCACCCTATAGGTAGCACTGTACCCACCCTGTTCCATCCTATAAGCAGCACTATACCGACCCTGCTCCATCCTATAGACAGCACTGTACCCACCCTGCTCCACCCTATAGGCACCACTGTACCCACCCTGCTCCACCCTATAGGCATCACTGTACCCACCCTGCTCCACCCTATAGACAGCACTGTACCCACCCCACTCCATCCTATAGGCAGCACTGTACCCATCCTGCTCCATCCTATAGACAGCACTGTACCAACCCCGCTCCATCCTATAGAAAGCACTGTACCCACCCTGCTCCACCCTATAGACAGCGCTGTACCCACCCTGCTCCACCCTATAGACAGCGCTGTACCCACCCTGCTCCACCCTATAGACAGCGCTGTACCCACCCTGCTCCACCCTATAGACAGCACTGTACCAACCTTGCTCCATCCTATAGACAGCACTGTACCAACCCCGCTCCATCCTATAGAAAGCACTGTACCCACCCTGCTCCACCCTATAGACAGCGCTGTACCCACCCTGCTCCACCCTATAGACAGCACTGTACCCACCCTGCTGCACGCTATAGACAGCACTGTACCCACCCTGCTCCACTCTATAGACAGCACTGTACCCACCCTGCTCCACCTTATAAACAGAACTGTACCCACCCTGCTTCTCCCTATAGGTAGCACTGTACCCACCCTGCTCCACCCTATAGGTAGCACTGTACCCACCCTGCTCCACCCTATAGACAGTACTGTACCCACCCTGCTCCACCTTACAGGAACCACTGTACCCACCCTGCTCCTCCATACAGGCAGCACTGTACCCACCCTGCTCCACCCTATAGGTAGCACTGTACCCACCCTGCTCCACCCTATAGGTAGCACTGTACCCACCCTGCTCCACACTATAGGTAGCACTGTACCCACCCTGCTCCACCCTATAGACAGCACTGTACCCACCCTGCTCCACCCAATAGACAGCACTATACCCACCCTGCTCCACCCTATAGGTAGCACTGTACCCACCCTGCTCCACCCTATAGGCAGCACTGTACCCACCCTGCTCCACCCTATAGGCAGCACTGTACCCACCCTGCTCCACCCTATAGGTAGCACTGTACCCACCCTGCTCCTCCCTATAAGTAGCACGTTACCCACCCTGCTCCACCCTATAGACAGCACTGTACCCACCCTGCTCCACCCTATAGGTAGCACTGTACCCACCCTGCTCCCCTCTATAGGTAGCACTGTACCCGCCCTGCTCCACCCTATGGACAGCACTGTACCCACCCTGCTCCACCCTATAGGCAGCACTTTACCCGCCCTGCTCCTTCCTATAGGTAGCACTGTACCCGCCCTGCTCCACCCTATAGACAGCACTGTACCCACCCTGTTCCACCCTATAGGCTGCACTGCACCCGCCCTGCTCCTCCCTATAGGTAGTACTGTACCCTCCCTGCTCCTCCCTATAGGTAGAACTGTACCCACCCTCCTCCTCCCTATAGGTAGCACTGTACCCACTCTGCTCCACCCTATAGGTAGCACTGTACCCACCCTGCTCCTCCCTATAGGTAGCACTGTACCCACCCTGCTCCACCCTATAGGCAGCACTGTATCCACCCTGCTCCTCCCTATAGGTAGCACTGTACCCACCCTGCTCCACCGTATAGACAGCACTGTACCCACCCTGCTCCTCCCTACAGGCAGCACTGTACCCACCCTGCTCCACCCTATAGGCAGCACTGTACCCACTCTGCTCCACCCTATAGGTAGCACTGTACCCACCCTGCTCCTCCCTATAGGTAGCACTGTACCCACCCTGCTCTACCCTATAGGCAGCACTGTATCCACCCTGCTCCTCCCTATAGGTAGCACTGTACCCACCCTGCTCCACCCTATAGACAGCACTGTACCCACCCTGCTCCTCCCTACAGGCAGCACTGTACCCACCCTGCTCCACCCTATAGACAGCACTGTACCCACCCTGCTCCTCCCTATAGGTAGCACTGTACCCACCCTGCTCCTCTCTACAGGCAGCACTGTACCCACCCTGCTCCACCCTATAGACAGCACTGTACCCACCCTGCTCTACCCTATAGGCAGCACTGTACCCACACTGCTCTACCCTATAGGCAGCACTGTACCCACTCTGCTCCATCCTATAGACAGCATTGTACCCACCCTGCTCCACCCTATACGCAGCACTGTACCCACCCTGCTCCACTCTATAGGCAGCACTGTACCCACCCTGCTCCACCCTATAGACAGCACTGTACCCTCCCTGCTCCTCCCTACAGGCAGCACTGTACCCACCCTGCTCCACCCTATAGACAGCACGGTACCCACCCTGCTCCTCCATATAGGTAGCACTGTACCCTCCCTGCTCTACCCTATAGGCAGCACTGTACCCACCCTGCTCTACCCTATAGGCAGCACTGTACCCACTCTGCTCCATCCTATAGACAGCATTGTACCCACCCTGCTCCACCCTATACGCAGCACTGTACCCACCCTGCTCCACTCTATAGGCAGCACTGTACCCACCCTGCTCCACCCTATCGACAGCACTGTACCCACCTTGCTCCTCTTTATAGGTTGCATTGTACCCACCCTGCTCAACCCTATAGACAGCACTATACCCACCCTGCTCCACCCTATAGGTCGCACTGTACCCACCCTGCTCCTCCCTATAGGTAGCACGTTACCCACCCTGCTCCACCCTATAGACAGCACTGTACCCACCCTGCTCCTCCCTATAGACAGCACTGTACCCACCCTGCTCCTCCCTACAGGCAGTACTGTACCCACCCTGCTCCACCCTATAGACAGCACTGTACCCACCCTGCTCCTCCCTATAGGTAGCACTGTACTCACCCTGCTCCACCCTATACACTGCACTGTACACACCCTGCTCCACCCTATAGACAGCACTGTACCCACCCTGCTCCTCTCTAAAGGCAGCACTGTACCCACCCTGCTCCACCCTATAGACAGCACTGTACCGACCCTGCTCCTCCCTATAGACAGCAATGTACCCACCCTGCTCCTCCCTATAGGTAGCACTGTACCCACCCTGCTCCTCCCTATAGGCAGCACTGTACCCACCCTGCTCCACCCTATAGACAGCACTGTACTCACCCTGCTCCACCCTATCGACAGCACTGTACCCACCCTGCTGCACCCTATAGACAGCACTGTACTCACCCTGCTCCACCCTATCGACAGCACTGTACCCACCCTGCTCCACCCTATAGACAGCACTGTACCCAACCTGCTCCATCCTATAGGTAGCACTGTACCCACCCTGCTCCACCCTATAAGTAGCACTGTACCCACCCTGCTACACCCTATAGACAGCATTGTACCCACCCTGCTCTACCCTATAGGCAGCACTGTACCCACCCTGCTCCATCCTATAGACAGCACTGTACCCATCCTGCTACACCCTTTAGACAGCATTGTACCCACCCTGCTCCATCCTATAGGCAGCACTGTACCCACCCTGCTCCACCCTATAGGTAGCACTGTACCCACCCTGCTCCTCCCTATAGGCAGCACTGTACCCACCCTGCTCCACCCTATAGACAGCACTGTACCCACCCTGCTCCACTCTATAGGCAGCACTTTATCCACACTGCTCCATCCTATAAGCAGCACTGTACCCACCCTGCTCCACCCTATAGACAGCACTGTACCCACCCTGCTCCTCCCTACAGGCAGCACTGTACCCACCCTGCTCCACCCTATAGACAGCACTGTACCCACCCTGCTCCTCCCTACAGGCAGCACTGTACCCACCCTGCTCCTCCCTATAGACAGCACTCTACCCACCCTGCTACATCCTATAGACAGCACTGTACCCACCCTGCTCCTCCCTATAGACAGCACTTTACCCACCCTGCTCCTCCTCATAGGTTGCACTGTACCCACCCAGCTCCACCCTATAGACAGAACTATACCCACCCTGCTCCACCCTATAGGTCGCACTGTACCCACCCTGCTCCTCCCTATAGACAGCACTGTACCCACAATGCTCCACCCTATAGGTCGCACTGTACCCACCCTGCTCCACCCTTATAGACAGCACTGTACCCACCCTACTCTTCCCTATAGGCAGCACTATACCCACCCTGCACCTTCCTATAGGTAGCACTGTACCCACCCTGCTCCACTCTATAGACAGCACTGTATCCACCCTGCTCCACCCTATAGACAGCACAGAACCCACCCTGGTCCACCCTATTGACAGCACTGTACCCACCCTGCTCCACTGTATAGACAGCACTATACCCACCCTGCTCCACCCTATAGACAGCACTGTACCCACCCTGCTCCTCCCTATAGACAGCACTGTACCCACCCTGCTCCTCCCTATAGACAGCACTGTACCCACCCTGCTCCTCCCTATAGGTAGCACGTTACCCACCCTGCTCCACCCTATAGACTGCACTGTACCCACCCTGCTCCACCCTATAGGCTGCACTGTACCCACCCTGCTCCATCCTATAGACAGCACTGTACCCACCCTGCTCCACCCTATAGACAGCACTGTACCCACCCTGCTCCACCCTATAGACAGCACTGTACCCACCCTGCTCCACCCTATAGACAGCACTGTACCCACCCTGCTCCACCCAATAGACAGCACTATACCCACCCTGCTCCACCCTATAGGTAGCACTGTACCCACCCTGCTCCACCCTATAGGTAGCACTGTACCCACCCTGCTCCTCCCTATAAGTAGCACGTTACCCACCCTGCTCCACCCTATAGACAGCACTGTACCCACCCTGCTCCACCCTATAGGTAGCACTGTACCCACCCTGCTCCCCTCTATAGGTAGCACTGTACCCACCCTGCTCCACCCTATGGACAGCACTGTACCCACCCTGCTCCACCCTATAGGTAGCACTGTACCCGCCCTGCTCCACCCTATAGACAGCACTGTACCCACCCTGTTCCACCCTATAGGCAGCACTGCACCCGCCCTGCTCCTCCCTATAGGTAGCACTGTACCCTCCCTGCTCCTCCCTATAGGTAGAACTGTACCCACCCAGCTCCACCCTATAGGCAGCACTGTACCCACCCTGCTCCACCCTATAGGCAGCACTGCACCCGCCCTGCTCCTCCCTATAGGCAGCACTGTACAATCCCTGCTCCTCCCTATAGGTAGAACTGTACCCACCCAGCTCCACCCTATAGGCAGCACTGTACCCACCCTGCTCCACCCTATAGACAGCACTGTACCGACCCTGCTCCACCCTATAGGCAGCACTGTACCCACTTTGCTCCACCCTATAGGTAGCACTGTACCCACCCTGCTCCTCCCTATAGGTAGCACTGTACCCACCCTGCTCCACCCTATAGACAGCACTGTATCCACCCTACTCCTCCCTATAGGTAGCACTGTACCCACCCTGCTCAACCCTATAGACAGCACTGTACCCACCCTGCTCCTCCCTACAGGCAGCACTGTACCCACCCTGCTCCACCCTATAGACAGCACTGTACCCACCCTGCTCCTCCCTATAGGTAGCACTGTACCCACCCTGCTCCACCCTATAGACAGCACTGTACCCACCCTGCTCCTCTCTACAGGCAGCACTGTACCCACCCTGCTCCAACCTATACACTGCACTGTACCCACCGTGCTCCACCCTATACACTGCACTGTACCCACCCTGCTCCACCCTATAGACAGCACTGTACCCACCCTGCTCTCCCTATAGGTAGCACTGTACCCACCCTGCTCCACCCTATACACTGCACTGTACCCACCCTGCTCCAACCTATAGACAGCACTGTACCCACCCTGCTCCTCCCTATAGGTAGCACTGTACCCACCCTGCTCCTCTCTACAGGCAGCACTGTACCCACCCTGCTCCACCCTATAGACAGCACTGTACCCATCCTGCTCCACCCTATAGACAGCATTGTACCCACTCTGCTCTACCCTATAGGCAGCACTGTACCCACCTTGCTCCATCCTATAGACAGCATTGTACCCACCCTGCTCCTCTCTACAGGCAGCACTGTACCCACCCTGCTCCACCCTATAGACAGCACTGTACCCATCCTGCTCCACCCTATAGACAGCATTGTACCCACTCTGCTCTACCCTATAGGCAGCACTGTACCCACCCTGCTCCACTCTATAGGCAGCACTGTACCCACCCTGCTCCACCCTATAGACTGCACTGTACCCTCCCTGCTCCTCCCTACAGGCAGCACTGTACCCACCCTGCTCCACCCTATAGACAGCACGGTACCCACCCTGCTCCTCTTTATAGGTTGCATTGTACCCACCTTGCTCAACCCTATAGACAGCACTGTACCCACTCTGCTCCACCCTATAGGTCGCACTGTACCCACCCTGCTCCTCCCTATAGGTAGCACGTTACCCACCCTGCTCCACCCTATAGACAGCACTGTACCCACCCTGCTCCTCCCTATAGGAAGCATTGTAGCCACCCTGCGCCCCCCTATAGGCAGCACTGTACCCACCCTGCTCCACCCTAGAGGTAGCACTGTACCCACCCTGCTCCTCCCTATAGGTAGAACTGTACCCACCCTACTCCACCCTATAGGAAGCACTGTACCCACCCTGCTCCTCCCTATAGGTAGAACTGTACCCACCCTCCTCCACCCTATAGGAAGCACTGTACCCACCCTGCTCCACCCTATAGGTAGCACTGTACCCACCCTGCTCCACCCTATAGACAGCGCTACACCCACCCTGCTCCACCCTATAGGTATCATTGTACCCACCCTGCTCCACCCTATAGACAGTACTGTACCCACCCTGCTCCTCCCTATAGGTAGCATTGTACCCACTCTGCTCCACCCTATAGGTAGCACTGCACCCACCCTGCTCCCTCCTATAGGTAGCACTGCACCCACCCTGCTCCACCCTATAAGTAGCACTGTACCCACCCTGCTCCTTCCTATAGGCAGCACTGTACCCACCCTACTCTACCCTATAGGCAGAACTGTACCCACCCTGCTCCATCCTATAGACAGCACTGTACCCACCCTGCTCCACCCTATAAACAGCACTGTACCCACCCTGCTCCTCCCTACAGGCAGCACTGTACCCACCCTGCTCCACCCTATAGACAGCACTGTACCCACCCTGCTCCTCCCTATAGACAGCACTGCACTCACCCTGCTCCACCCTATCGACAGCACTGTACCCACCCTGCTCCACCCTATAGACAGCACTATACGCTCCCTGCTCCACCCTATAGACAGCACTGTACCCATCCTGCTCCTCCTTATAGGTTGCACTGTACCCACCCTGATCCTCCCTATAGGTAGCACTGTACCCACCCTGCTCCTCCCTATAGACAGCACTGTACCCACCCTGCTTCACCCTATAGGTAGCACTGTACCCACCCTATTCCACCCTATAGACAGCACTATACGCTCCCTGCTCCACCCTATAGACAGCACTGTACCCACCCTGCTCCACCCTGTAGGTAGCACTGTACCCACCCTGCTCCATCCTATAGAGAGCACTGTACCCACCCTGCTCTACCCTATAAGCAGCACTGTACCCACCCTGCTCCTCCCTATAGACAGCACTGTACCCACCCTGCTCCACCCTATAGGCAGCACTGTACCCACCCTGCTCCACCCTATAGACAGCACTGTACCCACCCTGCTCCACCCTATAGACAGCACTGTACCCACCCTGCTCCACCCTGTAGGTAGCACTGTACCCACCCTGCTCTACCCTATAGGCAGCACTGTACCCACCCTGCTCCTCCCTATAGACAGCACTGTACCCACCCTGCTCCACCCTATAGGCAGCACTGTACCCACCCTGCTCCACCCTAAAGACAGCACGTTACCCACCCTGCTCCACCCTATAGACAGCACTGTACCCACCCTGCTACTCCCTATAGGTAGCACTGTACCCACCCTGCTCCTCCCTTTAGGTAGCACTGTACCCACCCTGCTTCACCCTATAGACAGCACTGTACCCACCCTGCTCCTCCCTATAGGTAGCACTGTACCCACCCTGCTCCTCCCTATAGGTAGCACGGTACCCACCCTGCTTCACCCTATAGGTAGCACTGTACCCACCCTGTTCCACCCTATAGACAGCACTATACGCTCCCTGCTCCACCCTATAGATAGCACTGTACCTACCCGGCTCCACCCTATAGGCTGCACTGTACCCACCCTGCTCCTCCCTATAAGTAGCACTGTACCCACCCTGCTCCACCGTATAGACAGCACTGTACCCATCCTGCTCCACCCTATAGAGAGCATTGTACCCACCCTGCTCTACCCTATAGGCAGCACTGTACCCACCCTGCTCCATCCTATAGACAGCACTGTACCCACCCTGCTCCACCCTATAGACAGCACTGTACCCACCCTGCTCCACCCTATAGACAGCACTGTACTCACCCTGCTCCACCCTATAGACAGCACTGTACCCACCCTGCTCCTCCCTATAGACAGCACTGTACTCACCCTGCTCCACCCTATAGACAGCACTGTACCCACCCTGCTCCACCCTATAGACAGCACTGTACCCACCCTGCTCCACCCTATAGACAGCACTGTACCCACCCTGCTCCTCCCTATAGGTCGCACTGTACCCACCCTGCTCCACCCTATAGACAGCACTGTACTCACCCTGCTCCACCCTATAGACAGCACTGTACCCACCCTGCTCCTCCCTATAGACAGCACTGTACCCACCCTGCTCCTCCCTATAGACAGCACTGTACTCACCCTGCTCCACCCTATCGACAGCACTGTACCCACCCTGCTCCTCCTTATAGGTTGCACTGTACCCACCCTGCTCCACCCTATAGACAGCACTATACCCACCCTGCTCCACCCTATAGACAGCACTATACCCACCCTGCTCCACCCTATAGGTCGCACTGTACCCACCCTGCTCCACCCTATAGGTCGCACTGTACCCACCCTGCTCCACCCTATAGACAGCACTGTACCCACCCTGATCCTCCCTATAGGTAGCACTGTACCCACCTTGCTCCTCCCTATAGACAGCACTGTACCCACCCTGTTTCACCCTATAGGTAGCACTGTACCCACCCTGCTTCACCCTATAGGTAGCACTGTACCCACCCTGCTTCACCCTATAGGTAGCACTATACGCTCCCTGCTCCACCCTATAGATAGCACTGTACCTGACGCGCCCCTGGGCCTGCTGCGTCGCGCGGCATCGCGCGCACGGGGGAGCTTACCCGGATCCGGATCTGATAGGAGTAGTAGTCTCGTGGCGGTGACCCGGTCCGTGCCCAGGGAGTCAAGCTGAGTGGCAGTATATTAGCAGTAGATGTAGGACGACTACGCCACCCGTTGAATGCAGCTATGGAGCTTCCGCTGCAGGGCAGACCGCTGAGGCCGGTGGTAGGATAGTGCAGCGTATAACCCCCAACGGGAGGGGTATGGCCTCAGGGCAGCCGACGTGGATGATGGGGGTAGCAGGAACCACTCAGAGACGATGCAGTGTAGTTCAGGGTCTTTACTGGTGACAAAGATAGACCCTCCCGGAGTACTGGCTAGCGGTCGGGGCCTGGTCAGTCCTTGAGCAGATGGGATCCCCCTTGGCCAGGCGGAGTTGTAGGCCTCCCCAACTAATCGTACTCTTCTGGCTACCTTGCTAGAGGCGGGTAAAAGTAGCCCACGTCCCTGAGTGTACCGTGTGGTGCTCACCCGTATGGCCGGTGACTCGGGGCCTTCTAGTGGCTTCCGCTCCACGACGGCGGTGCTGGTCCCACGCGTGTGACCGTGCCTTCGGGTTTCTTGGCCAGAGGACCTGAAATCCCCTGCCGGGCGGTTTCTGCTGCTGGGTCTGGGTTAATCCCCACAGCCTCGGACTCCGGGTCCGGTAGTAACTCTTCAATCAGGGCGAGCTCTTCAGCTGCCAGCCCCTGATTCCTTTTAGCCTGCTCTCACAGAGCTCCTGATCTTTCTTTCCTATGCTGCTTCTCTTCTTCTCAACTCTTCTCTACTCTTCTCTTCTCTTCTCACTAACCCTGCCTCAGCCCCAGCTTTATATAGGGGAAGTTCTTCCCCTCCCAGGACTGGGCAGGAGGTGTGGCATGCATAGGATTCCTGACCAAGAGACCTCCCACCTGCTCTCAGACATAACATTGCTATTACTGTGGAGACCAGACCCCTGGGGTGCCACATTCCCCCCTAGTGAATTTTAGTACTCCGGGACTAAACATACTTTTGTAAACATAACAAATTATAAACAGAAACAACGCAATAAAGAAAAACATTAGGATGGTCACGGCGTGTCCGCAACCGGGTGCAGTTTTTCAAGAAAACAAGGGTGTCCATTTCACCAACACAGGGAGACGTAACCAGGTAGGGGTCTGTCCTGCCCCGAGTCCTTAACAGTCTTTCAGTCCGTCCTGGGTTACGCTCCAACTATATACACAAAGGATTCCCGGTAAATCCACCAAAGACTCCTATAAATAACTAGAAACACAAAATTATACACAAGCAACAATAGACAGGTAAACATTAATAAACAATCTAAACACTTAGATCCTCCAACGTACGGGTAACTGGCCTCTAGTGACCCTAGTGGACCTATGGAGCTGGTTGATTGGTCCTGAGCTACAGGGTATAGGAGCTGTCAAGGGTAAACTGGGCAGCCGTCTACGGACTCTTTGGCTCACTAGGGATATGGCAGGCTCACTATAAGCAGAGGGTTGATTCTCCGGGTCTGCTTGTGTAGGGTCTTCTGCCTCCTGGACCGGCTGTTCTTCCAGTTCTACCTGTGTCTCCGTAGGCACTTGGGATGCTGGTTGGAGGAACGTGAGGACGGGTACCACAACAGCACCATTGACTTGAGTCCAAGACCGAGGGAAGTCTCCGAGCACAGTACTAACCATATCTTCCCTTTCCTCTACGGGTCGAGGGTCCTCTTGTTCCTCTTCAGGGTTCCGTAGCTGTTCGGGACACTTCTTTAGGTGATCCCGGGATACAATGGCTGTGGTTTCCCCTCCGTCTTTACTGATTGTACAGATCTTCGGGTTGTCGTGGCTTGAGGGCAGTACGGTGTACGGGTCCTTCTCCCACTGGTCGTCCAACTTGTGGAGCCGTCTTTTCCTCTTCAAGACCTGCTCTCCGGGCACCAGGGGAACAGCGGGAGCATACTGGTTGTAAGTTTTCTCTTGTCTTTCCCTAGCTTGACAGAGACTTCGCTCCACGCTCTCCTGTACTTTCCGGTACTGCTGCTGCCTCTCTGTGTCCCAGTCTGCTTCTGGTGAAGTGTCCTCGGGTGTCAGGACTCCCATCTCCAGATCAACAGGAAGCTTACCAGGTCTTGCCTTCATTAGGTAAGCCGGGGTACAGTTGGTGGAACCTACAGGGATGTGGTTGTATAGGTCCACCAGGTCGGGCAGCTTTTCAGGCCACAGACTGCGTTCCTCCAGGGGCAATGTTTTCAGGAGATCTATCACCACCTGGTTCATTTTCTCACAAAGTCCATTAGTTTGCGGGTGATAGGGTGTTGTTCTAATCTTCCGGCATCCATACAGGGTGCAGAACTCCTGGAAGACCTCCGCTTCAAAGGCAGGCCCCTGGTCCGTCAGCACCTGCTCAGGGTATCCATGCGGACGGCAGAAGTGCTGCTGGAAGGCTCTAGCTGCTGTGTGAGCCGTTAAATCCTTGACGGGGACGACAACCAAGAACCGGGAGTAGTGATCCACGATGGTTAATGCGTAGACGTAGCCACTTCTGCTTGGGGTCAGCTTTACATGATCCAAGGCTACCAGTTCCAACGGCTGTCTGGTGATGATGGACCGCAGGGGAGTCTTCTGGCTGGCACGGTCCCCCCTTCTTAAGTTGCATGGGCCACAGTCTCTGCACCACCTCTCGATGGTCCCTCTCATGCCTTCCCAATGGAACCGCCCGCGCAGCAGAAACTCCAGCTTCTTCCATCCGAAGTGCCCAACTCCGTCGTGGTATGCCTCCATCACCATAGCTGCGTCTCTTCTTGGCACCACTACTTGCCAGATTAGTTCATGCGTCCGGGAGTTAACCATTCTGCGGCACAACTTCCCCTTGTAAAGGAACAGTCGACTCTTCTCAGCCCACAGTTGCTTGGCTTCCTCCGGAGCGTCTGGGTCAAGGCGTGCATCTGGCCGAGTCAGCATCTCCTTTACCAGTCGGACGGCAGGGTCACTGTCTTGCGTCTCCGCCCAGTTGTAATGAGGTAAGGGGTTGAACGTAGCGGATTGCTTACTCCTTACACGGTGGGAATACTGGATAGTCCCATGACGGTGGAACGCGGGGAGTTCAACTTCTTCCAGTTCCTCTGAATCTTCCCCTACGTCCGGTAGGTTCGGCATCCTGGACAGGGCGTCCGCGTTGGTATTGGAGCGTCCTGCCCGGTATTTGATTGTAAACTCATAGTTGGACAAGCGGGCCATCCATCTCTGCTCTAGGGCACCGAGTCTTGCAGTGTCCAGGTGTGTCAACGGGTTGTTATCCGTGTACACGGTGAACCGGGAAGCAGCAAGGTAGTGCTTAAAGCGTTCGGTGACTGCCCACACCACTGCCAGGAACTCTAGCTTAAATGAGCTGTAATTCTCACGGTTTCTTTCGGTGGGTCGCAGTTTTCGGCTGGCGTAAGCAATTACCCGTTCTTTCCCCTGCTGGATCTGGGATAGTACGGCTCCTAGCCCGATGTTACTGGCGTCGGTGTAGAGGATAAAGGGCTGGCTGTAATCCGGGTACGCCAGGATTTCATCCCCCGTGAGGGCCATCTTCAGCTGGCGGAAGGACTCTTCTTCCAGCTTCTCCCATCTGAAGGGTGGCTTCTGGTTCTTGGCCTTCCTGGACTGGCCTATCAGGAGGTCCTGCATAGGAGCTGCCTTCTTGGTGAAACCGGGTATGAACCTTCAGTAGTAGCCTACCAACCCGAGGAACTGCCTCACTTCCTTTACGCTGGAGGGGCTTGGCCATTCCTTAATTGCGGTGATCTTATCAGGGTCGGGAGCCACTCCGTCAGCACTCACCACGTGTCCCAGGTACTGCACCTTTGGCTTCAGGAGGTGACACTTGGAGGGTTTCACCTTTAGGCCGTAACTTGCCAGAGCTTCGAACACTTCCGCCAGGTGTTTCAGGTGGTCCTCGTAGGTCTTGGAGTAGACGATGACATCGTCCAGGTATAACAGGACCGTCTCAAAGTTCCGGTGTCCCAGACAGCACTCCATCAGTCGCTGGAAGGTTCCTGGTGCGTTGCAGAGTCCAAACGGCATGCAGGTAAACTCGCTAAGTCCCATCGGGGTGGTGAATGCGGTCTTCTCCCGGTCCGCCTCTGCTACAGGAACCTGCCAGTACCAGCTAGTGAGATCCAAGGTGGAGAAGAAGTTAGCAGATTTTAAAGCAGCCAAAGACTCCTCTATTCTTGGTAAGGGGTACGCATCTTTGTGTGTGATACGGTTAATTTTCCGGTAATCTACACACATTCTCATGGTGTTGTCTTTCTTTTTGACTAAGACTAGTGGAGCTGCCCAGGGGCTACAGCTATCCCTGATTACCCCAGCCTCCTTCATGTCTCTAAGCATCCCCTTGGCGTGTTGGTAGTGTGCAGGGGGTACGGGTCGATACCTCTCTTTTATGGGAGGATGGTCTCCCGTGGGAATGTGGTGTTCTACCCCCTTGACTCGCCCGAAGTCTAACGGGTGTTTACTAAACACTCTCTCGTACTCTTGAACCACCCGGTAGACTCCCTGTTTCTGGTGGGAGGGAGTGGAGTCAGTGCCCAAATTTAGTTGCTGACACCAATCCTCCATTATTTTCGTAGAGCCGTTACCTTCCTCTGGGTGAGATGGAGGCAAGGGTTCCACAGACTGTATAGAATTTTGGTTGATAGTATATAATTTGGCTAGCGTAGCAAACCGGGGCAGGTATACTTCCCTTTTCCCGATATTTATTATGCGAACGGGTACCCTCCCATGGCGTACATCAACTACCCCCCGGGCTGTCAAAATGGTGGGCCTACTGTCTGAGTAGACTGGCTCTACCATGGCCTGGTAATCTCTACCTCTCAGACCAATAGCTGCCCGGCACCAAATCATCATTTCACTTTTCGGGGGTATGGCAATAGGGAAAGGGTCACACATTCTTACGCTACCAATCTCACCACCGGAGAGTTCCACCTGTTGCCGTCGCATCAGTGCCCGGATCTCTTTCTGGAGCACTCGCTGCTGGCCGGAGCTGGCGTTCTTGGCAACTTGCTGTAAAAGGAAAATCACCTCTGCAAGACAATATTCAATCACATTAGTTCCTAGAGTTATCTTTGGGTGACTCTCGCGCTTGTCAATGTCTACAATGATCAGTCCCTGTGCTGCCAGTTCGACTCTACCGATTTTAATGGTCATTTCTTTAAATCCGATCTGTGGCACGGGCTGACCATTACTGGCGATGATACTCAAGTCGTCGTCTGGATAGCGAGTTATATCCGAGTCATTCCAGTACTGCTTGAAGAGCACGTACGGGATGGTGGTGACCTGTGACCCGGTGTCCAGTAGGGCACTCATAGGGATGCCATCCAGTACCACAGGCAAGACTGGACGTCCTCCCACATATTTGTCGCGCCAGCTCGATGGGCCTGGTGATCTTTTTCCTGGGGGTTGGCCCTCTACCCCAGGTTGTGCCAGTTTAAAGGACAGTACCTTGCCATATGTCCGGGTTGATTGCAGCGGCGGCAGATGGGTTGTCCGTCCTCGTTGCATCGGTCGCTGGGTCTTCCTCTGGCCGGTGGGGTCCTCCTTGGTCGACGCCACGGGATGTCCTCCGGTCCGGATGCCAGCTGGATCTTCCCTGGAGTGGAAACCTGTAAAGACTGCACAGTTCGGGTTAGCGCAGCAACGCTTTTAGCTAGCTCTTGGACCTGATGGTGCAGGTCTGGAGCCGGGTCATTGTTCAAAGCCTGCGCATCAGCCCCCACAGGCCCTGCCGACAAGGGCGCCGCCTCCTGGTGGTAAGTGATAGCTGGGCGCCTGTGGGTCACAACGCCACCCGGTGCCGGTTCTCGGAGCACCCGGATGGCTCTGTCCTTGAACTGTGCAAAGTCCAGATGAGGATCCTGTAAGGCCATTGCCCGCAACTGGGTTCGGTGGGCATTGCAATATAGTCCCTCTATAAATTGTTCGGTCAACAGCCTGTCCTCGTTTCCCACGCCGTCAGGGTCGGTCTGCTTAATGGCTCTCAGGGCCTCTTGTAGGTTTAGTGCATAGTCCCTTATACTCTCATGTGCTCGCTGCTTGCACCCATAGAATCTAAGCTTAATCTCGGCTGAGGTGCGGGTATCAAAGGTGTCCCTCAGCCGGGTTAGTATCCCCGCGACAGTCTTCCTCCCAGGTGGCCAGGACTTTACCTCCCTTTGGGCTGCCCCGGTTAGTTGGGCCACCAGGATGCTCACTTTTTGCTCCTCTGTGAGGGGGTACACCTGGAAGAGGCTATCCAGCTTTTCTTTAAAGTCATTCAGGGTATGTGACTCCCCTGAGTACTGGGGTAGCCAGGCTGCTCCCGGGATATAGGGCATGGTGAAAGGCATGACTGCAGCAGCGGTGGCGCTGGCGGGGGTTGAGGCAGTGAAGCTCTCCTCCGTATCCGACATCTTTCTCCCCCCTAGTGGACCGTGGCCTACCTTGCGATGATCCTCTTCCGTAGGCCGCGGCTCCGCAGTGGATCGTCAGGGTTGAGGACCTTCCGTCGCGCTCCTGTGACGTCAGCGTCTGCTGGGCTCCTTCCAGGACCTTACGCGAGGTCTGGACGTGAGGCGGGGCTTCAGTTCTCGCGCGCTTTTGGAGTCCACGCCCCTCTTCTTCCCGCGCGGCGTCTTCAAGATGGCGTCCAACGGCGGGAAAACTCCACGGAAGGCGGGAAGAAGGCTGAAAATGGCGCCGGATGGCGGGAATCTTCACCACTGGTAAGTTTGAACAGTCTTTTTCAGGCACGCAGTACCCGGTGGTTGCGGGCACGAAATCCTGCCGACTACGCCAAAAGCTGACGCGCCCCTGGGCCTGATGCGTCGCGCGGCATCGCGCGCACGGGGGAGCTTACCCGGATCCGGATCTGATAGGAGTAGTAGTCTCGTGGCGGTGACCCGGTCCGTGCCCAGGGAGTCAAGCTGAGTGGCAGTATATTAGCAGTAGATGTAGGACGACTACGCCACCCGTTGAATGCAGCTATGGAGCTGCCGCTGCAGGGCAGACTGCTGAGGCCGGTGGTAGGATAGTGCAGCGTAGATGGTATAACCCCCAACGGGAGGGGTATGGCCTCAGGGCAGCCGACGTGGATGATGGGGGTAGCAGGAACCACTCAGAGACGATGCAGTGTAGTTCAGGGTCTTTACTGGTGACAAAGATAGACCCTCCCGGAGTACTGGCTAGCGGTCGGGGCCTGGTCAGTCCTTGAGCAGATGGGATCCCCCCTGGCCAGGCGGAGTTGTAGGCCTCCCAAACTGACTGTACTCTTCTGGCTACCTTGCTAGAGGCGGGTAAAAGTAGCCCACGTCCCTGAGTGTACCGTGTGGTGCTCACCCGTATGGCCGGTGACTCGGGGCCTTCTAGTGGCTTCCGCTCCACGACGGCGGTGCTGGTCCCACGCGTGTGACCGTGCCTTCGGGTTTCTTGGCCAGAGGACCTGAAATCCCCTGCCGGGCGGTTTCTGCTGCTGGGTCTGGGTTAATCCCCACAGCCTCGGACTCCGGGTCCGGTAGTAACTCTTCAATCAGGGCGAGCTCTTCAGCTGCCAGCCCCTGATTCCTTTTAGCCTGCTCCCACAGAGCTCCTGATCTTTCTTTCCTATGCTGCTCCTCTTCTTCTCTCTACTCTTCTCACTAACCCTGCCTCAGCCCCAGCTTTATATAGGGGAAGTTCTTCCCCTCCCAGGACTGGGCAGGAGGTGTGGCATGCATAGGATCCCTGACCAAGAGACCTCCCACCTGCTCTCAGACATAACATTGCTATTACTGTGGAGACCAGACCCCTGGGGTGCCACATACCCACCCTGCTCCATCCTATAGGCAGCACTGTACCCACCCTGCTCCTCCCTATAAGTAGCACTGTACCCACCCTGCTCCTCCCTATAAGTAGCACTGTACCCACCCTGCTCCACCCTGTAGGTAGCACTGTACCCACCCTGCTCCTCTCTACAGGCAGAACTGTACCCACCCTGCTCCACCCTATAGACAGCACTGTACCCATCCTGCTCCACCCTATAGAGAGCATTGTACCCACCCTGCTCTACCCTATAGGCAGCACTGTACCCACCCTGCTCCATCCTATAGACAGCACTGTACCCACCCTGCTCCACCCTATAGACAGCACTGTACCCACCCTGCTCCACCCTATAGACAGCACTATACCCACCCTGCTCCACCCTATAAACAGCACTGTACCCACCCTGCTCCACCCTATAGGCAGCACTGTATCCACCCTGCTCCACCCTATAAACAGCACTGTACCCACCCTGCTCCACCCTATAGGCTGCACTGTATCCACCCTGCTCCACCCTATAAACAGCACTGTACCCACCCTGCTCCACCCTATAGGCTGCACTGTATCCACCCTGCTCCACCCTATAAACAGCACTGTACCCACCCTGCTCCACCCTATAGGCTGCACTGTACCCACCCTGCTCCACCCTATAGGTAGCACTGTACCCACCCTGCTCCACCCTATAAACAGCACTGTACCCACCCTGCTCCTCCCTACAGGCAGCACTGTACCAACCCTGCTCCACCCTATAGACAGCACTGTACCCACCCTGCTCCACCCTATAGACAGCACTGTACCCACCCTGCTCCTCCCTATAGACAGCACTGTACTCACCCTGCTCCACCCTATAGACAGCACTGTACCCACCCTGCTCCACCCTATAGACAGCACTATACCCACCCTGCTCCACCCTATAGGTCGCACTGTACCCACCCTGCTCCTCCCTATAGACAGCACTGTACCCACCCTGCTCCACCCTATAGGCAGCACTGTACCCACCCTGCTCCACCCTATAGGCAGCACTGTACCCACCCTGCTCCTCCCTATAAGTAGCACTGTACCCACCCTGCTCCACCCTAGAGGTCGCACTGTACCCACCCTGCTCCTCCCTATAGACAGCACTGTACCCACCCTGCTCCACCCTATAGGCAGCACTGTACCCACCCTGCTCCACCCTATAGGCTGCACTGTACCCACCCTGCTCCTCCCTATAAGTAGCACTGTACCCACCCTGCTCCACCCTGTAGGTAGCACTGTACCCACCCTGCTCCTCTCTACAGGCAGCACTGTACCCACCCTGCTCCACCCTATAGACAGCACTGTACCCATCCTGCTCCATCCTATAGAGAGCATTGTACCCACCCTGCTCTACCCTATAGGCAGCACTGTACCCACCCTGCTCCATCCTATAGACAGCACTGTACCCACCCTGCTCCACCCTATAGGCAGCACTGTATCCACCCTGCTCCACCCTATAAACAGCACTGTACCCACCCTGCTCCTCCCTACAGGCAGCACTGTACCCACCCTGCTCCACCCTATAGACAGCACTGTACCGACCCTGCTCCTCCCTATAGACAGCACTGTACTCACCCTGCTCCACCCTATTGACAGCACTGTACCCACCCTGCTCCACCCTATAGGCAGCACTGTACCCATCCTGCTCCTCCTTATAGGCTGCACTGTACCCATCCTGCTCCTCCTTATAGGTTGCACTGTACCCACCCTGCTCCACCCTATAGACAGCACTATACGCACCCTGCTCCACCCTATAGGTCGCACTGTACCCACCCTGCTCCTCCCTATAGACAGCACTGTACCCACCCTTCTCCTCCCTATAGACAGCACTGTACCCACCCTGCTCCACCCTATAGACAGCACTGTACCCATCCTGCTCCACCCTATAGAGAGCATTGTACCCACCCTGCTCTACCCTATAGGCAGCACTGTACCCACCATGCTCCATCCTATAGACAGCACTGTATCCACCCTGCTCCACCCTATAGGCAGCACTGTATCCACCCTGCTCCACCCTATAAACAGCACTGTGCCCACCCTGCTCCTCCCTACAGGCAGCACTGTACCGACCCTGCTCCTCCCTATAGACAGCACTGTACTCACCCTGCTCCACCCTATCGACAGCACTGTACCCACCCTGCTCCACCCTATAGGCAGCACTGTACCCATCCTGCTCCTCCTTATAGGCTGCACTGTACCCATCCTGCTCCTCCTTATAGGTTGCACTGTACCCACCCTGCTCCACCCTATAGACAGCACTATACGCACCCTGCTCCACCCTATAGGTCGCACTGTACCCACCCTGCTCCTCCCTATAGACAGCACTGTACCCACCCTGCTCCTCCCTATAGACAGCACTGTACCCACCCTGCTCCTCCCTATAGACAGCACTGTACCCACCCTGCTCCACCCTATCGACAGCAGTGTACCCATCCTGCTCCTCCTTATAGGTTGCACTGTACCCACCCTGCTCCACCCTATAGACAGCACTATACCCACCCTGCTCCACCCTATAGGTCGCAATGTACCCACCCTGCTCCTCCCTATAGACAGCACTGTACCCACCCTGCTCCACAATATAGGCAGCACTGTACCCATCCTGCTCCACCCTATAGGTCGCACTGTACCCACCCTGCTCCTCCCTATAGGCAGCACTGTACCCACCCTGCTCCACCCTATAGACAGCATTGTACCCACCCTGCTCCACCCTATAGACAGCACTGTACCCATCCTGCTCCACCCTATAGACAGCACTGTACCCACCCTGCTCCACCCTATAGACAGCACTGTACCCACCCTGCTCCTCCCTATAGGTAGCACTGTAGCTACCCTGCTCCTCCCTATAGGTAGCACGTTACCCACCCTGCTCCACCCTATAGACAGCACTGTACCCACCCTGCGCCTCCCTATAGGTAGCACTGTACCCACCCTGCTCCTCCCTATACGTAGCACTGTACCCACCCTGCTTCACCCTATAGGTAGCACTGTACCACCCTGTTCCACCCTATAGACAGCACTATACGCTCCCTGCTCCACCCTATAGACAGCACTGTACCCACCCTGCTCCTCCCTATAGACAGCACTGTACCCACCCTGCTCCACCCTATAGACAGCACTATACCCACCCTGCTCCACCCTATAGGTCGCACTGTACCCACCCTGCTCCACCCTATAGACAGCACTGTACCCACCCTGCTCCACCCTATAGATAGCACTGTACCCACCCTGCTCTACCCTATAGGTAGCACTGTACCCACCCTGCTCCACCCTATAGGCTGCACTGTACCCAGCCTGCTCCACCCTATAGGAAGCACTGTACCCACCCTGCTCCACCCTATAGGCTGCACTGTACCCAGCCTGCTCCACCCTATAGGAAGCACTGTACCCACCCTGCTCCACCCTATAGGCTGCACTGTACCCACCCTGCTCCATCCTATAGGAAGCACTGTACCCACCCTGCTCCTCCCTATAAGTAGCACTGTACCCACCCTGCTCCACCCTATAGACAGCACTGTACCCACCGTGCTCCACCCTATAGGCTGCACTGTACCCACCCTACTTCTCCCTATAGGTAGCACTGTAACCACCCTGTTCCCCCCTATAGGTAGCACTGTACCCACCCTGCTCCACCCTATAGACAGCACTATACCCACCCTGCTCCACCCTATAGGTAGCACTGTACCTACCCTGCTCCACCCTATAGGAAGCACTGTACCCACCCTGCTCCACCCTATAGACAGCACTGTACTCACCCTGCTCCATTCTATACACAGCACTGTAACCACCCTGCTCATCCCTATAGACAGCACTGTACCCACCCTGCTCCACCCTACAGAGAGCACTGTACCCACCCTGCTCCTCCCTATAGGTAGCACTGTACCCACCCTGCTCCACCCTACAGAGAGCACTGTACCCACCCTGCTCCACCCTATAGACAGCACTGTACCCACCCTGCTCCTCCCTATAGGTAGCACTGTACCCACCCTGCTTCACCCTTTAGGTAGCACTGTACCCACCCTGTTCCACCCTATAGACAGCACTGTACTCACCCTGCTCCACCCTATCGACAGCACTGTACCCACCCTGCTCCACCCTATAGGCAGCACTGTACCCATCCTGCTCCTCCTTATAGGTTGCACTGTACCCACCCTGCTCCACCCTATAGACAGCACTATAAGCACCCTGCTCCACCCTATAGGTCGCACTGTACCCACCCTGCTCCTCCCTATAGACAGCACTGTACCCACCCTGCTCCTCCCTATAGACAGCACTGTACCCACCCTGCTCCACCCTATAGACAGCACTGTACCCATCCTGCTCCTCCTTATAGGTTGCACTGTACCCACCCTGCTCCACCCTATAGACAGCACTATACGCACCCTGCTCCACCCTATAGGTCGCACTGTACCCACCCTGCTCCTCCCTATAGACAGCACTGTACCCACCCTGCTCCTCCCTATAGACTGCACTGTACCCACACTGCTCCACCCTATAGACAGCACTGTACCCACCCTGCTCCACCCTATAGAGAGCATTGTACCCACCCTGCTCTACCCTATAGGCAGCACTGTACCCACCCTGCTCCATCCTATAGACAGCACTGTACCCACCCTGCTCCACCCTATAGACAGCACTGTACCCATCCTGCTCCATCCTATAGAGAGCATTGTACCCACCCTGCTCTACCCTATAGGCAGCACTGTACCCACCCTGCTCCATCCTATAGAGAGCATTGTACCCACCCTGCTCTACCCTATAGACAGCACTGTACCCATCCTGCTCCACCCTATAAACAGCACTGTACCCACCCTGCTCCTCCCTACAGGCAGCACTGTACTCACCCTGCTCCTGCCTACAGGCAGCACTGTACCCACCCTGCTCCATCCTATAGACAGCACTGTACCCACCCTGCTCCACCCTATAGGCAGCACTGTATCCACCCTGCTCCACCCTATAGACAGCACTGTACCGACCCTGCTCCTCCCTATAGACAGCACTGTACTCACCCTGCTCCTCCCTATAGACAGCACTGTACCCACCCTGCTCCACCCAATCGACAGCACTGTACCCACCCTGCTCCACCCTATAGGCAGCACTGTACCCATCCTGCTCCTCCTTATAGGCTGCACTGTACCCACCCTGCTCCATCCTATAGACAGCACTGTACCCACCCTGCTCCACCCTATAGACAGCACTGTACCCACCCTGCTCCACCCTATAGACAGCACTATACCCACCCTGCTCCACCCTATAAACAGCACTGTACCCACCCTGCTCCACCCTATAGGCAGCACTGTATCCACCCTGCTCCACCCTATAAACAGCACTGTACCCACCCTGCTCCACCCTATAGGCTGCACTGTATCCACCCTGCTCCACCCTATAAACAGCACTGTACCCACCCTGCTCCACCCTATAGGCTGCACTGTATCCACCCTGCTCCACCCTATAAACAGCACTGTACCCACCCTGCTCCACCCTATAGGCTGCACTGTATCCACCCTGCTCCACCCTATAAACAGCACTGTACCCACCCTGCTCCACCCTATAGGCTGCACTGTACCCACCCTGCTCCACCCTATAGGTAGAACTGTACCCACCCTGCTCCACCCTATAAACAGCACTGTACCCACCCTGCTCCTCCCTACAGGCAGCACTGTACCAACCCTGCTCCACCCTATAGACAGCACTGTACCCACCCTGCTCCTCCCTATAGACAGCACTGTACTCACCCTGCTCCACCCTATAGACAGCACTGTACCCACCCTGCTCCACCCTATAGACAACACTGTACCCACCCTGCTCCACCCTATAGACAGCACTGTACTCACCCTGCTCCACCCTATAGACAGCACTGTACCCACCCTGCTCCACCCTATAGACAGCACTATACCCACCCTGCTCCACCCTATAGGTCGCACTGTACCCACCCTGCTCCTCCCTATAGACAGCACTGTACCCACCCTGCTCCACCCTATAGGCAGCACTGTACCCACCCTGCTCCACCCTATAGGCTGCACTGTACCCACCCTGCTCCTCCCTATAAGTAGCACTGTACCCACCCTGCTCCACCCTGTAGGTAGCACTGTACCCACCCTGCTCCTCTCTACAGGCAGCACTGTACCCACCCTGCTCCACCCTATAGACAGCACTGTACCCACCCTGCTCCACCCTATAGGCAGCACTGTACCCACCCTGCTCCACCCTATAGGCTGCACTGTACCCACCCTGCTCCTCCCTATAAGTAGCACTGTACCCACCCTGCTCCACCCTGTAGGTAGCACTGTACCCACCCTGCTCCTCTCTACAGGCAGCACTGTACCCACCCTGCTCCACCCTATAGACAGCACTGTACCCACCCTGCTCCACCCTATAGGCAGCACTGTACCCACCCTGCTCCACCCTATAGGCTGCACTGTACCCACCCTGCTCCTCCCTATAAGTAGCACTGTACCCACCCTGCTCCTCCCTATAGACAGCACTGTACCCACCCTGCTCCACCCTGTAGGTAGCACTGTACCCACCCTGCTCCTCTCTACAGGCAGCACTGTACCCATCCTGCTCCATCCTATAGAGAGCATTGTACCCACCCTGCTCTACCCTATAGGCAGCACTGTACCCACCCTGCTCCATCCTATAGACAGCACTGTACCCACCCTGCTCCACCCTATAGGCAGCACTGTACCCACCCTGCTCCATCCTATAGACAGCACTGTATCCACCCTGCTCCACCCTATAAACAGCACTGTACCCACCCTGCTCCTCCCTACAGGCAGCACTGTACCCACCCTGCTCCACCCTATAGACAGCACTGTACCGACCCTGCTCCTCCCTATAGACAGCACTGTACTCACCCTGCTCCACCCTATTGACAGCACTGTACCCACCCTGCTCCACCCTATAGGCAGCACTGTACCCACCCTGCTCCACTCTATAGACTACACTGTACCCACCCTGCTCCACCCTATAGACAGCACTGTACCCACCCTGCTCCACCCTATAGACAGCACTGTACCCACCCTGCTCCACCCTATAGACAGCACTGTACCCACCCTGCTCCTCCTTATAGGCTGCACTGTACCCATCCTGCTCCTCCTTATAGGTTGCACTGTACCCACCCTGCTCCACCCTATAGACAGCACTATACGCACCCTGCTCCACCCTATAGGTCGCACTGTACCCACCCTGCTCCTCCCTATAGACAGCACTGTACCCACCCTTCTCCTCCCTATAGACAGCACTGTACCCACCCTGCTCCACCCTATAGACAGCACTGTACCCATCCTGCTCCACCCTATAGAGAGCATTGTACCCACCCTGCTCTACCCTATAGGCAGCACTGTACCCACCATGCTCCATCCTATAGACAGCACTGTATCCACCCTGCTCCACCCTATAGGCAGCACTGTATCCACCCTGCTCCACCCTATAAACAGCACTGTGCCCACCCTGCTCCTCCCTACAGGCAGCACTGTACCGACCCTGCTCCTCCCTATAGACAGCACTGTACTCACCCTGCTCCACCCTATCGACAGCACTGTACCCACCCTGCTCCACCCTATAGGCAGCACTGTACCCATCCTGCTCCTCCTTATAGGCTGCACTGTACCCATCCTGCTCCTCCTTATAGGTTGCACTGTACCCACCCTGCTCCACCCTATAGACAGCACTATACGCACCCTGCTCCACCCTATAGGTCGCACTGTACCCACCCTGCTCCTCCCTATAGACAGCACTGTACCCACCCTGCTCCTCCCTATAGACAGCACTGTACCCACCCTGCTCCTCCCTATAGACAGCACTGTACCCACCCTGCTCCTCCCTATAGACAGCACTGTACCCATCCTGCTCCTCCTTATAGGTTGCACTGTACCCACCCTGCTCCACCCTATAGACAGCACTATACCCACCCTGCTCCACCCTATAGGTCGCAATGTACCCACCCTGCTCCTCCCTATAGACAGCACTGTACACACCCTGCTCCACAATATAGGCAGCACTGTACCCATCCTGCTCCACCCTATAGGTCGCACTGTACCCACCCTGCTCCTCCCTATAGGCAGCACTGTACCCACCCTGCTCCACCCTATAGACAGCATTGTACCCACCCTGCTCCACCCTATAGACAGCACTGTACCCATCCTGCTCCACCCTATAGACAGCACTGTACCCACCCTGCTCCACCCTATAGACAGCACTGTACCCACCCTGCTCCTCCCTATAGGTAGCACTGTAGCTACCCTGCTCCTCCCTATAGGTAGCACGTTACCCACCCTGCTCCACCCTATAGACAGCACTGTACCCACCCTGCGCCTCCCTATAGGTAGCACTGTACCCACCCTGCTCCTCCCTATACGTAGCACTGTACCCACCCTGCTTCACCCTATAGGTAGCACTGTACCACCCTGTTCCACCCTATAGACAGCACTATACGCTCCCTGCTCCACCCTATAGACAGCACTGTACCCACCCTGCTCCTCCCTATAGACAGCACTGTACCCACCCTGCTCCACCCTATAGACAGCACTATACCCACCCTGCTCCACCCTATAGGTCGCACTGTACCCACCCTGCTCCACCCTATAGACAGCACTGTACCCACCCTGCTCCACCCTATAGATAGCACTGTACCCACCCTGCTCTACCCTATAGGTAGCACTGTATCCACCCTGCTCCACCCTATAGGCTGCACTGTACCCAGCCTGCTCCACCCTATAGGAAGCACTGTACCCACCCTGCTCCACCCTATAGGCTGCACTGTACCCAGCCTGCTCCACCCTATAGGAAGCACTGTACCCACCCTGCTCCACCCTATAGGCTGCACTGTACCCACCCTGCTCCATCCTATAGGAAGCACTGTACCCACCCTGCTCCTCCCTATAAGTAGCACTGTACCCACCCTGCTCCACCCTATAGACAGCACTGTACCCACCGTGCTCCACCCTATAGGCTGCACTGTACCCACCCTACTTCTCCCTATAGGTAGCACTGTAACCACCCTGTTCCCCCCTATAGGTAGCACTGTACCCACCCTGCTCCACCCTATAGACAGCACTATACCCACCCTGCTCCACCCTATAGGTAGCACTGTACCTACCCTGCTCCACCCTATAGGAAGCACTGTACCCACCCTGTTCCCCCCTATAGGTAGCACTGTACCCACCCTGCTCCACCCTATAGACAGCACTATACCCACCCTGCTCCACCCTATAGGTAGCACTGTACCTACCCTGCTCCACCCTATAGGAAGCACTGTACCCACCCTGCTCCACCCTATAGACAGCACTGTACTCACCCTGCTCCATTCTATACACAGCACTGTACCCACCCTGCTCCACCCTATAGACAGCACTGTACCCACCCTGCTCCACCCTACAGAGAGCACTGTACCCACCCTGCTCCTCCCTATAGGTAGCACTGTACCCACCCTGCTCCACCCTACAGAGAGCACTGTACCCACCCTGCTCCACCCTATAGACAGCACTGTACCCACCCTGCTCCTCCCTATAGGTAGCACTGTACCCACCCTGCTTCACCCTTTAGGTAGCACTGTACCCACCCTGTTCCACCCTATAGACAGCACTGTACTCACCCTGCTCCACCCTATCGACAGCACTGTACCCACCCTGCTCCACCCTATAGGCAGCACTGTACCCATCCTGCTCCTCCTTATAGGTTGCACTGTACCCACCCTGCTCCACCCTATAGACAGCACTATACGCACCCTGCTCCACCCTATAGGTCGCACTGTACCCACCCTGCTCCTCCCTATAGACAGCACTGTACCCACCCTGCTCCTCCCTATAGACAGCACTGTACCCACCCTGCTCCACCCTATAGACAGCACTGTACCCATCCTGCTCCTCCTTATAGGTTGCACTGTACCCACCCTGCTCCACCCTATAGACAGCACTATACGCACCCTGCTCCACCCTATAGGTCGCACTGTACCCACCCTGCTCCTCCCTATAGACAGCACTGTACCCACCCTGCTCCTCCCTATAGACTGCACTGTACCCACCCTGCTCCACCCTATAGACAGCACTGTACCCACCCTGCTCCACCCTATAGAGAGCATTGTACCCACCCTGCTCTACCCTATAGGCAGCACTGTACCCACCCTGCTCCATCCTATAGACAGCACTGTACCCACCCTACTCCACCCTATAGACAGCACTGTAGCCATCCTGCTCCATCCTATAGAGAGCACTATACCCACCCTGCTCCACCCTATAGACAGCACTGTACCCACCCTGCTCTACCCTATAGGCAGCACTGTACCCACCCTGCTCCATCCTATAGAGAGCATTGTACCCACCCTGCTCCACCCTATAGGCAGCACTGTATCCACCCTGCTCCACCCTATAAACAGCACTGTACCCACCCTGCTCCTCCCTACAGGCAGCACTGTACCCACCCTGTTCCACCCTATAGACAGCACTGTACCCACCCTGCTCCACCCTATAGACAGCACTGTACCGACCCTGCTTCTCCCTATAGACAGCACTGTACTCACCCTGCTCCTCCCTATAGACAGCACTGTACCCACCCTGCTCCACCCAATCGACAGCACTGTACCCACCCTGCTCCACCCTATAGGCAGCACTGTACCCATCCTGCTCCTCCTTATAGGCTGCACTGTACCCACCCTGCTCCATCCTATAGACAGCACTGTACCCACCCTGCTCCACCCTATAGACAGCACTGTACCCACCCTGCTCCACCCTATAGACAGCACTATACCCACCCTGCTCCACCCTATAAACAGCACTGTACCCACCCTGCTCCACCCTATAGGCAGCACTGTATCCACCCTGCTCCACCCTATAAACAGCACTGTACCCACCCTGCTCCACCCTATAGGCTGCACTGTATCCACCCTGCTCCACCCTATAAACAGCACTGTACCCACCCTGCTCCACCCTATAGGCTGCACTGTATCCACCCTGCTCCACCCTATAAACAGCACTGTACCCACCCTGCTCCACCCTATAGGCTGCACTGTACCCACCCTGCTCCACCCTATAGGTAGCACTGTACCCACCCTGCTCCACCCTATAAACAGCACTGTACCCACCCTGCTCCTCCCTACAGGCAGCACTGTACTCACTCTGCTCCTCCCTATAGACAGCACTGTACCCACCCTGCTCCTCCCTATAGACAGCACTGTACTCACCCTGCTCCACCCTATAGACAGCACTGTACCCACCCTGCTCCACCCTATAGACAGCACTATACCCACCCTGCTCCACCCTATAGGTCGCACTGTACCCACCCTGCTCCTCCCTATAGACAGCACTGTACCCACCCTGCTCCACCCTATAGGCAGCACTGTACCCACCCTGCTCCACCCTATAGGCTGCACTGTACCCACCCTGCTCCACCCTGTAGGTAGCACTGTACCCACCCTGCTCCTCTCTACAGGCAGCACTGTACCCACCCTGCTCCACCCTATAGACAGCACTGTACCCATCCTGCTCCATCCTATAGAGAGCATTGTACCCACCCTGCTCTACCCTATAGGCAGCACTGTACCCACCCTGCTCCATCCTATAGACAGCACTGTACCCACCCTGCTCCACCCTATAGGCAGCACTGTATCCACCCTGCTCCACCCTATAAACAGCACTGTACCCACCCTGCTCCTCCCTACAGGCAGCACTGTACCCACCCTGCTCCACCCTATAGACAGCACTGTACCGACCCTGCTCCTCCCTATAGACAGCACTGTACTCACCCTGCTCCACCCTATTGACAGCACTGTACCCACCCTGCTCCACCCTATAGGCAGCACTGTACCCATCCTGCTCCTCCTTATAGGCAGCACTGTACCCATCCTGCTCCTCCTTATAGGCTGCACTGTACCCATCCTGCTCCACCCTATAGGTCGCACTGTACCCACCCTGCTCCTCCCTATAGACAGCACTGTACCCACCCTTCTCCTCCCTATAGACAGCACTGTACCCACCCTGCTCCACCCTATAGACAGCACTGTACCCATCCTGCTCCACCCTATAGAGAGCATTGTACCCACCCTGCTCTACCCTATAGGCAGCACTGTATCCACCCTGCTCCACCCTATAAACAGCACTGTGCCCACCCTGCTCCTCCCTACAGGCAGCACTGTACCGACCCTGCTCCTCCCTATAGACAGCACTGTACTCACCCTGCTCCACCCTATCGACAGCACTGTACCCACCCTGCTCCACCCTATAGGCAGCACTGTACCCATCCTGCTCCTCCTTATAGGTTGCACTGTACCCACCCTGCTCCACCCTATAGACAGCACTATACGCACCCTGCTCCACCCTATAGGTCGCACTGTACCCACCCTGCTCCTCCCTATAGACAGCACTGTACCCACCCTGCTCCTCCCTATAGACAGCACTGTACCCACCCTGCTCCTCCCTATAGACAGCGCTGTACCCACCCTGCTCCACCCTATCGACAGCAGTGTACCCATCCTGCTCCTCCTTATAGGTTGCACTGTACCCACCCTGCTCCACCCTATAGACAGCACTATACCCACCCTGCTCCACCCTATAGGTCGCAATGTACCCACCCTGCTCCTCCCTATAGACAGCACTGTACCCACCCTGCTCCACAATATAGGCAGCACTGTACCCATCCTGCTCCACCCTATAGGTCGCACTGTACCCACCCTGCTCCTCCCTATAGGCAGCACTGTACCCACCCTGCTCCACCCTATAGACAGCATTGTACCCACCCTGCTCCACCCTATAGACAGCACTGTACCCATCCTGCTCCACCCTATAGACAGCACTGTACCCACCCTGCTCCACCCTATAGACAGCACTGTACCCACCCTGCTCCTCCCTATAGGTAGCACTGTAGCTACCCTGCTCCTCCCTATAGGTAGCACGTTACCCACCCTGCTCCACCCTATAGACAGCACTGTACCCACCCTGCTCCACCCTATACGTAGCACTGTACCCACCCTGCTTCACCCTATAGGTAGCACTGTACCACCCTGTTCCACCCTATAGACAGCACTATACGCTCCCTGCTCCACCCTATAGACAGCACTGTACCCACCCTGCTCCTCCCTATAGACAGCACTGTACCCACCCTGCTCCACCCTATAGACAGCACTATACCCACCCTGCTCCACCCTATAGGTCGCACTGTACCCACCCTGCTCCACCCTATAGACAGCACTGTACCCACCCTGCTCCACCCTATAGATAGCACTGTACCCACCCTGCTCTACCCTATAGGTAGCACTGTACCCACCCTGCTCCACCCTATAGGCTGCACTGTACCCAGCCTGCTCCACCCTATAGGAAGCACTGTACCCACCCTGCTCCACCCTATAGGCTGCACTGTACCCGCCCTGCTCCACCCTATAGGCTGCACTGTACCCAGCCTGCTCCACCCTATAGGAAGCACTGTACCCACCCTGCTCCACCCTATAGGCTGCACTGTACCCACCCTGCTCCATCCTATAGGAAGCACTGTACCCACCCTGCTCCTCCCTATAAGTAGCACTGTACCCACCCTGCTCCACCCTATAGACAGCACTGTACCCACCGTGCTCCACCCTATAGGCTGCACTGTACCCACCCTACTTCTCCCTATAGGTAGCACTGTAACCACCCTGTTCCCCCCTATAGGTAGCACTGTACCCACCCTGCTCCACCCTATAGACAGCACTATACCCACCCTGCTCCACCCTATAGACAGCACTGTACCCACCCTGCTCCACCCTATAGACAGCACTGTACTCACCCTGCTCCATTCTATACACAGCACTGTAACCACCCTGCTCATCCCTATAGACAGCACTGTACCCACCCTGCTCCACCCTACAGAGAGCACTGTACCCACCCTGCTCCTCCCTATAGGTAGCACTGTACCCACCCTGCTCCACCCTACAGAGAGCACTGTACCCACCCTGCTCCACCCTATAGACAGCACTGTACCCACCCTGCTCCTCCCTATAGGTAGCACTGTACCCACCCTGCTTCACCCTTTAGGTAGCACTGTACCCACCCTGTTCCACCCTATAGACAGCACTGTACTCACCCTGCTCCACCCTATCGACAGCACTGTACCCACCCTGCTCCACCCTATAGGCAGCACTGTACCCATCCTGCTCCTCCTTATAGGTTGCACTGTACCCACCCTGCTCCACCCTATAGACAGCACTATACGCACCCTGCTCCACCCTATAGGTCGCACTGTACCCACCCTGCTCCTCCCTATAGACAGCACTGTACCCACCCTGCTCCTCCCTATAGACAGCACTGTACCCACCCTGCTCCACCCTATAGACAGCACTGTACCCATCCTGCTCCTCCTTATAGGTTGCACTGTACCCACCCTGCTCCACCCTATAGACAGCACTATACGCACCCTGCTCCACCCTATAGGTCGCACTGTACCCACCCTGCTCCTCCCTATAGACAGCACTGTACCCACCCTGCTCCTCCCTATAGACTGCACTGTACCCACCCTGCTCCACCCTATAGACAGCACTGTACCCACCCTGCTCCACCCTATAGAGAGCATTGTACCCACCCTGCTCTACCCTATAGGCAGCACTGTACCCACCCTGCTCCATCCTATAGACAGCACTGTACCCACCCTGCTCCACCCTATAGACAGCACTGTACCCATCCTGCTCCATCCTATAGAGAGCATTGTACCCACCCTGCTCTACCCTATAGGCAGCACTGTACCCACCCTGCTCCATCCTATAGACAGCACTGTACCCACCCTGCTCCACCCTATAAACAGCACTGTACCCACCCTGCTCCTCCCTACAGGCAGCACTGTACTCACCCTGCTCCTGCCTACAGGCAGCACTGTACCCACCCTGCTCCATCCTATAGACAGCACTGTACCCACCCTGCTCCACCCTATAGGCAGCACTGTATCCACCCTGCTCCACCCTATAAACAGCACTGTACCCACCCTGCTCCTCCCTACAGGCAGCACTGTACCCACCCTGCTCCACCCTATAGACAGCACTGTACCGACCCTGCTCCTCCCTATAGACAGCACTGTACTCACCCTGCTCCTCCCTATAGACAGCACTGTACCCACCCTGCTCCACCCAATCGACAGCACTGTACCCACCCTGCTCCACCCTATAGGCAGCACTGTACCCATCCTGCTCCTCCTTATAGGCTGCACTGTACCCACCCTGCTCCACCCTATAGACAGCACTATACGCACCCTGCTCCACCCTATAGGTCGCACTGTACCCACCCTGCTCCTCCCTACAGGCAGCACTGTACCCACCCTGCTCCTCCCTATAGACAGCACTGTACCCACCCTGCTCCACCATATAGACAGCACTGTAACCACCCTGCTCCTCCCTATAGACAGCACTGTACCCACCCTGCTCCACCCTATAGACAGCACTGTACCGACCCTGCTCCTCCCTATAGACAGCACTGTACTCACCCTGCTCCTCCCTATAGACAGCACTGTACCCACCCTGCTCCACCCAATCGACAGCACTGTACCCACCGTGCTCCACCCTATAGGCAGCACTGTACCCATCCTGCTCCTCCTTATAGGTTGCACTGTACCCACCCTGCTCCACCCTATAGACAGCACTATACGCACCCTGCTCCACCCTATAGGTCGCACTGTACCCACCCTGCTCCTCCCTACAGGCAGCACTGTACCCACCCTGCTCCTCCCTATAGACAGCACTGTACCCACCCTGCTCCACCATATAGACAGCACTGTAACCACCCTGCTCCTCCCTATAGACAGCACTGTACCCACCCTGCTCCACCCTATAGACAGCACTGTACCCACCCTGCTCCACCCTATAGAGAGCATTGTACCCACCCTGCTCCTCCCTATAGACAGCACTGTACTCACCCTGCTCCATCCTATAGACAGCACTGTACCCACCCTGCTCCACCCTATAGACAGCACTGTACCCACCCTGCTCCACCCTATAGACAGCACTGTACCCACCCTGCTCCTCCCTATAGACAGCACTGTACCCACCCTGCTCCATCCTATAGACAGCACTGTACCCACCCTGCTCCACCCTATAGACAGCACTGTACCCACCCTGCTCCATCCTATAGACAGCACTGTACCCACCCTGCTCCACCCTATAGGCAGCACTGTACCCACCCTGCTCCACCCTACAGGCAGCACTGTACCCACACTGCTCCACCCTATAGACAGCACTGTACCCACCCTGCTCCACCCTACAGAGAGCACTGTACCCACCCTGCTCCACCCTATAAACAGCACTGTACCCACCCTGCTCCACCCTACAGGCAGCACTGTACCCACACTGCTCCACCCTATAGACAGCACTGTACCGACCCTGCTCCTCCCTATAGACAGCACTGTACCCACCCTGCTCCTCCCTATAGACAGCACTGTACCCACCCTGCTCCATCCTATAGACAGCACTGTACCCACCCTGCTCCACCCTATAGACAGCACTGTACCCACCCTGCTCCATCCTATAGACAGCACTGTACCCACCCTGCTCCACCCTATAGGCAGCACTGTATCCACCCTGCTCCACCCTATAAACAGCACTGTACCCACCCTGCTCCACCCTACAGAGAGCACTGTACCCACCCTGCTCCACCCTATAGACAGCACTGTACCCACCCTGCTCCTCCCTACAGGCAGCACTGTACCCACACTGCTCCACCCTATAGACAGCACTGTACCCACCCTGCTCCACCCTACAGAGAGCACTGTACCCACCCTGCTCCACCCTATAAACAGCACTGTACCCACCCTGCTCCACCCTACAGGCAGCACTGTACCCACACTGCTCCACCCTATAGACAGCACTGTACCGACCCTGCTCCTCCCTATAGACAGCACTGTACCCACCCTGCTCCTCCCTATAGACAGCACTGTACCCACCCTGCTCCACCCTATAGACAGCACTGTACCCACCCTGCTCCACCCTATAGGCAGCACTGTACCCACCCTGCTCCACCCTATAGACAGCACTGTACCCACCCTGCTCCATCCTATAGACAGCACTGTACCCACCCTGCTCCACCCTATAGGCAGCACTGTATCCACCCTGCTCCACCCTATAAACAGCACTGTACCCACCCTGCTCCTCCCTACAGGCAGCACTGTACCCACCCTGCTCCTCCCTACAGGCAGCACTGTACCCACACTGCTCCTCCCTACAGGCAGCACTGTACCCACACTGCTCCACCCTATAGACAGCACTGTACCCACCCTGCTCCTCCCTATAGACAGCACTGTACCCACCCTGCTCCATCCTATAGACAGCACTGTACCCACCCTGCTCCACCCTATAGACAGCACTGTACCCACCCTGCTCCATCCTATAGACAGCACTGTACCCACCCTGCTCCACCCTATAGGCAGCACTGTATCCACCCTGCTCCACCCTATAAACAGCACTGTACCCACCCTGCTCCTCCCTACAGGCAGCACTGTACCCACCCTGCTCCACCCTACAGGCAGCACTGTACCCACACTGCTCCACCCTATAGACAGCACTGTACCCACCCTGCTCCACCCTACAGAGAGCACTGTACCCACCCTGCTCCACCCTATAAACAGCACTGTACCCACCCTGCTCCACCCTACAGGCAGCACTGTACCCACACTGCTCCACCCTATAGACAGCACTGTACCGACCCTGCTCCTCCCTATAGACAGCACTGTACTCACCCTGCTCCACCCTATAGGCAGCACTGTACCCACCCTGCTCCACCCTATAGGCAGCACTGTACCCACCCTGCTCCACCCTATAGGCAGCACTGTACCCATCCTGCTCCTCCTTATAGGCTGCACTGTACCCACCCTGCTCCACCCTATAGGTAGCACTGTACCCATCCTGCTCCTCCTTATAGGTTGCACTGTACCCACCCTGCTCCACCCTATAGACAGCACTATACGCACCCTGCTCCACCCTATAGGTCGCACTGTACCCACCCTGCTCCTCCCTATAGACAGCACTGTACCCACCCTGCTCCTCCCTATAGACAGCACTGTACCCACCCTGCTCCTCCCTATCGACAGCAGTGTACCCATCCTGCTCCTCCTTATAGGTTGCACTGTACCCACCCTGCTCCACCCTATAGACAGCACTGTACCCACCCTGCTCCACCCTATAGGTCGCAATGTACAAACCCTGCTCCTCCCTATAGACAGCACTGTACCCACCCTGCTCCACCCTATAGGCAGCACTGTACCCATCCTGCTCCACCCTATAGGTCGCACTGTACCCACCCTGCTCCTCCCTATAGGCAGCACTGTACCCACCCTGCTCCACCCTATAGACAGCATTGTACCCATCCTGCTCCACCCTATAGGTCGCACTGTACCCACCCTGCTCCTCCCTATAGGCAGCACTGTACCCACCCTGCTCCACCCTATAGACAGCATTGTACCCACCCTGCTCCACCCTATGGACAGCACTGTACCCATCCTGCTCTACCCTATAGACAGCACTGTACCCACCCTGCTCCTCCCTATAGGTAGCACTGTACCCACCCTGCTCCACCCTATAGACAGCACGTTACCCACCCTGCTCCTCCCTATAGGTAGCACGTTACCCACCCTGCTCCACCCTATAGACAGCACTGTACCCATCCTGCTCCACCCTATAGACAGCACTGTACCCACCCTGCTCCACCCTATAGACAGCACTGTACCCACCCTGCTCCTCCCTATAGGTAGCACTGTACCCACCCTGCTCCTCCCTATACGTAGCACTGTACCCACCCTGCTTCACCCTATAGGTAGCACTGTACCCACCCGGTTCCACCCTATAGACAGCACTATACGCTCCCTGCTCCACCCTATAGACAGCACTGTACCCACCCTGCTCCACCCTATAGACAGCACTATACCCACCCTGCTCCACCCTATAGGTCGCACTGTACCCACCCTGCTCCACCCTATAGACAGCACTGTACCCACCCTGCTCCACCCTATAGATAGCACTATACCCACCCTGCTCTACCCTATAGGTAGCACTGTACCCACCCTGCTCCACCCTATAGGCTGCACTGTACCCAGCCTGCTCCACCCTATAGGAAGCACTGTACCCACCCTGCTCCACCCTATAGGCTGCACTGTACCCACCCTGCTCCATCCTATAGGAAGCACTGTACCCACCCTGCTCCATTCTATACACAGCACTGTAACCACCCTGCTCATCCCTATAGACAGCACTGTACCCACCCTGCTCCACCCTACAGAGAGCACTGTACCCACCCTGCTCCACCCTATAGACAGCACTGTACTCACCCTGCTCCACCCTACAGAGAGCACTGTACCCACCCTGCTCCACCCTATAGACAGCACTGTACCCACCCTGCTCCTCCCTATAGGTAGCACTGTACCCACCCTGCTTCACCCTTTAGGTAGCACTGTACCCACCCTGTTCCACCCTATAGACAGCACTATACGCTCCCTGCTCCACCCTATAGATAGCACTGTACCCACCCTGCTCCACCCTATAGGTAGTGTGACACCCCAGGGGTCTGGTTGCCACAGTGATAGAGATATTACGTCTGAGAGCAGGTGGGAGGTCCTTTGGTCAGGGATCCTGTGCATGCCACACCTCCTGCCCAGTCTTGGGAGGGGAAGAACTTCCCCTGTATAAACCCTGGGCTGAGGCAGGGTTAGTCAGTCAAGGAGAGTAGAGACAGAGAAGCAGCATAGGAAGAAACAGCAGAAGCTCAGTGGGAGCAATATTACTACGAGTCAGGGGCTGGCAGCTGCAGAGCTCGCCCTGACTGAGAAGCTTTCTTACCGGACCCGGCGTCCGAGGCTGTGGGGACTAACTCTTACCCAGCAGCAGAAGCCGACCGGCAGGGGATTTCAGGTCCTCAGGCCCAGAAACCCGAAGGCACGGTCACACGCGTGGGACCAGCACCGCCATCGTGGAGCGGAAGCCATTAGAAGGCCCCGAGTCACCGGCCATACGGGTGAGCACCACACGGTACACTCAGGGACGTGGGCTACTTATATCCGCTTCTAGCAAGGTAGCCAGAAGAGTACAGTCAGTTTGGGAGGCCTACAACTCCGCCTGGCCAGGGGAGATCCCATCTGCTCAAGGACTGACCAGGCCCCGTTCACTAGCAAGTACTCCGGGAGGGTCTATCGTTGTTACCAGTAAAGACCCTGAATTACACCGCACCGTCTCTGAGTGGTTCCTGCTACCCCCATCATCCACATCTGCTGCCCTGAGGCTATACCCCTCCCGTTGGGGGTTATACCATCTACGCTGCACCATCCATCCACCGGCCTCAGCGGACTGTCCTGCAGCGGCAGCTCCATAGCTGCATTCAACGGGTGGCGTAGTCGTCCAACATCTACCGCTAAAACAGCGCCACTTAGTCTGACTCCCTGGGCACGGACCGGATCACCGCCACGAGACTACAACCCTCAACAGATCCGGCTCCGGGTAAGCTCCCGCGTGCGCAACGCAGCGCGACACAGGCCCAGGGGCGCGTCAACTTTGGCGTAGTCGGCAGGATTTCGTGCCCGCAACCACCGGGTACTGCGTGCCTGAAAAAGAGACTTTTAAAACTTACCATCCGTGAAGTTTTCCCGCCATCGGTGAAGATTCCCGCCATCCGGCGCCATTTTCAGCCTTCTTCCCGCCATCTGTGAAGATTCCCGCCATCCGGCGCCATCTTCAGCCTTCTTCCCGCCATCCGTGGAGTTTTCCCGCCGTTGGTCGCCATCTTGAGGACGCCGCGCGGGAAGAAGAGGGGCGTGGACTCCGAAAAGCCCGCGAGAACTGAAGCCCCGCCTCACGTCCGGACGTTGCGTAAGGTCCTGGAAGGAGCCCAGCAGACGCCGACGTCACCGGAGCGCGACGGAAGGTCCTCAACCCTGACGATCCACTGCGGAGCCGCGGCCTACGGAAGAGGATCATCGCAAGGTAGGCCACGGTCCACTAGGGGGGAGAAGGATGTCGGCTACGGAGGAGAGCTTCATTGCCTCAACCCCCGCCAGCGCCACCGCTGCTGCAGTTATGCCCTTCACCATGCCCTATATCCCGGGAGCAGCTTGGCTACCCCAGTACTCAGGGGAGTCACATACCCTGCATGACTTTAGAGAAAAGCTGGATAGCCTCTTCCAGGTGTACCCCCTCACAGAAGAGCAAAAAGTGAGCATCCTGGTGGCCCAACTAACCGGGGCAGCCAAAAGGGAAGTAAAATCCTGGCCACCTGGGAGGAAGACTGTCGCAGGGATACTAACCCGGCTGAAGGATACCTTTGATACCCGCACCTCAGCCGAGATTAAGCTTAGATTCTACGGGTGCAAGCAGCGAGCGCATGAGAGTATAAGGGACTATGCACTAAACCTACAAGAGGCCCTGAGGGCCATTAAGCAGACCGACCCTGATGGAGTGGGAAACGAGGACAGGCTGTTGACCGAACAATTTATAGAGGGACTATATTGTAATGCCCACCGAACCCAGTTGCGGGCGATGGCCTTACAGGATCCCCATCTGGGCTTTGCACAGTTCAAGGACAGAGCCATCCGGGTGCTCCGAGAACCGGCACCGGGTGGCGTTGTGACCCACAGGCGCCCAGCTAGCACTTACCACCAGGAGGCAGCGCCCTTTTCGGCAGGGCCTGTGGGAGCTGATGCGCAGGCTTTGGACAATGACCCGGCTCCAGACCTACACCATCAGGTCCAAGAGCTAGCTAAGAGCGTTGCTGCGCTAACCCGAACTGTGCAGTCTTTACAGGTTTCCACCCCAGGGAAGATCCAGCTGGCATCCGGACCGGAGGACATCCCGTGGCGTCGACCAAGGAGGACCCCACCGGCCAGAGGAAGACCCAGTGACCGATACAGCGAAGACGGACGACCCATCTGCCGCCGCTGCAATCAACCCGGACATATGGCAAGGTACTGTTCTTTAAACGGGCACAACCTGGGGTAGAGGGCCAACCCCCAGGAAAAAGATCACCAGGCCCATCGAACTGGCGCGACAGATATGTGGGAGGACGTCCAGTCTTGCCTGTGGTACTGGATGGCATTCCCATGAGTGCCCTACTGGACACCGGGTCACAGGTCACCACCATCCCGTACGTGCTCTTTAAGCAGTACTGGAATGACTCGGATATTACCCGCTACCCTGACGACGACTTGAGTATCATCGCCAGCAATGGCCAGCCCGTTCCATAGATCGGATTTAAAGAGGTGACCATCAAAATCGGTAGAGTCGAACTGGCAGCACAGGGACTGATCATTGTAGATATTGACAAACATGAGAGTCACCCAAAAATAACTCTAGGAACTAATGTAATTGAAAATTGTCTTGCAGAGGTGATTTTCCTTTTACAGCAGGTTGCCAAGAACGCCAGCTCCGGCGAGCAGCGGGTGCTCCAGAAAGAGATCCGGGCACTGATGCGACGGCAACAGGTGGAACTCTCCGGCGGTGAGATTGGTAGCGTAAGAATGTGTGACCCTTTTCCTATTGCCATGCCCCCAAAAAGTGAAATGATGATTTGGTGCCGGGCAGCTATTGGTCTGAGAGGTAGAGATTACCAGGCAATGGTAGAACCAGTTTACTCAGACAGTAGGCCCACCATCTTGACAGCACGGGGGGTGGTTAATGTACGCCATGGGAGGGTGCCCGTTCGCATAATCAATATCGGGAAGAGGGAAGTGTACCTGCCCCGGTATGCCACGCTAGCCAAATTATATACCATTAACCAAAATGCTATACAATCTGTGGAACCCTTGCCTCCATCTCACCCGGAGGAAGGTAACGGCTCTAAGAAAACAAAGGAGGACTGGTGTCAGCAACTACATTTGGGTACTGACTCCACTCCCTCACATCAGAAACAGGGAGTCTATCGGGTGGTTCAAGAGTACGAGAGAGTGTTTAGTAAACACCCGTTAGACTTCGGGCGAGTCAAGGGGGTAGAACACCACATCCCCACGGGAGACCATCCTCCCATAAAAGAGAGGTATCGACCCGTACCCCCTGCACACTACCAACACGCCAAGGGGATGCTTAGAGACATGAAGGAGGCTGGGGTGATCAGGGATAGCTGTAGCCCCTGGGCAGCTCCACTAGTCTTAGTCAGAAAAAAGGACAACACCATGAGGATGTGTGTAGATTACCGGAAAATCAACCGTATCACACACAAGGATGCGTACCCCTTACCAAGGATAGAGGAGTCATTGGCTGCTTTAAGATCTGCTAACTTCTTCTCTACCTTGGATCTCACTAGCGGGTACTGGCAGGTTCCTGTAGCAGAGGCGGACCGGGAGAAGACCGCATTCACCACCCCGATGGGACTTAGCGAGTTCACCTGCATGCCGTTCGGACTCTGCAACGCACCAGGAACCTTCCAACGACTAATGGAGTGTTGTCTGGGCCACAGAAACTTCGAGACGGTCCTGTTGTACCTGGACGATGTCATCGTATATTCCAAGACGTATGAGGACCACCTGAAACACCTGGCGGAAGTGTTCGAAGCTCTGGCAAGTTACGGCCTAAAGGTGAAACCCTCCAAGTGTCACCTCCTGAAACCAAAGGTGCAGTACCTGGGACACGTGGTGAGCGCTGACGGAGTGGCTCCCGACCCTGATAAGATCACCGCAATTAAGGAATGGCCAAGCCCCTCCAGCGTAAAAGAAGTGCGGCAGTTCCTCGGGTTGGTAGGCTACTACCGAAGGTTTATTCCCGGTTTCACCAAAAAGGCAGCACCTATGCAGGACCTCCTGATAGGCCAGTCCCGGAAGGCCAAGAACCAGAAGCCGCCCTTCAAATGGGAGGAGCTGGAAGAAGAGTCCTTCCGCCAGCTGAAGATGGCCCTCACGGGGGACGAAAGCCTGGCGTACCCGGATTATAGCCAGCCCTTTATCCTCTACACCGACGCCAGTAACATCGGGCTAGGAGCCGTACTGTCCCAGATCCAGCAGGGGAAGGAACGAGTAATCGCCTACGCCAGCCGAAAGCTGCGACCCACCGAAAGGAATCCCGAGAATTACAGCTCATTTAAGCTAGAGTTCCTGGCCGTAGTATGGGCAGTCACCGAGCGCTTTAAGCATTACCTCGCTTCTTCCCGGTTCACCGTGTACACGGATAACAACCCGTTGACACACCTGGACACGGCAAGACTCGGTGCCCTGGAGCAGAGGTGGATGGCCCGTCTGTCCAACTACGAGTTCACAATCAAATACCGGGCCGGACGCTCCAATACCAACGCGGACGCCCTGTCCAGGATGCCCAACCTGCCGGACGAAGGAGAAGATCCGGAGGGACTGGAAGAAGTTGAACTCCCTGCGTTCCACCGTCATGGGACTATCCAGTACTCCCACCGGGTAAGGAGTAAGCAGGCTGCTACGTTGAACCCCTTACCTCACTACAACTGGGCGGAAACGCAAGACAGCGACCCTGCCGTCCGACTGGTGAAGGAGATGCTGACTCGCCCAGAGGCTTGCCTTGAACCAGACGCTCCGGAGGAAGCCAAACAACTATGGGCAGAGAGGAGTCGACTGTTCCTTTACAAGGGGAAGTTGTGCCGCAGAATGGTTAACTCCCGGACGCATGAACTACTCTGGCAAGTAGTGGTGCCACGAAGAGACGCAGCCATGGTGATGGAGGCATACCACGACGGAGCTGGACACTTCGGGTGGAAGAAGCTGGAGTTCCTGCTGCGCGAGCGATTCCACTGGGTAGGCATGAGGGGAACCATTGAGAAGTGGTGCAGAGACTGTGGCCCGTGCAACCTAAGAAGGAAGGATCGTGCCAGCCAGAAGACTCCCCTGCAGTCCATCGTCACCCGGCAGCCGTTGGAACTGGTAGCCTTGGATCATGTAAAACTGACCCCAAGCAGAAGTGGCTACGTCTACGCACTAACCATCGTGGATCACTACTCCCGGTTCTTGGTTGTCGTCCCCGTCAAGGACTTAACAGCTCGAACAGCAGCGAGAGCCTTCCAGCAGCATTTCTGCCGTCCACACGGGTACCCGGACCAAGTGTTGACAGACCAGGGACCTGCCTTTGAAGCGGAGGTCTTCCAAGAATTCTGCACTCTGTATGGCTGCCGGAAGATAAGGACGACACCCTATCATCCGCAAACTAATGGACTTTGTGAGAAAATGAACCAGGTGGTAATGGATCTTCTGAAAACGTTGCCCCTGGAAGAACGCAGTCTGTGGCCTGAGAACCTGCCCGATCTGGTGGACCTATACAACCACATCCCGGTAGGTTCCACCAACTGTACCCCGGCTTACCTAATGAGGGCAAGACCTGGTAAGTTACCTGTTGACCTGGAAATGGGAGTCCTGACACCCGAGGACACTTCACCAGAAACAGACTGGGACACAGAGAGGCAGCAGCAGTACCGGAGAGTACAGGAGAGCGTGGAGCGAAGTCTCTGTCAGGCTAGGGAAAGACAAGAGAAAACTTACAACCAGTATGCTCCCGCTGTTCCCCTGGTACCCGGAGAGCAGGTCTTGAAGAGGAAGAGACGGCTCCACAAGTTGGACGACCAGTGGGAGAAGGACCCGTACACCGTACTGCCCTCAAGCCACGAGAACCCGAAGGTTTGTACCATCAGTAAAGACGGAGGGGAAACTACAGCCATTGTATCCCGGGACCACCTGAAGAAGTGTCCCGAACAACTGAGGAACCCTGAAGAGGAACAAGAAGACCATCGACCCGTAGAGGAAAGGGAAGATATGGTTAGTACTGTGCTCGGGGACTTCCCTCGGTCTTGGACTCAAGTCAATGGTGCAGTTGTGGTACCCGTACTCACCTTCCTCCAACCAGCATCCCAAGCACCTATGGAGCAACAGGTAGAGCTGGAAGAACAGCCGGTCCAGGAGGCAGAAGACCCCACACCCGCAGACCAGGAGGATCAACCCTCTGCTTGCAGTGAGCCTGTCATATCCCTAGTGAGCCAAAGAGCCGGTAGACAGCTGCCCAGTTTACCCATGACAGCTCCTACACCCTGTAGTTCAGGGCTAGGCAGTCAGCTCCGTAGGTCCACTAGGTCCACTAGAGGCCAGTTACCCGCACGGTGGAGGATTTGAAGTGTATAAATTGTTCTATTTATGTTTACCTGTGTATTGTTGCTTGTGTATAATTTTGTGTTTCTAGTTATTTGTAGGAGTCCTTGGTGGATTTACCGGGAATCCTTGTACATAGTTGGAGCGTAACCCAGGACGGACTAAAGACTGTTAAGGACTCGGGGCAGGACAAACCCCTACCTGGTTACGTCTCCCTGTTTTGGTGAAATGGACACCTTGCTTTTCTTCAAAGACTACACCCGGTTACGGACATGCCGTAACCATCTTTATATGTTTTTCTTATTGTATTATTATTGTTTTTACCTTGTTATGTTTTTCTAAAATATGTTTAGTCCCGGAGTACTAAATTTCACTAGGGGGGAATGTGACACCCCAGGGGTCTGGTTGCCACAGTGATAGAGATATTACGTCTGAGAGCAGGTGGGAGGTCCTTTGGTCAGGGATCCTGTGCATGCCACACCTCCTGCCCAGTCTTGGGAGGGGAAGAACTTCCCCTGTATAAACCCTGGGCTGAGGCAGGGTTAGTCAGTCAAGGAGAGTAGAGACAGAGAAGCAGCATAGGAAGAAACAGCAGAAGCTCAGTGGGAGCAATATTACTACGAGTCAGGGGCTGGCAGCTGCAGAGCTCGCCCTGACTGAGAAGCTTTCTTACCGGACCCGGCGTCCGAGGCTGTGGGGACTAACTCTTACCCAGCAGCAGAAGCCGACCGGCAGGGGATTTCAGGTCCTCAGGCCCAGAAACCCGAAGGCACGGTCACACGCGTGGGACCAGCACCGCCATCGTGGAGCGGAAGCCATTAGAAGGCCCCGAGTCACCGGCCATACGGGTGAGCACCACACGGTACACTCAGGGACGTGGGCTACTTATATCCGCTTCTAGCAAGGTAGCCAGAAGAGTACAGTCAGTTTGGGAGGCCTACAACTCCGCCTGGCCAGGGGAGATCCCATCTGCTCAAGGACTGACCAGGCCCCGTTCACTAGCAAGTACTCCGGGAGGGTCTATCGTTGTTACCAGTAAAGACCCTGAATTACACAGCACCGTCTCTGAGTGGTTCCTGCTACCCCCATCATCCACATCTGCTGCCCTGAGGCCATACCCCTCCCGTTGGGGGTTATACCATCTACGCTGCACCATCCATCCACCGGCCTCAGCGGACTGTCCTGCAGCGGCAGCTCCATAGCTGCATTCAACGGGTGGCGTAGTCGTCCAACATCTACCGCTAAAACAGCGCCACTTAGCCTGACTCCCTGGGCACGGACCGGATCACCGCCACGAGACTACAACCCTCAACAGATCCGGCTCCGGGTAAGCTCCCGCGTGCGCAACGCAGCGCGACACAGGCCCAGGGGCGCGTCAGTAGCACTGTACCCACCCTGCTCCACCCTATAGGCTGCACTGTACCCAGCCTGCTCCACCCTATAGGAAGCACTGTACCCACCCTGCTCCACCCTATAGTAAGCACTGTACCCACCCTGCTCCACCCTATAGGCTGCACTGTACCCACCCTACTTCTCCCTATAGGTAGCACTGTACCCACCCTGCTCCACCCTATAGGTAGCACTGTACCCAGCCTGCTCCACCCTATAGTAAGCACTGTACCCACCCTGCTCCACCCTATAGGCTGCACTGTACCCACCCTACTTCTCCCTATAGGTAGCACTGTACCCACCCTGCTCCACCCTATAGGTAGCACTGTACCCACCCTGCTCCACCCTATAGGTAGCACTGTACCCACCCTGCTCCACCCTATAGGAAGCACTGTACCCACCCTGCTCCATTCTATTGACAGCACTGTAACCACCCTGCTCATCCCAATAGACAGCACTGTACCCACCCTGCTCCACCCTACAGAGAGCACTGTACCCACCCTGCTCCTCCCTATAGGTAGCACTGTACCCACCCTGCTCCACCCTACAGAGAGCACTGTACCCACCCTGCTCCACCCTATAGACAGCACTGTACCCACCCTACTCCATCCTATAGGTAGCACTGTACCCACCCTGCTCCACCCTATAGACAGCACTGTACCCACCCTGCTCCTCCCTACAGGCAGCACTGTACCCAACCTGCTCCACCCTATAGACAGCACTGTACCCACCCTGCTCCACCCTATAGGCTGCACTGTACCCACCCTACTTCTCCCTATAGGTAGCACTGTACCCACCCTGCTCCTTCCTATAAGTAGCACTGTACCCAGCCTGCTCCACCCTATAGTAAGCACTGTACCCACCCTGCTCCACCCTATAGGCTGCACTGTACCCACCCTACTTCTCCCTATAGGTAGCACTGTACCCACCCTGCTCCACCCTATAGGTAGCACTGTACCCACCCTGCTCCACCCTATAGGTAGCACTGTACCCACCCTGCTCCACCCTATAGGAAGAACTGTACCCACCCTGCTCCATTCTATTGACAGCACTGTAACCACCCTGCTCCACCCTACAGAGAGCACTGTACCCACCCTGCTCCTCCCTATAGGTAGCACTGTACCCACCCTGCTCCACCCTACAGAGAGCACTGTACCCACCCTGCTCCTCCCTATAGGTAGCACTGTACCCACCCTGCTCCACCCTACAGAGAGCACTGTACCCACCCTGCTCCACCCTATAGACAGCACTGTACCCACCCTGCTCCACCCTACAGAGAGCACTGTACCCACCCTGCTCCTCCCTATAGGTAGCACTGTACCCACCCTGCTCCACCCTACAGAGAGCACTGTACCCACCCTGCTCCACCCTATAGACAGCACTGTACCCACCCTACTCCATCCTATAGGTAGCACTGTACCCACCCTGCTCCACCCTATAGACAGCACTGTACCCACCCTGCTCCTCCCTACAGGCAGCACTGTACCCAACCTGCTCCACCCTATAGACAGCACTGCACCCACCCTGCTCCTCCCTATAGGTAGCACTGTACCCACCATGCTCCACCCTATAGACAGCACTGTACCCACCCTGCTCCTCCCTATAGGTAGCACTGTACCCACCCTGCTCCACCCTATAGACAGCACTGTACCCACCCTGCTCCACCCTATAGACAGCACTGTACCCACCCTGAGCCACCCTATAGGTAGCACTGTACCCACCCTGCTCCACCCTATACACTGCACTGTACCCACCCTGCTCCACCCTATAGACAGCACTGTTCCCACCCTGCTCCACCCTATAGACAGCACTGTACCCACCCTGCTCCACCCTATAGGTAGCACTGTACCCACCCTGCTCCACCCTATACACTGCACTGTACCCACCCTGCTCCACCCTATAGACAGCACTGTACCCCTCCTGTTACACCCTATAGACAGCATTGTACCCACCCTGCTCTACCCTATAGGCAGCACTGTACCCACCCTGCTCCACCCTATAGACAGCACTGTACCCACCCTGCTCCTCCCTATAAGTAGCACTGTACCCACCCTGCTCCACCCTGTAGGTAGCACTGTACCCACCCTGCTCCACCCTATAGGCTGCACTGTACCCACCCTGCTCCACCCTATAGGTAGCACTGTACCCACCCTGCTCCACCCTATCGACAGCACTGTACCCACCCTGCTCCACCCTATAGACAGCACTGTATCCACCCTGCTCCTCCTTATAGGTTGCACTGTACCCACCCTGCTCCACCCTATAGACAGCACTATACCCACCCTGCTCCACCCTATAGGCTGCACTGTACCCACCCTATATACAGCACTGTACCCACCTTGCTCCACCCTATAGACAGCACTGTACCCACCCTGCTCCACCCCATAGGTAGCACTGTACCCACCCTGCTCCACCCTATAGATAGCACTGTACCCACCCTGCTCCACCCTATAGATAGCACTGTACCCACCCTGCTCCACCCTATAGGCAGCACTGTACCCACCCTGCTCCAGCCTATAGACAGCACTGTACCCACCCTGCTCCACCCTATAGGTAGCACTGTACCCACCCTGCTCCACTCTATAGACAGCACTGTACCCACCCTGCTACATCCTATATGTAGCACTATACCCGCCCTGCTCCTCCCTATAGACAGCACTGTACGTACCCTGATCCACCCTATAGGCATCACTGTACCCACCCTGCTCCACCCTATAGGCAGCACTGTACCCACCCTGCTCCATCCTATAGACAGCACTGTATCCACCCTGCTCCACCCTATAGACAGCACTGTACCCACCCTGCTCCATCCTATATGTAGCACTATACCCACCCTGCTCCACCCTATAGACAGCATTGTACCCACCCTGCTCCACCCTATAGACAGCACTGTACCCACCCTGCTCCACCCTATAGACAGCACTGTACCCACACTGCTCCACCCTATAGGCTGCACTGTACCCACCCTGCTCCCCCCTATAGGCTGCACTGTACCCACCCTGCTCCACCCTATAGACTGCACTGTACCCACCCTGCTCCACCCTATAGGTAGCACTGTACCCACCCTGCTCCACCCTATAGACAGCACTACACCCACCCTGCTCCACCCTATAGGTATCATTGTACCCACCCTGCTCCACCCTATAGACAGTACTGTACCCACCCTGCTCCACCCTATAGACAGCACTACACCCACCCTGCTCCACCCTATAGGTAGCATTGTACACACCCTGCTCCCCCCTATAGGCTGCACTGTACCCACCCTGCTCCACCCTATAGTCTGCACTGTACCCACCCTGCTCCACCCTATAGGCAGCACTGTATCCACCCTGCTCCACCCTATAAACAGCACTGTACCCACCCTGCTCCTCCCTACAGGCAGCACTGTACCCACCCTGCTCCACCCTATAGACAGCACTGTACCGTCCCTGCTCCTCCCTATAGACAGCACTGTACCCACCTTGCTCCACCCTATAGGTAGCACTGTACCCACCCTGCTCCACCCTATAGACAGCACTACACCCACCCTGCTCCACCCTATAGGTATCATTGTACCCACCCTGCTCCACCCTATAGACAGTACTGTACCCACCCTGCTCCACCCTATAGACAGCACTACACCCACCCTGCTCCACCCTATAGGTAGCATTGTACCCACCCTGCTCCCCCCTATAGGCTGCACTGTACCCACCCTGCTCCACCCTATAGACTGCACTGTACCCACCCTGCTCCACCCTATAGGCAGCACTGTACCCACCCTGCTCCTCCCTACAGACAGCACTGTACCCACCCTGCTCCACCCTATAGGTAGCATTGTACCCACCCTGCTCCCCCCTATAGGCAGCACTGTATCCACCCTGCTCCACCCTATAAACAGCACTGTACCCACCCTGCTCCTCCCTACAGACAGCACTGTACCCACCCTGCTCCACCCTATAGACAGCACTGTACCCATCCTGCTCCTCCCTATAGACAGCACTGTACTCACCCTGCTCCACCCTATCGACAGCACTGTACCCACCCTGCTCCACCCTATAGGGAGCACTGTACCCATCCTGCTCCTCCTTATAGGCTGCACTGTACCCATCCTGCTCCTCCTTATAGACAGCACTGTACTCACCCTGCTCCACCCTATAGACAGCACTATACGCACCCTGCTCCACCCTATAGGTCGCACTGTACCCACCCTGCTCCTCCCTATAGACAGCACTGTACCCACCCTGCTCCTCCCTATAGACAGCACTGTACCCATCCTGCTCCACCCTATAGAGAGCATTGTACCCACCCTGCTCCACCCTATAGACAGCACTGTACCCACCCTGCTCCACCCTACAGAGAGCACTGTACCCACCCTGCTCCTCCCTATAGGTAGCACTGTACCCACCCTGCTCCACCCTACAGAGAGCACTGTACCCACCCTGCTCCACCCTATAGACAGCACTGTACCCACCCTACTCCATCCTATAGGTAGCACTGTACCCACCCTGCTCCACCCTATAGACAGCACTGTACCCACCCTGCTCCTCCCTACAGGCAGCACTGTACCCAACCTGCTCCACCCTATAGACAGCACTGTACCCACCCTGCTCCTCCCTATAGGTAGCACTGTACCCACCATGCTCCACCCTATAGACAGCACTGTACCCACCCTGCTCCTCCCTATAGGTAGCACTGTACCCACCCTGCTCCACCCTATAGACAGCACTGTACCCACCCTGCTCCACCCTATAGACAGCACTGTACCCACCCTGAGCCACCCTATAGGTAGCACTGTACCCACCCTGCTCCACCCTATACACTGCACTGTACCCACCCTGCTCCACCCTATAGACAGCACTGTTCCCACCCTGCTCCACCCTATAGACAGCACTGTACCCACCCTGCTCCACCCTATAGGTAGCACTGTACCCACCCTGCTCCACCCTATACACTGCACTGTACCCACCCTGCTCCACCCTATAGACAGCACTGTACCCCTCCTGTTACACCCTATAGACAGCATTGTACCCACCCTGCTCTACCCTATAGGCAGCACTGTACCCACCCTGCTCCACCCTATAGACAGCACTGTACCCACCCTGCTCCTCCCTATAAGTAGCACTGTACCCACCCTGCTCCACCCTGTAGGTAGCACTGTACCCACCCTGCTCCACCCTATAGGCTGCACTGTACCCACCCTGCTCCACCCTATAGGTAGCACTGTACCCACCCTGCTCCACCCTATCGACAGCACTGTACCCACCCTGCTCCACCCTATAGACAGCACTGTATCCACCCTGCTCCTCCTTATAGGTTGCACTGTACCCACCCTGCTCCACCCTATAGACAGCACTATACCCACCCTGCTCCACCCTATAGGCTGCACTGTACCCACCCTATATACAGCACTGTACCCACCTTGCTCCACCCTATAGACAGCACTGTACCCACCCTGCTCCACCCCATAGGTAGCACTGTACCCACCCTGCTCCACCCTATAGATAGCACTGTACCCACCCTGCTCCACCCTATAGATAGCACTGTACCCACCCTGCTCCACCCTATAGGCAGCACTGTACCCACCCTGCTCCAGCCTATAGACAGCACTGTACCCACCCTGCTCCACCCTATAGGTAGCACTGTACCCACCCTGCTCCACTCTATAGACAGCACTGTACCCACCCTGCTACATCCTATATGTAGCACTATACCCGCCCTGCTCCTCCCTATAGACAGCACTGTACGTACCCTGATCCACCCTATAGGCATCACTGTACCCACCCTGCTCCACCCTATAGGCAGCACTGTACCCACCCTGCTCCATCCTATAGACAGCACTGTATCCACCCTGCTCCACCCTATAGACAGCACTGTACCCACCCTGCTCCATCCTATATGTAGCACTATACCCACCCTGCTCCACCCTATAGACAGCATTGTACCCACCCTGCTCCACCCTATAGACAGCACTGTACCCACCCTGCTCCACCCTATAGACAGCACTGTACCCACACTGCTCCACCCTATAGGCTGCACTGTACCCACCCTGCTCCCCCCTATAGGCTGCACTGTACCCACCCTGCTCCACCCTATAGACTGCACTGTACCCACCCTGCTCCACCCTATAGGTAGCACTGTACCCACCCTGCTCCACCCTATAGACAGCACTACACCCACCCTGCTCCACCCTATAGGTATCATTGTACCCACCCTGCTCCACCCTATAGACAGTACTGTACCCACCCTGCTCCACCCTATAGACAGCACTACACCCACCCTGCTCCACCCTATAGGTAGCATTGTACACACCCTGCTCCCCCCTATAGGCTGCACTGTACCCACCCTGCTCCACCCTATAGTCTGCACTGTACCCACCCTGCTCCACCCTATAGGCAGCACTGTATCCACCCTGCTCCACCCTATAAACAGCACTGTACCCACCCTGCTCCTCCCTACAGGCAGCACTGTACCCACCCTGCTCCACCCTATAGACAGCACTGTACCGTCCCTGCTCCTCCCTATAGACAGCACTGTACCCACCTTGCTCCACCCTATAGGTAGCACTGTACCCACCCTGCTCCACCCTATAGACAGCACTACACCCACCCTGCTCCACCCTATAGGTATCATTGTACCCACCCTGCTCCACCCTATAGACAGTACTGTACCCACCCTGCTCCACCCTATAGACAGCACTACACCCACCCTGCTCCACCCTATAGGTAGCATTGTACCCACCCTGCTCCCCCCTATAGGCTGCACTGTACCCACCCTGCTCCACCCTATAGACTGCACTGTACCCACCCTGCTCCACCCTATAGGCAGCACTGTACCCACCCTGCTCCTCCCTACAGACAGCACTGTACCCACCCTGCTCCACCCTATAGGTAGCATTGTACCCACCCTGCTCCCCCCTATAGGCAGCACTGTATCCACCCTGCTCCTCCCTACAGACAGCACTGTACCCACCCTGCTCCACCCTATAGACAGCACTGTACCCATCCTGCTCCTCCCTATAGACAGCACTGTACTCACCCTGCTCCACCCTATCGACAGCACTGTACCCACCCTGCTCCACCCTATAGGGAGCACTGTACCCATCCTGCTCCTCCTTATAGGCTGCACTGTACCCATCCTGCTCCTCCTTATAGACAGCACTGTACTCACCCTGCTCCACCCTATAGACAGCACTATACGCACCCTGCTCCACCCTATAGGTCGCACTGTACCCACCCTGCTCCTCCCTATAGACAGCACTGTACCCACCCTGCTCCTCCCTATAGACAGCACTGTACCCATCCTGCTCCACCCTATAGAGAGCATTGTACCCACCCTGCTCTACCCTATAGGCAGCACTGTACCCACCCTGCTCCACCCTATAAACAGCACTGTACCCACCCTGCTCCTCCCTACAGGCAGCACTGTACCCACCCTGCTCCACCCTATAGACAGCACTGTACCCACCCTGCTCTACCCTATAGACAGCACTGTACCGACCCTGCTCCTCCCTATAGACAGCACTGTACTCACCCTGCTCCACCCTATAGACAGCACTGTACCCACCCTGCTCCACCCTATAGGCAGCACTGTACCGACCCTGCTCCTCCCTATAGACAGCACTGTACTCACCCTGCTCCACCCTATAGACAGCACTGTACCCACCCTGCTCCACCCTATAGACAGCACTGTACCCACCCTGCTCTACCCTATAGACAGCACTGTACTCACCCTGCTCCACCCTATAGACAGCACTGTACCCACCCTGCTCCACCCTATAGGCAGCACTGTACCGACCCTGCTCCTCCCTATAGACAGCACTGTACTCACCCTGCTCCTCCCTATAGACAGCACTGTACTCACCCTGCTCCACCCTATAGACAGCACTGTACCGACCCTTCTCCTCCCTATAGACAGCACTGTACTCACCCTGCTCCACCCTATAGACAGCACTGTACCCACCCTGCTCCACCCTATAGGCAGCACTGTACCCATCCTGCTCCTCCTTATAGGCTGCACTGTACCCACTCTGCTCCACCCTATAGACAGTACTATACGCACCCTGCTCCACCCTATAGGTCGCACTGTACCCACCCTGCTCCTCCCTATAGACAGCACTGTACCCACCCTGCTCCTCCCTATAGACAGCACTGTACCCACCCTGCTCCTCCCTATATACAGCACTGTACCCACCCTGCTCCTCCCTATAGGCAGCACTGTACCCATCCTGCTCCTCCTTATAGGTTGCACTGTACCCACCCTGCTCCACCCTATAGACAGCACTATACGCACCCTGCTCCACCCTATAGGTCGCACTGTACCCATCCTGCTCCTCCCTATAGACAGCACTGTACCCACCCTGCTCCTCCCTATAGACAGCACTGTACCCACCCTGCTCCTCCCTATAGACAGCACTGTACCCACCCTGCTCCTCCCTATAGACAGCACTGTACCCACCCTGCTCCACCCTATCGACAGCACTGTACCCATCCTGCTCCTCCTTATAGGTTGCACTGTACCCACCCTGCTCCACCCTATAGACAGCACTATACCCACCCTGCTCCACCCTATAGGTAGCACTGTACCCACCCTGCTCCACCCTATAAGTAGCACTGTACCCATCCTGCTCCTCCTTATAGGTTGCACTGTACCCACCCTGCTCCACCCTATAGACAGCACTGTACCCACCCTGCTCCACCCTATCGACAGCACTGTACCCATCCTGCTCCTCCTTATAGGTAGCACTGTACCCACCCTGCTCCACCCTATAGACAGCACTATACCCACCCTGCTCCACCCTATAGGTCGCACTGTACCCACCCTGCTCCTCCCTATAGACAGCACTGTACCCACCCTGCTCCACCCTATAGGCAGCACTGTACCCATCCTGCTCTACCCTATAGGTCGCACTGTACCCACCCTGCTCCTCCCTATAGGTATCACTGTACCCACCCTGCTCCACCCTATAGACAGCATTGTACCCACCCTGCTCCTCCCTATAGGTAGCACTGTAGCTACCCTGCTCCTCCCTATAGGTAGCACTGTACCCACCCTGCTCCACCCTATAGACAGCACTGTACCCATCCTGCTCTACCCTATAGGTCGCACTGTACCCACCCTGCTCCTCCCTATAGGCAGCACTGTACCCACCCTGCTCCACCCTATAGACAGCATTGTACCCACCCTGCTCCTCCCTATAGGTAGCACTGTAGCTACCCTGCTCCTCCCTATAGGTAGCACTGTACCCACCCTGCTCCACCCTATAGACAGCACTGTACCCACCCTGCTCCTCCCTATAGGTAGCACTGTACCCACCCTGCTCCACCCTATAGACAGCACGTTACCCACCCTGCTCCACCCTATAGACAGCACTGTACCCACCCTGCTCCTCCCTATAGGTAGCACTGTACCCACCCTGCTCCTCCCTATAGGTAGCACTGTACCCACCCTGCTTCACCCTATAGGTAGCACTGTACCCACACTGTTCCACCCTATAGACAGCACTATACGCTCCCTGCTCCACCCTATAGACAGCACTGTACCCACCCTGCTCCACCCTATAGATAGCACTGTACCCACCCTGCTCCACCCTATAGGCTGCACTGTACCCAGCCTGCTCCACCCTATAGGAAGCACTGTACCCACCCTGCTCCACCCTATAGACAGCACTGTACCCACCCTGCTCCACCCTATAGACAGCACTACACCCACCCTGCTCCACCCTATAGGTAGCATTGTACCCACCCTGCTCCCCCCTATAGGCTGCACTGTACCCACCCTGCTCCACCCTGTAGACTGCACTGTACCCACCCTGCTCCACCCTATAGGCAGCACTGTATCCACCCTGCTCCACCCTATAAACAGCACTGTACCCACCCTGCTCCTCCCTACAGGCAGCACTGTACCCACCCTGCTCCACCCTATAGACAGCACTGTACCGTCCCTGCTCCTCCCTATAGACAGCACTGTACCCACCTTGCTCCACCCTATAGGTAGTACTGTACCCACCCTGCTCCACCCTACAGACAGCACTACACCCACCCTGCTCCACCCTATAGGTATCATTGTACCCACCCTGCTCCACCCTATAGACAGTACTGTACCCACCCTGCTCCACCCTATAGACAGCACTACACCCACCCTGCTCCACCCTATAGGTAGCATTGTACCCACCCTGCTCCCCCCTATAGGCTGCACTGTACCCACCCTGCTCCACCCTATAGACTGCACTGTACCCACCCTGCTCCACCCTATAGGCAGCACTGTACCCATCCTGCTCCTCCTTATAGGCTGCACTGTACCCACTCTGCTCCACCCTATAGACAGTACTATACGCACCCTGCTCCACCCTATAGGTCGCACTGTACCCACCCTGCTCCTCCCTATAGACAGCACTGTACCCACCCTGCTCCTCCCTATAGACAGCACTGTACCCACCCTGCTCCTCCCTATAGACAGCACTGTACCCACCCTGCTCCTCCCTATAGGCAGCACTGTACCCATCCTGCTCCTCCTTATAGGTTGCACTGTACCCACCCTGCTCCACCCTATAGACAGCACTGTACCCACCCTGCTCCACCCTATAGGTCGCACTGTACCCATCCTGCTCCTCCCTATAGACAGCACTGTACCCACCCTGCTCCTCCCTATAGACAGCACTGTACCCACCCTGCTCCTCCCTATAGACAGCACTGTACCCACCCTGCTCCTCCCTATAGACAGCACTGTACCCACCCTGCTCCACCCTATCGACAGCACTGTACCCATCCTGCTCCTCCTTATAGGTTGCACTGTACCCACCCTGCTCCACCCTATAGACAGCACTATACCCACCCTGCTCCACCCTATAGGTAGCACTGTACCCACCCTGCTCCACCCTATAAGTAGCACTGTACCCATCCTGCTCCTCCTTATAGGTTGCACTGTACCCACCCTGCTCCACCCTATAGACAGCACTGTACCCACCCTGCTCCACCCTATCGACAGCACTGTACCCACACTGCTCCACCCTATAGACAGCACTGTACCCACCCTGCTCCACCCTATCGACAGCACTGTACCCACACTGCTCCACCCTATAGACAGCACTGTACCCATCCTGCTCCTCCTTATAGGTTGCACTGTACCCACCCTGCTCCTCCCTATAGACAGCACTGTACCCACCCTGCTCCTCCCTATAGACAGCACTGTACCCACCCTGCTCCTCCCTATAGACAGCACTGTACCCACCCTGCTCCACCCTATCGACAGCACTGTACCCATCCTGCTCCTCCTTATAGGTTGCACTGTACCCACCCTGCTCCACCCTATAGACAGCACTATACCCACCCTGCTCCACCCTATAGGTAGCACTGTACCCACCCTGCTCCACCCTATAAGTAGCACTGTACCCATCCTGCTCCTCCTTATAGGTAGCACTGTACCCACCCTGCTCCACCCTATAGACAGCACTATACCCACCCTGCTCCACCCTATAGGTCGCACTGTACCCACCCTGCTCCTCCCTATAGACAGCACTGTACCCACCCTGCTCCACCCTATAGGCAGCACTGTACCCATCCTGCTCTACCCTATAGGTCGCACTGTACCCACCCTGCTCCTCCCTATAGGTATCACTGTACCCACCCTGCTCCACCCTATAGACAGCATTGTACCCACCCTGCTCCTCCCTATAGGTAGCACTGTAGCTACCCTGCTCCTCCCTATAGGTAGCACTGTACCCACCCTGCTCCACCCTATAGACAGCACTGTACCCATCCTGCTCTACCCTATAGGTCGCACTGTACCCACCCTGCTCCTCCCTATAGGCAGCACTGTACCCACCCTGCTCCACCCTATAGACAGCATTGTACCCACCCTGCTCCTCCCTATAGGTAGCACTGTAGCTACCCTGCTCCTCCCTATAGGTAGCACTGTACCCACCCTGCTCCACCCTATAGACAGCACTGTACCCACCCTGCTCCTCCCTATAGGTAGCACTGTACCCACCCTGCTCCACCCTATAGACAGCACGTTACCCACCCTGCTCCACCCTATAGACAGCACTGTACCCACCCTGCTCCTCCCTATAGGTAGCACTGTACCCACCCTGCTCCTCCCTATAGGTAGCACTGTACCCACCCTGCTTCACCCTATAGGTAGCACTGTACCCACACTGTTCCACCCTATAGACAGCACTATACGCTCCCTGCTCCACCCTATAGACAGCACTGTACCCACCCTGCTCCACCCTATAGATAGCACTGTACCCACCCTGCTCTACCCTATAGGTAGCACTGTACCCACCCTGCTCCACCCTATAGGCTGCACTGTACCCAGCCTGCTCCACCCTATAGGAAGCACTGTACCCACCCTGCTCCATCCCATAGGAAGCACTGTACCCACCCTGCTCCACCCTATAGACAGCACTACACCCACCCTGCTCCACCCTATAGGTAGCATTGTACCCACCCTGCTCCCCCCTATAGGCTGCACTGTACCCACCCTGCTCCACCCTATAGACTGCACTGTACCCACCCTGCTCCACCCTATAGGCAGCACTGTATCCACCCTGCTCCACCCTATAAACAGCACTGTACCCACCCTGCTCCTCCCTACAGGCAGCACTGTACCCACCCTGCTCCACCCTATAGACAGCACTGTACCGTCCCTGCTCCTCCCTATAGACAGCACTGTACCCACCTTGCTCCACCCTATAGGTAGTACTGTACCCACCCTGCTCCACCCTACAGACAGCACTACACCCACCCTGCTCCACCCTATAGGTATCATTGTACCCACCCTGCTCCACCCTATAGACAGTACTGTACCCACCCTGCTCCACCCTATAGACAGCACTACACCCACCCTGCTCCACCCTATAGGTAGCATTGTACCCACCCTGCTCCCCCCTATAGGCTGCACTGTACCCACCCTGCTCCACCCTATAGACTGCACTGTACCCACCCTGCTCCACCCTATAGGCAGCACTGTATCCACCCTGCTCCACCCTATAAACAGCACTGTACCCATCCTGCTCCTCCCTACAGGCAGCACTGTACCCACCCTGCTCCACCCTATAGACAGCACTGTACCGTCCCTGTTCCTCCCTATAGACAGCACTGTACTCACCCTGCTCCACCCTATCGACAGCACTATACCCACCCTGCTCCACCCTATAGGTAGCACTGTACCCACCCTGCTCCTCCTTATAGGCTGCACTGTACCCACCCTGCTCCACCCTATAGACAGCACTATACGCACCCTGCTCCACCCTATAGGTCGCACTGTACCCACCCTGCTCCTCCCTATAGACAGCACTGTACCCACCCTGCTCCTCCCTATAGACAGCACTGTACCCACCCTGCTCCACCCTATAGACAGCACTGTACCCATCCTGCTCCACCCTATAGAGAGCATTGTACCCACCCTGCTCTACCCTATAGGCAGCACTGTACCCACCCTGCTCCACCCTATAAACAGCACTGTACCCACCCTGCTCCTCCCTACAGGCAGCACTGTACCCACCCTGCTCCACCCTATAGACAGCACTGTACCGACCCTGCTCCTCCCTATAGACAGCACTGTACTCACCCTGCTCCACCCTATAGACAGCACTGTACTCACCCTGCTCCACCCTATAAACAGCACTGTACCCACCCTGCTCCACCCTATAGACAGCACTGTACCGTCCCTGCTCCTCCCTATAGACAACACTGTACTCACCCTGCTCCACCCTATAGGTAGCACTGTACCCATCCTGCTCCTCCTTATAGGCTGCACTGTACCCACCCTGCTCCACCCTATAGACAGCACTGTACCCACCCTGCTCCACCCTATAGACAGCACTGTACCCACCCTGCTCCATCCTATAGACAGCACTGTACCCACCCTGCTCCACCCTATAGACAGCACTGTACCCATCCTGCTCCACCCTATAGAGAGCATTGTACCCACCCTGCTCTACCCTATAGGCAGCACTGTACCCACCCTGCTCCACCCTATAAACAGCACTGTACCCACCCTGCTCCTCCCTACAGGCAGCACTGTACCCACCCTGCTCCACCCTATAGACAGCACTGTACTCACCCTGCTCCTCCCTACAGGCAGCACTGTACCGACCCTGCTCCTCCCTATAGACAGCACTGTACTCACCCTGCTCCACCCTATAGGCAGCACTGTACCCACCCTGCTCCACCCTACAGACAGCACTATACGCACCCTGCTCCACCCTATAGGTCGCACTGTACCCACCCTGCTCCTCCCTATAGACAGCACTGTACCCACCCTGCTCCTCCCTATAGACAGCACTGTACCCACCCTGCTCCTCCCTATAGGCAGCACTGTACCCATCCTGCTCCTCCTTATAGGTTACACTGTACCCACACTGCTCCACCCTATAGACAGCACTATACACACCCTGCTCCACCCTATAGGTCGCACTGTACCCACCCTGCTCCTACCTATAGACAGCACTGTACCCACCCTGCTCCACCCTATCGACAGCACTGTACCCACCCTGCTCCACCCTATAGGTAGCACTGTACCCACCCTGCTCCACCCTATAGACAGCACTATACCCACCCTGCTCCACCCTATAGGTAGCACTGTACCCACCCTGCTCCACCCTATAAGTAGCACTGTACCCATCCTGCTCCTCCTTATAGGTTGCACTGTACCCACCCTGCTCCACCCTATAGACAGCACTATACCCACCCTGCTCCACCCTATAGGTAGCACTGTACCCACCCTGCTCCACCCTATAAGTAGCACTGTACCCATCCTGCTCCTCCTTATAGGTTGCACTGTACCCACCCTGCTCCTCCCTATAGACAGCACTGTACCCACCCTGCTCCACCCTATAGGTAGCACTGTACCCACCCTGCTCCTCCCTATAGACAGCACTGTACCCACCCTGCTCCACCCTATAGACAGCACTATTCCCACCCTGCTCCACCCTATAGGTAGCACTGTACCCACCCTGCTCCACCCTATCGACAGCACTGTACCCATCCTGCTCCTCCTTATAGGTTGCACTGTACCCACCCTGCTCCACCCTATAGACAGCACTATACCCACCCTGCTCCACCCTATAGGTCGCACTGTACCCACCCTGCTCCTCCCTATAGACAGCACTGTACACACCCTGCTCCACCCTATAGGCAGCACTGTACCCATCCTGCTCTACCCTATAGGTCGCACTGTACCCACCCTGCTCCTCCCTATAGGCAGCACTGTACCCACCCTGCTCCACCCTATAGACAGCATTGTACCCACCCTGCTCCTCCCTATAGGTAGCACTGTAGCTACCCTGCTCCTCCCTATAGGTAGCACGTTACCCACCCTGCTCCACCCTATAGACAGCACTGTACCCACCCTGCTCCTCCCTATAGGTAGCACTGTACCCACCCTGTTCCACCCTATAGACAGCACTATACGCTCCCTGCTCCACCCTATAGACAGCACTGTACCCACCCTGCTCCACCCTATAGATAGCACTGTACCCACCCTGCTCTACCCTATAGGTAGCACTGTACCCACCCTGCTCCACCCTATAGGCTGCACTGTACCCAGCCTGCTCCACCCTATAGGAAGCACTGTACCCACCCTGCTCCATCCTATAGGAAGCACTGTACCCACCCTGCTCCTCCCTATAAGTAGCACTGTACCCACCCTGCTCCACCCTATAGACAGCACTGTACCCACCGTGCTCCACCCTATAGGCTGCACTGTACCCACCCTACTTCTCCCTATAGGTAGCACTGTACCCACCCTGCTCCACCCTATAGGTAGCACTGTACCTACCCTGCTCCACCCTATAGGAAGCACTGTACCCACCCTGCTCCATTCTATATGACGCGCCCCCTGGGCCATATTCTTTAGGGGGAATATCCGGAGCCGGATCAGATGGGAGTTGTAGTCTTCCGAGTGGCTGTGACCCGGTCCGTGCCCAGGGTGTCAAACTCAGTTGTATGTGGCAGTCCTACAGATGTTAATAAGTTCTTAATGTCGACTACGCCACCCGTTGTATTGCGGTCACTATGGCCGCCGCTGCAGCAGGGTCCGCTGAGGCTGATGGTGTAGGTGCAGCTTTGGGTGATATAACCCCCAACGGGTGGGGTATAGCCTCAGGGGGATCAGGTGCAGAGGATGGGGGTTGTGGTGATGCAGTGTAGACGGCAATCAGAGACAGAGTCGGGTTATGCAGTTTAGGATGTTTACTCACTGCTGATGTTCCGGTCACTCCAGCTTCGAGTGACCTCCCGAGCCGTGCTGCGTCCACCAGGTTCTGGATCCAGCCAACCCCCAAATAAGTCCGGAGCGTGACCCTGAGCTCTCCTTCTGTCCTTTCTCTGGCCGTCCCCACTATTGATCCACCCAGGTCCAGCTCCCTCGGGCCTTCTGTTGGGAGACCCTTGGCCTTGGGTTCCCTGACCCTGCACGTGGTATGCCTTCGTGGTGGATGTGGTGGGTGGCCGTGGCAGACGCTGCCCACGGCCTCCGGTCTCTGGCTGGGGTGTGTTTTTGCCCCCACCAGCTTGGGTTCCGGTACCCTGTGCCGACTCTTCACCCGGGGATTTAATTTGGGGTCTTAGAGTCCTTTCTTCTGTTTCCCCCTCTGGGTCTCTCTTTCTCCTCTCTCACTCTGGGTCTCTCTTCTCCTCTGCTCGCTGACTTTCTTTCTGCAACTGACCCTGTTCTTAGTTGGTGCCCACCTTATATACACCCTCTATGTGTGAGCTCAGGTGACCAGCACCCAATGAGCTCCTAACTTTACCCAGGCTGCTCCCCCTATCTGCCCCTACACTACTTGGGATGTACCACCCCCCTCCCACTCCAGCCAGGAACAGACTCGGTCGTACCTGCACATTTCTAAGTGGGAGTACCGTCGGTCTGCTCCTCGGAAATGGGATGTATGTAGTGCATGCAGCCTACCGAGCTCAGTTCCACACTCCTTCCTTACTCGGGAGTGGAATATCACACCTCTGGGTTGAGGTGCAATACCCCTGTAGCAGCCGAATCCTCAGGGTGCTACATTCCCCCCTGGTAAATCACAGCACGTCCTCGGGCTGTAAGACATAAACACCAAAAACATACAAATTTTTATATAAACATAAACATATAAAACATATAAAACTTTATATAAATTAGCAGCATTAAACATTCTCGTCGTCTCTTGTTCCTCCTCCGGTCACTGGGCAACTGTTGACCGGGCAAAGTGCGACAGTTCCTTTCTTTAAGATGATTTAACAGTAAAACCAGTAGTGGGCGCTTTAGGACGCGCAACTATATACAAGGGTATGGCCGCTCTCAGTCCTCGGCCAGTTTAAGGAGGGAAAGGGAATGGCTGCTCACAGTCCTCAGCCTGTGGGATTAAGGGTAAACGGGTGAACAGTTCACTCAGCTGGTCCCAACGGGGACTATATTAGCAATAACAGTTTCTTTATACCCCGGTCGGGTAACTATTTACAGCACCTGCTCTGCTGTACTCAACAACGTCTTCCTCCCGCTCCTTCTTTGGGGATCTCAGCTTCAGACCCGTCCGGATCCTCTTGCTCTTCCTCCTCACATCGCAGCTCCTCCTCTGTCAGGCGATGCACATGGAGGGCGTAAGGTCCTTTGGCACACTTGTGCCGGGTAAAGGTGACCTCATCCCCGATATAAAGGTCACGACCTCTGTGCCCCTCCGGCAGATGGGACTCCACATCTCTGCGCGTGACAAAGACGTCGCCGGGGGTGTTGTGGTCTCGGATGAAGCCCCACCCGTGCTGCATGTTGAACTTAATTACAGTCCCGGTGGTGCGGGGACTGTGCGCTGCACGGGGGTCCCTCCTGGTTCGGTTCTTCTGCTCGGCGCTCCTTATTTGGGCCTGTTGTTCCCGGACCCGCCTCTCTCTCCGCTCCCTCGCAAACTCCTCGAGCTGCTGTCGGCAGCACTCAGCACGCTCCGCTGCAGCTGCCCTGGTTTCTTGAGTGAACCCCATTAGGTCTTCTCCGGTGGGGTCCCACTCAAATTGGGTCTCTTCAAGCGGGGGCGAGATCCTTATCACGGGCTTCGGAGCCGGAATCAGGGGTGCACACATGGCCCCAACTCTCCTCTGGTGCTCCAGTTCATAATATTTCTGGGGCCAGATGAAAGGCTGCCCGTCCGGCCACGTGTGCTGGGCAAACAAGTCCTCTCCCAGACGCGGCACCCTTGGTTTTACGGGTGCGGGCGCGGTGGTGGTGGCGCCCGGGTTGCCCAGGCCTTGCGGCCAGGCCTGGGGCACCTGGAAGGTGAAGGGCACCGTTAGGACGGCGGCGCCCTGGGCTACCTGGCCTTGCGGCCAGGCCGGAGGCTCCGCGGAGGTAGGGGGCGCTGTTGGTGATGCGACGCCCGGGAATTCTAGGCCCTGCGACCAGGCTGGTGTTGCTTCCTGTTTTGCCACGCTCGGGGTCGTTGCGCATGGCGTCACAGGGGTCGCGGCGGCGGCTTCCGGTTGGGGCCTAGTCTGCGTCGGTAACATGGCGTTTTCGGGCACAGCAGGGGGACTTTCGGGCTCTGCGACGGGGAGCTGGGGCAGGTAAGCGGTGTCCCGGTTTGGGGTATAGACGTCCCCTTTACCTGCCTCCATGCGTTCGACTCCCTTCTCGGCGCCATCTCCGGCCTTGGGTCCTCCCGCGCCATCCTCAGAGGCGGTCTGTCTCCTCATCTTGGCTGGCGTGCTCCGGGTCTTGGTTTGCTGGGCCATCTCTCGGCTCCACTCCGCCAATGTCTCTCGCTGTACCCGGGCCATCCTCCGTGCGAGGCCCTCCAGGGCAGTCTGTGCACACTCCCGGTCTCGGGGGAGCTGTGCGAGGACCTCCACTAGGCCTAGTGGGGTCGTGGTTTCCAGCAGGCTCCTGACCAACGGGTCGGTGCTGCTCTGCTCCTCTTCCAGCAGGCTCCTGGCCAGCGGGCCGGTGCTGCTCTGCTCTCTCGCCATCTCCGGGTGAGCTCCTCCGATACTCTTCTCCAGGCTTCTTGCCTCCGGGTGCGCTCTCTCCAGACTGCTCCAGGCGGCACCCATCTTCGTTCTTTTCTTTCGTCCCCTCCCACTTCGAGGGCGGTCCCGGGGCCACTTGGTGACTGTCAGCTCCAGGGGCTGTTCTTTCACGCTGACAGACACCTCTAGCATCACAGTCTCTGTTGGTGGGGGCGGTTTCCACTTTTGGCGCCATTTTCGGTCCTGGCCCACGATGGGAGGCGGCCTCTCACCACCCTCTGGCACGCCCATAATGGCGTCCGCTCTTCCAAGGCGGGAAACCTTTGGAAATGGCGGGAATCGCTTCCCAGTGGCGGGAAACTCTGCAGATGGCGGGAAAACGCTGTTAATGGCGGACAACCGGCTGGAATCGACTGGTGATGGGGTCCGATGGCGGGGACCCTCCGGAACCGGCAGGAGACTTCTTTTTGAGGTAAACTTGCACTTTTCTTCAGGCACGCAGTACCCGGGTGTTGCGGGCACGTAATCCTGCCGACTACGCCAAAGTTGACGCGCCCCCTGGGCCATATTCTTTAGGGGGAATATCCGGAGCCGGATCAGATGGGAGTTGTAGTCTTCCGAGTGGCTGTGACCCGGTCCGTGCCCAGGGTGTCAAACTCAGTTGTATGTGGCAGTCCTACAGATGTTAATAAGTTCTTAATGTCGACTACGCCACCCGTTGTATTGCGGTCACTATGGCCGCCGCTGCAGCAGGGTCCGCTGAGGCTGATGGTGTAGGTGCAGCTTTGGGTGATATAACCCCCAACGGGTGGGGTATAGCCTCAGGGGGATCAGGTGCAGAGGATGGGGGTTGTGGTGATGCAGTGTAGACGGCAATCAGAGACAGAGTCGGGTTATGCAGTTTAGGATGTTTACTCACTGCTGATGTTCCGGTCACTCCAGCTTCGAGTGACCTCCCGAGCCGTGCTGCGTCCACCAGGTTCTGGATCCAGCCAACCCCCAAATAAGTCCGGAGCGTGACCCTGAGCTCTCCTTCTGTCCTTTCTCTGGCCGTCCCCACTATTGATCCACCCAGGTCCAGCTCCCTTGGGTCTTCTGTTGGGAGACCCTTGGCCTTGGGTTCCCTGACCCTCCACGTGGTATGCCTTCGTGGTGGAAGTGGTGGGTGGCCGTGGCAGACGCTGCCCACGGCCTCCGGTCTCTGGCTGGGGTGTGTTTTTGCCCCCACCAGCTTGGGTTCCGGTACCCTGTGCCGACTCTTCACCCGGGGATTTAATTTGGGGTCTTAGAGTCCTTTCTTCTGTTTCCCCCTCTGGGTCTCTCTTTCTCCTCTCTCACTCTGGGTCTCTCTTCTCCTCTGCTCGCTGACTTTCTCTCTGCAACTGACCCTGTTCTTAGTTGGTGCCCACCTTATATACACCCTCTATGTGTGAACTCAGGTGACCAGCACCCAATGAGCTCCTAACTTTACCCAGGCTGCTCCCCCTATCTGCCCCTACACTACTTGGGATGTACCACCCCCCTCCCACTCCAGCCAGGAACAGACTCGGTCGTACCTGCACATTTCTAAGTGGGAGTACCGTCGGTCTGCTCCTCGGAAATGGGATGTATGTAGTGCATGCAGCCTACCGAGCTCAGTTCCACACTCCTTCCTTACTCGGGAGTGGAATATCACACCTCTGGGTTGAGGTGCAATACCCCTGTAGCAGCCGAATCCTCAGGGTGCTACATATACACAGCACTGTAACCACCCTGCTCATCCCTATAGACAGCACTGTACCCACCCTGCTCCACCCTACAGAGAGCACTGTACCCACCCTGCTCCTCCCTATAGGTAGCACTGTACCCACCCTGCTCCACCCTACAGAGAGCACTGTACCCACCCTGCTCCACCCTATAGACAGCACTGTACCCACCCTGCTCCTCCCTATAGGTAGCACTGTACCCACCCTGCTTCACCCTTTAGGTAGCACTGTACCCACCCTGTTCCACCCTATAGACAGCACTGTACCCACCCTGCTCCACCCTATAGGAAGCACTGTACCCACCCTGCTCCTCCCTATAAGTAGCACTGTACCCAGCCTGCTCCACCCTATAGGAAGCACTGTACCCACCCTGCTCCACCCTATAGGCTGCACTGTACCCACCCTACTTCTCCCTATAGACAGCACTGTACCCACCCTGCTCCACCCTATCGACAGCACTGTACCCATCCTGCTCCTCCTTATAGGTTGCACTGTACCCACCCTGCTCCACCCTATAGACAGCACTATACCCACCCTGCTCCACCCTATAGGTCGCACTGTACCCACCCTGCTCCTCCCTATAGACAGCACTGTACCCACCCTGCTCCACCCTATAGGCAGCACTGTACCCATCCTGCACTACCCTATAGGTCGCACTGTACCCACCCTGCTCCTCCCTATAGGCAGCACTGTACCCACCCTGCTCCACCCTATAGACAGCATTGTACCCACCCTGCTCCTCCCTATAGGTAGCACTGTAGCTACCCTGCTCCTCCCTATAGGTAGCACTGTACCCACCCTGCTCCACCCTATAGACAGCACTGTACCCACCCTGCTCCTCCCTATAGGTAGCACTGTAACCACCCTGCTCCACCCTATAGACAGCACGTTACCCACCCTGCTCCACCATATAGACAGCACTGTACCCACCCTGCTCCTCCCTATAGGTAGCACTGTACCCACCCTGCTCCTCCCTATAGGTAGCACTGTACCCACCCTGCTTCACCCTATAGGTAGCACTGTACCCACCCTGTTCCACCCTATAGACAGCACTATACGCTCCCTGCTCCACCCTATAGACAGCACTGTACCCACCCTGCTCCACAGTATAGATAGCACTGTACCCACCCTGCTCTACCCTATAGGTAGCACTGTACCCACTCTGCTCCACCCTATAGGCTGCACTGTACCCAGCCTGCTCCACCCTATAGGAAGCACTGTACCCACCCTGCTCCATCCTATATGAAGCACTGTACCCACCCTGCTCCACCCTATAGACAGCACTACACCCACCCTGCTCCACCCTATAGGTAGCATTGTACCCACCCTGCTCCCCCCTATAGGCTGCACTGTACCCACCCTGCTCCACCCTATAGACTGCACTGTACCCACCCTGCTCCACCCTATAGGCAGCACTGTATCCACCCTGCTCCACCCTATAAACAGCACTGTACCCACCCTGCTCCTCCCTACAGGCAGCACTGTACCCACCCTGCTCCACCCTATAGACAGCACTGTACCGTCCCTGCTCCTCCCTATAGACAGCACTGTACCCACCTTGCTCCACCCTATAGGTAGTACTGTACCCACCCTGCTCCACCCTATAGGTATCATTGTACCCACCCTGCTCCACCCTATAGACAGTACTGTACCCACCCTGCTCCACCCTATAGACAGCAATACACCCACCCTGCTCCACCCTATAGGTAGCATTGTACCCACCCTGCTCCCCCCTATAGGCTGCACTGTACCCACCCTGCTCCACCCTATAGACTGCACTGTACCCACCCTGCTCCACCCTATAGGCAGCACTGTATCCACCCTGCTCCACCCTATAAACAGCACTGTACCCACCCTGCTCCTCCCTACAGGCAGCACTGTACCCACCCTGCTCCACCCTATAGACAGCACTGTACCGTCCCTGCTCGTCCCTATAGGCAGCACTGTACCCATCCTGATCCTCCATATAGGCTGCACTGTACCCACCCTGCTCCACCCTATAGACAGCACTATACGCACCCTGCTCCACCCTATAGGTCGCACTGTACCCACCCTGCTCCTCCCTATAGACAGCACTGTACCCACCCTGCTCCTCCCTATAGACAGCACTGTACCCACCCTGCTCCACCCTATAGACAGCACTGTACCCATCCTGCTCCACCCTATAGAGAGCATTGTACCCACCCTGCTCTACCCTATAGGCAGCACTGTACCCACCCTGCTCCACCCTATAAACAGCACTGTACCCACCCTGCTCCTCCCTACAGGCAGCACTGTACCCACCCTGCTCCACCCTATAGACAGCACTGTACCGACCCTGCTCCTCCCTATAGACAGCACTGTACTCACCCTGCTCCACCCTATAGACAGCACTGTACCCACCCTGCTCCACCCTATAGACAGCACTGTACTCACCCTGCTCCACCCTATAGACAGCACTGTACCGACCCTGCTCCTCCCTATAGACAGCACTGTACTCACCCTGCTCCACCCTATAGACAGCACTGTACCCACCCTGCTCCACCCTATAGGCAGCACTGTACCCATCCTGCTCCTCCTTATAGGCTGCACTGTACCCACCCTGCTCCTCCCTATAGACAGCACTGTACCCACCCTGCTCCTCCCTATAGACAGCACTGTACCCACCCTGCTCCTCCCTATAGACAGCACTGTACCCACCCTGCTCCTCCCTATAGGCAGCACTGTACCCATCCTGCTCCTCCTTATAGGTTGCACTGTACCCACACTGCTCCACCCTATAGACAGCACTATACACACCCTGCTCCACCCTATAGGTCGCACTGTACCCACCCTGCTCCTCCCTATAGACAGCACTGTATCCACCCTGCTCCTCCCTATAGACAGCACTGTACCCACCCTGCTCCTCCCTATAGACAGCACTGTACCCACCCTGCTCCACCCTATCGACAGCACTGTACCCATCCTGCTCCTCCTTATAGGTTGCACTGTACCCACCCTGCTCCTCCCTATAGACAGCACTGTACCCACCCTGCTCCACCCTATAGACAGCACTATACCCACCCTGCTCCACCCTATAGGTAGCACTGTACCCACCCTGCTCCACCCTATAAGTAGCACTGTACCCATCCTGCTCCTCCTTATAGGTTGCACTGTACCCACCCTGCTCCTCCCTATAGACAGCACTGTACCCACCCTGCTCCACCCTATCGACAGCACTGTACCCATCCTGCTCCTCCTTATAGGTTGCACTGTACCCACCCTGCTCCACCCTATAGACAGCACTGTACCCACCCTGCTCCACCCTATAGGCAGCACTGTACCCATCCTGCTCTACCCTATAGGTCGCACTGTACCCACCCTGCTCCTCCCTATAGGCAGCACTGTACCCACCCTGCTCCACCCTATAGACAGCATTGTACCCACCCTGCTCCTCCCTATAGGTAGCACTGTAGCTACCCTGCTCCTCCCTATACGTAGCACGTTACCCACCCTGCTCCACCCTATAGACAGCACTGTACCCACCCTGCTCCTCCCTATAGGTAGCACTGTACCCACCCTGCTCCTCCCTATAGGTAGCACTGTACCCACCCTGCTCCTCCCTATAGGTAGCACTGTACCCACCCTGCTTCACCCTATAGGTAGCACTGTACCCACCCTGTTCCACCCTATAGACAGCACTATACGCTCCCTGCTCCACCCTATAGACAGCACTGTACCCAACCTGCTCCACCCTATAGATAGCACTGTACCCACCCTGCTCTACCCTATAGGTAGCACTGTACCCACCCTGCTCCACCCTATAGGCTGCACTGTACCCAGCCTGCTAGACCCTATAGGAAGCACTGTACCCACCCTGCTCCTCCCTATAAGTAGCACTGTACCCACCCTGCTCCACCCTATAGACAGCACTGTACCCACCGTGCTCCACCCTATAGGCTGCACTGTACCCACCCTACTTCTCCCTATAGGTAGCACTGTACCCACCCTGCTCCAGCCTATAGGTAGCACTGTACCTACCCTGCTCCACCCTATAGGAAGCACTGTACCCACCCTGCTCCATTCTATACACAGCACTGTAACCACCCTGCTCATCCCTATAGACAGCACTGTACCCACCCTGCTCCACCCTACAGAGAGCACTGTACCCACCCTGCTCCTCCCTATAGGTAGCACTGTACCCACCCTGCTCCACCCTACAGAGAGCACTGTACCCACCCTGCTCCACCCTATAGACAGCACTGTACCCACCCTGCTCCACCCTACAGAGAGCACTGTACCCACCCTGCTCCACCCTATAGACAGCACTGTACCCACCCTGCTCCACCCTACAGAGAGCACTGTACCCACCCTGCTCCACCCTATAGACAGCACTGTACCCACCCTGCTCCTCCCTATAGGTAGCACTGTACCCACCCTGCTTCACCCTTTAGGTAGCACTGTACCCACCCTGTTCCACCCTATAGACAGCACTATACGCTCCCTGCTCCACCCTATAGATAGCACTGTACCCACCCTGCTCCACCCTATAGGTAGCACTGTACCCACCCTGCTCCACCCTATAGGCTGCACTGTACCCAGCCTGCTCCACCCTATAGGAAGCACTGTACCCACCCTGCTCCTCCCTATAAGTAGCACTGTACCCAGCCTGCTCCACCCTATAGGAAGCACTGTACCCACCCTGCTCCACCCTATAGGCTGCACTGTACCCACCCTACTTCTCCCTATAGGTAGCACTGTACCCACCCTGCTCCACCCTATAGACAGCACTATACGCACCCTGCTCCACCCTATAGGTCGCACTGTACCCACCCTGCTCCTCCCTATAGATAGCACTGTACCCACCCTGCTCCTCCCTATAGACAGCACTGTACCCACCCTGCTCTACCCTATAGGCAGCACTGTACCCACCCTGCTCCACCCTATAAACAGCACTGTACCCACCCTGCTCCTCCCTACAGGCAGCACTGTACCCACCCTGCTCCACCCTATAGACAGCACTGTACCGACCCTGCTCCTCCCTATAGACAGCACTGTACTCACCCTGCTCCACCCTATCGACAGCACTGTACCCACCCTGCTCCACCCTATAGGCAGCACTGTACCCATCCTGCTCCTCCTTATAGGCTGCACTGTACCCATCCTGCTCCTCCTTATAGGTTGCACTGTACCCACCCTGCTCCTCCCTATAGACAGCACTGTACCCACCCTGCTCCTCCCTATAGACAGCACTGTACCCACCCTGCTCCTCCCTATAGACAGCACTGTACCCACCCTGCTCCACCCTATCGACAGCACTGTACCCATCCTGCTCCTCCTTATAGGTTGCACTGTACCCACCCTGCTCCACCCTATAGACAGCACTATACCCACCCTGCTCCACCCTATAGGTCGCACTGTACCCACCCTGCTCCTCCCTATAGACAGCACTGTACCCACCCTGCTCCACCCTATAGGCAGCACTGTACCCATCCTGCTCCACCCTATAGGTCGCACTGTACCCACCCTGCTCCTCCCTATAGGCAGCACTGTACCCACACTGCTCCACCCTATAGACAGCATTGTACCCACCCTGCTCCTCCCTATAGGTCGCACTGTACCCACCCTGCTCCTCCCTATAGGCAGCACTGTACCCACCCTGCTCCACCCTATAGACAGCACTGTACCCACCCTGCTCCTCCCTATAGGCAGCACTGTACCCATCCTGCTCCACCCTATAGGTCGCACTGTACCCACCCTGCTCCTCCCTATAGGCAGCACTGTACCCACCCTGCTCCACCCTATAGACAGCATTGTACCCACCCTGCTCCTCCCTATAGGTAGCACTGTAGCTACCCTGCTCCTCCCTATAGGTAGCACGTTACCCACCCTGCTCCACCCTATAGACAGCACTGTACCCACCCTGCTCCTCCCTGTAGGTAGCACTGTACCCACCCTGCTCCTCCCTATAGGTAGCACTGTACCCACCCTGCTTCACCCTATAGGTAGCACTGTACCCACCCTGTTCCACCCTATAGACAGCACTATACGCTCCCTGCTCCACCCTATAGACAGCACTGTACCCACCCTGCTCCACCCTATAGAAAGCACTGTACCCACCCTGCTCCACCCTATAGATAGCACTGTACCCACCCTGCTCTACCCTATAGGTAGCACTGTACCCACCATGCTCCACCCTATAGGCTGCACTGTACCCAGCCTGCTCCACCCTATAGAAAGCACTGAACCCACCCTGCTCCACCCTATAGATAGCACTGTACCCACCCTGCTCTACCCTATAGGTAGCACTGTACCCACCATGCTCCACCCTATAGGCTGCACTGTACCCACCCTGCTCCATCCTATAGGAAGCACTGTACCCACCCTGCTCCTCCCTATAAGTAGCACTGTACCCACCCTGCTCCACCCTATAGGCTGCACTGTACCCAGCCTGCTCCACCCTATAGGAAGCACTGTACCCACCCTGCTCCATCCTATAGGAAGCACTGTACCCACCCTGCTCCTCCCTATAAGTAGCACTGTACCCACCCTGCTCCACCCTATAGACAGCACTGTACCCACCGTGCTCCACCCTATAGGCTGCACTGTACCCACCCTGCTCCTCCCTATAGACAGCACTGTACCCACCCTGCTCCACCCTACAGAGAGCACTGTACCCACCCTGCTCCACCCTATAGACAGCACTGTACCCACCCTGCTCCTCCCTATAGGTAGCACTGTACCCACCCTGCTCCACCCCACAGAGAGCACTGTACCCACCCTGCTCCACCCTATAGACAGCACTGTACCCACCCTGCTCCTCCCTATAGGTAGCACTGTACCCACCCTGCTTCACCCTTTAGGTAGCACTGTACCCACCCTGCTCCACCCTATAGATAGCACTGTACCCACCCTGCTCCACCCTATAGGCTGCACTGTACCCAGCCTGCTCCACCCTATAGGAAGCACTGTACCCACCCTGCTCCTCCCTATAAGTAGCACTGTACCCAGCCTGCTCCACCCTATAGGAAGCACTGTACCCACCCTACTTCTCCCTATAGACAGCACTGTACCCACCCTGCTCCACCCTATAGGCTGCACTGTACCCACCCTACTTCTCCCTATAGGTAGCACTGTACCCACCCTGCTCCACCCAATAGGTAGAACTGTACCCACCCTGCTCCACCCTATAGGAAGCACTGTACCCACCCTGCTCCATTCTATTGACAGCACTGTACCCACCCTGCTCCACCCTACAGAGAGCACTGTACCCACCCTGCTCCTCCCTATAGGTAGCACTGTACCCACCCTGCTCCACCCTACAGAGAGCACTGTACCCACCCTGCTCCACCTTATAGACAGCACTGTACCCACCCTACTCCATCCTATAGGTAGCACTGTACCCAACCTGCTCCACCCTATAGACAGCACTGTACCCACCCTGCTCCTCCCTACAGGCAGCACTGTACCTACCCTGCTCCACCCTATAGACAGCACTGTACCCACCCTGCTCCTCCCTATAGGTAGCACTGTACCCACCCTGCTCCACCCTATAGACAGCACTGTACCCACCCTGCTCCTCCCTATAGGTAGCACTGTACCCACCCTGCTCCACCCTATAGACAGCACTGTACCCACCCTGCTCCACCCTATAGACAGCACTGTACCCACCCTGCTCCACCCTATAGGTAGCACTGTACCCACCCTGCTCCACCCTATACACTGCACTGTACCCACCCTGCTCCACCCTATAGACAGCACTGTTCCCACCCTGCTCCACCCTATAGACAGCACTGTACCCACCCTGCTCCACCCTATAGGTAGCACTGTACCCACCCTGCTCCACCCTATACACTGCACTGTACCCACCCTGCTCCACCCTATAGACAGCACTGTATCCACCCTGCTCCACCCTATAGACAGCACTGTATCCACCCTGCTCCACCCTATAGACAGCACTGTATCCACCCTGCTCCACCCTATAGACAGCATTGTACCCACCCTGCTCCACCCTATAGACAGCACTGTACCCACCCTGCTCCACCCTATAGACAGCACTGTACCCACACTGCTCCACCCTATAGGCTGCACTGTACCCACCCTGCTCCCCCCTATAGGCTGCACTGTACCCACCCTGCTCCACCCTATAGACTGCACTGTACCCACCCTGCTCCACCCTATAGACAGCACTACACCCACCCTGCTCCACCCTATAGGTATCATTGTACCCACCCTGCTCCACCCTATAGACAGTACTGTACCCACCCTGCTCCACCCTATAGGTAGCATTGTACCCACCCTGCTCCCCCCTATAGGCTGCACTGTACCCACCCTGCTCCACCCTATAGACTGCACTGTACCCACCCTGCTCCACCCTATAGGTAGCACTTTACCCACCCTGCTCCACCCTATAGGTAGCACTGTACCCACCCTGCTCCACCCTATACACTGCACTGTACCCACCCTGCTCCACCCTATAGACAGCACTGTACCCACCCTGCTCCTCCCTACAGGCAGTACTGTACCCACCTTGCTCCACCCTATAGACAGCACTGTACCCATCCTGTTACACCCTATAGACAGCATTGTACCCACCCTGCTCTACCCTATAGGCAGCACTGTACCCACCCTGCTCCTCCCTACAAGCAGCACTGTACCCACCCTGCTCCACCCTATAGACAGCACTGTACCCACCCTGCTCCTCCCTATAGGTAGCACTGTACCCACCCTGCTCCACCCTATCAACAGCACTGTACCCACCCTGCTCCTCCTTATAGGTTGCACTGTACCCACCCTGCTCCACCCTATAGACAGCACTATACCCACCCTGCTCCACCCTATAGGCTGCACTGTACCCACCCTGCTCCACCCTATATACGGCACTGTACCCACCTTGCTCCACCCTTTAGACAGCACTGTACCCACCCTGCTCCACCCCATAGGTAGCACTGTACCCACCCTGCTCCACCCTATAGATAGCACTGTACCCACCCTGCTCCACCCTATAGATAGCACTGTACCCACCCTGCTCCACCCTATAGGCAGCACTGTACCCACCCTGCTCCTGCCTATAGACAGCACTGTACCCACCCTGCTCTACCCTATAGGTAGCACTGTACCCACCCTGCTCCACCCTATAGACAGCACTGTACCCACCCTGCTCCATCCTATATGTAGCACTATACCCGCCCTGCTCCTCCCTATAGACAGCACTGTACCCACCCTGCTCCACCCTATAGACAGCACTGTACCCACCCTGCTCCATCCTATATGTAGCACTATACCCACCCTGCTCCACCCTATAGACAGCATTGTACCCACCCTGCTCCACCCTATAGACAGCACTGTACCCACCCTGCTCCACCCTATAGACAGCACTGTACCCACACTGCTCCACCCTATAGGCTGCACTGTACCCACCCTGCTCCCCCCTATAGGTAGCACTGTACCCACCCTGCTCCACCCTATAGACAGCACTACACCCACCCTGCTCCACCCTATAGGTATCATTGTACCCACCCTGCTCCACCCTATAGACAGTACTGTACCCACCCTGCTCCTCCCCATAGGTAGCATTGTACCCATCCTGCTCCCCCCTATAGGCTGCACTGTACCCACCCTGCTCCACCCTATAGACTGCACTGTACCCACCCTGCTCCACCCTATAGGTAGCACTGTACCCACCCTGCTCCACCCTATAGACAGCACTGTACCCACCCTGCTCCACCCTATAGGTAGCACTACACCCACCCTGCTCCACCCTATAGGTATCATAGTACCCACCCTGCTCCACCCTATAGACAGTACTGTACCCACCCTGCTCCTCCCTATAGGCTGCACTACACCCACCCTGCTCCACCCTATAGACAGTACTGTACCCACTCTGCTCCACCCTATAGGTAGCACTGCACCCACCCTGCTCCCTCCTATAGGTAGCACTGCACCCACCCTGCTCCACCCTATAAGTAGCACTGTACCCACCCTGCTCCTTCCTATAGGTAGCACTGTACCCACCCTGCTCCACCCTATAGACAGCACTGTACCCACCCTGCTCCACCCTATAGACTGCACTGTACCCACCCTGCTCCACCCTATAGGAAGCACTGTATCCACCCTGCTCCACCCTATAGACAGTACTGTACCCACCCTGCTCCTCCCTATAGGTAGCATTGTACCCACTCTGCTCCACCCTATAGGTAGCACTGCACCCACCCTGCTCCCTCCTATAGGCTGCACTGTACCCACCCTGCTCCTTCCTATAAGTAGCACTGTACCCACCCTGCTCCTTCCTATAGGTAGCACTGTACCCACCCTGCTCCACCCTATAGACAGCACTGTACCCACCCTGCTCCACCCTATAGACAGCACTGTACCCACCCTGCTCCACTCTATAGACTACACTGTACCCACCCTGCTCCACCCTATAGGTAGCACTGTACCCACCCTGCTCCACCCTATAGACAGCACTGTACCCACCCAGCTCCACCCTATAGACAGTACTGTACCCACCCTGCTCCACCCTAGAGGTAGCACTGTACCCACCCTGCTCCTCCCTATAGGAAGCACTGTACCCACCCTGCTCCACCCTATAGGTAGCACTGTACCCACCCTGCTCCACCCTATAGGCAGCACTGTACCCACCCTGTTCCTCCCTATAGACAGCACTGTACCCACCCTGCTCCACCCTATAGACAGCACTGTACCCACCCTGCTCCACCCTATAGACAGCACTGTACCCACCCTGCTCCATCCTATATGTAGCACTATACCCACCATGCTCCACCCTATAGACAGCACTGTACCCACCCTGCTCCATCCTATATGTAGCACTATACCCACCCTGCTCCACCCTATAGACAGCACTGTACCCATCCTGCTCCACCCTATAGACAGCACTGTACCCACACTGCTCCACCCTATAGGCTACACTGTACCCACCCTGCTCCACCCTTTAGGCTGCACTGTACCCACCCTGCTCCACCCTATAGGCTGCACTGTACCCACACTGCTTCATCCTATAGACAGCACTGTACCCACCCTGCTCCACCCTATAGGTTGCATTGTACCCACCCTGCTCCACCCTATAGACAGTACTGTACCCACCCTGCTCCACCCTATAGACAGCACTGTACCCACCCTGCTCCACCTTATAGGCTGCACTGTACCCACCCTGGTCCACCCTATAGGTAGCACTGTACCCACCCTGCTCCACCCTATACGCTGCACTGTACCCACCCTGCTCCTCCCTATAGGTAGCACGTTACCAACCCTACTCCACCCTATAGGCAGCACTGTACCCACCCTGCTCCACCCTATAGGTATCACTGTACCCACCCTGCGCCACCCTATAGACAGCACTACACCCACCCTGCTCCACCCTATAGGTATCATTGTACCCACCCTGCGCCACCCTATAGACAGCACTACACCCACCCTGCTCCACCCTATAGGTATCATTGTACCCACCCTGCTCCACCCTATAGACAGCACTGTACCCACACTGCTCCACCCTATAGGCTGCACTGTACCCACCCTGCTCCCCCCTATAGGTAGCACTGTACCCACCCTGCTCCACCCTATAGACAGCACTACACCCACCCTGCTCCACCCTATAGGTATCATTGTACCCACCCTGCTCCACCCTATAGACAGTACTGTACCCACCCTGCTCCTCCCCATAGGTAGCATTGTACCCATCCTGCTCCCCCCTATAGGCTGCACTGTACCCACCCTGCTCCACCCTATAGACTGCACTGTACCCACCCTGCTCCACCCTATAGGTAGCACTGTACCCACCCTGCTCCACCCTATAGACAGCACTGTACCCACCCTGCTCCACCCTATAGGTAGCACTACACCCACCCTGCTCCACCCTATAGGTATCATAGTACCCACCCTGCTCCACCCTATAGACAGTACTGTACCCACCCTGCTCCTCCCTATAGGCTGCACTACACCCACCCTGCTCCACCCTATAGACAGTACTGTACCCACTCTGCTCCACCCTATAGGTAGCACTGCACCCACCCTGCTCCCTCCTATAGGTAGCACTGCACCCACCCTGCTCCACCCTATAAGTAGCACTGTACCCACCCTGCTCCTTCCTATAGGTAGCACTGTACCCACCCTGCTCCACCCTATAGACAGCACTGTACCCACCCTGCTCCACCCTATAGACTGCACTGTACCCACCCTGCTCCACCCTATAGGAAGCACTGTATCCACCCTGCTCCACCCTATAGACAGTACTGTACCCACCCTGCTCCTCCCTATAGGTAGCATTGTACCCACTCTGCTCCACCCTATAGGTAGCACTGCACCCACCCTGCTCCCTCCTATAGGTAGCACTGTACCCACCCTGCTCCACCCTATAGACAGCACTGTACCCACCCTGCTCCACCCTATAGACAGCACTGTACCCACCCTGCTCCACCCTATAGACAGCACTGTACCCACCCTGCTCCACCCTATAGACAGCACTGTACCCACCCTGCTCCATCCTATATGTAGCACTATACCCACCATGCTCCACCCTATAGACAGCACTGTACCCACCCTGCTCCATCCTATATGTAGCACTATACCCACCCTGCTCCACCCTATAGACAGCACTGTACCCATCCTGCTCCACCCTATAGACAGCACTGTACCCACACTGCTCCACCCTATAGGCTACACTGTACCCACCCTGCTCCACCCTTTAGGCTGCACTGTACCCACCCTGCTCCACCCTATAGGCTGCACTGTACCCACACTGCTTCATCCTATAGACAGCACTGTACCCACCCTGCTCCACCCTATAGGTTGCACTGTACCCACCCTGCTCCACCCTATAGGCTGCACTGTACCCACCCTGCTCCACCCTATAAACAGTACTGTACCCACCCTGCTCCACCCTATAGACAGCACTGTACCCACCCTGCTCCACCTTATAGGCTGCACTGTACCCACCCTGCTCCACCCTATAGGTAGCACTGTACCCACCCTGCTCCACCCTATACGCTGCACTGTACCCACCCTGCTCCTCCCTATAGGTAGCACTGTACCCACCCTGCGCCACCCTATAGGTATCACTGTACCCACCCTGCGCCACCCTATAGACAGCACTACACCCACCCTGCTCCACCCTATAGGTATCATTGTACCCACCCTGCGCCACCCTATAGACAGCACTACACCCACCCTGCTCCACCCTATAGGTATCATTGTACCCACCCTGCTCCACCCTATAGACAGCACTGTACCCACCCTGCTCCTCCCTATAGGTAGCACTGTACCCACCCTGCTCCACCCTATCAACAGCACTGTACCCACCCTGCTCCTCCTTATAGGTTGCACTGTACCCACCCTGCTCCACCCTATAGACAGCACTATACCCACCCTGCTCCACCCTATAGGCTGCACTGTACCCACCCTGCTCCACCCTATATACGGCACTGTACCGACCTTGCTCCACCCTTTAGACAGCACTGTACCCACCCTGCTCCACCCCATAGGTAGCACTGTACCCACCCTGCTCCACCCTATAGGCAGCACTGTACCCACCCTGCTCCTGCCTATAGACAGCACTGTACCCACCCTGCTCTACCCTATAGGTAGCACTGTACCCACCCTGCTCCACCCTATAGACAGCACTGTACCCACCCTGCTCCATCCTATATGTAGCACTATACCCACCCTGCTCCACCCTATAGACAGCATTGTACCCACCCTGCTCCACCCTATAGACAGCACTGTACCCACCCTGCTCCACCCTATAGACAGCACTGTACCCACACTGCTCCACCCTATAGGCTGCACTGTACCCACCCTGCTCCTCCCTATAGGTAGCACTGTACCCACCCTGCTCCACCCTATAGACAGCACTACACCCACCCTGCTCCACCCTATAGGTATCATTGTACCCACTCTGCTCCACCCTATAGACAGTACTGTACCCACCCTGTTCCTCCCCATAGGTAGCATTGTACCCACCCTGCTCCCCCCTATAGGCTGCACTGTACCCACCCTGCTCCACCCTATAGACTGCACTGTACCCACCCTGCTCCACCCTATAGGTAGCACTGTACCCACCCTGCTCCACCCTATAGACAGCACTGTACCCACCCTGCTCCACCCTATAGGTAGCACTACACCCACCCTGCTCCACCCTATAGGTATCATTGTACCCACCCTGCTCCACCCTATAGACAGTACTGTCCCCACCCTGCTCCTCCCTATAGGCTGCACTACACCCACCCTGCTCCACCCTATAGACAGTACTGTACCCACTCTGCTCCACCCTATAGGTAGCACTGCACCCACCCTGCTCCCTCCTATAGGTAGCACTGCACCCACCCTGCTCCACCCTATAAGTAGCACTGTACCCACCCTGCTCCTTCCTATAGGTAGCACTGTACCCACCCTGCTCCACCCTATAGACAGCACTGTACCCACCCTGCTCCACCCTATAGACTGCACTGTACCCACCCTGCTCCACCCTATAGGAAGCACTGTATCCACCCTGCTCCACCCTATAGACAGTACTGTACCCACCCTGCTCCTCCCTATAGGTAGCATTGTACCCACTCTGCTCCACCCTATAGGTAGCACTGTACCCACCCTGCTCCTTCCTATAAGTAGCACTGTACCCACCCTGCTCCTTCCTATAGGTAGCACTGTACCCACCCTGCTCCACCCTATAGACAGCACTGTACCCACCCTGCTCCACCCTATAGACAGCACTGTACCCACCCTGCTCCACTCTATAGACTACACTGTACCCACCCTGCTCCACCCTATAGGTAGCACTGTACCCACCCTGCTCCACCCTATAGACAGCACTGTACCCACCCAGCTCCACCCTATAGACAGTACTGTACCCACCCTGCTCCACCCTATAGACAGCACTGTACCCACCCTGCTCCACCCTAGAGGTAGCACTGTACCCACCCTGCTCCACCCTAGAGGTAGCACTGTACCCACCCTGCTCCTCCCTATAGGAAGCACTGTACCCACCCTGCTCCACCCTATAGGTAGCACTGTACCCACCCTGCTCTACCCTATAGGCAGCACTGTACCCACCCTGTTCCACCCTATAGACAGCACTGTACCCACCCTGCTCCACCCTATAGACAGCACTGTACCCACCCTGCTCCACCCTATAGACAGCACTGTACCCACCCTGCTCCATCCTATATGTAGCACTATACCCACCATGCTCCACCCTATAGACAGCACTGTACCCACCCTGCTCCATCCTATATGTAGCACTATACCCACCCTGCTCCACCCTATAGACAGCACTGTACCCATCCTGCTCCACCCTATAGACAGCACTGTACCCACACTGCTCCACTCTATAGGCTACACTGTACCCACCCTGCTCCACCCTTTAGGCTGCACTGTACCCACCCTGCTCCACCCTATAGGCTGCACTGTACCCACACTGCTTCATCCTATAGACAGCACTGTACCCACCCTGCTCCACCCTATAGGTTGCACTGTACCCACCCTGCTCCACCCTATAGGCTGCACTGTACCCACCCTGCTCCACCCTATAGACAGTACTGTACCCACCCTGCTCCACCCTATAGACAGCACTGTACCCACCCTGCTCCACCTTATAGGCTGCACTGTACCCACCCTGCTCCACCCTATAGGTAGCACTGTACCCACCCTGCTCCACCCTATACGCTGCACTGTACCCACCCTGCTCCTCCCTATAGGTAGCACGTTACCAACCCTACTCCACCCTATAGGCAGCACTGTACCCACCCTGCTCCACCCTATAGGTATCACTGTACCCACCCTGCGCCACCCTATAGGTAGCATTGTACCCACCCTGCTGCATCCTATGGACAGCACTGTACCCAGCCTGCTCCATCCTATAGACAGCACTGTACCCACCCTGCTCCACCCTGCAGACAGCACTGTACCCACCCTGCTCCACCCTATAGATAGCACTGTACCCACCCTGCTCCACCCTATAGACAGCACTGTACCCACCTTGCTCCATCCTATAGACAGCACTGTACCCACCCTGCTCCAACCTATAGGCAGCACTGTACCCACCCTGCTCCACCCTGCAGACAGCAGTGTACCCACCCTGCTCCACCCTATAGATAGCACTGTACCCACCCTGCTCCACCCTATAGACAGCACTGTACCCACCCTGCTCCACCCTATAGACAGCACTGTACCCACCCTGCTCCATTCTATAGGATGCACTGTACCCACCCTGCTCCTCCCTATAGACAGCACTGTACCCACCCTGCTCCACCCTATAGACAGCACTGTACCCACCCTGCTCCACCCTATAGGCTGCACTGTACCCACCCTGCTCCACCCTATTGACAGCACTGTACCCACCCTGCTCCACCCTATAGGCAGCACTGTACCCACCCTGCTCCACCCTATAGACAGCACTGTACCCACCCTGCTCCACCCTATAGACAGCACTGTACCCACCCTGCTCCATTCTATTGACAGCACTGTACCCACCCTGCTCCACCCTATAGACAGCAATGTACCCACCCTGCTCCACCCTATAGACAGCACTGTACCCACCCTGCTCCACCCTATAGGCTGCACTGTACCCACCCTGCTCCACCCTATTGACAGCACTGTACCCACCCTGCTCCACCCTATAGGCAGCACTGTACCCACCCTGCTCCACCCTATAGGCTGCACTGTACCCACCCTGCTCCACCCTATTGACAGCACTGTACCCACCCTGCTCCACCCTATAGACAGCACTGTACCCACCCTGCTCCACCCTATAGGTAGCACTGTACCCACCCTGCTCCACCCTATAGACAGCACTGTACCCACCCTGCTCCACCCTATAGACAGCACTGTACCCACCCTGCTCCACCCTATAGACAGCACTGTACCCACCCTGCTCCATTCTATTGACAGCACTGTACCCATCCTGCTCCACCCTATAGACAGCACTGTACCCACCCTGCTCCACCCTATAGACAGCACTGTACCCACCCTGCTCCATTCTATTGACAGCACTGTACCCACCCTGCTCCACCCTATAGACAGCACTGTACCCACCCTGCTCCTCCCTATAGACAGCACTGTACCCACCCTGCTCCACCCTATAGACAGCACTGTACCCACCCTGCTCCTCCCTACAGGCAGCACTGTACCCACCCTGCTCCACCCTATAGACAGCACTGTACCCACCCTGCTCCTCCCTATAGACAGCACTGTACCCACCCTGCTCCACCCTATCGACAGCACTGTACCCACCCTGCTCCACCCTATAGACAGCACTGTACCCACCCTGCTCCATTCTATTGACAGCACTGTACCCACCCTGCTCCACCCTATAGACAGCACTGTACCCACCCTGCTCCTCCCTATAGACAGCACTGTACCCACCCTGCTCCACCCTATAGACAGCACTGTACCCACCCTGCTCCTCCCTACAGGCAGCACTGTACCCACCCTGCTCCACCCTATAGACAGCACTGTACCCACCCTGCTCCTCCCTATAGACAGCACTGTACCCACCCTGCTCCTCCCTATAGACAGCACTGTACCCACCCTGCTCCACCCTATCGACAGCACTGTACCTACCCTGCTGCACCTTATACCACCGGAGGATGAGCATGAGGTGTGAGCGCAGGGTCATCTTCTGCTTCTCTCTATAAGGCCATGGCCCCACTATAAGTATTTGCTCAGTATGTGGTCCGTATTTTTTCTCTGGAGTGGGAGCCAAAATCAGTTCAGGAACAATCAGAGAAAGGCTATGTGCCCACGATGCAGGAATGCTCCGGATTTTTTCTTGAGATTTTCTGCATCTCCCTGGCATGCGGATTGTACATGCGGATTGTACATTCGGATTGCACATGCGGATTGTACATGCGGATTGTACATGCGGATTGTACATTCGGATTGTACATGCGGATTGTACATTCGGATTGCACATGCGGATTGTACATTCGGATTGTACATGCGGATTGTACATTTGGATTGTACATGCGGATTGTACATGCGGATTGTACATTCGGATTGCACATGCGGATTGTACATTCGGATTGTACATGCGGATTGTACATTCGGATTGTACATGCGGATTGTACATGCGGATTGTACATGCGGATTGTACATGTGGATTGTACATGCGGATTGTACATGCGGATTGTACATTCGGATTGTACATGTGGATTGTACATGCGGATTGTACATGCGGATTGTACATTCGGATTGTACATGTGGATTGTACATGCGGATTGTACATGCGGATTGTACATTCGGATTGTACATGCGGATTGTACATTCGGATTGCACATGCGGATTGTACATTCGGATTGTACATGCGGATTGTACATTCGGATTGTACATGCGGATTGTACATGTGGATTGTACATGCGGATTGTACATTCGGATTGTACATGCGGATTGTACATGCGGATTGTACATGCGGATTGTACATGCGGATTGTACATGCGGTTTTCTGCCAGGGACATGCGGATGTGAAGCGTTCTTTACATGCATTTCCGCATGTGGGTTGCGATTTTAGCATCACTTGGAAAGTGCTTGTCAACTTGGTCACACTATATAAATCCATGCAACCGGCAACCGGCATATACAGTGCCTACAAGTAGTATTCAACCCCCTGCAGATTTAGCTGGTTTGATAAGATGCAAATAAGTTAGAGCCTTCAAACTGCAAACGAGAGTAGGTTTTATGAACAGAAGCATAAATCTTACAAACCAAAAAGTTATGTTGCTCAGTTGAATTTTATTAAATTTTAAACATAAAAGTGTGGGTCAATTATTATACAACCCCTATGTTTAATATTTTGTGGAATAACCCTTGTTTGCAATTACAGCTAATAATCGTCTTTTATAAGACCTGATCAGGCCGGCACAGGTCTGTGGAGTTATCTTGGCCCACTCCTCCATGCAGATCTTCTCCAAGTTATCTAGGTTCTTTGGGTGTCTCATGTGGACTTTATTCTTGAGCTCCTTCCACAAGTTTTCAATTGGGTTAAGGTCAGGAGGCTGACTAGGCCACTCCAACACCTTGACTTTTTCCCTCTTGAACCAGGCCTTGGTTTTCTTGGCTGTGTGCTTTGGGTCGTTGTCTTGTTGGAAGATGAAATTACGACCCATCTTAAGATCCTTGATGGAGGAGCGGAGGTTCTTGGCTAAAATCTTCAGGTACGCCGTGCTATCCATCTTCCCATGGATGCGGACCAGATGGCCAGGCCCCTTGGCAGAGAAACAGCCCCACAGCATGATGCTGCCACCACCATGCTTGACTGTAGGGATGGTATTCTTGGGGTCGTATGCAGTGCCATCCAGTCTCCAAACGTCACGTGTGTGGTTGGCACCAAAGATCTCGATCTTGGTCTCACCAGACCATAGAACCTTGAACCAGTCTGTCTCAGAGTCCTCCAAGTGATCATGAGCAAACTGTAGACGAGCCTTGACATGACGCTTTGAAAGTAAAGGTACCTTACGGGCTCGTCTGGAACGGAGACCATTGCGGTGGAGTACGTTACTTATGGTATTGACTGAAACCAATGTCCCCACTGCCATGAGATCTTCCCGGAGCTTCTTCCTTGTTGTCCTTGGGTTAGCCTTGACTCTTCGGACAAGCCTGGCCTTGGCACGGGAGGACACTTTCAAAGGCTGTCCTGGCCGTGGAAGGCTAACAGTAGTTCCATAAGCCTTCCACTTACGGATGATGCTCCCAACAGTGGAGACAGGTAGGCCCAACTCCTTGGAAAGGGTTTTGTACCCCTTGCCAGCCTTGTGACCCTCCACGATCTTGTCTCTGATGGCCTTGGAATGCTCCTTTGTCTTTCCCATGTTGACCATGTCTGAATGCTGTTCACAAGTTTGGGGAGGGTCTTAAATAGTCAGAAAAGGCTGGCAAAAGAGATCTTTAATCCACACATGTGAAGCTCATTATTCTTGGTGCCTGAACTACTTCTTAATACTTTAGGGGGACCAAACAGAATTCTTGTGGTTTGAGGGGTTGAATAATAAATGACACTGAATTAACTTTTAACGTTTAAAAAAAAAACAAACAAAAAAAAAAAACACAAAAACAAAATTTGCTGCAGTGCATTTCCCACTTCCAGGCTGATCTACAGTACAAATGTCACAATGCCAAGATAATTCCGCATGTGTCAACCAGCTAAATCTGCAGGGGGTTGAATACTACTTGTAGGCACTGTATAGAGTGACCGTAAAAGAATGGTTAAAAATAAAAAATAAATCTATACTTACCTTCTGATGGCCCCCGCAGTCTTGCTTCGCTCCATCCTGGCTGCGGCAGATCACGGTACACTGAAGGACGACCTGTCGTCACATGACTATGACGTCAGCGCAGGTCCTTCAGTCCACCGCGATCTGCCGGCAAGGTAAGACAAGCACACCGGGGGCCATCAGAAGGTAAGTATAATATATATATATATTTTTTTACAGGTTCTATGGTAGGGGGGGTGGTCTGGATGAGAGTCTCCTGTCCTCCACACCCAGGTACCATCCGCACATTGGAACGCATGCTATCCGCATGTACAGATCCAGTGATGCGTAATCCATGCGATTCAATGCAAGTCAATGGCGGTGAAAACGCAGCGCTTCTGCAAAATAATTGGTAGTGCTGCGTTTTTTTCCGCAATGATAATCCGCAGCGGAAATTTCCGCCTCATGTGCACAGGACAGCGGATTATCATTGGGGGACATGGCAGACCTTCTACCAAGCGGTTTTTAAGCATTTCTGCAGCGTTTAGCCACTGCAGAAACGCTCAAACAACGCATTGTGGGCACACAGCCTAAAAGGTAGAATAGAAACAAGTCACCAATTCTGCATTTATCACCCACTCCTGAGAAATATACTGGCCAAACACTGACCGAATACTGATAGTGGGGATGTGGCCTTACTGACATACTTATTATCAATGTGCGTCTATGAAATGGTGCAATCGTGTGACCCGGTGGCCCTGGAGAGATGACATGTCTGTGGTGGGATCAGATAAGATGTCTTCTGAAGCCCCCATGAGTGAGCAGCGGCTGCAGAGCTCCTGTGTCAGTGTCTCTGTGCTGCCCTCTGCGGGAGGCAGGGGGCACTGCAGCCGGGAGATGTGTCTATATAAGAGGAGCGCAGTGTGGCTCTGGGATTACTGGAGAAGGCATCGTCTCTCCGACACTCTCCGCTCCGACACTCGCCGCTCTCACCGGGGATCATGGCTCACAAGCAGCAGCCTCTGTACCTGCACCTGGCCGAGCTCACCGCCTCCCAGTTCCTGGATATATGGAAGCACTATGACTCTGATGGTAAGAGCCACTAACACCCCAAACTTTACTCCCTCCACACCTGTCTGCTGGAAAAGAGGGCTCAGAAGTCCTGTCACCTGAGCTGCTCCCTTCTCCCCTCACCCATTTCCCTTATTCCCTATTTCCTGCCCACTGCACCCCTCTAGCTAGGAAGGAAAGAAAGATACCGGGGGTCTCTGCACATTGGCCCCTGCTCCTCTAACCGCAGATAGCAGAGGAGCCAGACCACTGATACCAGAGACCCTCAGGAGACTGGACCATGCCAGACCACTGATATTAGGGACCCTCAGGAGACTGGACCATGCCAGACCACTGATATTAGGGACCCTCAGGAGACTGGACCATGCCAGACCACTGATACCAGGGACCCTCAGGAGACTGGACCATGCCAGACCACTGATACCAGGGACCCTCAGGAGACTGGACCATGCCAGACCACTGATACCAGGGACCCTCAGGAGACTGGACCATGCCAGACCACTGATACCAGGGACCCTCAGGAGACTGGACCATGCCAGACCACTGATACCAGGGATCCTCGGGAGATTGGACCATGCCAGACCACTGATACCAGGGACCCTCAGGAGACTGGACCATGCCAGACCACTGATACCAGGGACCCTCAGGAGACTGGACCATGCCAGACCACTGATACCAGGGACCCTCAGGAGACTGGACCATGCCAGACCACTGATACCAGGGACCCTCAGGAGACTGGACCATGCCAGACCACTGATACCAGGGATCCTCGGGAGATTGGACCATGCCAGACCACTGATACCAGGGACCCTCAGGAGACTGGACCATGCCAGACCACTGATACCAGAGACCCTCAGGAGACTGGACCATGCCAGACCACTGATACCAGGGACCCTCAGGAGACTGGACCATGCCAGACCACTGATACCAGGGATCCTCGGGAGATTGGACCATGCCAGACCACTGATACCAGGGACCCTCAGGAGACTGGACCATGCCAGACCACTGATACCAGGGATCCTCAGGAGACTGGACCATGCCAGACCACTGATACCAGAGACCCTCAGGAGACTGGACCATGCCAGACCACTGATACCAGGGACCCTCAGGAGACTGGACCATGCCAGACCACTGATACCAGGGACCCTCAGGAGACTGGACCATGCCAGACCACTGATACCAGGGACCATCAGGAGACTGGACCATGCCAGACCACTGATACCAGAGACCCTCAGGAGACTGGACCATGCCAGACCACTGATACCAGGGACCCTCAGGAGACTGGACCATGCCAGACCACTGATACCAGGGATCCTCAGGAGACTGGACCATGCCAGACCACTGATACCAGGGATCCTTGGGAGATTGGACCATGCCAGACCACTGATACCAGGGACCCTCAGGAGACTGGACCATGCCAGACCACTGATACCAGGGATCGTCAGGAGACTGGACCATGCCAGACCACTGATACCAGGGATCCTCGGGAGATTGGACCATGCCAGACCACTGATACCAGGGACCCTCAGGAGACTGGACCATGCCAGACCACTGATACCAGGGATCCTCGGGAGATTGGACCATGCCAGACCACTGATACCAGGGATCCTCAGGAGACTGGACCATGCCAGACCACTGATACCAGGGATCCTCAGGAGACTGGACCATGCCAGACCACTGATACCAGGGATCCTCAGGAGATTGGACCATGCCAGACCACTGATACCAGGGATCCTCAGGAGACTGGACCATGCCAGACCACTGATACCAGGGATCCTCAGGAGACTGGACCATGCCAGACCACTGATACCAGGGATCCTCAGGAGATTGGACCATGCCAGACCACTGATACCAGGGACCCTCAGGAGACTGGACCATGCCAGACCACTGATACCAGGGACCCTCAGGAGACTGGACCATGCCAGACCACTGATACCAGGGATCCTCAGGAGACTGGAGCGTGCATCCCGGACCACCGGTACCAAGGGTCCTCTGGACACTGAAACATTCCACCCAGACAATCCATACCAGGGGTCCTGCTCCATGCGGCACTGATACTATGGGGCCTCTTTTTATTGAACTATGCCATCCAAATACCAGGGCTCCTCCCAATGTTGGACCATACCACCTGACCCACCAATACCAGGTTGTCTCCAGATAATGGATTTTGCCATCTGGGCCACTGATACCACAGGTTGAACAGCCTCTCAACAATTCGACCCAAACCACCAATACTAGAGGTCCTCTGAACCATGCCACCTGGACTTCCAATACATTGTTCCTCTCGATATTGCACTGTAACAAGCAGACTACTGATACCAGGAGTCCCCTGGGCTGTGCCACCCAGACTACTGATACCAGAAGTCCTCTGGACTGTGCCACCTGGACCACTGATACCAGGAGTCCTCTGGACTGTGCCACCTGGACCACTGATACCAGGAGTCCTCTGGACTGTGCCACCTGGACCACTGATACCAGGAGTCCTCTGGACTGTGCCACCATACCACTGATGCCAGGAGTCCTCCGGACACTGGACCATGGCACCTAGACGACTAACAATTAGGTTCCTCTCAACATTGTACCGTGCCACCCGGACCACTGATACCAGGAGTCTTCTGGACTGTGCCACCCGGACCACTGATACCAGGAGTCCTCTGGACTGTGCCACCCAGACCAATGATACCAGGAGTCCTCTGGACTGTGCCACTCGGACCACTGATACCAGGAGTCCTCTGGACTGTGCCACCTGGACCACTGATACCAGGAGTCCTCTGGACTGTGCCACCTGGACCACTGATACCAGGAGTCCTCTGGACTGTGCCACCTGGACCACTGATACCAGGAGTCCTCTGGACTGTGCCACCCGGACCACTGATACCTGGAGTCCTCTGGACTGTGCCACCCGGACCACTGATACCAGGAGTCCTCTGGACTGTGCCACCTGGACCACTGATACCAGGAGTCCTCTGGACTGTGCCACCTGAACCACTGATACCAGGAGTCCTCTGGACTGTGCCACCATACCACTGATGCCAGGAGTCCTCCGGACACTGGACCATGGCACCTAGACGACTAACAATTAGGTTCCTCTCAACATTGTACCGTGCCACCCGGACCACTGATACCAGGAGTCTTCTGGACTGTGCCACCCGGACCACTGATACCAGGAGTCCTCTGGACTGTGCCACCCGGACCAATGATACCAGGAGTCCTCTGGACTGTGCCACTCGGACCACTGATACCAGGAGTCCTCTGGACTGTGCCACCTGGACCACTGATACCAGGAGTCCTCTGGACTGTGCCACCTGGACCACTGATACCAGGAGTCCTCTGGACTGTGCCACCTGGACCACTGATACCAGGAGTCCTCTGGACTGTGCCACCCGGACCACTGATACCTGGAGTCCTCTGGACTGTGCCACCCGGACCACTGATACCAGGAGTCCTCTGGACTGTGCCACCTGGACCACTGATACCAGGAGTCCTCTGGACTGTGCCACCTGGACCACTGATACCAGGAGTCTTCTGGACTGTGCCACCTGGACCACTGATGCCAGGAGTCCTCTGGACTGTGCCACCCGGACCACTGATACCAGGAGTTCTCTGGACTGCGCCACCTGGACCACTGATACCAGAAGTCCTCTGGACTGTGCCACCAGACCACTGATACCAGGAGTCCTCCGGACACTGGACCATGGCACCTAAACGACTAACAATTAGGTTCATCTCAACATTGTACCGTGCCATCCAGACCACTGATACCAGGAGTCCTCTGGACTGTGCCACCCGGACCACTGATACCAGGAGTCCTCTGGACTGTGCCACCCGGACCACTGATACCAGGAGTTCTCCGGACACTGGACCATGGCAACTGGACGACTGATAATTAGGTTCCTCTCAACATTTCACTGTGCTATCCAGACCACTGATACCAGGAGTCCTCTGGACTGTGCCATCCGGACCACTGAAACCAGGAGTCCTCCTGACACTGTACTTTGCCACCTGGACGACTGATTATTGGGTTCCTCTCAACATTGCACTGTGTCCTCCAGACCACTGATACCAGGAGTCCTCTGGACTGTGCCACCTGGACCACTGATACCAGGAGACCTCTGGACTGTGCCACCTGGACCACTGTTACCAGGAGTCCTCTGGACTGTGCCACCCGGACCACTGATACCAGGAGTCCTCTGGACTGTGCCACCCGGACCACTGATACCAGGAGTCCTCTGGACTGTGCCACCCGGACCACTGATACCAGGAGTCCTCTGGACTGTGCCATCCGGACCACTGATACCAGGAGTCCTCTGGACTGTGCCACCCGGACCACTGATACCAGGAGTCCTCTGGACTGTGCCACCCGGACCACTGATACCAGGAGTCCTCTGGACTGTGCCACCCGGACCACTGATACCAGGAGTCCTCTGGACTGTGCCACCCGGACCACTGATACCAGGAGTCCTCTGGACTGTGCCACCCGGACCACTGATACCAGGAGTCCTCTTGACTGTGCCACCCGGACCACTGATAGCAGGAGTCCTCTGGACACTGGCCTGGACCACCAGCTGTCCCCTACTTCTCTCCCTCGGACATTATATTGTGCGTCTCTCCTCTATGAGGGGATATGTGGAGGATGCAGGAACTAGCCATACAATATCAGAGTAAAAGATGGCTGGCAGGATAATGGGTGTGATGAGCCTGTGTTCAGAGAGATGACAGTGCAAAGATATAATAGAGGGACCAGTGAGCTGAGGTTCTGTCCCCAGGGGGCGCTTTTCTCTTGCCCTTTATCACATCTGATCCCTCCCTATAGATTCTCCCCTCATTAGCAAGCCCCCTCATTCCCGATCTCCTCATTCCCATCTCCCTGATTCTCGCTCTCCTCGTTACCTCTCACCTTGTTACGTCTTCCCTCGATCCCGCTCCCCTCTTTACGTCTCCCCTCGATCCCGCTCCTCTTGTTACCTCTCTCCTCGTTATCTCTCCCCTCGATCACGCTCCCTTTGATCCCCTCTCCCCTCATTCCCGCTCCCATTGATCCCACTACCACTCATTCCCACTCCCCTCAATCACCTTTCCCCTCGTTCCTGCTCCCATCGATCCCGCTCACCTGAATCCCATTTTCCTCGATCCCACTCCCCTCAATCTAGCTCCCCTTGTTCCTGCTACCCCTCATTTCTGCTCCCCTAGTTCCCGCTCCACTCATTCCCGCTACCCCTCGTTCCTGCTACTTCTTTTTCCCGCTCCCACTGTTCAAGCTCCACTCATGCGCATTCCCCTCTTTCCCTCTCCCCTCTCACTCTCACCTCGATCCCACTTCCCTTGATCCTTCTCCCCTCGTTCCTGCTCACCTCGATCCCACTCCCTTCAATCTAGCTCCCTTCTTTCCCGGACCCCTAGTTCTCGCTACCCCTCGTTCCCCCTCCCCTAGATTTAGCTCCCCTTGTTCCTGCTCCCTCATTCGCACTCCCGTCGTGCGCGTTCCTCTCGTTCCCGCTACTCCTCGTTCCTGCTCCCATTGTTCCGGAAACCCACCATTCACTCTACTCCTCATTCTCGCTCCTTTCGTTCCCGCTCCCCTCGTTCCTGCTACCCCTCGTTCCCGCTACTCCTCGATCCCATTAAATCTCATTCCCGCTCCCATCGTTCCAGCAACCCCTCGTTCTTGCTCCTCTCGTTCCCGCTCACCTTGATCCAGCTACCCTCGTTCCCACTACCCCTTGTTCCTGCTACTTCTTATTCCCGCTCCCCTTGTTCCTGCTCCCCTAATTCGCACTTCCCTCTCATTCCTACTACTCCTCATTCTCGCTCCTCTCGTTCCCCCTCCCCTAGATTTAGCTCTCCTCAATCCTGCTACCCCTCATTTCCACACCCCTCGTTCCCTCTCCCCTGGTTTCCTCTCCACTCATTCCCACTACTTCTTATTCCGGCTCCCCTTGTTCTCGCTCCCCTCGTGCGCTTTCCCCTCGTTCCCGCTACTCCTCGAACCCGCTACCTCTCGTTACTGCTCCCATCATTCCGGCAACCCCTCGTTCCCGCTACTCCTCATTCTCGCTCCCCTCGTTCCCGCTACTCCTCATTCTCGCTACCCCCATTTCTGCTCCCCTCGTTCGCACTCTCCCTGGTGTTTGTTTACGAAGTCACTGATTAGTGAAAAGACTGTGGGGACAGAGGAGGCACCTGAGGCCAGAAGGGTCCCGTGGGAGGGGACATCGAAAACAGGAGCGCAGCTGTGGCTCAACTCATGCCTGCAGGGTGCCAAGGAATATCACCCCTTATCCTGCCCCGGTGTGTACCTGAGATGTGACCCTTTACTACCCCGTATCCTGCCCCGGTGTGTACCTGAGATTTGACCCTTTACTACCCCGTATCCTGCCCCGGTGTGTACCTGAGATGTGACCCGTTACTACCCCGTATCCTGCCCCGGTGTGCACCTGAGATTGACCAGTTACCCCGTATCCTGCCCCGGTGTGTACCCGAGATGTGACCAGTTACCCCGTATCCTGCCCCGGTGTGTACCTGAGATGTGACCCGTTACTACCCCGTATCCTGCCCCGGTGTGCACCTGAGATGTGACCCGTTACTACCCCGTATCCTGCCCCGGTGTGTACCCGAGATGTGACCATTTACCCCGTATCCTGCCCCGGTGTGTACCCGAGATGTGACCAGTTACCCCGTATCCTGCCCCGGTGTGTACCTGAGATGTGACCCGTTACTACCCCGTATCCTGCCCCGGTGTGCACCTGAGATGTGACCCGTTACTACCCCGTATCCTGCCCCGGTGTGTACCCGAGATGTGACCAGTTACCCCGTATCCTACCCCGGTGTGTACCTGAGATGTGACCCGTTACTACCCCGTATCCTACCCCGGTGTGTACCTGAGATGTGACCCGTTACTACCCCGTATCCTGCCCCGGTGTGTACCTGAGATGTGACCCGTTACTACCCCGTATCCTGCCCCGGTGTGCACCTGAGATGTGACCCGTTACTACCCCGTATCCTGCCCCGGTGTGTACCTGAGATGTGACCAGTTACCCCGTATCCTGCCCCGGTGTGTACCCAAGATGTGACCAGTTACCCCGTATCCTGCCCCGGTGTGTACCTGAGATGTGACCCGTTACTACCCCGTATCCTGCCCCGGTGTGCACCCGAGATGTGACCAGTTACCCCGTATCCTGCCCCGGTGTGCACCCGAGATGTGACCCGTTACTACCCCGTATCCTGCCCCGGTGTGTACCTGAGATGTGACCCGTTACTACCCCGTATCCTGCCCCAGTGTGCACCTGAGATTGACCAGTTACCCCGTATCCTGCCCGGTGTGTACCCGAGATGTGACCAGTTACCCCGAATCCTGCCCCGGTGTGTACCTGAGATGTGACCCGTTACCCCGTATCCTGCCCCGGTGTGTATCTTAGATGTGACCAGTTACCCCGTATCCTGCCCCGGTGTGTATCTTAGATGTGACCAGTTACCCCGTATCCTGCCCCGGTGTGTATCTTAGATGTGACCAGTTACCCCGAATCCTGCCCCGGTGTGTACCTGAGATGTGACCAGTTACCCCGTATCCTGCCCCGGTGTGCACCTGAGATGTGACCAGTTACCCCGTATCCTGCCCCGGTGTGCACCTGAGATGTGACCCGTTACCCTGTATCCTGCCCTGATGTGTACATACCCCTGTATATCTCCTGTACGCCCCTGTATATCTCCTGTATACCCCTGTATATCTCTGTACACCCCTGTATACCCCTGGATGCAGCGGAGTTGTAGAGTTCAGTCCGGTGACGCAGCAGAGGCTTCCTGGGCCTGAAGCGCAGATGGAGCAGACCTAGTGGTGACATTGTGATTTCTCCTCTCTACAGGTAATGGCTACATTGAAGGCAAGGAATTGGAAAACTTCTTCCAGGAGCTGGAAACTGCGAGAAGAGGAGCTGGAGTGGTAAGAACGCACGACCCGGGGAGGAGGCTGCCCCCTGCTGGGGATCTGGTGGTGGAGGCTGCCCCCTGCTGGGGATCTGGTGGTGGAGGCTGCCCCCTGCTGGGGATCTGGTGGTGGAGGCTGTCCCCTGCTGGGGATCAGGTGGTGGAGGCTGCCCCCTGCTGGGGATCAGGTGGTGGAGGCTGCCCCCTGCTGGGGATCTGGTGGTGGAGGCTGCCCCCTGCTGGGGATCTGGTGGTGGAGGCTGCCCCCTGCTGGGGATCTGGTGGTGGAGGCTGCCCCCTGCTGGGGATCTGGTGGTGGAGGCTGCCCCCTGCTGGGGATCTGGTGGTGGAGGCTGCCCCCTGCTGGGGATCTGGTGGTGGAGGCTGCCCCCTGCTGGGGATCAGGTGGGGGAGGCTGCCCCCTGTTGGGGATCTGACATCCTGCTCTGTGATAGGAGGGATCCAGCATCAACATTGGGGAGAAGCTGAAGGAATTCATGCAGAAGTACGACAAGAACGCAGACGGCCGCATCGAGATGGCGGAGGTGAGTGCTTGTCTGGGGCTTCCTGCCCCCATGCTGCTCGTCCGGGGCTTCCTGCCCCCATGCTGCTCGTCCGGGGCTTCCTGCCCCCATGCTGCTCGTTCGGGGCCTCCTGCCCCCATGGTGCTCCCCCGGGCCCTCCTTCCCCCATGGTGCTCCCCCGGGCCCTCCTGCCCCCATGGTGCTCCCCCGGGCCCTCCTGCCCCCATGGTGCTCCTCCGGGCCCTCCTGCCCCCATGGTGCTCCTCCGGGGCCTCCTGCCCCCATGGTGCTCCTCCGGGGCCTCCTGCCCCCATGGTGCTCGTCCGGGGCCTCCTGCCCCCATGGTGCTCGTCCGGGGCCTCCTGCCCCCATGGTGCTCGTCCGGGGCCTCCTGCCCCCATGGTGCTCGTCCGGGGCCTCCTGCCCCCATGGTGCTCGTCCGGGGCCTCCTGCCCCCTCACCCGGCCCTGTAGCCTCAGAGGCTTGGATTTTGGAGATGTGTCACACAGCGCAGAGAATCCGTCACAGTGTGTCATTGTGTCTCCCCTCAGCTGGCTCAAATTCTCCCGACAGAAGAAAACTTCCTGCTCTGCTTCAGACAACACGCTGGCTCCAGCACTGAGTTCATGGAGGTATGTGAGGCACCACATTACACCCCACCAGTATACGCTCAGCTCTGCTGCACCACACTACACCCCACCTGTACGCACCCAGCTCTGCTGCACCACACTACACCCCACCTGTACGCACCCAGCTCTGCTGTACCACACTACACCCCACCTGTACGCGCTCAGCTCTGCCGCTCCACACTACACCCCACCTGTACGCGCTCAGCTCTGCCGCTCCACACTACACCCCACCTGTACACTCTCAGCTCTGCCGCACATCACTACACCCCACCTGTACACGCTCAGCTCTGCTTCACCACACTACACCCCACCTGTATACGCTCAGCTCTGCAGCACCACAGTACACCCCACCTGTACGCACCCAGCTCTGCTGCACCACACTACACCCCACCTGTACGCGCTCAGCTCTGCCGCTCCACACTACACCCCACCTGTACACTCTCAGCTCTGCCGCACATCACTACACCCCACCTGTACACGCTCAGCTCTGCCGCACCACACTACACCCCACCTGTACGTACCCAGCTCTGCTGCACCACACTACACACCACCTGTACGCGCTCAGCTCTGCCGCTCCACACTACACCCCACCTGTACGCGCTCAGCTCTGCCGCTCCACACTACACCCCACCTGTACACTCTCAGCTCTGCCGCACATCACTACACCCCACCTGTACACGCTCAGCTCTGCTTCACCACACTACACCCCACCTGTATACGCTCAGCTCTGCAGCACCACAGTACACCCCACCTGTACGCACCCAGCTCTGCCGCTCCACACTACACCCCACCTGTACGCGCTCAGCTCTGCCGCTCCACACTACACCCCACCTGTACACTCTCAGCTCTGCCGCACATCACTACACCCCACCTGTACACGCTCAGCTCTGCCGCACCACACTACACCCCACCTGTATACGCTCAGCTCTGCTGCACCACACTACACCCCACCTGTACACGCTCAGCTCTGCTGCACTACACTCCACCTGTACACGCTCAGCTCTGCCGCACTACACTCCACCTGTACACGCTCAGCTCTGCCGCACCACACTCCACCTGTACACACTCAGCTCTGCCGCACCACACTCCACCTGTACACGCTCAGCTCTGCCGCACCACACTCCACCTGTACACGCTCAGCTCTGCCGCACTACACTCCACCTGTACACGCTGAGCTCTGCCGCACTACGCTCCACCTGTACACGCTCAGCTCTGCCGCACTACGCTCCACCTGTACACGCTCAGCTCTGCCGCTCCACACTCCACCTGTACACGCTCAGCTCTGCCGCACCACACTCCACCTGTACACGCTCAGCTCTGCCGCACTACACTCCACCTGTACACGCTCAGCTCTGCCGCACTACGCTCCACCTGTACACGCTCAGCTCTGCCGCACTACGCTCCACCTGTACACGCTCAGCTCTGCCGCTCCACACTCCACCTGTACACGCTCAGCTCTGCCGCACTACACTCCACCTGTACACGCTCAGCTCTGCCGCTCCACACTCCACCTGTACACGCTCAGCTCTGCCGCACTACACTCCACCTGTACACGCTCAGCTCTGCCGCACCACACTCCACCTGTACACGCTCAGCTCTGCCGCACCACACTCCACCTGTACACGCTCAGCTCTGCCGCACTACACTCCACCTGTACACGCTCAGCTCTGCCGCACTACGCTCCACCTGTACACGCTCAGCCCTGCCGCACCACACTCCACCTGTACACGCTCAGCTCTGCCGCACCACACTCCACCTGTACACGCTCAGCTCTGCCGCACTACACTCCACCTGTACACGCTCAGCTCTGCCGCACTACGCTCCACCTGTACACGCTCAGCTCTGCCGCACTACGCTCCACCTGTACACGCTCAGCTCTGCCGCACTACGCTCCACCTGTACACGCTCAGCTCTGCCGCACTACGCTCCACCTGTACACGCTCAGCTCTGCCGCACTACGCTCCACCTGTACACGCTCAGCTCTGCCGCACTACGCTCCACCTGTACACGCTCAGCTCTGCCGCACTACGCTCCACCTGTACACGCTCAGCTCTGCCGCACTACGCTCCACCTGTACACGCTCAGCTCTGCCGCACTACGCTCCACCTGTACACGCTCAGCTCTGCCGCACTACGCTCCACCTGTACACGCTCAGCTCTGCCGCACTACGCTCCACCTGTACACGCTCAGCCCTGCCGCACCACACTCCACCTGTACACGCTCAGCCCTGCCGCACCACACTCCACCTGTACACGCTCAGCCCTGCCGCACCACACTCCACCTGTACACGCTCAGCCCTGCCGCACCACACTCCACCTGTACACGCTCAGCCCTGCCACACTACACTCCACCTGTACACGCTCAGCCCTGCCGCACCACACTCCACCTGTACACGCTCAGCCCTGCCGCACCACACTCCACCTGTACACGCTCAGCTCTGCCGCACCACACTCCACCTGTACACGCTCAGCCCTGCCGCACCACACTCCACCTGTACACGCTCAGCCCTGCCGCACCACACTCCACCTGTACACGCTCAGCTCTGCCGCACTACACTCCACCTGTACACGCTCAGCTCTGCCGCACTACACTCCACCTGTACACGCTCAGCTCTGCCGCACTACACTCCACCTGTACACGCTCAGCTCTGCCGCACTACACTCCACCTGTACACGCTCAGCTCTGCCGCACTACACTCCACCTGTACACGCTCAGCTCTGCCGCTCCACACTCCACCTGTACACGCTCAGCTCTGCCGCTCCACACTCCACCTGTACACGCTCAGCTCTGCCGCTCCACACTCCACCTGTACACGCTCAGCTCTGCCGCTCCACACTCCACCTGTACACGCTCAGCTCTGCCGCACCACACTCCACCTGTACACGCTCAGCTCTGCCGCACTACACTCCACCTGTACACGCTCAGCTCTGCCGCACTACACTCCACCTGTACACGCTCAGCCCTGCCGCACCACACTCCACCTGTACACGCTCAGCCCTGCCGCACCACACTCCACCTGTACACGCTCAGCCCTGCCGCACCACACTCCACCTGTACACGCTCAGCTCTGCCGCACTACACTCCACCTGTACACGCTCAGCTCTGCCGCACTACACTCCACCTGTACACGCTCAGCTCTGCCGCTCCACACTCCACCTGTACACGCTCAGCTCTGCCGCACTACACTCCACCTGTACCCGCTCAGCTCTGCCGCACTACACTCCACCTGTACACGCTCAGCTCTGCCGCACTACACTCCACCTGTACACGCTCAGCTCTGCCGTACTACACTCCACCTGTACACGCTCAGCTCTGCAGCTCCACACTACACCCCACCTGTACATGCTCAGCTCTGCCGCTCCACACTCCACCTGTACACGCTCAGCTCTGCCGCTCCACACTCCACCTGTACACGCTCAGCTCTGCCGCTCCACACTCCACCTGTACACGCTCAGCTCTGCCGCTCCACACTCCACCTGTACACGCTCAGCTCTGCCGCTCCACACTCCACCTGTACACGCTCAGCTATGCCGCTCCACACTCCACCTGTACACGCTCAGCTCTGCCGCTCCACACTCCACCTGTACACGCTCAGCTCTGCCGCTCCACACTCCACCTGTACACGCTCAGCTCTGCCGCTCCACACTCCACCTGTACACGCTCAGCTCTGCCGCTCCACACTCCACCTGTACACGCTCAGCTCTGCCGCTCCACACTCCACCTGTACACGCTCAGCTCTGCCGCTCCACACTCCACCTGTACACGCTCAGCTCTGCTATCTTTTTCTTGTTGCTTTCTGCCCATTTTTGTAGAAGAGTTGATTTAATTCTAATGTTTCAGGCCTGGAGGAAATACGACACTGACAGAAGCGGCTACATCGAGGCCAACGAACTGAAGGTGAGATTGTGTGGGGCCCCCGGGGGCCCAATACTGGTGGGTGTAGGACCAAGGACCAGGAAGAAGCTCTGATAACCTGTGCCGATCAGAGCATAGTAACGTGATATCTGCCCCGTGTCCCCCCGTGTGATATCTGCCCCTTGTCCCCCCGTGTGATATCTGCCCCTTGTCCCCCATGTGATATCTGCCCTGTGTCCCCCCGTTTTCATTTTTTTTTCCCCAATTCAAAGTTTTATTGATTTTAAGATTAAAGGAATGAACATAAAATAAGACGTCAGATACAGAATCTAAGAACAGAAATAAGGAAACGATCTGAACTGTGAGAGATAAATACAAGAGTGACACAAAGCAGGAGAAGTGGAAGAAGGACAGGGAAGAGTGCAGAGTACAGGGAAGAGTGCAGAGTACAGGGAAGAGTGCAGAGTACAGGGAAGAGTGCAGAGTACAGGGAAGAGTGCAGAGTACAGGGAAGAGTGCAGAGTACAGGGAAGAGTGCAGAGGACAAGGAAGAGTGCAGAGGACAAGGAAGAGTGCAGAGGACAAGGAAGAGTGCAGAGTACAGGGAAGAGTGCAGAGTACAGGGAAGAGTGCAGAGTACAGGGAAGAGTGCAGAGTACAGGGAAGAGTGCAGAGGACAAGGAAGAGTGCAGAGGACAAGGAAGAGTGCAGAGGACAAGGAAGAGTGCAGAGGACAAGGAAGAGTGCAGAGGACAAGGAAGAGTGCAGAGTACAGGGAAGAGTGCAGAGGACAGGGAAGAGTGCAGAGGACAAGGAAGAGTGCAGAGGACAAGGAAGAGTGCAGAGGACAAGGAAGAGTGCAGAGGACAAGGAAGAGTGCAGAGGACAGGGAAGGGTGCAGAGGACAGGGAAGGGTGCAGAGGACAGGGAAGGGTGCAGAGGACAAGGGAAGAGTGCAGAGGACAAGGGAAGAGTGCAGAGGACAAGGGAAGAGTGCAGAGGACAAGGCAAGAGTGTAGAGGAGAGGGAAGAGTGTAGTGCAGAGGACAAGGGAGGAGTGCAGAGGAGAGGGAAGAGTGCAGAGGAGAGGGAAGAGTGCAGAGGAGAGGGAAGAGTGCAGAGGAGAGGGAAGAGTGCAGAGGAGAGGGAAGAGTGCAGAGGAGAGGGAAGAGTGTAGTGCAGAGGACAAGGGAGGAGTGCAGAGGACAAGGGAGGAGTGCAGAGGAGAGGGAGGAGTGCAGAGGACAAGGGAAGAGTGCAGAGGACAAGGGAAGAGTGCAGAGGACAAGGGAAGAGTGCAGAGGAGAGGGGCCAGGCACCCTTTCAAAAGGGAACAGAGATCGCTCAGATTCCATGTGTCTATCAATTGAAGATAAGAAGTGCCGAAGTTGAGTATATTCATAGTTATGGCGAATCTTTTAGACACGATCCCCTAAAATAATAGTGAGCAGCACCAGTTCACCTCCTGGGGCCACCTGGACCACACGTAGAGGGCTCCTCTTTCAGCTCTTCAAGAAGAGGTTTGAGGAGGCTCCTGGCATGAACCCCGGGTATCAGTTATTGGCATCACTGGTCCACAGGGGTCAATCCGAATACCTTACACTTGTGTTTGTCTGATACTACAAGATACTGAAATGTTCTGAGCTCGGGAAGTCCAAGTCCAGGGCAAGGTTGAGAGCGATCCGGAGCCAATATCCTGTGCGGTGAGAACTCAGAGCTTTGATTTGGAACAGTGTAATAAATCGAGAATCCTCGCATGAGCAGACAGTCGGCGACAGTCAGGTAGACCTATGCCCCCCAGTGTCTTGTTACTCCAGATCTTTGGATGGCCAGCCAACTAAACAAATCCACCAAATTTTTGTTGGATTTTGCTCCACAAAGAGGAGGGTTAATATATACCGGGCAGTAGATCTCATAGCGTGGGTAACACTGTTGGCGTATGGCCTCCATGAGAAGGTCATGATTAATAGATATAACAAGGGGGACGAGGCCAGTGCTGCCGATCCCGCTAATAATGGACCATGGGGCGGAGAGCACACCATTAATAACCTGGCTGAGGGGGACGGTGAAGGGCGAATGTGGATTCATTTCTTTTTGTCTTTTTTCATGTCCTTTGCTCTGACTCCTTTAGGGATTCCTGTCCGATCTGCTGAAGAAGGCAAATCGACCCTTCGATGAAAAGAAACTCCATGAGTACACCCAAACTATAGTGAGTACACCCCGACCATAGTGAGTACACCCCGACCATAGTGAGTACACCCAAACTATAGTGAGTACACCCCGACCATAGTGAGTACACCCCGACCATAGTGAGTACACCCAAACTATTGTGAGTACTCCCCGACCATAGTGAGTACACCCAAACTATAGTGAGCACACCCCGACCATAGTAGGTACACCTAAACTATTGTGAGTACACCCCGACCATAGTGAGTACACCCAAACCATAGTGAGTACACCCAAACCATAGTGAGTACACCCCGACCATAGTGAGTACACCCCGACCATAGTGAGTACACCCCGACCATAGTGAGTACACCCAAACTATAGTGAGTACACCCCGACCATAGTGAGTACACCCAAACTATAGAGAGTACACCCCGACCATAGTAGGTACACCCAAACTATTGTGAGTACACCCCGACCATAGTGAGTACACCCAAACTATTGTGAGTACTCCCCGACCATAGTGAGTACACCCAAACTATAGTGAGCACACCCCGACCATAGTAGGTACACCTAAACTATTGTGAGTACACCCCGACCATAGTGAGTACACCCCGACCATAGTGAGTACACCCAAACCATAGTGAGTACACCCCGACCATAGTGAGTACACCCTGACCATAGTGAGTACACCCAAACTATAGTGAGTACACCCAAACTATAGTGAGTACACCCAAACTATAGTGAGTACACCCCGACCATAGTGAGTACACCCAAACTATAGAGAGTACACCCCGACCATAGTAGGTACACCCAAACTATTGTGAGTACACCCCGACCATAGTGAGTACACCCAAACTATAGTGAGTACACCCCGACCATAGTGAGTACACCCAAACTATAGAGAGTACACCCCGACCATAGTAGGTACACCCAAACTATAGAGAGTACACCCCGACCATAGTGAGTACACCCAAACTATAGACAGTACACCCCGACCATAGTGAGTACACCCAAACTATAGTGAGTACACCTAAACTATAGTGAGTACACCCCGACCATAGTGAGTACACCCTGACCATAGTGAGTACACCCAAACTATAGTGAGTACACCCCGACCATAGTGAGTACACCCAGACTATAGTGAGTACACCCCGACCATAGTGAGTACACCCAAACTATAGAGAGTACACCCCGACCATAGTAGGTACACCCAAACTATAGAGAGTACACCCCGACCATAGTGAGTACACCCAAACTATAGACAGTACACCCCGACCATAGTGAGTACACCCAAACTATAGTGAGTACACCCCGACCATAGTAGGTACACCTAAACTATAGTGAGTACACCCCGACCATAGTGAGTACACCCAAACTATAGTGAGTACACCCCGACCATAGTGAGTACACCCAAACTATAGTGAGTAGACCCTGACCATAGTGAGTAGACCCTGACCATAGTGAGTACACCCCGACCATAGTGAGTACACCCCGACCATAGTGAGTACACCCAAACTATAGTGAGTACACCCAAACTATAGTGAGTACACCCCGACCATAGTGAGTACACCCAAACTATAGTGAGTATACCCCGACCATAGTGAGTACACCCCGACCATAGTGAGTACACCCAAACTATAGTGAGTACACCCCGACCATAGTAGGTACACCTAAACTATAGTGAGTACACCCTGACCATAGTGAGTACACCCAAACTATAGTGAGTACACCCCGACCATAGTGAGTACACCCAAACTATAGTGAGTATACCCCGACCATAGTGAGTACACCCTGACCATAGTGAGTACACCCAAACTATAGTGAGTACACCCAAACTATAGTGAGTACACCCAAACTATAGTGAGTACACCCCGACCATAGTGAGTACACCCAAACTATAGAGAGTACACCCCGACCATAGTAGGTACACCCAAACTATTGTGAGTACACCCCGACCATAGTGAGTACACCCAAACTATAGTGAGTACACCCCGACCATAGTGAGTACACCCAAACTATAGAGAGTACACCCCGACCATAGTAGGTACACCCAAACTATAGAGAGTACACCCCGACCATAGTGAGTACACCCAAACTATAGACAGTACACCCCGACCATAGTGAGTACACCCAAACTATAGTGAGTACACCTAAACTATAGTGAGTACACCCCGACCATAGTGAGTACACCCCGACCATAGTGAGTACACCCTGACCATAGTGAGTACACCCAAACTATAGTGAGTACACCCCGACCATAGTGAGTACACCCAGACTATAGTGAGTACACCCCGACCATAGTGAGTACACCCAAACTATAGAGAGTACACCCCGACCATAGTAGGTACACCCAAACTATAGAGAGTACACCCCGACCATAGTGAGTACACCCAAACTATAGACAGTACACCCCGACCATAGTGAGTACACCCAAACTATAGTGAGTACACCCCGACCATAGTAGGTACACCTAAACTATAGTGAGTACACCCCGACCATAGTGAGTACACCCAAACTATAGTGAGTACACCCCGACCATAGTGAGTACACCCAAACTATAGTGAGTAGACCCTGACCATAGTGAGTAGACCCTGACCATAGTGAGTACACCCCGACCATAGTGAGTACACCCCGACCATAGTGAGTACACCCAAACTATAGTGAGTACACCCAAACTATAGTGAGTACACCCCGACCATAGTGAGTACACCCAAACTATAGTGAGTATACCCCGACCATAGTGAGTACACCCCGACCATAGTGAGTACACCCAAACTATAGTGAGTACACCCCGACCATAGTAGGTACACCTAAACTATAGTGAGTACACCCTGACCATAGTGAGTACACCCAAACTATAGTGAGTACACCCCGACCATAGTGAGTACACCCAAACTATAGTGAGTATACCCCGACCATAGTGAGTACACCCTGACCATAGTGAGTACACCCAAATTATAGACAGTATACCCTGACCATAGTGAGTACACCCCGACCATAGTAGGTACACCCAAACTATAGTGAGTACACCCCGACTATAGTGAGTACACCCAAACTATAGAGAGTACACCCCGACCATAGTGAGTACACCCAACCTATAGACAGTACACCCCGACCATAGTGAGTACACCCCGACCATAGTAGGTACACCTAAACTATAGAGAGTACACCCCGACCATAGGTAGTACACGCAAACTATAGTGAGTACACCTGACCATAGTGAGTACACCCAAACTATAGAGTATACCCAAACTATAGAGTACACCTAAACTATAGTGAATACACCCGACCATAGTGAGCACACCCAAACTATAGAGAGTACACCTAAACTATAGTGAATACACCCGACCATAGTGAGCACACCCAAACTATAGAGAGTATACCCAAACTATAGAGTACACCTAAACTATAGTGAATACACCCAAACTATAGTAAGGATACCAAAACTATAGTGAGTACACCCTGACCATAGTGAGTACACCCCGACCATAGTGAGTACACCCAAACTATAGTGAGTACACCCCGACCATAGTGAGTACACCCAAACTATAGTGAGTATACCCCGACCATAGTGAGTACACCCTGACCATAGTGAGTACACCCAAATTATAGACAGTACACCCTGACCATAGTGAGTACACCCCGACCATAGTAGGTACACCCAAACTATAGTGAGTACACCCAAACTATAGTGAGTACACCCCGACTATAGTGAGTACACCCAAACTATAGAGAGTACACCCCGACCATAGTGAGTACACCCAACCTATAGACAGTACACCCCGACCATAGTGAGTACACCCCGACCATAGTAGGTACACCTAAACTATAGAGAGTACACCCCGACCATAGGTAGTACACCCAAACTATAGTGAGTACACCTGACCATAGTGAGTACACCCAAACTATAGAGTATACCCAAACTATAGAGTACACCTAAACTATAGTGAATACACCCGACCATAGTGAGCACACCCAAACTATAGAGAGTACACCTAAACTATAGTGAATACACCCGACCATAGTGAGCACACCCAAACTATAGAGAGTATACCCAAACTATAGAGTACACCTAAACTATAGTGAATACACCCGACCATAGTGAGCACACCCAAACTATAGAGAGTACACCTAAACTATAGTGAATACACCCGACCATAGTGAGCACACCCAAACTATAGAGAGTATACCCAAACTATAGTGAATACACCCGACCATAGTGAGCACACCCAAACTATAGAGAGTACACCTAAACTATAGTGAATACACCCGACCATAGTGAGCACACCCAAACTATAGAGAGTACACCTAAACTATAGTGAATACACCCGACCATAGTGAGCACACCCAAACTATAGAGAGTACACCTAAACTATAGAGTACACCTAAACTATAGTGAATACACCCGACCATAGTGAGCACACCCAAACTATAGAGAGTACACCTAAACTATAGTGAATACACCCGACCATAGTGAGCACACCCAAACTATAGAGAGTATACCCAAACTATAGTGAATACACCCGACCATAGTGAGCACACCCAAACTATAGAGAGTACACCTAAACTATAGTGAATACACCCGACCATAGTGAGCACACCCAAACTATAGAGAGTACACCTAAACTATAGTGAATACACCCGACCATAGTGAGCACACCCAAACTATAGAGAGTACACCTAAACTATAGTGAATACACCCGACCATAGTGAGCACACCCAAACTATAGAGAGTACACCTAAACTATAGTGAATACACCCGACCATAGTGAGCACACCCAAACTATAGAGAGTACACCTAAACTATAGTGAATACACCCGACCATAGTGAGCACACCCAAACTATAGAGAGTATACCCAAACTATAGAGTACACCTAAACTATAGTGAATACACCCGACCATAGTGAGCACACCCAAACTATAGAGAGTACACCTAAACTATAGTGAATACACCCGACCATAGTGAGCACACCCAAACTATAGAGAGTATACCCAAACTATAGAGTACACCTAAACTATAGTGAATACACCCGACCATAGTGAGCACACCCAAACTATAGTAAGGATACCAAAACTATAGTGAGTACACCCTGACCATAGTGAGTACCTCCCCGACCATAGTGAGTACCTCCCCGACCATAGTGAGTACACCCCGACCATAGTGAGTACACCCTGACCATAGTGAGTACACCCCTATCATTGTGCAGCCCACAGTCTGGTGGACACGTCGTACACGTGCAGGTTGAGGATGGTCACCGGTGCTCGCACCTGGATCAGCGGAGCTCACGCTCTAATGTCGTGTTTTGCAGCTCCGCATGTTTGATCTGAATGGGGACGGGAAGCTCTGTCTGTCGGAGATGTCCAGGTAACAGGAGGCGAGGGTCACACGCCGTTCTTGTGAGCGCCCCCTACAGATGAGGGTTGTTGTGCGCTGACTGTTTTCTCCTGTATTACAGGCTGCTTCCTGTCCAGGAAAATTTCCTACTCAAATTTCAGGTATGGAAGATCCCTCATGTCCCAGGGGTCACTGCTACAGGGTGCATTGCCCCTAATGCCCTGACAACCCCTGAGGGCAGTAGAGAGCGGAGGTGATGTCTGTGACCTGGAGCCTACAGCTCTCGATGTGTCTGGAGGCCTTACTGTTTGCAGGGTCAGCAGGGCCTGGACACTCTGACTCTTCCTGGGTGGGGTCTCCCCTAATTTTGGGGTGTCTGCTGGGAAGTCACATGCACTGAACCCCTATCCTGTCGTCTCTTAGGGAATGAAGCTGAGCGGCCAGGAATTCAACGCCATATTCAGCTTTTATGACAAGGTGAGGAATGGGCAGGGCCAGCAGGGCAAAGGGCCGTGGCCAGCAGCGCAAATGGGCGGGGCTAGCAGGGCAAGGGGCCGTGGCCAGCAGCGCAAATGGGCGGGGCTAGCAGGGCAAGGGGCCGTGGCCAGCAGCGCAAATAGGCGGGGCCAGCAGGACAAAAGGGTGGGGCCAGCAGCACAAAGGGGTGGGGCCAGCAGGGCAGGGGCCAAGAGACGACTGACCTCCGGCTCTTGTTGCAGGATGGGAACGGCTACATAGACGAGCAGGAGCTGGACGCGCTACTGAAGGATTTTTTTGAAAAGAATAAAAAGGTGAGTTACAGAGCGGAGAGAGGATGATGGGGGTGATGGGGATAAAAGGAGGAAGCTTTACCCCCAATAGGGAAGATGTGACGGTGGTTACCCCACAGGAGCCTAGAGGACCTGTGCTGTGATAATGAGGGTCGCCGTGCTGTGATGATGAGGGTCGCCGTGCTGTGATGATGAGGGTCGCCGTGCTGTGATGATGAGGGTCGCCGTGCTGTGATGATGAGGGTCGCCGTGCTGTGATGATGAGGGTCGCCGAGCTGTGATGATGAGGGTCGCCGAGCTGTGATGATGAGGGTCGCCGTGCTGTGATGATGAGGGTCGCCGTCCTGTGATGATGAGGGTCGCCGTCCTGTGATGATGAGGGTCGCCGTGCTGTGATGATGAGGGTCGCCGTGCTGTGATGATGAGGGTCGCCGTCCTGTGATGATGAGGGTCGCCGTCCTGTGATGATGAGGGTCGCCGTCCTGTGATGATGAGGGTCGCCGTGCTGTGATGATGAGGGTCGCCGTCTTCTTGCAGGAGATGAACATTCAGAGTCTGACCGGATATCGTCAGAGCATCATGTCGCTGTGTGACGCCGGCCGTCTGTACCGCAAGGAGCTGGAGATCGTGCTGTGCAATGAGTCGCCCTCCATGAAGTAACTGTGGGCCCCGCTGACCATCACCGCACGGCCCCCGCCCCCCACCAGAGAGACGGGGAGAGACTGCTGGGATGTGAGACACCGCGGCCCAGAGAGACGGACGAGTGAGACCCCCAGTCCTGACCCCCAGTCCTGACTCCTGGCACTGACCCCCAGTCCTGACTCCTGGCACTGACCCCCAGTCCTGACTCCTGGCACTGACCCCGAGTCCTGACTCCTGGCACTGACCCCGAGTCCTGACTCCTGGCACTGACCCCGAGTCCTGACTCCTGGCACTGACCCCGAGTCCTGACTCCTGGCACTGACCCCTGGCACTGACCCCCAGTCCTTACCCTGGCACTGACCCCGAGTCCTTACCCTGGCACTGACCCCCAGTCCTGACTCCTGGCACTAACCCCGAGTCTTGACCCCGGCACTGATCCCCAGTCCTTTCCCCAATCTCCAGTCCTGACCCCCGGCACTGACCTCCAGTCCTGACCCCCGGCACTGACCTCCAGTCCTGACCCCCGGCACTGACCTCCAGTCCTGACCCCCGGCACTGACCCCCAGTCCTGACCCCGGCACTGACCCCTAGTCCTGACCCCGGCACTAACCCCCAGTCCTGACCCCACCACTGACCCCGGCACTGATCCCCAGTCCTTACCCCGGCACTGACCCCCAGTCCTGACCCCGGCTCTTGCCCTTCCCACCGGCGCCCCCTGGTGTCCCCCCAGCAGATCCCCTGCTCTCCCCCGGCCGCTCTCACTCACATGCCCCCCACCCTGCGTCCAGCCGCGGCCCCCATGTTTTGGTTTTACGCAGATGGATCCGGGATTCTCATCTCTTTCTTGATTTTTGCTTCTTCTGTTTTACTAAAGAATAAAGAAAATGGCAAATTCTAAGTGCGGAGTCATCATTAATATGGGGGGCAGCGGACCACCATACACCGATACAGAGGGGGCCAGCGGACCACCACACAGAGGGGGCCGGCGGACCACCACACACCGATACAGAGGGGGCCGGCGGACCACCACAGACCGATACAGAGGGGGCCGGCGGACCACCACACACCGATACAGAGGGGGCCGGCGGACCACCACACACCGATACAGGGGGGGGCCAGCGGACCACCACACACCGATACAAAGGGGGCCGGCGGACCACCACACACCGATACAGAGGGGGCCGGCGGACCACCACACACCGATACAGAGGGGGCCGGCGGACCACCACACACCGATACAGAGGGGGCCGGCGGACCACCACACACCGATACAGAGGGGGCCGACGGACCACCACACACCGATACAGAGGGGGCCGGCGGACCACCACACACCGATACAGAGGGGGCCCGCGGACCACCACACACCGATACAGAGGGGGACCCACTACTAATGTCAGATCAGCAGGCGTAACATACTGACCGGCTGTTACATCATATCTTATCCTCCACTCACCTCCAGAGCTGCAGTCATTATTCTGCTGTTACATCATGTCTTATCCTCCAGTCACCTTCAGAGCTGCAGTCACTATTCTGCTGTTGCATTGTTTCTTATCCTCCAGTCACCTGCAGAGCTGCAGTTACTATTCTGCTGTTACATCATGTCTTATCATCCAGTCACCTCCAGAGCTGCACTCACTATTCTGCTGTTACATTGTGCCTTATCCTCCAGTCACCTCCAGAGCTGCAGTCACTATTCTGCTGTTACATCGAGTATTATCCTCCAGTCACCTCCAGAGCTGCAGTCACTATTCTGCTGTTACATTGTGTCTTATCCTCCAGTCACCTCCAGAGCTGCACTCACTATTCTGCTGTTACATCACGTCTTATCTTCCAGTCACCTCCAGACAAGCAGTCACTATTCTGCTGTTACATCGTGTCTTATCCTCCAGTCACCTCCAGAGCTGCGGTCACTATTCTGCTGTTACATCATGTCTTATCCTCCAGAGCTGCAGTCACTATTCTGCTGTTACATTGTGTCTTTTCCTCCAGTCACCTCCAGAGCTGCAGTCACTATTCTGCTGTTACATTGTGTCTTATCCTCCAGTCACCTCCAGAGCTGCAGTCACTATTCTGCTGTTACATTGTGTCTTATCCTCCAGTCACCTCCAGAGCTGCAGTCACTATTCTACTGTTACATTGTGTCTTATCCTCCAGTCACCTCCAGAGCTGCAGTCACTATTCTGCTGTTACATTGTGTCTTATCCTCCAGTCACCTCCAGAGCTGCAGTCACTATTCTGCTGTTACATCGAGTATTATCCTCCAGTCACCTCCAGAGCTGCACTCTTTATTCTGCTGTTACATCGTGTCTTATCCTCCAGTCACCTCCAGAGCTGCACTCACTATTCTGCTGTTACATTGTGTCTTATCCTCCAGTCACCTCCAGAGCTGCAGTCACTATTCTGCTGTTACATTGTGTCTTATCCTCCAGTCACCTCCAGAGCTGCAGTCACTATTCTGCTGTTACATTGTGTCTTATCCTCCAGTCACCTCCAGAGCTGCAGTCACTATTCTGCTGTTACATCGTGTCTTATCCTCCAGTCACCTCCAGAGCTGCAGTCACTATTCTGCTGTTACATTGTGTCTTATCCTCCAGTCACCTCCAGAGCTGCGGTTACAATGACACTGATATTAGATACTGAAATTTTGTTTAGTGAAAACATTTGCAGATAGCACATTCAGGTAAATTTACTCCTCCCCAGCAGGTGGCGCTGTGTCCTCATCGTTGTATCAGTCGTCATTCTCCCTCCTCCCCAGCAGGTGGCGCTGTGTCCTCATCGTTGTATCAGTCGTCCTTCTCCCTCCTCTCCAGCAGGTGGCGCTGTGTCCTCCTCGTTGTATCAGTCATCCTTCTCCCTCCTCTCCAGCAGGTGGCGCTGTGTCCTCGTTGTATCAGTCGTCCTTCTCCCTCCTCTCCAGCAGGTGGCGCTGTGTCCTCCTCGTTGTATCAGTCGTACTTCTCCCTCCTCCCCAGCAGGTGGCGCTGTGTCCTCATCGTTGTATCAGTCGTCCTTCTCCCTCCTCTCCAGCAGGTGGCGCTGTGTCCTCATCGTTGTATCAGTCGTCCTTCTCCCTCCTCTCCAGCAGGTGGCGCTGTGTCCTCCTCGTTGTATCAGTCGTCCTTCTCCCTCCTCCCCAGCAGGTGGCGCTGTGCCCTCATCGTTGTATCAGTTGTCCTTCTCCCTCCTCCCCAGCAGGTGGAGCTGTGTCCTCATCGCTGTATCAGTTGTCATTCTCCCTCCTCCCCAGCAGGTGGCGCTGTGTCATCATCGTTGTATCAGTCGTCCTTCTCCCTCCTCTCCAGCAGGTGGCGCTGTGTCATCATCGTTGTATCAGTCGTCCTTCTCCCTCCTCTCCAGCAGGTGGCGCTGTGTCTTCATCGTTGTATCAGTCGTCCTTCTCCCTCCTCCCCAGCAGGTGGAGCTGTGTCCTCATCGCTGTATCAGTCGTCATTCTCCCTCCTCCCCAGCAGGTGGCGCTGTGTCATCATCGTTGTATCAGTCGTCCTTCTCCCTCCTCTCCAGCAGGTGGCGCTGTGTCTTCACGTTGTATCAGTCGTCCTTCTCCCTCCTCTCCAGCAGGTGGCGCTGTGTCATCATCGTTGAATCAGTCATCCTTCTCCCTCCTCCCCAGCAGGTGGCGCTGTGTCCTCATCGTTGTATCAGTCGTCCTTCTCCCTCCTCTCCAGCAGGTGGCGCTGTGTCCTCATTGTTGTATCAGTCGTCCTTCTCCCTCCTCTCCAGCAGGTGGCGCTGTGTCCTCCTCGTTGTATCAGTTGTCCTTCTCCCTCCTCTCCAGCAGGTGGCGCTGTGTTCTCATCGTTGCATCAGTCGTCCTTCTCCCTCCTCACCAGCAGGTGGCGCTGTGTCCTCCTCGTTGTATCAGTCGTCCTTCTCCCTCCTCTCCAGCAGGTGGCGCTGTGTCCTCCTCGTTGTATCAGTTGTCCTTCTCCCTCCTCTCCAGCAGGTGGCGCTGTGTCATCATCGTTGTATCAGTCGTCCTTCTCCCTTCTCTCCAGCAGGTGGCGCTGTGTCCTCCTCGTATCAGTTGTCCTTCTCCCTCCTCTCCAGCAGGTGGCGATGTGTCATCATCGTTGTATCAGTCGTCCTTCTCCCTCCTCTCCAGCAGGTGGCGCTGTGTCCTCCTCGTTGTATCAGTCGTCCTTCTCCCTCCTCCCCAGCAGGTGGCGCTGTGATCTCATCGTTGTATCAGTCGTCCTTCTCCCTCCTCTCCAGCAGGTGGCGCTGTGTCCTCATCGTTGTATCAGTCGTCCTTCTCCCTCCTCTCCAGCAGGTGGCGCTGTGTCCTGATTGTTGTATCAGTCGTCCTTCTCCCTCCTCTCTAGCAGGTGGCGCTGTGTCCTCATCGTTGTATCAGTCGTCCTTCTCCCTCCTCTCCAGCAGGTGGCGCTGTGTCCTCCTCGTTGTATCAGTCGTCCTTCTCCCTGCTCTCCAGCAGGTGGCGCTGTGTCCTCATCGTTGTATCAGTCGTCCTTCTCCGTCCTCTCCAGCAGGTGGCGCTGTGTCCTCATCGTTGTATCAGTCGCCCTTCTCCCTCCTCCCCAGAAGGTGGCGCTGGGTCCTCATCGTTGTATCAGTCGTCCTTCTCCCTCCTCTCCAGCAGGTGGCGCTGTGTTCTCATCGTTGTATCAGTCGTCCTTCTCCCTCCTCCCCAGAAGGTGGCGCTGTGTCCTCATCGTTGTATCAGTCGTCCTTCTCCCTCCTCTCCAGCAGGTGGCGCTGTGTTCTCATCGTTGTATCAGTCGTCCTTCTCCCTCCTCCCCAGCAGGTGGCGCTATGTCCTCATCGTTGTATCAGTCGTCCTTCTCCCTCCTCTCCAGCAGGTGGCGCTGTGTTCTCATCGTTGCATCAGTCGTCCTTCTCCCTCCTCTCCAGCAGGTGGCGCTGTGTCTTCATAGTTGTATCAGTCGTCCTTCTCCCTCCTCCCCAGAAGGTGACGCTGGGTCCTCATCGTTGTATCAGTCGTTCTTCTCCCTCCTCTCCAGCAGGTGGCGCTGTGTTCTCATCGTTGTATCAGTCGTCCTTCTCCCTCCTCCCCAGAAGGTGGCGCTGTGTCCTCATCGTTGTATCAGTCGTCCTTCTCCATCCTCTCCAGCAGGTGGCGATGTGTTCTCATCGTTGTATCAGTCGTCCTTCTCCCTCCTCCCCAGCAGGTGGCGCTGTGTCCTCATCGTTGTATCAGTCGTCCTTCTCCCTCCTCTCCAGCAGGTGGCGCTGTGTTCTCATCGTTGCATCAGTCGTCCTTCTCCCTCCTCTCCAGCAGGTGGCGCTGTGTCTTCATCGTATCAGTCGTCCTTCTCCCTCCTCTCCAGCAGGTGGCGCTGTGTCCTCATCGTTGTGTCAGTCGTCCTTCTCCCTCCTCCCCAGCAGGTGGCGCTGTGTTATCATCGTTGTATCAGTAGTCCTTCTCCCTCCTCTCCAGCAGGTGGCGCTGTGTCCTCATCGTTGTATCAGTCGTCCTTCTCCCTCCTCTCCAGCAGGTGGCGCTGTGTCCTCATCCTTGTATCAGTCGTCATTCTCCCTCCTCTCCAGCAGGTGGCGCTGTGTCATCATCGTTGTATCAGTCGTCCTTCTCCCTCCTCCCCAGCAGGTGGCGCTGTGTCCTCATCGTTGTATCAGTCGTCCTTCTCCCTCCTCCCCAGCAGGTGGCGCTGTGTCCTCATCGTTGTATCAGTCGTCATTCTCCCTCCTCTCCAGCAGGTGGCGCTGTGTCCTCATCGTTGTATCAGTCGTCCTTCTCCCTCCTCTCCAGCAGGTGGCGCTGTGTTCTCATCGTTGTATCAGTCGTCCTTCTCCCTCCTCCCCAGAAGGTGGCGCTGTGTCCTCATCGTTGTATCAGTCGTCCTTCTCCCTCCTCCCCAGCAGGTGGCGCTATGTCCTCATCGTTGTATCAGTCGTCCTTCTCCCTCCTCTCCAGCAGGTGGCGCTGTGTTCTCATCGTTGCATCAGTCGTCCTTCTCCCTCCTCTCCAGCAGGTGGCGCTGTGTCTTCATAGTTGTATCAGTCGTCCTTCTCCCTCCTCCCCAGAAGGTGGCGCTGGGTCCTCATCGTTGTATCAGTCGTCCTTCTCCATCCTCTCCAGCAGGTGGCGCTGTGTTCTCATCGTTGTATCAGTCGTCCTTCTCCCTCCTCCCCAGCAGGTGGCGCTGTGTCCTCATCGTTGCATCAGTCGTCCTTCTCCCTCCTCTCCAGCAGGTGGCGCTGTGTCCTCATCCTTGTATCAGTCGTCATTCTCCCTCCTCTCCAGCAGGTGGCGCTGTGTCATCATCGTTGTATCAGTCGTCCTTCTCCCTCCTCCCCAGCAGGTGGCGCTGTGTCCTCCTCGTTGTATCAGTCGTCCTTCTCCCTCCTCCGCAGCAGGTGGCGCTGTGTCCTCCTCGTTGTATCAGTCGTCCTTCTCCCTCCTCCCCAGCAGGTGGCGCTGTGTCCTCATCTTTGTATCAGTCGTCATTCTCCCTCCTCTCCAGCAGGTGGCGCTGTGTCCTCATCGTTGTATCAGTTGTCCTTCTCCCTCCTCACCAGCAGGTGGCGCTGTGCCCTCATCGTTGTATCAGTTGTCCTTCTCCCTCCTCCCCAGCAGGTGGAGCTGTGTCCTCATCGCTGTATCAGTCGTCATTCTCCCTCATCCCCAGCAGGTGGCGCTGTGTCATCATCGTTGTATCAGTCGTCCTTCTCCCTCCTCTCCAGCAGGTGGCGCTGTGTCATCATCGTTGAATCAGTCGTCCTCCATCCTCCCCAGCAGGTGGCGCTGTGTCCTCATCGTTGTATCAGTCGTCCTTCTCCCTCCTTTCCAGCAGGTGGCGCTGTGTCCTCATTGTTGTATCAGTCGTCCTTCTCCCTCCTCACCAGCAGGTGGCGATGTGTCCTCCTCGTTGTATCAGCTGTCCTTCTCTCTCCTCTCCAGCAGGTGGCGCTGTGTCCTCCTCGTTGTATCAGTGGTCCTTCTCCCTCCTCTCCAGCAGGTGGCGCTGTGTCATCATCGTTGTATCAGTCGTCCTTCTCCCTCCTCTCCAGCAGGTGGCGATGTGTCCTCCTCGTATCAGTTGTCCTTCTCCCTCCTCGCCAACAGGTGGCGCTGTGCCCTCATCGTTGTATCAGTTGTCCTTCTCCCTCCTCACCAGCAGGTGGCGCTGTGCCCTCATCGTTGTATCAGTTGTCCTTCTCCCTCCTCCCCAGCAGGTGGCGCTGTGTCATCATCGTTGTATCAGTCGTCCTTCTCCCTCCTCTCCAGCAGGTGGCGCTGTGTCCTCATCGTTGTATCAGTCGTCCTTCTCCCTCCTCTCCAGCAGGTGGCGCTGTGTCCTCGTTGTATCAGTCGTCCTTCTCCCTCCTCTCCAGCAGGTGGCGCTGTGTCCTCCTCGTTGTATCAGTCGTCCTTCTCCCTCCTCTCCAGCAGGTGGCGCTGTGTCCTCATCCTTGTATCAGTCGTCATTCTCCCTCCTCTCCAGCAGGTGGCGCTGTGTCCTCATCGTTGTATCAGTCGTCCTTCTCCCTCCTCTCCAGCAGGTTTCGCTGTGTCATCATCGTTGTATCAGTCGTCATTCTCCCTCATCCCCAGCAGGTGGCGCTGTGTCATCATCGTTGTATCAGTCGTCCTTCTCCCTCCTCTCCAGCAGGTGGCGCTGTGTCCTCATCGTTGTATCAGTCGTCCTTCTCCCTCCTCTCCAGCAGGTGGCGATGTGTCCTCGTTGTATCAGTCGTCCTTCTCCCTCCTCTCCAGCAGGTGGCGCTGTGTCCTCCTCGTTGTATCAGTCGTCCTTCTCCCTCCTCTCCAGCAGGTGGCGATGTGTCCTCATCCTTGTATCAGTCGTCATTCTCCCTCCTCTCCAGCAGGTGGCGCTGTGTCATCATCGTTGTATCAGTCGTCCTTCTCCCTCCTCCCCAGCAGATGGCGCTGTGTCCTCCTCGTTGTATCAGTCGTCCTTCTCCCTCCTCCCCAGCAGGTGGCGCTGTGTCCTCCTCGTTGTATCAGTCGTCCTGCTCCCTCCTCCCCAGCAGGTGGCGCTGTGTCCTCATCGTTGTATCAGTCGTCATTCTCCCTCCTCTCCAGCAGGTGGCGCTGTGTCCTCATCGTTGTATCAGTTGTCCTTCTCCCTCCTCACCAGCAGATGGCGCTGTGCCCTCATCGTTGTATCAGTTGTCCTTCTCCCTCCTCCCCAGCAGGTGGAGCTGTGTCCTCATCGCTGTATCAGTCGTCATTCTCCCTCATCCCCAGCAGGTGGCGCTGTGTCATCATCGTTGTATCAGTCGTCCTTCTCCCTCCTCTCCAGCAGGTGGCGCTGTGTCATCATCGTTGAATCAGTCGTCCTTCTCCCTCCTCCCCAGCAGGTGGCGCTGTGTCCTCATCGTTGTATCAGTCGTCCTTCTCCCTCCTCTCCAGCAGGTGGCGCTGTGTCCTCATTGTTGTATCAGTCGTCCTTCTCCCTCCTCACCAGCAGGTGGCGATGTGTCCTCCTCGTTGTATCAGCTGTCCTTCTCTCTCCTCTCCAGCAGGTGGCGCTGTGTCCTCCTCGTTGTATCAGTGGTCCTTCTCCCTCCTCTCCAGCAGGTGGCGGTGTGTCATCATCGTTGTATCAGTCGTCCTTCTCCCTCCTCTCCAGCAGGTGGCGATGTGTCCTCCTCGTATCAGTTGTCCTTCTCCCTCCTCGCCAGCAGGTGGCGCTGTGCCCTCATCGTTGTATCAGTTGTCCTTCTCCCTCCTCACCAGCAGGTGGCGCTGTGCCCTCATCGTTGTATCAGTTGTCCTTCTCCCTCCTCCCCAGCAGGTGGAGCTGTGTCCTCATCGCTGTATCAGTCGTCATTCTCCCTCATCCCCAGCAGGTGGCGCTGTGTCATCATCGTTGTATCAGTCGTCCTTCTCCCTCCTCTCCAGCAGGTGGCGCTGTGTCATCATCGTTGAATCAGTCGTCCTTCTCCCTCCTCTCCAGCAGGTGGCGCTGTGTCCTCATTGCTGTATCAGTCGTCCTTCTCCCTCCTCTCCAGCAGGTGGCGCTGTGATCTCATCGTTGTGTCAGTCGTCCTTCTCCCTCCTCTCCAGCAGGTGGCGCTGTGTCCTCGTATCAGTCGTCCTTCTCCCTCCTCTTCAGCAGGTGGCGATGTGTCCTCATCGTTGTATCAGTCGTCCTTCTCCCTCCTCCCCAGCAGGTGGCGCTGTGTCCTCGTATCAGTCGTCATTCTCCCTCCTCCCCAGCAGGTGGCGCTGTGTCATCATCGTTGTATCAGTCGTCCTTCTCCCTCCTCTCCAGCAGGTGGCGCTGTGTCCTCCTCGTTGTATCAGTCGTCCTTCTCCCTCCTCTCCAGCAGGTGGCGCTGTGTATTCATCCTTGTATCAGTCGTCATTCTCCCTCCTCTCCAGCAGGTGGCGCTGTGTCATCATCGTTGTATCAGTCGTCCTTCTCCCTCCTCCCCAGCAGGTGACGCTGTGTCCTCCTCGTTGTATCAGTCGTCCTTCTCCCTCCTCCCCAGCAGGTGGCGCTGTGTCCTCCTCGTTGTATCAGTCGTCCTTCTCCCTCCTCCCCAGCAGGTGGCGCTGTGTCCTCATCGTTGTATCAGTCGTCATTCTCCCTCCTCTCCAGCAGGTGGCGCTGTGTCCTCATCGTTGTATCAGTTGTCCTCCCTCCTCACCAGCAGGTGGCGCTGTGCCCTCATCATTGTATCAGTTGTCCTTCTCCCTCCTCCCCAGCAGGTGGAGCTGTGTCCTCATCGCTATATCAGTCGTCATTCTCCCTCATCCCCAGCAGGTGGCGCTGTGTCATCATCGTTGAATCAGTCGTCCTTCTCCCTCCTCTCCAGCAGGTGGCGCTGTGTCATCATCGTTGAATCAGTCGTCCTTCTCCCTCCTCCCCAGCAGGTGGCGCTGTGTCCTCATCGTTGTATCAGCTGTCCTTCTCTCTCCTCTCCAGCAGGTGGCGCTGTGTCCTCCTCGTTGTATCAGTGGTCCTTCTCCCTCCTCTCCAGCCGGTGGCGCTGTGTCATCATCGTTGAATCAGTCGTCCTTCTCCCTCCTCCCCAGCAGGTGGCGCTCTGTCCTCCTCGTTGTATCAGCTGTCCTTCTCTCTCCTCTCCAGCAGGTGGCGCTGTGTCCTCCTCGTTGTATCAGTGGTCCTTCTCCCTCCTCTCCAGCAGGTGGCGCTGTATCATCATCGTTGTATCAGTCGTCCTTCTCCCTCCTCTCCAGCAGGTGGCGATGTGTCCTCCTCGTATTAGTTGTCCTTCTCCCTCCTCGCCAGCAGGTGGCGCTGTGCCCTCATCGTTGTATCAGTTGTCCTTCTCCCTCCTCACCAGCAGGTGGCGCTGTGCCCTCATCGTTGTATCAGTTGTCCTTCTCCCTCCTCCCCAGCAGGTGGAGCTGTGTCCTCATCGCTGTATCAGTCGTCATTCTCCCTCATCCCCAGCAGGTGGCGCTGTGTCATCATCGTTGTATCAGTCGTCCTTCTCCCTCCTCTCCAGGAGGTGGCGCTGTGTCATCATCGTTGAATCAGTCGTCCTTCTCCCTCCTCCCCAGCAGATGGCGCTGTGTCCTCATCGTTGTATCAGTCGTCCTTCTCCCTCCTCTCCAGCAGGTGGCGCTGTGTCCTCATTGTTGTATCAGTCGTCCTTCTCCCTCCTCACCAGCAGGTGGCGATGTGTCCTCCTCGTTGTATCAGCTGTCCTTCTCTCTCCTCTCCAGCAGGTGGCGCTGTGTCCTCCTCGTTGTATCAGTTGTCCTTCTCCCTCCTCTCCAGCAGGTGCCGCTGTGTCATCATCGTTGTATCAGTCGTCCTTCTCCCTCCTCTCCAGCAGGTGGCGATGTGTCCTCATCGTATCAGTTGTCCTTCTCCCTCCTCTCCAGCAGGTGGCGCTGTGTCCTCATTGCTGTATCAGTCGTCCTTCTCCCTCCTCTCTAGCAGGTGGCGCTGTGATCTCATCGTTGTGTCAGTCGTCCTTCTCCCTCCTCTCCAGCAGGTGGCGCTGTGTCCTCGTTGTATCAGTCGTCCTTCTCCCTCCTCTTCAGCAGGTGGCGATGTGTCCTCATCGTTGTATCAGTCGTCCTTCTCCCTCCTCCCCAGCAGGTGGCGCTGTGTCATCATTGTTGAATCAGTCGTCCTTCTCCCTCCTCCCCAGCAGGTGGCGCTGTGTCCTCATCGTATCAGTCGTCCTTCTCCCTCCTCTCCAGCAGGTGGCGCTGTGTCCTCATCATTGTATCAGTCTTCATTCTCCCTCCTCTCCAGGAGGTGGCGCTGTGTCCTCATCGTTGTATCAGTCGTCCTTCTCCCTCCTCTCCAGCAGGTGGGGCTGTGTCCTCATCGTTGTATCAGTCGTCCTTCTCCCTCCTCTCCAGCAGGTGGCGCTGTGTCCTCCTCGTTGTATCAGTCGTCCTTCTCCCTCCTCCCCAGCAGGTGGCGCTATGTCCTCATCGTTGTATCAGTCGTCCTTCTCCCTCCTCTCCAGCAGGTGGCGCTGTGTTCTCATCGTTGCATCAGTCGTCCTTCTCCCTCCTCTCCAGCAGGTGGCGCTGTGTCTTCATAGTTGTATCAGTCGTCCTTCTCCCTCCTCCCCAGAAGGTGGCGCTGGGTCCTCATCGTTGTATCAGTCGTCCTTCTCCATCCTCTCCAGCAGGTGGCGCTGTGTTCTCATCGTTGTATCAGTCGTCCTTCTCCCTCCTCCCCAGCAGGTGGCGCTGTGTCCTCATCGTTGCATCAGTCGTCCTTCTCCCTCCTCTCCAGCAGGTGGCGCTGTGTCCTCATCCTTGTATCAGTCGTCATTCTCCCTCCTCTCCAGCAGGTGGCGCTGTGTCATCATCGTTGTATCAGTCGTCCTTCTCCCTCCTCCCCAGCAGGTGGCGCTGTGTCCTCCTCGTTGTATTAGTCGTCCTTCTCCCTCCTCCGCAGCAGGTGGCGCTGTGTCCTCCTCGTTGTATCAGTCGTCCTTCTCCCTCCTCCCCAGCAGGTGGCGCTGTGTCCTCATCTTTGTATCAGTCGTCATTCTCCCTCCTCTCCAGCAGGTGGCGCTGTGTCCTCATCGTTGTATCAGTTGTCCTTCTCCCTCCTCACCAGCAGGTGGCGCTGTGCCCTCATCGTTGTATCAGTTGTCCTTCTCCCTCCTCCCCAGCAGGTGGAGCTGTGTCCTCATCGCTGTATCAGTCGTCATTCTCCCTCATCCCCAGCAGGTGGCGCTGTGTCATCATCGTTGTATCAGTCGTCCTTCTCCCTCCTCTCCAGCAGGTGGCGCTGTGTCATCATCGTTGAATCAGTCGTCCTCCATCCTCCCCAGCAGGTGGCGCTGTGTCCTCCTCGTTGTATCAGCTGTCCTTCTCTCTCCTCTCCAGCAGGTGGCGCTGTGTCCTCCTCGTTGTATCAGTGGTCCTTCTCCCTCCTCTCCAGCAGGTGGCGCTGTGTCATCATCGTTGTATCAGTCGTCCTTCTCCCTCCTCTCCAGCAGGTGGCGATGTGTCCTCCTCGTATCAGTTGTCCTTCTCCCTCCTCGCCAACAGGTGGCGCTGTGCCCTCATCGTTGTATCAGTTGTCCTTCTCCCTCCTCACCAGCAGGTGGCGCTGTGCCCTCATCGTTGTATCAGTTGTCCTTCTCCCTCCTCCCCAGCAGGTGGCGCTGTGTCATCATCGTTGTATCAGTCGTCCTTCTCCCTCCTCTCCAGCAGGTGGCGCTGTGTCCTCATCGTTGTATCAGTCGTCCTTCTCCCTCCTCTCCAGCAGGTGGCGCTGTGTCCTCGTTGTATCAGTCGTCCTTCTCCCTCCTCTCCAGCAGGTGGCGCTGTGTCCTCCTCGTTGTATCAGTCGTCCTTCTCCCTCCTCTCCAGCAGGTGGCGCTGTGTCCTCATCCTTGTATCAGTCGTCATTCTCCCTCCTCTCCAGCAGGTGGCGCTGTGTCCTCATCGTTGTATCAGTCGTCCTTCTCCCTCCTCTCCAGCAGGTTTCGCTGTGTCATCATCGTTGTATCAGTCGTCATTCTCCCTCATCCCCAGCAGGTGGCGCTGTGTCATCATCGTTGTATCAGTCGTCCTTCTCCCTCCTCTCCAGCAGGTGGCGCTGTGTCCTCATCGTTGTATCAGTCGTCCTTCTCCCTCCTCTCCAGCAGGTGGCGATGTGTCCTCGTTGTATCAGTCGTCCTTCTCCCTCCTCTCCAGCAGGTGGCGCTGTGTCCTCCTCGTTGTATCAGTCGTCCTTCTCCCTCCTCTCCAGCAGGTGGCGATGTGTCCTCATCCTTGTATCAGTCGTCATTCTCCCTCCTCTCCAGCAGGTGGCGCTGTGTCATCATCGTTGTATCCGTCGTCCTTCTCCCTCCTCTCCAGCAGGTGGCGCTGTGTCCTCATTGTTGTATCAGTCGTCCTTCTCCCTCCTCACCAGCAGGTGGCGATGTGTCCTCCTCGTTGTATCAGCTGTCCTCTCTCCTCTCCAGCAGGTGGCGCTGTGTCCTCCTCGTTGTATCAGTTGTCCTTCTCCCTCCTCTCCAGCAGATGGCGCTGTGTCATCTTCGTTGTATCAGTCGTCCTTCTCCCTCCTCTCCAGCAGGTGGCGATGTGTCCTCCCTGTATCAGTTGTCCTTCTCCCTCCTCTCCAGCAGGTGGCGCTGTGATCTCATCGTTGTGTCAGTCGTCCTTCTCCCTCCTCTTCAGCAGGTGGCGATGTGTCCTCATCGTTGTATCAGTCGTCCTTCTCCCTCCTCTCTAGCAGGTGGCGCTGTGTCCTCATCGTTGTATCAGTCGTCCTTCTCCCTCCTCCCCAGCAGGTGGCGCTGTGTCCTCGTTGTATCAGTCGTCATTCTCCCTCCTCCCCAGCAGGTGGCGCTGTGTCATCATTGTTGTATCAATTGTCCTTCTCCCTCCTCTCCAGCAGGTGGCGCTGTGTCATCATCGTTGAATCAGTCGTCCTTCTCCCTTCTCCCCAGCAGGTGGCGCTGTGTCCTCATCATTGTATCAGTCGTCCTTCTCCCTCCTCTCCAGCAGGTGGCGCTGTGTCCTCATCGTTGTATCAGTCTTCATTCTCCCTCCTCTCCAGCAGGTGGCGCTGTGCCCTCATCGTTGTATCAGTTGTCCTTCTCCCTCCTCCCCAGCAGGTGGAGCTGTGTCCTCATCGCTGTATCAGTCGTCATTCTCCCTCATCCCCAGCAGGTGGCGCTGTGTCATCATCGTTGTATCAGTCGTCCTTCTCCCTCCTCTCCAGCAGGTGGCGCTGTGTCATCATCGTTGAATCAGTCGTCCTTCTCCCTCCTCCCCAGCAGGTGGCGCTGTGTCTTCATCGTTGTATCAGTCGTCCTTCTCCCTCCTCTCCAGCAGGTGGCGCTGTGTCCTCATTGTTGTATCAGTCGTCCTTCTCCCTCCTCACCAGCAGGTGGCGATGTGTCCTCCTCGTTGTATCAGCTGTCCTTCTCTCTCCTCTCCAGCAGGTGGCGCTGTGTCCTCCTCGTTGTATCAGTGGTCCTTCTCCCTCCTCTCCAGCAGGTGGCGCTGTGTCATCATCGTTGTATCAGTCGTCCTTCTCCCTCCTCTCCAGCAGGTGGCGATGTGTCCTCCTCGTATCAGTTGTCCTTCTCCCTCCTCGCCAGCAGGTGGCGCTGTGCCCTCATCGTTGTATCAGTTGTCCTTCTCCCTCCTCACCAGCAGGTGGCGCTGTGCCCTCATCGTTGTATCAGTTGTCCTTCTCCCTCCTCCCCAGCAGGTGGAGCTGTGTCCTCATCGCTGTATCAGTCGTCATTCTCCCTCATCCCCAGCAGGTGGCGCTGTGTCATCATCGTTGTATCAGTCGTCCTTCTCCCTCCTCTCCAGCAGGTGGCGCTGTGTCATCATCGTTGAATCAGTCGTCCTTCTCCCTCCTCCCCAGCAGGTGGCGCTGTGTCCTCATCGTTGTATCAGTCGTCCTTCTCCCTCCTCTCCAGCAGGTGGCGCTGTGTCCTCCTCGTTGTATCAGTCGTCCTTCTCCCTCCTCTCCAGCAGGTGGCGCTGTGTCCTCATCCTTGTAACAGTCGTCATTCTCTCTCCTCTCCAGCAGGTGGCGCTGTGTCCTCCTCGTTGTATCAGTTGTCCTTCTCCCTCCTCTCCAGCAGGTGGCGCTGTGTCATCATCGTTGTATCAGTCGTCCTTCTCCCTCCTCTCCAGCAGGTGGCGATGTGTCCTCCTCGTATCAGTTGTCCTTCTCCCTCCTCTCCAGCAGGTGGCGCTGTGTCCTCATTGCTGTATCAGTCGTCCTTCTCCCTCCTCTCCAGCAGGTGGCGCTGTGATCTCATCGTTGTGTCAGTCGTCCTTCTCCCTCCTCTCCAGCAGGTGGCGCTGTGTCCTCGTTGTATCAGTCGTCCTTCTCCCTCCTCTTCAGCAGGTGGCGATGTGTCCTCATCGTTGTATCAGTCGTCCTTCTCCCTCCTCCCCAGCAGGTGGCGCTGTGTCCTCGTATCAGTCGTCATTCTCCCTCCTCCCCAGCAGGTGGCGCTGTGTCATCATCGTTGTATCAGTCGTCCTTCTCCCTCCTCTCCAGCAGGTGGCGCTGTGTCCTCCTCGTTGTATCAGTCGTCCTTCTCCCTCCTCTCCAGCAGGTGGCGCTGTGTCCTCATCCTTGTATCAGTCGTCATTCTCCCTCCTCTCCAGCAGGTGGCGCTGTGTCATCATCGTTGTATCAGTCGTCCTTCTCCCTCCTCCCCAGTAGGTGACGCTGTGTCCTCCTCGTTGTATCAGTCGTCCTTCTCCCTCCTCCCCAGCAGGTGGCGCTGTGTCCTCCTCGTTGTATCAGTCGTCCTTCTCCCTCCTCCCCAGCAGGTGGCGCTGTGTCCTCCTCGTTGTATCAGTCGTCCTTCTCCCTTCTCCCCAGCAGGTGGCGCTGTGTCCTCATCGTTGTATCAGTCGTCCTTCTCCCTGCTCTCCAGCAGGTGGCGCTGTGTCCTCATCATTGTATCAGTCTTCATTCTCCCTCCTCTCCAGGAGGTGGCGCTGTGTCCTCATCGTTGTATCAGTCGTCCTACTCCCTCGTCTCCAGCAGGTGGGGCTGTGTCCTCATCGTTGTATCAGTCGTCCTTCTCCCTCCTCTCCAGCAGGTGGCGATGTGTCCTCCTCGTATCAGTCGTCTTTCTCCCTCCTCTCCAGCAGGTGGCGCTGTGTCCTCCTCGTATCAGTCGTCTTTCTCCCTCCTCTCCAGCAGGTGGCGCTGTGTTCTCATCGTTGTATCAATTGTCCTTCTCCCTCCTCACCAGCAGGTGGCGCTGTGCCCTCATCGTTGTATCAGTTGTCCTTCTCCCTCCTCCCCAGCAGGTGGAGCTGTGTCCTCATCGCTGTATCAGTCGTCATTCTCCCTCCTCCCCAGCAGGTGGCGCTGTGTCCTCATCGTTGTATCAGTCGTCCTTCTCCCTCCTCTCCAGCAGGTGGCGATGTGTCCTCATTGTTGTATCAGTCGTCCTTCTCCCTCCTCCCCAGCAGGTGGCGCTGTGTCCTCATCGTTGTATCAGTCGTCCTTCTCCCTCCTCTCCAGCAGGTGGCGCTGTGTCCTCATTGTTGTATCAGTCGTCCTTCTCCCTCCTCACCAGCAGGTGGCGATGTGTCCTCCTCGTTGTATCAGCTGTCCTCTCTCCTCTCCAGCAGGTGGCGCTGTGTCCTCCTCGTTGTATCAGTTGTCCTTCTCCCTCCTCTCCAGCAGATGGCGCTGTGTCATCTTCGTTGTATCAGTCGTCCTTCTCCCTCCTCTCCAGCAGGTGGCGATGTGTCCTCCTCGTATCAGTTGTCCTTCTCCCTCCTCTCCAGCAGGTGGCGCTGTGATCTCATCGTTGTGTCAGTCGTCCTTCTCCCTCCTCTCCAGCAGGTGGCGCTGTGTCCTCGTTGTATCAGTCGTCCTTCTCCCTCCTCTTCAGCAGGTGGCGATGTGTCCTCATCGTTGTATCAGTCGTCCTTCTCCCTCCTCTCTAGCAGGTGGCGCTGTGTCCTCATCGTTGTATCAGTCGTCCTTCTCCCTCCTCCCCAGCAGGTGGCGCTGTGTCCTCGTTGTATCAGTCGTCATTCTCCCTCCTCCCCAGCAGGTGGCGCTGTGTCATCATTGTTGTATCAATCGTCCTTCTCCCTCCTCTCCAGCAGGTGGCGCTGTGTCATCATCGTTGTATCAGTCGTCCTTCTCCCTCCTCTCCAGCAGGTGGCGCTGTGTCCTCCTCGTTGTATCAGTCGTCCTTCTCCCTCCTCTCCAGCAGGTGGCGCTGTGTATTCATCCTTGTATCAGTCGTCATTCTCCCTCCTCTCCAGCAGGTGGCGCTGTGTCATCATCGTTGTATCAGTCGTCCTTCTCCCTCCTCCCCAGCAGGTGACGCTGTGTCCTCCTCGTTGTATCAGTCGTCCTTCTCCCTCCTCCCCAGCAGGTGGCGCTGTGTCCTCCTCGTTGTATCAGTCGTCCTTCTCCCTCCTCCCCAGCAGGTGGCGCTGTGTCCTCATCGTTGTATCAGTCGTCATTCTCCCTCCTCTCCAGCAGGTGGCGCTGTGTCCTCATCGTTGTATCAGTTGTCCTTCTCCCTCCTCACCAGCAGGTGGCGCTGTGCCCTCATCATTGTATCAGTTGTCCTTCTCCCTCCTCCCCAGCAGGTGGAGCTGTGTCCTCATCGCTATATCAGTCGTCATTCTCCCTCATCCCCAGCAGGTGGCGCTGTGTCATCATCGTTGTATCAGTCGTCCTTCTCCCTCCTCTCCAGCAGGTGGCGCTGTGTCATCATCGTTGAATCAGTCGTCCTTCTCCCTCCTCCCCAGCAGGTGGCGCTGTGTCCTCATCGTTGTATCAGCTGTCCTTCTCTCTCCTCTCCAGCAGGTGGCGCTGTGTCCTCCTCGTTGTATCAGTGGTCCTTCTCCCTCCTCTCCAGCCGGTGGCGCTGTGTCATCATCGTTGAATCAGTCGTCCTTCTCCCTCCTCCCCAGCAGGTGGCGCTGTGTCCTCCTCGTTGTATCAGCTGTCCTTCTCTCTCCTCTCCAGCAGGTGGCGCTGTGTCCTCCTCGTTGTATCAGTGGTCCTTCTCCCTCCTCTCCAGCAGGTGGCGCTGTATCATCATCGTTGTATCAGTCGTCCTTCTCCCTCCTCTCCAGCAGGTGGCGATGTGTCCTCCTCGTATTAGTTGTCCTTCTCCCTCCTCGCCAGCAGGTGGCGCTGTGCCCTCATCGTTGTATCAGTCGTCATTCTCCCTCATCCCCAGCAGGTGGCGCTGTGTCATCATCGTTGTATCAGTCGTCCTTCTCCCTCCTCTCCAGCAGGTGGCGCTGTGTCATCATCGTTGAATCAGTCGTCCTTCTCCCTCCTCCCCAGCAGATGGCGCTGTGTCCTCATCGTTGTATCAGTCGTCCTTCTCCCTCCTCTCCAGCAGGTGGCGCTGTGTCCTCATTGTTGTATCAGTCGTCCTTCTCCCTCCTCACCAGCAGGTGGCGATGTGTCCTCCTCGTATCAGCTGTCCTTCTCTCTCCTCTCCAGCAGGTGGCGCTGTGTCCTCCTCGTTGTATCAGTTGTCCTTCTCCCTCCTCTCCAGCAGGTGCCGCTGTGTCATCATCGTTGTATCAGTCGTCCTTCTCCCTCCTCTCCAGCAGGTGGCGATGTGTCCTCATCGTATCAGTTGTCCTTCTCCCTCCTCTCCAGCAGGTGGCGCTGTGTCCTCATTGCTGTATCAGTCGTCCTTCTCCCTCCTCTCCAGCAGGTGGCGCTGTGATCTCATCGTTGTGTCAGTCGTCCTTCTCCCTCCTCTCCAGCAGGTGGCGCTGTGTCCTCGTTGTATCAGTCGTCCTTCTCCCTCCTCTTCAGCAGGTGGCGATGTGTCCTCATCGTTGTATCAGTCGTCCTTCTCCCTCCTCCCCAGCAGGTGGCGCTGTGTCCTCGTATCAGTCGTCATTCTCCCTCCTCCCCAGCAGGTGGCGCTGTGTCATCATCGTTGTATCAGTCATCCTTCTCCCTCCTCTCCAGCAGGTGGCGCTGTGTCATCATCGTTGAATCAGTCGTCCTTCTCCCTCCTCCCCAGCAGGTGGCGCTGTGTCCTCATCGTTGTATCAGTCGTCCTTCTCCCTCCTCTCCAGCAGGTGGCGCTGTGTCCTCATCATTGTATCAGTCTTCATTCTCCCTCCTCTCCAGGAGGTGGCGCTGTGTCCTCATCGTTGTATCAGTCGTCCTTCTCCCTCCTCTCCAGCAGGTGGGGCTGTGTCCTCATCGTTGTATCAGTCGTCCTTCTCCCTCCTCTCCAGCAGGTGGCGCTGTGTCCTCCTCGTTGTATCAGTCGTCCTTCTCCCTCCTCTCCAGCAGGTGGCGCTGTGTTCTCGTTGTATCAGTCGTCCTTCTCCCTCCTCTCCAGCAGGTGGCGCTGTGTTCTCATCGTTGTATCAATTGTCCTTCTCCCTCCTCACCAGCAGGCGGCGCTGTGTCCTCATCGCTGTATCAGTCGTCCTTCTCCCTCCTCCCCAGCAGGTGGCGCTGTGTCCTCATCATTGTATCAGTCGTCCTTCTCCCTCCTCTCCAGCAGGTGGCGCTGTGTCCTCATTGTTGTATCAGTCGTCCTTCTCCCTCCTCACCAGCAGGTGGCGATGTGTCCTCCTCGTTGTATCAGCTGTCCTCTCTCCTCTCCAGCAGGTGGCGCTGTGTCCTCCTCGTATCAGTTGTCCTTCTCCCTCCTCTCCAGCAGATGGCGCTGTGTCATCTTCGTTGTATCAGTCGTCCTTCTCCCTCCTCTCCAGCAGGTGGCGATGTGTCCTCCCTGTATCAGTTGTCCTTCTCCCTCCTCTCCAGCAGGTGGCGCTGTGATCTCATCGTTGTGTCAGTCGTACTTCTCCCTCCTCTCCAGCAGGTGGCGCTTTGTCCTCGTTGTATCAGTCGTCCTTCTCCCTCCTCTTCAGCAGGTGGCGCTGTGTCCTCATCGTTGTATCAGTCGTCCTTCTCCCTCCTCCCCAGCAGGTGGCGCTGTGTCCTCGTTGTATCAGTCGTCCTTCTCCCTCCTCCCCAGCAGGTGGCGCTGTGTCATCATTGTTGTATCAATTGTCCTTCTCCCTCCTCTCCAGCAGGTGGCGCTGTGTCATCATCGTTGAATCAGTCGTCCTTCTCCCTTCTCCCCAGCAGGTGGCGCTGTGTCCTCATCGTTGTATCAGTCGTCCTTCTCCCTCCTCTCCAGCAGGTGGCGCTGTGTCCTCATCGTTGTATCAGTCTTCATTCTCCCTCCTCTCCAGCAGGTGGCGCTGTGCCCTCATCGTTGTATCAGTTGTCCTTCTCCCTCCTCCCCAGCAGGTGGAGCTGTGTCCTCATCGCTGTATCAGTCGTCATTCTCCCTCATCCCCAGCAGGTGGCGCTGTGTCATCATCGTTGTATCAGTCGTCCTTCTCCCTCCTCTCCAGCAGGTGGCGCTGTGTCATCATCGTTGAATCAGTCGTCCTCCCTCCTCCCCAGCAGGTGGCGCTGTGTCCTCATCGTTGTATCAGTCGTCCTTCTCCCTCCTCTCCAGCAGGTGGCGCTGTGTCCTCATTGTTGTATCAGTCGTCCTTCTCCCTCCTCACCAGCAGGTGGCGATGTGTCCTCCTCGTTGTATCAGCTGTCCTTCTCTCTCCTCTCCAGCAGGTGGCGCTGTGTCCTCCTCGTTGTATCAGTGGTCCTTCTCCCTCCTCTCCAGCAGGTGGCGCTGTGTCATCATCGTTGTATCAGTCGTCCTTCTCCCTCCTCTCCAGCAGGTGGCGATGTGTCCTCCTCGTATCAGTTGTCCTTCTCCCTCCTCGCCAGCAGGTGGCGCTGTGCCCTCATCGTTGTATCAGTTGTCCTTCTCCCTCCTCACCAGCAGGTGGCGCTGTGCCCTCATCGTTGTATCAGTTGTCCTTCTCCCTCCTCCCCAGCAGGTGGAGCTGTGTCCTCATCGCTGTATCAGTCGTCATTCTCCCTCATCCCCAGCAGGTGGCGCTGTGTCCTCCTCGTTGTATCAGTCGTCCTTCTCCCTCCTCTCCAGCAGGTGGCGCTGTGTCATCATCGTTGTATCAGTCGTCCTTCTCCCTCCTCCCCAGCAGGTGGCGCTGTGTCCTCATTGTTGTATCAGTCGTCCTTCTCCCTCCTCACCAGCAGGTGGCGATGTGTCCTCCTCGTTGTATCAGCTGTCCTTCTCTCTCCTCTCCAGCAGGTGGCGCTGTGTCCTCCTCGTTGTATCAGTGGTCCTTCTCCCTCCTCTCCAGCAGGTGGCGCTGTGTCATCATCGTTGTATCAGTCGTCCTTCTCCCTCCTCTCCAGCAGGTGGCGATGTGTCCTCCTCGTATCAGTTGTCCTTCTCCCTCCTCGCCAGCAGGTGGCGCTGTGCCCTCATCGTTGTATCAGTTGTCCTTCTCCCTCCTCACCAGCAGGTGGCGCTGTGCCCTCATCGTTGTATCAGTTGTCCTTCTCCCTCCTCCCCAGCAGGTGGAGCTGTGTCCTCATCGCTGTATCAGTCGTCATTCTCCCTCATCCCCAGCAGGTGGCGCTGTGTCCTCCTCGTTGTATCAGTCGTCCTTCTCCCTCCTCTCCAGCAGGTGGCGCTGTGTCATCATCGTTGTATCAGTCGTCCTTCTCCCTCCTCCCCAGCAGGTGGCGCTGTGTCCTCCTCGTTGTATCAGTCGTCTTTCTCCCTCCTCCCCAGCAGGTGGCGCTGTGTCCTCCTCGTTGTATCAGTCGTCCATCTCCCTCCTCCCCAGCAGGTGGCGCTGTGTCCTCATCGTTGTATCAGTCGTCATTCTCCCTCCTCTCCAGCTGGTGGCGCTGTGTCCTCATCGTTGTATCAGTTGTCCTTCTCCCTCCTCACCAGCAGGTGGCGCTGTGCCCTCATCGTTGTATCAGTTGTCCTTCTCCCTCCTCCCCAGCAGGTGGAGCTGTGTCCTCATCGCTGTATCAGTCGTCATTCTCCCTCATCCCCAGCAGGTGGCGCTGTGTCATCATCGTATCAGTCGTCCTTCTCCCTCCTCTCCAGCAGGTGGCGATGTGTCCTCCTCGTATCAGTTGTCCTTCTCCCTCCTCGCCAGCAGGTGGCGCTGTGCCCTCATCGTTGTATCAGTTGTCCTTCTCCCTCCTCACCAGCAGGTGGCGCTGTGCCCTCATCGTTGTATCAGTTGTCCTTCTCCCTCCTCACCAGCAGGTGGCGCTGTGCCCTCCTCGTTGTATCAGTCGTCCTTCTCCCTCCTCTCCAGCAGGTGGCGCTGTGTATTCATCCTTGTATCAGTCGTCATTCTCCCTCCTCTCCAGCAGGTGGCGCTGTGTCATCATCGTTGTATCAGTCGTCCTTCTCCCTCCTCCCCAGCAGGTGACGCTGTGTCCTCCTCGTTGTATCAGTCGTCCTTCTCCCTCCTCCCCAGCAGGTGGCGCTGTGTCCTCCTCGTTGTATCAGTCGTCCTTCTCCCTCCTCCCCAGCAGGTGGCGCTGTGTCCTCATCGTTGTATCAGTCGTCATTCTCCCTCCTCTCCAGCAGGTGGCGCTGTGTCCTCATCGTTGTATCAGTTGTCCTTCTCCCTCCTCACCAGCAGGTGGCGCTGTGCCCTCATCATTGTATCAGTTGTCCTTCTCCCTCCTCCCCAGCAGGTGGAGCTGTGTCCTCATCGCTATATCAGTCGTCATTCTCCCTCATCTCCAGCAGGTGGCGCTGTGTCATCATCGTTGTATCAGTCTTCCTTCTCCCTCCTCTCCAGCAGGTGGCGCTGTGTCATCATCGTTGAATCAGTCGTCCTTCTCCCTCCTCCCCAGCAGGTGGCGCTGTGTCCTCATCGTTGTATCAGCTGTCCTTCTCTCTCCTCTCCAGCAGGTGGCGCTGTGTCCTCCTCGTTGTATCAGTGGTCCTTCTCCCTCCTCTCCAGCCGGTGGCGCTGTGTCATCATCGTTGAATCAGTCGTCCTTCTCCCTCCTCCCCAGCAGGTGGCGCTGTGTCCTCCTCGTTGTATCAGCTGTCCTTCTCTCTCCTCTCCAGCAGGTGGCGCTGTGTCCTCCTCGTTGTATCAGTGGTCCTTCTCCCTCCTCTCCAGCAGGTGGCGCTTTATCATCATCGTTGTATCAGTCGTCCTTCTCCCTCCTCTCCAGCAGGTGGCGATGTGTCCTCCTCGTATTAGTTGTCCTTCTCCCTCCTCGCCAGCAGGTGGCGCTGTGCCCTCATCGTTGTATCAGTTGTCCTTCTCCCTCCTCCCCAGCAGGTGGAGCTGTGTCCTCATCGCTGTATCAGTCGTCATTCTCCCTCATCCCCAGCAGGTGGCGCTGTGTCATCATCGTTGTATCAGTCGTCCTTCTCCCTCCTCTCCAGCAGGTGGCGCTGTGTCATCATCGTTGAATCAGTCGTCCTTCTCCCTCCTCCCCAGCAGATGGCGATGTGTCCTCATCGTTGTATCAGTCGTCCTTCTCCCTCCTCTCCAGCAGGTGGCGCTGTGTCCTCATTGTTGTATCAGTCGTCCTTCTCCCTCCTCACCAGCAGGTGGCGATGTGTCCTCCTCGTTGTATCAGCTGTCCTTCTCTCTCCTCTCCAGCAGGTGGCGCTGTGTCCTCCTCGTTGTATCAGTTGTCCTTCTCCCTCCTCTCCAGCAGGTGCCGCTGTGTCATCATCGTTGTATCAGTCATCCTTCTCCCTCCTCTCCAGCAGGTGGCGATGTGTCCTCATCGTATCAGTTGTCCTTCTCCCTCCTCTCCAGCAGGTGGCGCTGTGTCCTCATTGCTGTATCAGTCGTCCTTCTCCCTCCTCTCCAGCAGGTGGCGCTGTGATCTCATCGTTGTGTCAGTCGTCCTTCTCCCTCCTCTCCAGCAGGTGGCGCTGTGTCCTCGTTGTATCAGTCGTCCTTCTCCCTCCTCTTCAGCAGGTGGCGATGTGTCCTCATCGTTGTATCAGTCGTCCTTCTCCCTCCTCCCCAGCAGGTGGCGCTGTGTCCTCGTATCAGTCGTCATTCTCCCTCCTCCCCAGCAGGTGGCGCTGTGTCATCATCGTTGTATCAGTCATCCTTCTCCCTCCTCTCCAGCAGGTGGCGCTGTGTCATCATCGTTGAATCAGTCGTCCTTCTCCCTCCTCCCCAGCAGGTGGCGCTGTGTCCTCATCGTTGTATCAGTCGTCCTTCTCCCTCCTCTCCAGCAGGTGGGGCTGTGTCCTCATCGTTGTATCAGTCGTCCTTCTCCCTCCTCTCCAGCAGGTGGCGCTGTGTCCTCCTCGTTGTATCAGTCGTCCTTCTCCCTCCTCTCCAGCAGGTGGCGCTGTGTTCTCGTTGTATCAGTCGTCCTTCTCCCTCCTCTCCAGCAGGTGGCGCTGTGTTCTCATCGTTGTATCAATTGTCCTTCTCCCTCCTCACCAGCAGGCGGCGCTGTGCCCTCATCGTTGTATCAGTTGTCCTTCTCCCTCCTCCCCAGCAGGTGGAGCTGTGTCCTCATCGCTGTATCAGTCGTCCTTCTCCCTCCTCCCCAGCAGGTGGCGCTGTGTCCTCATCGTTGTATCAGTCGTCCTTCTCCCTCCTCTCCAGCAGGTGGTGCTGTGTCCTCATTGTTGTATCAGTCGTCCTTCTCCCTCCTCACCAGCAGGTGGCGATGTGTCCTCCTCGTTGTATCAGCTGTCCTCTCTCCTCTCCAGCAGGTGGCGCTGTGTCCTCCTCGTTGTATCAGTTGTCCTTCTCCCTCCTCTCCAGCAGATGGCGCTGTGTCATCTTCGTTGTATCAGTCGTCCTTCTCCCTCCTCTCCAGCAGGTGGCGATGTGTCCTCCCTGTATCAGTTGTCCTTCTCCCTCCTCTCCAGCAGGTGGCGCTGTGATCTCATCGTTGTGTCAGTCGTCCTTCTCCCTCCTCTCCAGCAGGTGGCGCTGTGTCCTCGTTGTATCAGTCGTCCTTCTCCCTCCTCTTCAGCAGGTGGCGATGTGTCCTCATCGTTGTATCAGTCGTCCTTCTCCCTCCTCTCTAGCAGGTGGCGCTGTGTCCTCATCGTTGTATCAGTCGTCCTTCTCCCTCCTCCCCAGCAGGTGGCGCTGTGTCCTCGTTGTATCAGTCGTCATTCTCCCTCCTCCCCAGCAGGTGGCGCTGTGTCATCATTGTTGTATCAATTGTCCTTCTCCCTCCTCTCCAGCAGGTGGCGCTGTGTCATCATCGTTGAATCAGTCGTCCTTCTCCCTTCTCCCCAGCAGGTGGCGCTGTGTCCTCATCGTTGTATCAGTCGTCCTTCTCCCTCCTCTCCAGCAGGTGGCGCTGTGTCCTCATCGTTGTATCAGTCTTCATTCTCCCTCCTCTCCAGCAGGTGGCGCTGTGCCCTCATCGTTGTATCAGTTGTCCTTCTCCCTCCTCCCCAGCAGGTGGAGCTGTGTCCTCATCGCTGTATCAGTCGTCATTCTCCCTCATCCCCAGCAGGTGGAGCTGTGTCATCATCGTTGTATCAGTCGTCCTTCTCCCTCCTCTCCAGCAGGTGGCGCTGTGTCATCATCGTTGAATCAGTCGTCCTCCCTCCTCCCCAGCAGGTGGCGCTGTGTCCTCATCGTTGTATCAGTCGTCCTTCTCCCTCCTCTCCAGCAGGTGGCGCTGTGTCCTCATTGTTGTATCAGTCGTCCTTCTCCCTCCTCACCAGCAGGTGGCGATGTGTCCTCCTCGTTGTATCAGCTGTCCTTCTCTCTCCTCTCCAGCAGGTGGCGCTGTGTCCTCCTCGTTGTATCAGTGGTCCTTCTCCCTCCTCTCCAGCAGGTGGCGCTGTGTCATCATCGTATCAGTTGTCCTTCTCCCTCCTCGCCAGCAGGTGGCGCTGTGCCCTCATCGTTGTATCAGTTGTCCTTCTCCCTCCTCACCAGCAGGTGGCGCTGTGCCCTCATCGTTGTATCAGTTGTCCTTCTCCCTCCTCCCCAGCAGGTGGAGCTGTGTCCTCATCGCTGTATCAGTCGTCATTCTCCCTCATCCCCAGCAGGTGGCGCTGTGTCATCATCGTTGTATCAGTCGTCGTTCTCCCTCCTCTCCAGCAGGTGGCGCTGTGTCCTCATCGTTGTATCAGTCGTCCTTCTCCCTCCTCTCCAGCAGGTGGCGCTGTGTCCTCGTTGTATCAGTCGTCCTTCTCCCTCCTCTCCAGCAGGTGGCGCTGTGTCCTCCTCGTTGTATCAGTCGTCCTTCTCCCTCCTCTCCAGCAGGTGGCGCTGTGTCCTCATCCTTGTATCAGTCGTCATTCTCCCTCCTCTCCAGCAGGTGGCGCTGTGTCATCATCGTTGTATCAGTCGTCCTTCTCCCTCCTCCCCAGCAGGTGGCGCTGTGTCCTCCTCGTTGTATCAGTCGTCCTTCTCCCTCCTCCCCAGCAGGTGGCGCTGTGTCCTCCTCGTTGTATCAGTCGTCCTTCTCCCTCCTCCCCAGCAGGTGGCGCTGTGTCCTCATCGTTGTATCAGTCGTCATTCTCCCTCCTCTCCAGCTGGTGGCGCTGTGCCCTCATCATTGTATCAGTTGTCCTTCTCCCTCCTCCCCAGCAGGTGGAGCTGTGTCCTCATCGCTGTATCAGTCGTCATTCTCCCTCATCCCCAGCAGGTGGCGCTGTGTCATCATCGTTGTATCAGTCGTCCTTCTCCCTCCTCTCCAGCAGGTGGCGCTGTGTCCTCATCGTTGTATCAGTCGTCCTTCTCCCTCCTCTCCAGCAGGTGGCGCTGTGTCCTCATTGTTGTATCAGTCGTCCTTCTCCCTCCTCACCAGCAGGTGGCGATGTGTCCTCCTCGTTGTATCAGCTGTCCTTCTCTCTCCTCTCCAGCAGGTGGCGCTGTGTCCTCCTCGTTGTATCAGTGGTCCTTCTCCCTCCTCTCCAGCAGGTGGCGCTGTGTCATCATCGTTGTATCAGTCGTCCTTTTCCCTCCTCTCCAGCAGGTGGCGATGTGTCCTCCTCGTATCAGTTGTCCTTCTCCCTCCTCGCCAGCAGGTGGCGCTGTGCCCTCATCGTTGTATCAGTTGTCCTTCTCCCTCCTCACCAGCAGGTGGCGCTGTGCCCTCATCGTTGTATCAGTTGTCCTTCTCCCTCCTCCCCAGCAGGTGGAGCTGTGTCCTCATCGCTGTATCAGTCGTCCTTCTCCCTCATCCCCAGCAGGTGGCGCTGTGTCATCATCGTTGTATCAGTCGTCCTTCTCCCTCCTCTCCAGCAGGTGGCGCTGTGTCATCATCGTTGAATCAGTCTTCCTTCTCCCTCCTCCCCAGCAGGTGGCGCTGTGTCCTCCTCGTTGTATCAGTCGTCCTTCTCCCTCCTCACCAGCAGGTGGCGATGTGTCCTCCTCGTTGTATCAGCTTTCCTTCTCTCTCCTCTCCAGCAGGTGGCGCTGTGTCCTCCTCGTTGTATCAGTTGTCCTTCTCCCTCCTCTCCAGCAGGTGGCGCTGTGTCATCATCGTTGTATCAGTCGTCCTTCTCCCTCCTCTCCAGCAGGTGGCGATGTGTCCTCCTCGTATCAGTTGTCCTTCTCCCTCCTCTCCAGCAGGTGGCGCTGTGTCCTCATTGCTGTATCAGTCGTCCTTCTCCCTCCTCTCCAGCAGGTGGCGCTGTGATCTCATCGTTGTGTCAGTCGTCCTTCTCCCTCCTCTCCAGCAGTTGGCGCTGTGTCCTCGTTGTATCAGTCGTCCTTCTCCCTCCTCTTCAGCAGGTGGCGATGTGTCCTCATCGTTGTATCAGTCGTCCTTCTCCCTCCTCCCCAGCAGGTGGCGCTGTGTCCTCGTATCAGTCGTCATTCTCCCTCCTCCCCAGCAGGTGGCGCTGTGTCATCATCGTTGTATCAGTCGTCCTTCTCCCTCCTCTCCAGCAGGTGGCGCTGTGTCCTCCTCGTTGTATCAGTCGTCCTTCTCCCTCCTCTCCAGCAGGTGGCGCTGTGTCCTCATCCTTGTATCAGTCGTCATTCTCCCTCCTCTCCAGCAGGTGGCGCTGTGTCATCATCGTTGTATCAGTCTTCCTTCTCCCTCCTCCCCAGCAGGTGACGCTGTGTCCTCCTCGTTGTATCAGTCGTCCTTCTCCCTCCTCCCCAGCAGGTGGCGCTGTGTCCTCCTCGTTGTATCAGTCGTCCTTCTCCCTCCTCCCCAGCAGGTGGCGCTGTGTCCTCATCGTTGTATCAGTCGTCATTCTCCCTCCTCTCCAGCAGGTGGCGCTGTGTCCTCATCGTTGTATCAGTTGTCCTTCTCCCTCCTCACCAGCAGGTGGCGCTGTGCCCTCATCGTTGTATCAGTCGTCATTCTCCCTCCTCTCCAGCAGGTGGCGCTGTGTCCTCATCGTTGTATCAGTTGTCCTTCTCCCTCCTCACCAGCAGGTGGCGCTGTGCCCTCATCGTTGTATCAGTTGTCCTTCTCCCTCCTCTCCAGCAGGTGGCGCTGTGTCCTCATTGTTGTATCAGTCGTCCTTCTCCCTCCTCACCAGCAGGTGGCGCTGTGTCCTCATCGTTGTATCAGTCGTCCTTCTCCCTCCTCTCCAGCAGGTGGCGCTGTGTCCTCATTGTTGTATCAGTCGTCCTTCTCCCTCCTCACCAGCAGGTGGCGATGTGTCCTCCTCGTTGTATCAGCTGTCCTTCTCTCTCCTCTCCAGCAGGTGGCGCTGTGTCCTCCTCGTTGTATCAGTTGTCCTTCTCCCTCCTCTCCAGCAGGTGCCGCTGTGTCATCATCGTTGTATCAGTCGTCCTTCTCCCTCCTCTCCAGCAGGTGGCGATGTGTCCTCCTCGTATCAGTTGTCCTTCTCCCTCCTCTCCAGCAGGTGGCGCTGTGTCCTCATTGCTGTATCAGTCGTCCTTCTCCCTCCTCTCCAGCAGGTGGCGCTGTGATCTCATCGTTGTGTCAGTCGTCCTTCTCCCTCCTCTTCAGCAGGTGGCGATGTGTCCTCATCGTTGTATCAGTCGTCCTTCTCCCTCCTCCCCAGCAGGTGGCGCTGTGTCCTCGTATCAGTCGTCATTCTCCCTCCTCCCCAGCAGGTGGCGCTGTGTCATCATCGTTGTATCAGTCATCCTTCTCCCTCCTCTCCAGCAGGTGGCGCTGTGTCATCATCGTTGAATCAGTCGTCCTTCTCCCTCCTCCCCAGCAGGTGGCGCTGTGTCCTCATCATTGTATCAGTCTTCATTCTCCCTCCTCTCCAGGAGGTGGCGCTGTGTCCTCATCGTTGTATCAGTCGTCCTTCTCCCTCCTCTCCAGCAGGTGGCGCTGTGTCCTCCTCGTATCAGTCGTCTTTCTCCCTCCTCTCCAGCAGGTGGCGCTGTGTTCTCGTTGTATCAGTCGTCCTTCTCCCTCCTCTCCAGCAGGTGGCGCTGTGTTCTCATCGTTGTATCAATTGTCCTTCTCCCTCCTCACCAGCAGGTGGCGCTGTGCCCTCATCGTTGTATCAGTCGTCCTTCTCCCTCCTCCCCAGCAGGTGGAGCTGTGTCCTCATCGCTGTATCAGTCGTCATTCTCCCTCCTCCCCAGCAGGTGGCGCTGTGTCCTCATCGTTGTATCAGTCGTCCTTCTCCCTCCTCTCCAGCAGGTGGCGCTGTGTCCTCATTGTTGTATCAGTCGTCCTTCTCCCTCCTCCCCAGCAGGTGGCGCTGTGTCCTCATCGTTGTATCAGTCGTCCTTCTCCCTCCTCTCCAGCAGGTGGCGCTGTGTCCTCATTGTTGTATCAGTCGTCCTTCTCCCTCCTCACCAGCAGGTGGCGATGTGTCCTCCTCGTTGTATCAGCTGTCCTCTCTCCTCTCCAGCTGGTGGCGCTGTGTACTCCTCGTTGTATCAGTTGTCCTTCTCCCTCCTCTCCAGCAGATGGCGCTGTGTCATCTTCGTTGTATCAGTCGTCCTTCTCCCTCCTCTCCAGCAGGTGGCGATGTGTCCTCATCGTTGTATCAGTCGTCCTTCTCCCTCCTCTCTAGCAGGTGGCGCTGTGTCCTCATCGTTGTATCAGTCGTCCTTCTCCCTCCTCCCCAGCAGGTGGCGCTGTGTCCTCGTTGTATCAGTCGTCATTCTCCCTCCTCCCCAGCAGGTGGCGCTGTGTCATCATTGTTGTATCAATCGTCCTTCTCCCTCCTCTCCAGCAGGTGGCGCTGTGTCATCATCGTTGTATCAGTCGTCCTTCTCCCTCCTCTCCAGCAGGTGGCGCTGTGTCCTCCTCGTTGTATCAGTCGTCCTTCTCCCTCCTCTCCAGCAGGTGGCGCTGTGTATTCATCCTTGTATCAGTCGTCATTCTCCCTCCTCTCCAGCAGGTGGCGCTGTGTCATCATCGTTGTATCAGTCGTCCTTCTCCCTCCTCCCCAGCAGGTGGCGCTGTGTCCTCCTCGTTGTATCAGTCGTCCTTCTCCCTCCTCCCCAGCAGGTGGCGCTGTGTCCTCATCGTTGTATCAGTCGTCATTCTCCCTCCTCTCCAGCAGGTGGCGCTGTGTCCTCATCGTTGTATCAGTTGTCCTTCTCCCTCCTCACCAGCAGGTGGCGCTGTGCCCTCATCATTGTATCAATTGTCCTTCTCCCTCCTCCCCAGCAGGTGGAGCTGTGTCCTCATCGCTATATCAGTCGTCATTCTCCCTCATCCCCAGCAGGTGGCGCTGTGTCATCATCGTTGTATCAGTCGTCCTTCTCCCTCCTCTCCAGCAGGTGGCGCTGTGATCTCATCGTTGTGTCAGTCGTCCTTCTCCCTCCTCTTCAGCAGGTGGCGATGTGTCCTCATCGTTGTATCAGTCGTCCTTCTCCCTCCTCCCCAGCAGGTGGCGCTGTGTCCTCGTATCAGTCGTCATTCTCCCTCCTCCCCAGCAGGTGGCGCTGTGTCATCATCGTTGTATCAGTCATCCTTCTCCCTCCTCTCCAGCAGGTGGCGCTGTGTCATCATCGTTGAATCAGTCGTCCTTCTCCCTCCTCCCCAGCAGGTGGCGCTGTGTCCTCATCATTGTATCAGTCTTCATTCCCCTCCTCTCCAGGAGGTGGCGCTGTGTCCTCATCGTTGTATCAGTCGTCCTTCTCCCTCCTCTCCAGCAGGTGGCGCTGTGTCCTCCTCGTATCAGTCATCTTTCTCCCTCCTCTCCAGCAGGTGGCGCTGTGTTCTCGTTGTATCAGTCGTCCTTCTCCCTCCTCTCCAGCAGGTGGCGCTGTGTTCTCATCGTTGTATCAATTGTCCTTCTCCCTCCTCACCAGCAGGTGGCGCTGTGCCCTCATCGTTGTATCAGTCGTCCTTCTCCCTCCTCCCCAGCAGGTGGAGCTGTGTCCTCATCGCTGTATCAGTCGTCATTCTCCCTCCTCCCCCGCAGGTGGCGCTGTGTCCTCATCGTTGTATCAGTCGTCCTTCTCCCTCCTCTCCAGCAGGTGGCGCTGTGTCCTCATTGTTGTATCAGTCGTCCTTCTCCCTCCTCCCCAGCAGGTGGCGCTGTGTCCTCATCGTTGTATCAGTCGTCCTTCTCCCTCCTCTCCAGCAGGTGGCGCTGTGTCCTCATTGTTGTATCAGTCGTCCTTCTCCCTCCTCACCAGCAGGTGGCGATGTGTCCTCCTCGTTGTATCAGCTGTCCTCTCTCCTCTCCAGCAGGTGGCGCTGTGTCCTCCTCGTTGTATCAGTTGTCCTTCTCCCTCCTCTCCAGCAGATGGCGCTGTGTCATCTTCGTTGTATCAGTCGTCCTTCTCCCTCCTCTCCAGCAGGTGGCGATGTGTCCTCATCGTTGTATCAGTCGTCCTTCTCCCTCCTCTCTAGCAGGTGGCGCTGTGTCCTCATCGTTGTATCAGTCGTCCTTCTCCCTCCTCCCCAGCAGGTGGCGCTGTGTCCTCGTTGTATCAGTCGTCATTCTCCCTCCTCCCCAGCAGGTGGCGCTGTGTCATCATTGTTGTATCAATCGTCCTTCTCCCTCCTCTCCAGCAGGTGGCGCTGTGTCATCATCGTTGTATCAGTCGTCCTTCTCCCTCCTCTCCAGCAGGTGGCGCTGTGTCCTCCTCGTTGTATCAGTCGTCCTTCTCCCTCCTCTCCAGCAGGTGGCGCTGTGTATTCATCCTTGTATCAGTCGTCATTCTCCCTCCTCTCCAGCAGGTGGCGCTGTGTCATCATCGTTGTATCAGTCGTCCTTCTCCCTCCTTCCCAGCAGGTGGCGCTGTGTCCTCCTCGTTGTATCAGTCGTCCTTCTCCCTCCTCCCCAGCAGGTGGCGCTGTGTCCTCATCGTTGTATCAGTCGTCATTCTCCCTCCTCTCCAGCAGGTGGCGCTGTGTCCTCATCGTTGTATCAGTTGTCCTTCTCCCTCCTCACCAGCAGGTGGCGCTGTGCCCTCATCATTGTATCAGTTGTCCTTCTCCCTCCTCCCCAGCAGGTGGAGCTGTGTCCTCATCGCTATATCAGTCGTCATTCTCCCTCATCCCCAGCAGGTGGCGCTGTGTCATCATCGTTGTATCAGTCGTCCTTCTCCCTCCTCTCCAGCAGGTGGCGCTGTGTCATCATCGTTGAATCAGTCGTCCTTCTCCCTCCTCCCCAGCAGGTGGCGCTGTGTCCTCATCGTTGTATCAGCTGGCCTTCTCTCTCCTCTCCAGCAGGTGGCGCTGTGTCCTCCTCGTTGTATCAGTGGTCCTTCTCCCTCCTCTCCAGCCGGTGGCGCTGTGTCATCATCGTTGAATCAGTCGTCCTTCTCCCTCCTCCCCAGCAGGTGGCGCTGTGTCCTCCTCGTTGTATCAGCTGTCCTTCTCTCTCCTCTCCAGCAGGTGGCGCTGTGTCCTCCTCGTTGTGTCAGTGGTCCTTCTCCCTCCTCTCCAGCAGGTGGCGCTGTATCATCATCGTTGTATCAGTCGTCTTTCTCCCTCCTCTCCAGCAGGTGGCGATGTGTCCTCCTCGTATTAGTTGTCCTTCTCCCTCCTCGCCAGCAGGTGGCGCTGTATCATCATCGTTGTATCAGTCGTCCTTCTCCCTCCTCTCCAGCAGGTGGCGCTGTGTCATCATCGTTGAATCAGTCGTCCTTCTCCCTCCTCCCCAGCAGATGGCGCTGTGTCCTCATCGTTGTATCAGTCGTCCTTCTCCCTCCTCTCCAGCAGGTGGCGCTGTGTCCTCATTGTTGTATCAGTCGTCCTTCTCCCTCCTCACCAGCAGGTGGCGCTGTGTCCTCCTCGTTGTATCAGTTGTCCTTCTCTCTCCTCTCCAGCAGGTGCCGCTGTGTCATCATCGTTGTATCAGTCGTCCTTCTCCCTCCTCTCCAGCAGGTGGCGATGTGTCCTCATCGTATCAGTTGTCCTTCTCCCTCCTCTCCAGCAGGTGGCGCTGTGTCCTCATTGCTGTATCAGTCGTCCTTCTCCCTCCTCTCCAGCAGGTGGCGCTGTGATCTCATCGTTGTGTCAGTCGTCCTTCTCCCTCCTCTCCAGCAGGTGGCGCTGTGTCCTCGTTGTATCAGTCGTCCTTCTCCCTCCTCTTCAGCAGGTGGCGATGTGTCCTCATCGTTGTATCAGTCGTCCTTCTCCCTCCTCCCCAGCAGGTGGCGCTGTGTCCTCGTATCAGTCGTCATTCTCCCTCCTCCCCAGCAGGTGGCGCTGTGTCCTCATCGTTGTATCAGTCGTCCTTCTCCCTCCTCTCCAGCAGGTGGCGCTGTGTCCTCATCATTGTATCAGTCTTCATTCTCCCTCCTCTCCAGGAGGTGGCGCTGTGTCCTCATCGTTGTATGAGTCGTCCTTCTCCCTCCTCTCCAGCAGGTGGGGCTGTGTCCTCATCGTTGTATCAGTCGTCCTTCTCCCTCCTCTCCAGCAGGTGGCGCTGTGTCCTCCTCGTTGTATCAGTCGTCCTTCTCCCTCCTCTCCAGCAGGTGGCGCTGTGTTCTCGTTGTATCAGTCGTCCTTCTCCCTCCTCTCCAGCAGGTGGCGCTGTGTTCTCATCGTTGTATCAATTGTCCTTCTCCCTCCTCACCAGCAGGCGGCGCTGTGCCCTCATCGTTGTATCAGTTGTCCTTCTCCCTCCTCCCCAGCAGGTGGAGCTGTGTCCTCATCGCTGTATCAGTCGTCCTTCTCCCTCCTCCCCAGCAGGTGGCGCTGTGTCCTCATTGTTGTATCAGTCGTCCTTCTCCCTCCTCACCAGCAGGTGGCGATGTGTCCTCCTCGTTGTATCAGCTGTCCTCTCTCCTCTCCAGCAGGTGGCGCTGTGTCCTCCTCGTTGTATCAGTTGTCCTTCTCCCTCCTCTCCAGCAGATGGCGCTGTGTCATCTTCGTTGTATCAGTCGTCCTTCTCCCTCCTCTCCAGCAGGTGGCGATGTGTCCTCCCTGTATCAGTTGTCCTTCTCCCTCCTCTCCAGCAGGTGGCGCTGTGATCTCATCGTTGTGTCAGTCGTACTTCTCCCTCCTCTCCAGCAGGTGGCGCTGTGTCCTCGTTGTATCAGTCGTCCTTCTCCCTCCTCTTCAGCAGGTGGCGATGTTTCCTCATCGTTCTATCAGTCGTCCTTCTCCCTCCTCTCTAGCAGGTGGCGCTGTGTCCTCATCGTTGTATCAGTCGTCCTTCTCCCTCCTCCCCAGCAGGTGGCGCTGTGTCCTCGTTGTATCAGTCGTCATTCTCCCTCCTCCCCAGCAGGTGGCGCTGTGTCATCATTGTTGTATCAATTGTCTTTCTCCCTCCTCTCCAGCAGGTGGCGCTGTGTCATCATCGTTGAATCAGTCGTCCTTCTCCCTTCTCCCCAGCAGGTGGCGCTGTGTCCTCATCGTTGTATCAGTCTTCATTCTCCCTCCTCTCCAGCAGGTGGCGCTGTGCCCTCATCGTTGTATCAGTTGTCCTTCTCCCTCCTCCCCAGCAGGTGGAGCTGTGTCCTCATCGCTGTATCAGTCGTCATTCTCTCTCATCCCCAGCAGGTGGCGCTGTGTCATCATCGTTGTATCAGTCGTCCTTCTCCCTCCTCTCCAGCAGGTGGCGCTGTGTCATCATTGTTGTATCAGTCGTCCTTCTCCCTCCTCACCAGCAGGTGGCGATGTGTCCTCCTCGTTGTATCAGCTGTCCTTCTCTCTTCTCTCCAGCAGGTGGCGCTGTGTCCTCCTCGTTGTATCAGTGGTCCTTCTCCCTCCTCTCCAGCAGGTGGCGCTGTGTCATCATCGTTGTATCAGTCGTCCTTCTCCCTCCTCTCCAGCAGGTGGCGATGTGTCCTCCTCGTATCAGTTGTCCTTCTCCCTCCTCGCCAGCAGGTGGCGCTGTGCCCTCATCGTTGTATCAGTTGTCCTTCTCCCTCCTCTCCAGCTCGTGGCGCTGTGTCCTCATAGTTGTATCAGTTGTCCTTCTCCCTCCTCACCAGCAGGTGGCGCTGTGCCCCCATCGTTGTATCAGTTGTCCTTCTCCCTCCTCCCCAGCAGGTGGAGCTGTGTCCTCATCGCTGTATCAGTCGTCATTCTCCCTCATCCCCAGCAGGTGGCGCTGTGTCATCATCGTTGTATCAGTCGTCCTTCTCCCTCCTCTCCAGCAGGTGGCGCTGTGTCATCATCGTTGAATCAGTCGTCCTTCTCCCTCCTCCCCAGCAGGTGGCGCTGTGTCCTCATCGTTGTATCAGTCGTCCTTCTCCCTCCTCTCCAGCAGGTGGCGCTGTGTCCTCATTGTTGTATCAGTCGTCCTTCTCCCTCCTCACCAGCAGGTGGCGATGTGTCCTCCTCGTTGTATCAGCTGTCCTTCTCTCTCCTCTCCAGCAGGTGGCGCTGTGTCCTCCTCGTTGTATCAGTGGTCCTTCTCCCTCCTCTCCAGCAGGTGGCGCAGTGTCATCATCGTTGTATCAGTCGTCCTTCTCCCTCCTCCCCAGCAGGTGGCGCTGTGTCCTCCTCGTTGTATCAGTCGTCCTTCTCCCTCCTCCCCAGCAGGTGGCGCTGTGTCCTCCTCGTTGTATCAGTCGTCCTTCTCCCTCCTCCCCAGCAGGTGGCGCTGTGTCCTCATCGTTGTATCAGTCGTCATTCTCCCTCCTCTCCAGCTGGTGGCGCTGTGTCCTCATAGTTGTATCAGTTGTCCTTCTCCCTCCTCACCAGCAGGTGGCGCTGTGCCCCCATCGTTGTATCAGTTGTCCTTCTCCCTCCTCCCCAGCAGGTGGAGCTGTGTCCTCATCGCTGTATCAGTCGTCATTCTCCCTCATCCCCAGCAGGTGGCGCTGTGTCATCATCGTTGTATCAGTCGTCCTTCTCCCTCCTCTCCAGCAGGTGGCGCTGTGTCATCATCGTTGAATCAGTCGTCCTTCTCCCTCCTCCCCAGCAGGTGGCGCTGTGTCCTCATCGTTGTATCAGTCGTCCTTCTCCCTCCTCTCCAGCAGGTGGCGCTGTGTCCTCATTGTTGTATCAGTCGTCCTTCTCCCTCCTCACCAGCAGGTGGCGATGTGTCCTCCTCGTTGTATCAGCTGTCCTTCTCTCTCCTCTCCAGCAGGTGGCGCTGTGTCCTCCTCGTTGTATCAGTGGTCCTTCTCCCTCCTCTCCAGCAGGTGGCGCTGTGTCATCATCGTTGTATCAGTCGTCCTTCTCCCTCCTCTCCAGCAGGTGGCGATGTGTCCTCCTCGTATCAGTTGTCCTTCTCCCTCCTCGCCAGCAGGTGGCGCTGTGCCCTCATCGTTGTATCAGTTGTCCTTCTCCCTCCTCACCAGCAGGTGGCGCTGTGCCCTCATCGTTGTATCAGTTGTCCTTCTCCCTCCTCCCCAGCAGGTGGAGCTGTGTCCTCATCGCTGTATCAGTCGTCATTCTCCCTCATCCCCAGCAGGTGGCGCTGTGTCATCATCGTTGTATCAGTCGTCCTTCTCCCTCCTCTCCAGCAGGTGGCGCTGTGTCATCATCGTTGAATCAGTCGTCCTTCTCCCTCCTCCCCAGCAGGTGGCGCTGTGTCCTCATCGTTGTATCAGTCGTCCTTCTCCCTCCTCTCCAGCAGGTGGCGCTGTGTCCTCATTGTTGTATCAGTCGTCCTTCTCCCTCCTCACCAGCAGGTGGCGATGTGTCCTCCTCGTTGTATCAGCTGTCCTTCTCTCTCCTCTCCAGCAGGTGGCGCTGTGTCCTCCTCGTTGTATCAGTTGTCCTTCTCCCTCCTCTCCAGCAGGTGGCGCTGTGTCATCATCGTTGTATCAGTCGTCCTTCTCCCTCCTCTCCAGCAGGTGGCGATGTGTCCTCCTCGTATCAGTTGTCCTTCTCCCTCCTCTCCAGCAGGTGGCGCTGTGTCCTCATTGCTGTATCAGTCGTCCTTCTCCCTCCTCTCCAGCAGGTGGCGCTGTGATCTCATCGTTGTGTCAGTCGTCCTTCTCCCTCCTCTCCAGCAGGTGGCGCTGTGTCCTCGTTGTATCAGTCGTCCTTCTCCCTCCTCTTCAGCAGGTGGCGATGTGTCCTCATCGTTGTATCAGTCGTCCTTCTTCCTCCTCCCCAGCAGCTGGCGCTGTGTCCTCGTATCAGTCGTCATTCTCCCTCCTCCCCAGCAGGTGGCGCTGTGTCATCATCGTTGTATCAGTCGTCCTTCTCCCTCCTCTCCAGCAGGTGGCGCTGTGTCCTCCTCGTTGTATCAGTCGTCCTTCTCCCTCCTCTCCAGCAGGTGGCGCTGTGTCCTCATTCTTGTATCAGTCGTCATTCTCCCTCCTCTCCAGCAGGTGGCGCTGTGTCATCATCGTTGTATCAGTCGTCCTTCTCCCTCCTCCCCAGCAGGTGACGCTGTGTCCTCCTCGTTGTATCAGTCGTCCTTCTCCCTCCTCCCCAGCAGGTGGCGCTGTGTCCTCCTCGTTGTATCAGTCGTCCTTCTCCCTCCTCCCCAGCAGGTGGCGCTGTGTCCTCCTCGTTGTATCAGTCGTCCTTCTCCCTTCTCCCCAGCAGGTGGCGCTGTGTCCTCATCGTTGTATCAGTCGTCCTTCTCCCTGCTCTCCAGCAGGTGGCGCTGTGTCCTCATCATTGTATCAGTCTTCATTCTCCCTCCTCTCCAGGAGGTGGCGCTGTGTCCTCATCGTTGTATCAGTCGTCCTTCTCCCTCCTCTCCAGCAGGTGGGGCTGTGTCCTCATCGTTGTATCAGTCGTCCTTCTCCCTCCTCTCCAGCAGGTGGCGCTGTGTCCTCCTCGTATCAGTCGTCTTTCTCCCTCCTCTCCAGCAGGTGGCGCTGTGTTCTCGTTGTATCAGTCGTCCTTCTCCCTCCTCTCCAGCAGGTGGCGCTGTGTTCTCATCGTTGTATCAATTGTCCTTCTCCCTCCTCACCAGCAGGTGGCGCTGTGCCCTCATCGTTGTATCAGTTGTCCTTCTCCCTCCTCCCCAGCAGGTGGAGCTGTGTCCTCATCGCTGTATCAGTCATTCTCCCTCCTCCCCAGCAGGTGGCGCTGTGTCCTCATCGTTGTATCAGTCGTCCTTCTCCCTCCTCTCCAGCAGGTGGCGCTGTGTCCTCATTGTTGTATCAGTCGTCCTTCTCCCTCCTCCCCAGCAGGTGGCGCTGTGTCCTCATCGTTGTATCAGTCGTACTTCTCTCTCCTCTCCAGCAGGTGGCGCTGTGTCCTCATTGTTGTATCAGTCGTCCTTCTCCCTCCTCACCAGCAGGTGGCGCTGTGTCCTCCTCGTTGTATCAGTTGTCCTTCTCCCTCCTCTCCAGCAGATGGCGCTGTGTCATCTTCGTTGTATCAGTCGTCCTTCTCCCTCCTCTCCAGCAGGTGGCGATGTGTCCTCCTCGTATCAGTTGTCCTTCTCCCTCCTCTCCAGCAGGTGGCGCTGTGATCTCATCGTTGTGTCAGTCGTCCTTCTCCCTCCTCTCCAGCAGGTGGCGCTGTGTCCTCGTTGTATCAGTCGTCCTTCTCCCTCCTCTTCAGCAGGTGGCGATGTGTCCTCATCGTTGTATCAGTCGTCCTTCTCCCTCCTCTCTAGCAGGTGGCGCTGTGTCCTCATCGTTGTATCAGTCGTCCTTCTCCCTCCTCCCCAGCAGGTGGCGCTGTGTCCTCGTTGTATCAGTCGTCATTCTCCCTCCTCCCCAGCAGGTGGCGCTGTGTCATCATCGTTGAATCAGTCGTCCTTCTCCCTTCTCCCCAGCAGGTGGCGCTGTGTCCTCATCGTTGTATCAGTCGTCCTTCTCCCTCCTCTCCAGCAGGTGGCGCTGTGTCCTCATCGTTGTATCAGTCTTCATTCTCCCTCCTCTCCAGCAGGTGGCGCTGTGTCCTCATCGTTATATCAGTCGTCCTTCTCCCTCCTCTCCAGCAGGTGGCGCTGTGTCCTCATCGTTGTATCAGTCGTCCTTCTCCCTCCTCTCCAGCAGGTGGCGCTGTGTCCTCCTCGTTGTATCAGTCGTCCTTCTCCCTCCTCTCTAGCAGGTGGCGCTGTGTCCTCATTGTTGTATCAGTCGTCCTTCTCCCTCCTCCCCAGCAGGTGGCGCTGTGTCATCATCGTTGTATCAGTCGTCCTTCTCCCTCCTCTCCAGCAGGTGGCGCTGTGTCCTCCTCGTTGTATCAGTCGTCCTTCTCCCTCCTCTCTAGCAGGTGGCGCTGTGTCCTCATTGTTGTATCAGTCGTCATTCTCCCTCCTCCCCAGCAGGTGGCGCTGTGTCATCATCGTTGTATCAGTCGTCCTTCTCCCTCCTCTCCAGCAGGTGGCGCTGTGTCCTCATTGTTGTATCAGTCATCCTTCTCCCTCCTCACCAGCAGGTGGCGATGTGTCCTCCTCGTTGTATCAGCTGTCCTTCTCTCTCCTCTCCAGCAGGTGGCGCTGTGTCCTCCTCGTTATATCAGTTGTCCTTCTCCCTCCTCTCCAGCAGGTGGCGCTGTGTCATCATCGTTGTATCAGTCGTCCTTCTCCCTCCTCTCCAGCAGGTGGCGCTGTGTCCTCATTGCTGTATCAGTCGTCCTTCTCCCTCCTCTCCAGCAGGTGGCGCTGTGATCTCATCGTTGTGTCAGTCGTCCTTCTCCCTCCTCTCCAGCAGGTGGCGCTGTGTCCTCATTGTTGTATCAGTCGTCCTTCTCCCTCCTCCCCAGCAGGTGGCGCTGTGTCCTCATCGTTGTATCAGTCGTCCTTCTCCCTCCTCTCCAGCAGGTGGCGCTGTGTCCTCATTGTTGTATCAGTCGTCCTTCTCCCTCCTCACCAGCAGGTGGCGATGTGTCCTCCTCGTTGTATCAGCTGTCCTCTCTCCTCTCCAGCAGGTGGCGCTGTGTCCTCCTCGTTGTATCAGTTGTCCTTCTCCCTCCTCTCCAGCAGATGGCGCTGTGTCATCTTCGTTGTATCAGTCGTCCTTCTCCCTCCTCTCCAGCAGGTGGCGATGTGTCCTCCCTGTATCAGTTGTCCTTCTCCCTCCTCTCCAGCAGGTGGCGCTGTGATCTCATCGTTGTGTCAGTCGTCCTTCTCCCTCCTCTCCAGCAGGTGGCGCTGTGTCCTCGTTGTATCAGTCGTCCTTCTCCCTCCTCTCTAGCAGGTGGCGATGTGTCCTCATCGTTGTATCAGTCGTCCTCCCTCCTCCCCAGCAGGTGGCGCTGTGTCCTCGTTGTATCAGTCGTCATTCTCCCTCCTCCCCAGCAGGTGGCGCTGTGTCATCATTGTTGTATCAATCGTCCTTCTCCCTCCTCTCCAGCAGGTGGCGCTGTGTCATCATCGTTGAATCAGTCGTCCTTCTCCCTTCTCCCCAGCAGGTGGCGCTGTGTCCTCATCGTTGTATCAGTCGTCCTTCTCCCTCCTCTCCAGCAGGTGGCGCTGTGTCCTCATCGTTGTATCAGTCTTCATTCTCCCTCCTCTCCAGCAGGTGGCGCTGTGCCCTCATCGTTGTATCAGTTGTCCTTCTCCCTCCTCCCCAGCAGGTGGAGCTGTGTCCTCATCGCTGTATCAGTCGTCATTCTCCCTCATCCCCAGCAGGTGGCGCTGTGTCATCATCGTTGTATCAGTCGTCCTTCTCCCTCCTCTCCAGCAGGTGGCGCTGTGTCCTCATTGTTGTATCAGTCGTCCTTCTCCCTCCTCACCAGCAGGTGGCGATGTGTCCTCCTCGTTGTATCAGCTGTCCTTCTCTCTCCTCTCCAGCAGGTGGCGCTGTGTCCTCCTCGTTGTATCAGTGGTCCTTCTCCCTCCTCTCCAGCAGGTGGCGCTGTGTCATCATCGTTGTATCAGTCGTCCTTCTCCCTCCTCTCCAGCAGGTGGCGATGTGTCCTCCTCGTATCAGTTGTCCTTCTCCCTCCTCGCCAGCAGGTGGCGCTGTGCCCTCATCGTTGTATCAGTTGACCTTCTCCCTCCTCACCAGCAGGTGGCGCTGTGCCCTCATCGTTGTATCAGTTGTCCTTCTCCCTCCTCCCCAGCAGGTGGAGCTGTGTCCTCATCGCTGTATCAGTCGTCCTTCTCCCTCCTCTCCAGCAGGTGGCGCTGTGTCCTCATTGTTGTATCAGTCGTCCTTCTCCCTCCTCTCCAGCAGGTGGCGATGTGTCATCATCGTTGTATCAGTCGTCCTTCTCCCTCCTCTCCAGCAGGTGGCGATGTGTCCTCCTCGTATCAGTCGTCCTTCTCCCTCCTCTCCAGCAGGTGGCGCTGTGATCTCATCGTTGTGTCAGTCGTCCTTCTCCCTCCTCTCCAGCAGGTGGCGCTGTGTCCTCGTTGTATCAGTCGTCCTTCTCCCTCCTCTTCAGCAGGTGGCGATGTGTCCTCATCGTTGTATCAGTCGTCCTTCTCCCTCCTCCCCAGCAGGTGGCGCTGTGTCCTCGTATCAGTCGTCCTTCTCCCTCCTCTCCAGCAGGTGGCGCTGTGTCCTCCTCGTTGTATCAGTCGTCCTTCTCCCTCCTCTCCAGCAGGTGGCGCTGTGTATTCATCCTTGTATCAGTCGTCATTCTCCCTCCTCTCCAGCAGGTGGCGCTGTGTCTTCATCGTTGTATCAGTCGTCCTTCTCCCTCCTCCCCAGCAGGTGACGCTGTGTCCTCCTCGTTGTATCAGTCGTCCTTCTCCCTCCTCCCCAGCAGGTGGCGCTGTGTCCTCCTCATTGTATCAGTCGTCCTTCTCCCTCCTCCCCAGCAGGTGGCGCTGTGTCCTCATCGTTGTATCAGTCGTCATTCTCCCTCCTCTCCAGCAGGTGGCGCTGTGTCCTCATCGTTGTATCAGTTGTCCTTCTCCCTCCTCACCAGCAGGTGGCGCTGTGCCCTCATCATTGTATCAGTTGTCCTTCTCCCTCCTCCCCAGCAGGTGGAGCTGTGTCCTCATCGCTATATCAGTCGTCATTCTCCCTCATCTCCAGCAGGTGGCGCTGTGTCATCATCGTTGTATCAGTCGTCCTTCTCCCTCCTCTCCAGCAGGTGGCGCTGTGTCATCATCGTTGAATCAGTCGTCCTTCTCCCTCCTCCCCAGCAGGTGGCGCTGTGTCCTCATCGTTGTATCAGCTGTCCTTCTCTCTCCTCTCCAGCAGGTGGCGCTGTGTCCTCCTCGTTGTATCAGTGGTCCTTCTCCCTCCTCTCCAGCCGGTGGCGCTGTGTCATCATCGTTGAATCAGTCGTCCTTCTCCCTCCTCCCCAGCAGGTGGCGCTGTGTCATCATCGTTGAATCAGTCGTCCTTCTCCCTCCTCCCCAGCAGGTGGCGCTGTGTCCTCATCGTTGTATCAGTCGTCCTTCTCCCTCCTCTCCAGCAGGTGGCGCTGTGTCCTCATCATTGTATCAGTCTTCATTCTCCCTCCTCTCCAGGAGGTGGCGCTGTGTCCTCATCGTTGTATCAGTCGTCCTTCTCCCTCCTCTCCAGCAGGTGGGGCTGTGTTCTCGTTGTATCAGTCGTCCTTCTCCCTCCTCTCCAGCAGGTGGCGCTGTGTTCTCATCGTTGTATCAATTGTCCTTCTCCCTCCTCACCAGCAGGCGGCGCTGTGCCCTCATCTTTGTATCAGTTGTCCTTCTCCCTCCTCCCCAGCAGGTGGAGCTGTGTCCTCATCGCTGTATCAGTCGTCCTTCTCCCTCCTCCCCAGCAGGTGGCGCTGTGTCCTCATCGTTGTATCAGTCGTCCTTCTCCCTCCTCTCCAGCAGGTGGTGCTGTGTCCTCATTGTTGTATCAGTCGTCCTTCTCCCTCCTCACCAGCAGGTGGCGATGAGTCCTCCTCGTTGTATCAGCTGTCCTCTCTCCTCTCCAGCAGGTGGCGCTGTGTCCTCCTCGTTGTATCAGTTGTCCTTCTCCCTCCTCTCCAGCAGATGGCGCTGTGTCATCTTCGTTGTATCAGTCGTCCTTCTCCCTCCTCTCCAGCAGGTGGCGATGTGTCCTCCCTGTATCAGTTGTCCTTCTCCCTCCTCTCCAGCAGGTGGCGCTGTGATCTCATCGTTGTGTCAGTCGTCCTTCTCCCTCCTCTCCAGCAGGTGGCGCTGTGTCCTCGTTGTATCAATTGTCCTTCTCCCTCCTCTCCAGCAGGTGGCGCTGTGTCATCATCGTTGAATCAGTCGTCCTTCTCCCTTCTCCCCAACAGGTGGCGCTGTGTCCTCATCGTTGTATCAGTCGTCCTTCTCCCTCCTCTCCAGCAGGTGGCGCTGTGTCCTCATCGTTGTATCAGTCTTCATTCTCCCTCCTCTCCAGCAGGTGGCGCTGTGCCCTCATCGTTGTATCAGTTGTCCTTCTCCCTCCTCCCCAGCAGGTGGAGCTGTGTCCTCATCGCTGTATCAGTCGTCATTCTCCCTCATCCCCAGCAGGTGGAGCTGTGTCATCATCGTTGTATCAGTCGTCCTTCTCCCTCCTCTCCAGCAGGTGGCGCTGTGTCATCATCGTTGAATCAGTCGTCCTCCCTCCTCCCCAGCAGGTGGCGCTGTGTCCTCATCGTTGTATCAGTCGTCCATCTCCCTCCTCTCCAGCAGGTGGCGCTGTGTCCTCATTGTTGTATCAGTCGTCCTTCTCCCTCCTCACCAGCAGGTGGCGATGTGTCCTCCTCGTTGTATCAGCTGTCCTTCTCTCTCCTCTCCAGCAGGTGGCGCTGTGTCCTCCTCGTTGTATCAGTGGTCCTTCTCCCTCCTCTCCAGCAGGTGGCGCTGTGTCATCATCGTTGTATCAGTCGTCCTTCTCCCTCCTCTCCAGCAGGTGGCGATGTGTCCTCCTCGTATCAGTTGTCCTTCTCCCTCCTCGCCAGCAGGTGGCGCTATGCCCTCATCGTTGTATCAGTTGTCCTTCTCCCTCCTCACCAGCAGGTGGCGCTGTGCCCTCATCGTTGTATCAGTTGTCCTTCTCCCTCCTCCCCAGCAGGTGGAGCTGTGTCCTCATCGCTGTATCAGTCGTCATTCTCCCTCATCCCCAGCAGGTGGCGCTGTGTCATCATCGTTGTATCAGTCGTCCTTCTCCCTCCTCTCCAGCAGGTGGCGCTGTGTCCTCCTCGTTGTATCAGTCGTCCTTCTCCCTCCTCTCCAGCAGGTGGCGCTGTGTCCTCATCCTTGTATCAGTCGTCCTTCTCCCTCCTCACCAGCAGGTGGCGATGTGTCCTCCTCGTTGTATCAGCTGTCCTCTCTCCTCTCCAGCAGGTGGCGCTGTGTCCTCCTCGTTGTATCAGTTGTCCTTCTCCCTCCTCTCCAGCAGATGGCGCTGTGTCATCTTCGTTGTATCAGTCGTCCTTCTCCCTCCTCTCCAGCAGGTGGCGATGTGTCCTCCCTGTATCAGTTGTCCTTCTCCCTCCTCTCCAGCAGGTGGCGCTGTGATCTCATCGTTGTGTCAGTCGTACTTCTCCCTCCTCTCCAGCAGGTGGCGCTGTGTCCTCGTTGTATCAGTCGTCCTTCTCCCTCCTCTTCAGCAGGTGGCGATGTTTCCTCATCGTTCTATCAGTCGTCCTTCTCCCTCCTCTCTAGCAGGTGGCGCTGTGTCCTCATCGTTGTATCAGTCGTCCTTCTCCCTCCTCCCCAGCAGGTGGCGCTGTGTCCTCGTTGTATCAGTCGTCATTCTCCCTCCTCCCCAGCAGGTGGCGCTGTGTCATCATTGTTGTATCAATTGTCTTTCTCCCTCCTCTCCAGCAGGTGGCGCTGTGTCATCATCGTTGAATCAGTCGTCCTTCTCCCTTCTCCCCAGCAGGTGGCGCTGTGTCCTCATCGTTGTATCAGTCTTCATTCTCCCTCCTCTCCAGCAGGTGGCGCTGTGCCCTCATCGTTGTATCAGTTGTCCTTCTCCCTCCTCCCCAGCAGGTGGAGCTGTGTCCTCATCGCTGTATCAGTCGTCATTCTCTCTCATCCCCAGCAGGTGGCGCTGTGTCATCATCGTTGTATCAGTCGTCCTTCTCCCTCCTCTCCAGCAGGTGGCGCTGTGTCCTCATTGTTGTATCAGTCGTCCTTCTCCCTCCTCACCAGCAGGTGGCGATGTGTCCTCCTCGTTGTATCAGCTGTCCTTCTCTCTTCTCTCCAGCAGGTGGCGCTGTGTCCTCCTCGTTGTATCAGTGGTCCTTCTCCCTCCTCTCCAGCAGGTGGCGCTGTGTCATCATCGTTGTATCAGTCGTCCTTCTCCCTCCTCTCCAGCAGGTGGCGATGTGTCCTCCTCGTATCAGTTGTCCTTCTCCCTCCTCGCCAGCAGGTGGCGCTGTGCCCTCATCGTTGTATCAGTTGTCCTTCTCCCTCCTCTCCAGCTCGTGGCGCTGTGTCCTCATAGTTGTATCAGTTGTCCTTCTCCCTCCTCACCAGCAGGTGGCGCTGTGCCCCCATCGTTGTATCAGTTGTCCTTCTCCCTCCTCCCCAGCAGGTGGAGCTGTGTCCTCATCGCTGTATCAGTCGTCATTCTCCCTCATCCCCAGCAGGTGGCGCTGTGTCATCATCGTTGTATCAGTCGTCCTTCTCCCTCCTCTCCAGCAGGTGGCGCTGTGTCATCATCGTTGAATCAGTCGTCCTTCTCCCTCCTCCCCAGCAGGTGGCGCTGTGTCCTCATCGTTGTATCAGTCGTCCTTCTCCCTCCTCTCCAGCAGGTGGCGCTGTGTCCTCATTGTTGTATCAGTCGTCCTTCTCCCTCCTCACCAGCAGGTGGCGATGTGTCCTCCTCGTTGTATCAGCTGTCCTTCTCTCTCCTCTCCAGCAGGTGGCGCTGTGTCCTCCTCGTTGTATCAGTGGTCCTTCTCCCTCCTCTCCAGCAGGTGGCGCAGTGTCATCATCGTTGTATCAGTCGTCCTTCTCCCTCCTCCCCAGCAGGTGGCGCTGTGTCCTCCTCGTTGTATCAGTCGTCCTTCTCCCTCCTCCCCAGCAGGTGGCGCTGTGTCCTCCTCGTTGTATCAGTCGTCCTTCTCCCTCCTCCCCAGCAGGTGGCGCTGTGTCCTCATCGTTGTATCAGTCGTCATTCTCCCTCCTCTCCAGCTGGTGGCGCTGTGTCCTCATAGTTGTATCAGTTGTCCTTCTCCCTCCTCACCAGCAGGTGGCGCTGTGCCCCCATCGTTGTATCAGTTGTCCTTCTCCCTCCTCCCCAGCAGGTGGAGCTGTGTCCTCATCGCTGTATCAGTCGTCATTCTCCCTCATCCCCAGCAGGTGGCGCTGTGTCATCATCGTTGTATCAGTCGTCCTTCTCCCTCCTCTCCAGCAGGTGGCGCTGTGTCATCATCGTTGAATCAGTCGTCCTTCTCCCTCCTCCCCAGCAGGTGGCGCTGTGTCCTCATCGTTGTATCAGTCGTCCTTCTCCCTCCTCTCCAGCAGGTGGCGCTGTGTCCTCATTGTTGTATCAGTCGTCCTTCTCCCTCCTCACCAGCAGGTGGCGATGTGTCCTCCTCGTTGTATCAGCTGTCCTTCTCTCTCCTCTCCAGCAGGTGGCGCTGTGTCCTCCTCGTTGTATCAGTGGTCCTTCTCCCTCCTCTCCAGCAGGTGGCGCTGTGTCATCATCGTTGTATCAGTCGTCCTTCTCCCTCCTCTCCAGCAGGTGGCGATGTGTCCTCCTCGTATCAGTTGTCCTTCTCCCTCCTCGCCAGCAGGTGGCGCTGTGCCCTCATCGTTGTATCAGTTGTCCTTCTCCCTCCTCACCAGCAGGTGGCGCTGTGCCCTCATCGTTGTATCAGTTGTCCTTCTCCCTCCTCCCCAGCAGGTGGAGCTGTGTCCTCATCGCTGTATCAGTCGTCATTCTCCCTCATCCCCAGCAGGTGGCGCTGTGTCATCATCGTTGTATCAGTCGTCCTTCTCCCTCCTCTCCAGCAGGTGGCGCTGTGTCATCATCGTTGAATCAGTCGTCCTTCTCCCTCCTCCCCAGCAGGTGGCGCTGTGTCCTCATCGTTGTATCAGTCGTCCTTCTCCCTCCTCACCAGCAGGTGGCGATGTGTCCTCCTCGTTGTATCAGCTGTCCTTCTCTCTCCTCTCCAGCAGGTGGCGCTGTGTCCTCCTCGTTGTATCAGTTGTCCTTCTCCCTCCTCTCCAGCAGGTGGCGCTGTGTCATCATCGTTGTATCAGTCGTCCTTCTCCCTCCTCTCCAGCAGGTGGCGATGTGTCCTCCTCGTATCAGTTGTCCTTCTCCCTCCTCTCCAGCAGGTGGCGCTGTGTCCTCATTGCTGTATCAGTCGTCCTTCTCCCTCCTCTCCAGCAGGTGGCGCTGTGATCTCATCGTTGTGTCAGTCGTCCTTCTCCCTCCTCTCCAGCAGGTGGCGCTGTGTCCTCGTTGTATCAGTCGTCCTTCTCCCTCCTCTTCAGCAGGTGGCGATGTGTCCTCATCGTTGTATCAGTCGTCCTTCTTCCTCCTCCCCAGCAGCTGGCGCTGTGTCCTCGTATCAGTCGTCATTCTCCCTCCTCCCCAGCAGGTGGCGCTGTGTCATCATCGTTGTATCAGTCGTCCTTCTCCCTCCTCTCCAGCAGGTGGCGCTGTGTCCTCCTCGTTGTATCAGTCGTCCTTCTCCCTCCTCTCCAGCAGGTGGCGCTGTGTCCTCATTCTTGTATCAGTCGTCATTCTCCCTCCTCTCCAGCAGGTGGCGCTGTGTCATCATCGTTGTATCAGTCGTCCTTCTCCCTCCTCCCCAGCAGGTGACGCTGTGTCCTCCTCGTTGTATCAGTCGTCCTTCTCCCTCCTCCCCAGCAGGTGGCGCTGTGTCCTCCTCGTTGTATCAGTCGTCCTTCTCCCTCCTCCCCAGCAGGTGGCGCTGTGTCCTCCTCGTTGTATCAGTCGTCCTTCTCCCTTCTCCCCAGCAGGTGGCGCTGTGTCCTCATCGTTGTATCAGTCGTCCTTCTCCCTGCTCTCCAGCAGGTGGCGCTGTGTCCTCATCATTGTATCAGTCTTCATTCTCCCTCCTCTCCAGGAGGTGGCGCTGTGTCCTCATCGTTGTATCAGTCGTCCTTCTCCCTCCTCTCCAGCAGGTGGGGCTGTGTCCTCATCGTTGTATCAGTCGTCCTTCTCCCTCCTCTCCAGCAGGTGGCGCTGTGTCCTCCTCGTATCAGTCGTCTTTCTCCCTCCTCTCCAGCAGGTGGCGCTGTGTTCTCGTTGTATCAGTCGTCCTTCTCCCTCCTCTCCAGCAGGTGGCGCTGTGTTCTCATCGTTGTATCAATTGTCCTTCTCCCTCCTCACCAGCAGGTGGCGCTGTGCCCTCATCGTTGTATCAGTTGTCCTTCTCCCTCCTCCCCAGCAGGTGGAGCTGTGTCCTCATCGCTGTATCAGTCATTCTCCCTCCTCCCCAGCAGGTGGCGCTGTGTCCTCATCGTTGTATCAGTCGTCCTTCTCCCTCCTCTCCAGCAGGTGGCGCTGTGTCCTCATTGTTGTATCAGTCGTCCTTCTCCCTCCTCCCCAGCAGGTGGCGCTGTGTCCTCATCGTTGTATCAGTCGTACTTCTCTCTCCTCTCCAGCAGGTGGCGCTGTGTCCTCATTGTTGTATCAGTCGTCCTTCTCCCTCCTCACCAGCAGGTGGCGCTGTGTCCTCCTCGTTGTATCAGTTGTCCTTCTCCCTCCTCTCCAGCAGATGGCGCTGTGTCATCTTCGTTGTATCAGTCGTCCTTCTCCCTCCTCTCCAGCAGGTGGCGATGTGTCCTCCTCGTATCAGTTGTCCTTCTCCCTCCTCTCCAGCAGGTGGCGCTGTGATCTCATCGTTGTGTCAGTCGTCCTTCTCCCTCCTCTCCAGCAGGTGGCGCTGTGTCCTCGTTGTATCAGTCGTCCTTCTCCCTCCTCTTCAGCAGGTGGCGATGTGTCCTCATCGTTGTATCAGTCGTCCTTCTCCCTCCTCTCTAGCAGGTGGCGCTGTGTCCTCATCGTTGTATCAGTCGTCCTTCTCCCTCCTCCCCAGCAGGTGGCGCTGTGTCCTCGTTGTATCAGTCGTCATTCTCCCTCCTCCCCAGCAGGTGGCGCTGTGTCATCATCGTTGAATCAGTCGTCCTTCTCCCTTCTCCCCAGCAGGTGGCGCTGTGTCCTCATCGTTGTATCAGTCGTCCTTCTCCCTCCTCTCCAGCAGGTGGCGCTGTGTCCTCATCGTTGTATCAGTCTTCATTCTCCCTCCTCTCCAGCAGGTGGCGCTGTGTCCTCATCGTTATATCAGTCGTCCTTCTCCCTCCTCTCCAGCAGGTGGCGCTGTGTCCTCATCGTTGTATCAGTCGTCCTTCTCCCTCCTCTCCAGCAGGTGGCGCTGTGTCCTCCTCGTTGTATCAGTCGTCCTTCTCCCTCCTCTCTAGCAGGTGGCGCTGTGTCCTCATTGTTGTATCAGTCGTCCTTCTCCCTCCTCCCCAGCAGGTGGCGCTGTGTCATCATCGTTGTATCAGTCGTCCTTCTCCCTCCTCTCCAGCAGGTGGCGCTGTGTCCTCCTCGTTGTATCAGTCGTCCTTCTCCCTCCTCTCTAGCAGGTGGCGCTGTGTCCTCATTGTTGTATCAGTCGTCATTCTCCCTCCTCCCCAGCAGGTGGCGCTGTGTCATCATCGTTGTATCAGTCGTCCTTCTCCCTCCTCTCCAGCAGGTGGCGCTGTGTCCTCATTGTTGTATCAGTCATCCTTCTCCCTCCTCACCAGCAGGTGGCGATGTGTCCTCCTCGTTGTATCAGCTGTCCTTCTCTCTCCTCTCCAGCAGGTGGCGCTGTGTCCTCCTCGTTATATCAGTTGTCCTTCTCCCTCCTCTCCAGCAGGTGGCGCTGTGTCATCATCGTTGTATCAGTCGTCCTTCTCCCTCCTCTCCAGCAGGTGGCGCTGTGTCCTCATTGCTGTATCAGTCGTCCTTCTCCCTCCTCTCCAGCAGGTGGCGCTGTGATCTCATCGTTGTGTCAGTCGTCCTTCTCCCTCCTCTCCAGCAGGTGGCGCTGTGTCCTCATTGTTGTATCAGTCGTCCTTCTCCCTCCTCCCCAGCAGGTGGCGCTGTGTCCTCATCGTTGTATCAGTCGTCCTTCTCCCTCCTCTCCAGCAGGTGGCGCTGTGTCCTCATTGTTGTATCAGTCGTCCTTCTCCCTCCTCACCAGCAGGTGGCGATGTGTCCTCCTCGTTGTATCAGCTGTCCTCTCTCCTCTCCAGCAGGTGGCGCTGTGTCCTCCTCGTTGTATCAGTTGTCCTTCTCCCTCCTCTCCAGCAGATGGCGCTGTGTCATCTTCGTTGTATCAGTCGTCCTTCTCCCTCCTCTCCAGCAGGTGGCGATGTGTCCTCCCTGTATCAGTTGTCCTTCTCCCTCCTCTCCAGCAGGTGGCGCTGTGATCTCATCGTTGTGTCAGTCGTCCTTCTCCCTCCTCTCCAGCAGGTGGCGCTGTGTCCTCGTTGTATCAGTCGTCCTTCTCCCTCCTCTCTAGCAGGTGGCGATGTGTCCTCATCGTTGTATCAGTCGTCCTCCCTCCTCCCCAGCAGGTGGCGCTGTGTCCTCGTTGTATCAGTCGTCATTCTCCCTCCTCCCCAGCAGGTGGCGCTGTGTCATCATTGTTGTATCAATCGTCCTTCTCCCTCCTCTCCAGCAGGTGGCGCTGTGTGTCATCATCGTTGAATCAGTCGTCCTTCTCCCTTCTCCCCAGCAGGTGGCGCTGTGTCCTCATCGTTGTATCAGTCGTCCTTCTCCCTCCTCTCCAGCAGGTGGCGCTGTGTCCTCATCGTTGTATCAGTCTTCATTCTCCCTCCTCTCCAGCAGGTGGCGCTGTGCCCTCATCGTTGTATCAGTTGTCCTTCTCCCTCCTCCCCAGCAGGTGGAGCTGTGTCCTCATCGCTGTATCAGTCGTCATTCTCCCTCATCCCCAGCAGGTGGCGCTGTGTCATCATCGTTGTATCAGTCGTCCTTCTCCCTCCTCTCCAGCAGGTGGCGCTGTGTCCTCATTGTTGTATCAGTCGTCCTTCTCCCTCCTCACCAGCAGGTGGCGATGTGTCCTCCTCGTTGTATCAGCTGTCCTTCTCTCTCCTCTCCAGCAGGTGGCGCTGTGTCCTCCTCGTTGTATCAGTGGTCCTTCTCCCTCCTCTCCAGCAGGTGGCGCTGTGTCATCATCGTTGTATCAGTCGTCCTTCTCCCTCCTCTCCAGCAGGTGGCGATGTGTCCTCCTCGTATCAGTTGTCCTTCTCCCTCCTCGCCAGCAGGTGGCGCTGTGCCCTCATCGTTGTATCAGTTGACCTTCTCCCTCCTCACCAGCAGGTGGCGCTGTGCCCTCATCGTTGTATCAGTTGTCCTTCTCCCTCCTCCCCAGCAGGTGGAGCTGTGTCCTCATCGCTGTATCAGTCGTCCTTCTCCCTCCTCTCCAGCAGGTGGCGCTGTGTCCTCATTGTTGTATCAGTCGTCCTTCTCCCTCCTCTCCAGCAGGTGGCGATGTGTCATCATCGTTGTATCAGTCGTCCTTCTCCCTCCTCTCCAGCAGGTGGCGATGTGTCCTCCTCGTATCAGTCGTCCTTCTCCCTCCTCTCCAGCAGGTGGCGCTGTGATCTCATCGTTGTGTCAGTCGTCCTTCTCCCTCCTCTCCAGCAGGTGGCGCTGTGTCCTCGTTGTATCAGTCGTCCTTCTCCCTCCTCTTCAGCAGGTGGCGATGTGTCCTCATCGTTGTATCAGTCGTCCTTCTCCCTCCTCCCCAGCAGGTGGCGCTGTGTCCTCGTATCAGTCGTCCTTCTCCCTCCTCTCCAGCAGGTGGCGCTGTGTCCTCCTCGTTGTATCAGTCGTCCTTCTCCCTCCTCTCCAGCAGGTGGCGCTGTGTATTCATCCTTGTATCAGTCGTCATTCTCCCTCCTCTCCAGCAGGTGGCGCTGTGTCTTCATCGTTGTATCAGTCGTCCTTCTCCCTCCTCCCCAGCAGGTGACGCTGTGTCCTCCTCGTTGTATCAGTCGTCCTTCTCCCTCCTCCCCAGCAGGTGGCGCTGTGTCCTCCTCATTGTATCAGTCGTCCTTCTCCCTCCTCCCCAGCAGGTGGCGCTGTGTCCTCATCGTTGTATCAGTCGTCATTCTCCCTCCTCTCCAGCAGGTGGCGCTGTGTCCTCATCGTTGTATCAGTTGTCCTTCTCCCTCCTCACCAGCAGGTGGCGCTGTGCCCTCATCATTGTATCAGTTGTCCTTCTCCCTCCTCCCCAGCAGGTGGAGCTGTGTCCTCATCGCTATATCAGTCGTCATTCTCCCTCATCTCCAGCAGGTGGCGCTGTGTCATCATCGTTGTATCAGTCGTCCTTCTCCCTCCTCTCCAGCAGGTGGCGCTGTGTCATCATCGTTGAATCAGTCGTCCTTCTCCCTCCTCCCCAGCAGGTGGCGCTGTGTCCTCATCGTTGTATCAGCTGTCCTTCTCTCTCCTCTCCAGCAGGTGGCGCTGTGTCCTCCTCGTTGTATCAGTGGTCCTTCTCCCTCCTCTCCAGCCGGTGGCGCTGTGTCATCATCGTTGAATCAGTCGTCCTTCTCCCTCCTCCCCAGCAGGTGGCGCTGTGTCATCATCGTTGAATCAGTCGTCCTTCTCCCTCCTCCCCAGCAGGTGGCGCTGTGTCCTCATCGTTGTATCAGTCGTCCTTCTCCCTCCTCTCCAGCAGGTGGCGCTGTGTCCTCATCATTGTATCAGTCTTCATTCTCCCTCCTCTCCAGGAGGTGGCGCTGTGTCCTCATCGTTGTATCAGTCGTCCTTCTCCCTCCTCTCCAGCAGGTGGGGCTGTGTTCTCGTTGTATCAGTCGTCCTTCTCCCTCCTCTCCAGCAGGTGGCGCTGTGTTCTCATCGTTGTATCAATTGTCCTTCTCCCTCCTCACCAGCAGGCGGCGCTGTGCCCTCATCTTTGTATCAGTTGTCCTTCTCCCTCCTCCCCAGCAGGTGGAGCTGTGTCCTCATCGCTGTATCAGTCGTCCTTCTCCCTCCTCCCCAGCAGGTGGCGCTGTGTCCTCATCGTTGTATCAGTCGTCCTTCTCCCTCCTCTCCAGCAGGTGGTGCTGTGTCCTCATTGTTGTATCAGTCGTCCTTCTCCCTCCTCACCAGCAGGTGGCGATGAGTCCTCCTCGTTGTATCAGCTGTCCTCTCTCCTCTCCAGCAGGTGGCGCTGTGTCCTCCTCGTTGTATCAGTTGTCCTTCTCCCTCCTCTCCAGCAGATGGCGCTGTGTCATCTTCGTTGTATCAGTCGTCCTTCTCCCTCCTCTCCAGCAGGTGGCGATGTGTCCTCCCTGTATCAGTTGTCCTTCTCCCTCCTCTCCAGCAGGTGGCGCTGTGATCTCATCGTTGTGTCAGTCGTCCTTCTCCCTCCTCTCCAGCAGGTGGCGCTGTGTCCTCGTTGTATCAATTGTCCTTCTCCCTCCTCTCCAGCAGGTGGCGCTGTGTCATCATCGTTGAATCAGTCGTCCTTCTCCCTTCTCCCCAACAGGTGGCGCTGTGTCCTCATCGTTGTATCAGTCGTCCTTCTCCCTCCTCTCCAGCAGGTGGCGCTGTGTCCTCATCGTTGTATCAGTCTTCATTCTCCCTCCTCTCCAGCAGGTGGCGCTGTGCCCTCATCGTTGTATCAGTTGTCCTTCTCCCTCCTCCCCAGCAGGTGGAGCTGTGTCCTCATCGCTGTATCAGTCGTCATTCTCCCTCATCCCCAGCAGGTGGAGCTGTGTCATCATCGTTGTATCAGTCGTCCTTCTCCCTCCTCTCCAGCAGGTGGCGCTGTGTCATCATCGTTGAATCAGTCGTCCTCCCTCCTCCCCAGCAGGTGGCGCTGTGTCCTCATCGTTGTATCAGTCGTCCATCTCCCTCCTCTCCAGCAGGTGGCGCTGTGTCCTCATTGTTGTATCAGTCGTCCTTCTCCCTCCTCACCAGCAGGTGGCGATGTGTCCTCCTCGTTGTATCAGCTGTCCTTCTCTCTCCTCTCCAGCAGGTGGCGCTGTGTCCTCCTCGTTGTATCAGTGGTCCTTCTCCCTCCTCTCCAGCAGGTGGCGCTGTGTCATCATCGTTGTATCAGTCGTCCTTCTCCCTCCTCTCCAGCAGGTGGCGATGTGTCCTCCTCGTATCAGTTGTCCTTCTCCCTCCTCGCCAGCAGGTGGCGCTATGCCCTCATCGTTGTATCAGTTGTCCTTCTCCCTCCTCACCAGCAGGTGGCGCTGTGCCCTCATCGTTGTATCAGTTGTCCTTCTCCCTCCTCCCCAGCAGGTGGAGCTGTGTCCTCATCGCTGTATCAGTCGTCATTCTCCCTCATCCCCAGCAGGTGGCGCTGTGTCATCATCGTTGTATCAGTCGTCCTTCTCCCTCCTCTCCAGCAGGTGGCGCTGTGTCCTCCTCGTTGTATCAGTCGTCCTTCTCCCTCCTCTCCAGCAGGTGGCGCTGTGTCCTCATCCTTGTATCAGTCGTCATTCTCCCTCCTCTCCAGCAGGTGGCGCTGTGTCCTCATCGTTGTATCAGTCGTCCTTCTCCCTCCTCTCCAGCAGGTGGCGCTGTGTCCTCCTCGTTGTATCAGTCGTCCTTCTCCCTCCTCTCCAGCAGGTGGCGCTGTGTCCTCATCCTTGTATCAGTCGTCATTCTCCCTCCTCTCCAGCAGGTGGCGCTGTGTCATCATCGTTGTATCAGTCGTCCTTCTCCCTCCTCCCCAGCAGGTGGCGCTGTGTCCTCCTCGTTGTATCAGTCGTCCTTCTCCCTCCTCCCCAGCAGGTGGCGCTGTGTCCTCCTCGTTGTATCAGTCGTCCTTCTCCCTCCTCCCCAGCAGGTGGCGCTGTGTCCTCATCGTTGTATCAGTCGTCATTCTCCCTCCTCTCCAGCTGGTGGCGCTGTGTCCTCATCGTTGTATCAGTTGTCCTTCTCCCTCCTCACCAGCAGGTGGCGCTGTGCCCTCATCATTGTATCAGTTGTCCTTCTCCCTCCTCCCCAGCAGGTGGAGCTGTGTCCTCATCGCTGTATCAGTCGTCATTCTCCCTCCTCCCCAGCAGGTGGCGCTGTGTCATCATCGTTGTATCAGTCGTCCTTCTCCCTCCTCTCCAGCAGGTGGCGCTGTGTCATCATCGTTGAATCAGTCGTCCTTCTCCCTCCTCCCCAGCAGGTGGCGCTGTGTCCTCATCGTTGTATCAGTCGTCCTTCTCCCTCCTCTCCAGCAGGTGGCGCTGTGTCCTCATTGTTGTATCAGTCGTCCTTCTCCCTCCTCACCAGCAGGTGGCGATGTGTCCTCCTCGTTGTATCAGCTGTCCTTCTCTCTCCTCTCCAGCAGGTGGCGCTGTGTCCTCCTCGTTGTATCAGTGGTCCTTCTCCCTCCTCTCCAGCAGGTGGCGCTGTGTCATCATCGTTGTATCAGTCGTCCTTCTCCCTCCTCTCCAGCAGGTGGCGATGTGTCCTCGTATCAGTTGTCCTTCTCCCACCTCGCCAGCAGGTGGCGCTGTGCCCTCATCGTTGTATCAGTTGTCCTTCTCCCTCCTCACCAGCAGGTGGCGCTGTGCCCTCATAGTCGTCATTCTCCCTCATCCCCAGGAGGTGGCGCTGTGTCATCATCGTTGTATCAGTCGTCCTTCTCCCTCCTCTCCAGCAGGTGGCGCTGTGTCATCATCGTTGTATCAGTCGTCCTTCTCCCTCCTCTCCAGCAGGTGGCGCTGTGTCCTCATCGTTGTATCAGTCGTCCTTCTCCCTCCTCTCCAGCAGGTGGCGCTGTGTCCTCGTTGTATCAGTCGTCCTTCTCCCTCCTCTCCAGCAGGTGGCGCTGTGTCCTCCTCGTTGTATCAGTCGTCCTTCTCCCTCCTCTCCAGCAGGTGGCGCTGTGTCCTCATCCTTGTATCAGTCGTCATTCTCCCTCCTCTCCAGCAGGTGGCGCTGTGTCATCATCGTTGTATCAGTCGTCATTCTCCCTCCTCTCCAGCTGGTGGCGCTGTGTCCTCATCGTTGTATCAGTTGTCCTTCTCCCTCCTCACCAGCAGGTGGCGCTGTGCCCTCATCATTGTATCAGTTGTCCTTCTCCCTCCTCCCCAGCAGGTGGAGCTGTGTCCTCATCGCTGTATCAGTCGTCATTCTCCCTCATCCCCAGCAGGTGGCGCTGTGTCATCATCGTTGTATCAGTCGTCCTTCTCCCTCCTCTCCAGCAGGTGGCGCTGTGTCATCATCGTTGAATCAGTCGTCCTTCTCCCTCCTCCCCAGCAGGTGGCGCTGTGTCCTCATCGTTGTATCAGTCGTCCTTCTCCCTCCTCTCCAGCAGGTGGCGCTGTGTCCTCATTGTTGTATCAGTCGTCCTTCTCCCTCCTCACCAGCAGGTGGCGATGTGTCCTCCTCGTTGTATCAGCTGTCCTTCTCTCTCCTCTCCAGCAGGTGGCGCTGTGTCCTCCTCGTTGTATCAGTGGTCCTTCTCCCTCCTCTCCAGCAGGTGGCGCTGTGTCATCATCGTTGTATCAGTCGTCCTTCTCCCTCCTCTCCAGCAGGTGGCGATGTGTCCTCCTCGTATCAGTTGTCCTTCTCCCTCCTCGCCAGCAGGTGGCGATGTGCCCTCATCGTTGTATCAGTTGTCCTTCTCCCTCCTCACCAGCAGGTGGCGCTGTGCCCTCATCGTTGTATCAGTTGTCCTTCTCCCTCCTCCCCAGCAGGTGGAGCTGTGTCCTCATCGCTGTATCAGTCGTCATTCTCCCTCATCCCCAGCAGGTGGCGCTGTGTCATCATCGTTGTATCAGTCGTCCTTCTCCCTCCTCTCCAGCAGGTGGCGCTGTGTCATCATCGTTGAATCAGTCGTCCTTCTCCCTCCTCCCCAGCAGGTGGCGGTGTGTCCTCCTCGTTGTATCAGTCGTCCTTCTCCCTCCTCACCAGCAGGTGGCGATGTGTCCTCCTCGTTGTATCAGCTGTCCTTCTCTCTCCTCTCCAGCAGGTGGCGCTGTGTCCTCCTCGTTGTATCAGTCGTCCTTCTCCCTCCTCTCCAGCAGGTGGCGATGTGTCCTCCTCGTATCAGTTGTCCTTCTCCCTCCTCTCCAGCAGGTGGCGCTGTGTCCTCATTGCTGTATCAGTCGTCCTTCTCCCTCCTCTCCAGCAGGTGGCGCTGTGATCTCATCGTTGTGTCAGTCGTCCTTCTCCCTCCTCTCCAGCAGGTGGCGCTGTGTCCTCGTTGTATCAGTCGTCCTTCTCCCTCCTCTCCAGCAGGTGGCGCTGTGTCATCATCGTTGTATCAGTCGTCCTTCTCCCTCCTCCCCAGCAGGTGACGCTGTGTCCTCCTCGTTGTATCAGTCGTCCTTCTCCCTCCTCCCCAGCAGGTGGCGCTGTGTCCTCCTCGTTGTATCAGTCGTCCTTCTCCCTCCTCCCCAGCAGGTGGCGCTGTGTCCTCCTCGTTGTATCAGTCGTCCTTCTCCCTTCTCCCCAGCAGGTGGCGCTGTGTCCTCATCGTTGTATCAGTCGTCCTTCTCCCTGCTCTCCAGCAGGTGGCGCTGTGTCCTCATCATTGTATCAGTCTTCATTCTCCCTCCTCTCCAGGAGGTGGCGCTGTGTCCTCATCGTTGTATCAGTCGTCCTTCTCCCTCCTCTCCAGCAGGTGGGGCTGTGTCCTCATCGTTGTATCAGTCGTCCTTCTCCCTCCTCTCCAGCAGGTGGCGCTGTGTCCTCCTCGTATCAGTCGTCTTTCTCCCTCCTCTCCAGCAGGTGGCGCTGTGTTCTCGTTGTATCAGTCGTCCTTCTCCCTCCTCTCCAGCAGGTGGCGCTGAGTTCTCATCGTTGTATCAATTGTCCTTCTCCCTCCTCACCAGCAGGTGGCGCTGTGCCCTCATCGTTGTATCAGTTGTCCTTCTCCCTCCTCCCCAGCAGGTGGAGCTGTGTCCTCATCGCTGTATCAGTCGTCATTCTCCCTCCTCCCCAGCAGGTGGCGCTGTGTCCTCATCGTTGTATCAGTCGTCCTTCTCCCTCCTCTCCAGCAGGTGGCGCTGTGTCCTCATTGTTGTATCAGTCGTCCTTCTCCCTCCTCCCCAGCAGGTGGCGCTGTGTCCTCATCGTTGTATCAGTCGTACTTCTCTCTCCTCTCCAGCAGGTGGCGCTGTGTCCTCATTGTTGTATCAGTCGTCCTTCTCCCTCCTCACCAGCAGGTGGCGATGTGTCCTCCTCGTTGTATCAGCTGTCCTCTCTCCTCTCCAGCAGGTGGCGCTGTGTCCTCCTCGTTGTATCAGTTGTCCTTCTCCCTCCTCTCCAGCAGATGGCGCTGTGTCATCTTCGTTGTATCAGTCGTCCTTCTCCCTCCTCTCCAGCAGGTGGCGATGTGTCCTCCTCGTATCAGTTGTCCTTCTCCCTCCTCTCCAGCAGGTGGCGCTGTGATCTCATCGTTGTGTCAGTCGTCCTTCTCCCTCCTCTCCAGCAGGTGGCGCTGTGTCCTCGTTGTATCAGTCGTCCTTCTCCCTCCTCTTCAGCAGGTGGCGATGTGTCCTCATCGTTGTATCAGTCGTCCTTCTCCCTCCTCTCTAGCAGGTGGCGCTGTGTCCTCATCGTTGTATCAGTCGTCCTTCTCCCTCCTCCCCAGCAGGTGGCGCTGTGTCCTCGTTGTATCAGTCGTCATTCTCCCTCCTCCCCAGCAGGTGGCGCTGTGTCATCATCGTTGAATCAGTCGTCCTTCTCCCTTCTCCCCAGCAGGTGGCGCTGTGTCCTCATCGTTGTATCAGTCGTCCTTCTCCCTCCTCTCCAGCAGGTGGCGCTGTGTCCTCATCGTTGTATCAGTCTTCATTCTCCCTCCTCTCCAGCGGGTGGCGCTGTGTCCTCATCGTTGTATCAGTCGTCCTTCTCCCTCCTCTCCAGCAGGTGGCGCTGTGTCCTCATCGTTGTATCAGTCGTCCTTCTCCCTCCTCTCCAGCAGGTGGCGCTGTGTCCTCCTCGTTGTATCAGTCGTCCTTCTCCCTCCTCTCTAGCAGGTGGCGCTGTGTCCTCATTGTTGTATCAGTCGTCCTTCTCCCTCCTCCCCAGCAGGTGGCGCTGTGTCATCATCGTTGTATCAGTCGTCCTTCTCCCTCCTCTCCAGCAGGTGGCGCTGTGTCCTCCTCGTTGTATCAGTCGTCCTTCTCCCTCCTCTCTAGCAGGTGGCGCTGTGTCCTCATTGTTGTATCAGTCGTCATTCTCCCTCCTCCCCAGCAGGTGGCGCTGTGTCATCATCGTTGTATCAGTCGTCCTTCTCCCTCCTCACCAGCAGGTGGCGATGTGTCCTCCTCGTTGTATCAGTCGTCCTTCTCCCTCCTCTCCAGCAGGTGGCGCTGTGTCATCATCGTTGTATCAGTCGTCCTTCTCCCTCCTCACCAGCAGGTGGCGATGTGTCCTCCTCGTTGTATCAGCTGTCCTTCTCTCTCCTCTCCAGCAGGTGGCGCTGTGTCCTCCTCGTATCAGTTGTCCTTCTCCCTCCTCTCCAGCAGGTGGCGCTGTGTCCTCATTGCTGTATCAGTCGTCCTTCTCCCTCCTCTCCAGCAGGTGGCGCTGTGATCTCATCGTTGTGTCAGTCGTCCTTCTCCCTCCTCTCCAGCAGGTGGCGCTGTGTCCTCGTATCAGTCGTCCTTCTCCCTCCTCTCCAGCAGGTGGCGCTGTGTCCTCATTGTTGTATCAGTTGTCCTTCTCCCTCCTCACCAGCAGGTGGCGCTGTGCCCTCATCATTGTATCAGTTGTCCTTCTCCCTCCTCCCCAGCAGGTGGAGCTGTGTCCTCATCGCTATATCAGTCGTCATTCTCCCTCATCTCCAGCAGGTGGCGCTGTGTCATCATCGTTGTATCAGTCGTCCTTCTCCCTCCTCTCCAGCAGGTGGCGCTGTGTCATCATCGTTGAATCAGTCGTCCTTCTCCCTCCTCCCCAGCAGGTGGCGCTGTGTCCTCATCGTTGTATCAGCTGTCCTTCTCTCTCCTCTCCAGCAGGTGGCGCTGTGTCCTCCTCGTTGTATCAGTGGTCCTTCTCCCTCCTCTCCAGCCGGTGGCGCTGTGTCATCATCGTTGAATCAGTCGTCCTTCTCCCTCCTCCCCAGCAGGTGGCGCTGTGTCATCATCGTTGAATCAGTCGTCCTTCTCCCTCCTCCCCAGCAGGTGGCGCTGTGTCCTCATCGTTGTATCAGTCGTCCTTCTCCCTCCTCTCCAGCAGGTGGCGCTGTGTCCTCATCATTGTATCAGTCTTCATTCTCCCTCCTCTCCAGGAGGTGGCGCTGTGTCCTCATCGTTGTATCAGTCGTCCTTCTCCCTCCTCTCCAGCAGGTGGGGCTGTGTTCTCGTTGTATCAGTCGTCCTTCTCCCTCCTCTCCAGCAGTTGGCGCTGTGTTCTCATCGTTGTATCAATTGTCCTTCTCCCTCCTCACCAGCAGGCGGCGCTGTGCCCTCATCTTTGTATCAGTTGTCCTTCTCCCTCCTCCCCAGCAGGTGGAGCTGTGTCCTCATCGCTGTATCAGTCGTCCTTCTCCCTCCTCCCCAGCAGGTGGCGCTGTGTCCTCATCGTTGTATCAGTCGTCCTTCTCCCTCCTCTCCAGGAGGTGGTGCTGTGTCCTCATTGTTGTATCAGTCGTCCTTCTCCCTCCTCACCAGCAGGTGGCGATGAGTCCTCCTCGTTGTATCAGCTGTCCTCTCTCCTCTCCAGCAGGTGGCGCTGTGTCCTCCTCGTTGTATCAGTCGTCCTTCTCCCTCCTCTCCAGCAGGTGGCGCTGTGATCTCATCGTTGTGTCAGTCGTCCTTCTCCCTCCTCTCCAGCAGGTGGCGCTGTGTCCTCGTTGTATCAGTCGTCCTTCTCCCTCCTCTTCAGCAGGTGGCGATGTGTCCTCATCGTTGTATCAGTCGTCCTTCTCCCTCCTCTCTAGCAGGTGGCGCTGTGTCATCATCGTTGAATCAGTCGTCCTTCTCCCTTCTCCCCAGCAGGTGGCGCTGTGTCCTCATCGTTGTATCAGTCGTCCTTCTCCCTCCTCTCCAGCAGGTGGCGCTGTGTCCTCATCGTTGTATCAGTCTTCATTCTCCCTCCTCTCCAGCAGGTGGCGCTGTGCCCTCATCGTTGTATCAGTTGTCCTTCTCCCTCCTCCCCAGCAGGTGGAGCTGTGTCCTCATCGCTGTATCAGTCGTCATTCTCCCTCATCCCCAGCAGGTGGAGCTGTGTCATCATCGTTGTATCAGTCGTCCTTCTCCCTCCTCTCCAGCAGGTGGCGCTGTGTCATCATCGTTGAATCAGTCGTCCTCCCTCCTCCCCAGCAGGTGGCGCTGTGTCCTCATCGTTGTATCAGTCGTCCTTCTCCCTCCTCTCCAGCAGGTGGCGCTGTGTCCTCATTGTTGTATCAGTCGTCCTTCTCCCTCCTCACCAGCAGGTGGCGATGTGTCCTCCTCGTTGTATCAGCTGTCCTTCTCTCTCCTCTCCAGCAGGTGGCGCTGTGTCCTCCTCGTTGCATCAGTGGTCCTTCTCCCTCCTCTCCAGCAGGTGGCGCTGTGTCATCATCGTTGTATCAGTCGTCCTTCTCCCTCCTCTCCAGCAGGTGGCGCTGTGTCCTCATCGTTGTATCAGTCGTCCTTCTCCCTCCTCTCCAGCAGGTGGCGCTGTGTCCTCGTTGTATCAGTCGTCCTTCTCCCTCCTCTCCAGCAGGTGGCGCTGTGTCCTCCTCGTTGTATCAGTCGTCCTTCTCCCTCCTCTCCAGCAGGTGGCGCTGTGTCCTCATCCTTGTATCAGTCGTCATTCTCCCTCCTCTCCAGCAGGTGGCGCTGTGTCATCATCGTTGTATCAGTCGTCCTTCTCCCTCCTCCCCAGCAGGTGGCGCTGTGTCCTCCTCGTTGTATCAGTCGTCCTTCTCCCTCCTCCCCAGCAGGTGGCGCTGTGTCCTCCTCGTTGTATCAGTCGTCCTTCTCCCTCCTCCCCAGCAGGTGGCGCTGTGTCCTCATCGTTGTATCAGTCGTCATTCTCCCTCCTCTCCAGCTGGTGGCGCTGTGTCCTCATCGTTGTATCAGTTGTCCTTCTCCCTCCTCACCAGCAGGTGGCGCTGTGCCCTCATCATTGTATCAGTTGTCCTTCTCCCTCCTCCCCAGCAGGTGGAGCTGTGTCCTCATCGCTGTATCAGTCGTCATTCTCCCTCCTCTCCAGCAGGTGGCGCTGTGTCATCATCGTTGAATCAGTCGTCCTTCTCCCTCCTCCCCAGCAGGTGGCGCTGTGTCCTCATCGTTGTATCAGTCGTCCTTCTCCCTCCTCTCCAGCAGGTGGCGCTGTGTCCTCATTGTTGTATCAGTCGTCCTTCTCCCTCCTCACCAGCAGGTGGCGATGTGTCCTCCTCGTTGTATCAGCTGTCCTTCTCTCTCCTCTCCAGCAGGTGGCGCTGTGTCCTCCTCGTTGTATCAGTGGTCCTTCTCCCTCCTCTCCAGCAGGTGGCGCTGTGTCATCATCGTTGTATCAGTCGTCCTTCTCCCTCCTCTCCAGCAGGTGGCGATGTGTCCTCCTCGTATCAGTTGTCCTTCTCCCTCCTCGCCAGCAGGTGGCGCTGTGCCCTCATCGTTGTATCAGTTGTCCTTCTCCCTCCTCACCAGCAGGTGGCGCTGTGCCCTCATCGTTGTATCAGTTGTCCTTCTCCCTCCTCCCCAGCAGGTGGAGCTGTGTCCTCATCGCTGTATCAGTCGTCATTCTCCCTCATCCCCAGGAGGTGGCGCTGTGTCATCATCGTTGTATCAGTCGTCCTTCTCCCTCCTCTCCAGCAGGTGGCGCTGTGTCATCATCGTTGTATCAGTCGTCCTTCTCCCTCCTCTCCAGCAGGTGGCGCTGTGTCCTCATTGTGTCCTCATCGTTGTATCAGTCGTCCTTCTCCCTCCTCTCCAGCAGGTGGCGCTGTGTCCTCGTTGTATCAGTCGTCCTTCTCCCTCCTCTTCAGCAGGTGGCGCTGTGTCCTCCTCGTTGTATCAGTCGTCCTTCTCCCTCCTCTCCAGCAGGTGGCGCTGTGTCCTCATCCTTGTATCAGTCGTCATTCTCCCTCCTCTCCAGCAGGTGGCGCTGTGTCATCATCGTTGTATCAGTCGTCCTTCTCCCTCCTCCCCAGCAGGTGGCGCTGTGTCCTCCTCGTTGTATCAGTCGTCCTTCTCCCTCCTCCCCAGCAGGTGGCGCTGTGTCCTTCTCGTTGTATCAGTCGTCCTTCTCCCTCCTCCCCAGCAGGTGGCGCTGTGTCCTCATCGTTGTATCAGTCGTCATTCTCCCTCCTCTCCAGCAGGTGGCGCTGTGATCTCATCGTTGTGTCAGTCGTCCTTCTCCCTCCTCTCCAGCAGGTGGCGCTGTGTCCTCGTTGTATCAGTCGTCCTTCTCCCTCCTCCCCAGCAGGTGGCGCTGTGTCCTCGTATCAGTCGTCCTTCTCCCTCCTCTCCAGCAGGTGGCGCTGTGTCCTCCTCGTTGTATCAGTCGTCCTTCTCCCTCCTCTCCAGCAGGTGGCGCTGTGTATTCATCCTTGTATCAGTCGTCATTCTCCCTCCTCTCCAGCAGGTGGCGCTGTGTCATCATCGTTGTATCAGTCGTCCTTCTCCCTCCTCCCCAGCAGGTGACGCTGTGTCCTCCTCGTTGTATCAGTCGTCCTTCTCCCTCCTCCCCAGCAGGTGGCGCTGTGTCCTCCTCGTTGTATCAGTCGTCCTTCTCCCTCCTCCCCAGCAGGTGGCGCTGTGTCCTCATCGTTGTATCAGTCGTCATTCTCCCTCCTCTCCAGCAGGTGGCGCTGTGTCCTTATCGTTGTATCAGTTGTCCTTCTCCCTCCTCACCAGCAGGTGGCGCTGTGCCCTCATCATTGTATCAGTTGTCCTTCTCCCTCCTCCCCAGCAGGTGGAGCTGTGTCCTCATCGCTATATCAGTCGTCATTCTCCCTCATCTCCAGCAGGTGGCGCTGTGTCATCATCGTTGTATCAGTCGTCCTTCTCCCTCCTCTCCAGCAGGTGGCGCTGTGTCATCATCGTTGAATCAGTCGTCCTTCTCCCTCCTCCCCAGCAGGTGGCGCTGTGTCCTCATCGTTGTATCAGCTGTCCTTCTCTCTCCTCTCCAGCAGGTGGCGCTGTGTCCTCCTCGTTGTATCAGTGGTCCTTCTCCCTCCTCTCCAGCCGGTGGCGCTGTGTCATCATCGTTGAATCAGTCGTCCTTCTCCCTCCTCCCCAGCAGGTGGCGCTGTGTCATCATCGTTGAATCAGTCGTCCTTCTCCCTCCTCCCCAGCAGGTGGCGCTGTGTCCTCATCGTTGTATCAGTCGTCCTTCTCCCTCCTCTCCAGCAGGTGGCGCTGTGTCCTCATCATTGTATCAGTCTTCATTCTCCCTCCTCTCCAGGAGGTGGCGCTGTGTCCTCATCGTTGTATCAGTCGTCCTTCTCCCTCCTCTCCAGCAGGTGGGGCTGTGTTCTCGTTGTATCAGTCGTCCTTCTCCCTCCTCTCCAGCAGGTGGCGCTGTGTTCTCATCGTTGTATCAATTGTCCTTCTCCCTCCTCACCAGCAGGCGGCGCTGTGCCCTCATCTTTGTATCAGTTGTCCTTCTCCCTCCTCCCCAGCAGGTGGAGCTGTGTCCTCATCGCTGTATCAGTCGTCCTTCTCCCTCCTCCCCAGCAGGTGGCGCTGTGTCCTCATCGTTGTATCAGTCGTCCTTCTCCCTCCTCTCCAGCAGGTGGTGCTGTGTCCTCATTGTTGTATCAGTCGTCCTTCTCCCTCCTCACCAGCAGGTGGCGATGAGTCCTCCTCGTTGTATCAGCTGTCCTCTCTCCTCTCCAGCAGGTGGCGCTGTGTCCTCCTCGTTGTATCAGTTGTCCTTCTCCCTCCTCTCCAGCAGATGGCGCTGTGTCATCTTCGTTGTATCAGTCGTCCTTCTCCCTCCTCTCCAGCAGGTGGCGATGTGTCCTCCCTGTATCAGTTGTCCTTCTCCCTCCTCTCCAGCAGGTGGCGCTGTGATCTCATCGTTGTGTCAGTCGTCCTTCTCCCTCCTCTCCAGCAGGTGGCGCTGTGTCCTCGTTGTATCAGTCGTCCTTCTCCCTCCTCTTCAGCAGGTGGCGATGTGTCCTCATCGTTGTATCAGTCGTCCTTCTCCCTCCTCTCTAGCAGGTGGCGCTGTGTCATCATCGTTGAATCAGTCGTCCTTCTCCCTTCTCCCCAGCAGGTGGCGCTGTGTCCTCATCGTTGTATCAGTCGTCCTTCTCCCTCCTCTCCAGCAGGTGGCGCTGTGTCCTCATCGTTGTATCAGTCTTCATTCTCCCTCCTCTCCAGCAGGTGGCGCTGTGCCCTCATCGTTGTATCAGTTGTCCTTCTCCCTCCTCCCCAGCAGGTGGAGCTGTGTCCTCATCGCTGTATCAGTCGTCATTCTCCCTCATCCCCAGCAGGTGGAGCTGTGTCATCATCGTTGTATCAGTCGTCCTTCTCCCTCCTCTCCAGCAGGTGGCGCTGTGTCATCATCGTTGAATCAGTCGTCCTCCCTCCTCCCCAGCAGGTGGCGCTGTGCCCTCATCATTGTATCAGTTGGCCTTCTCCCTCCTCCCCAGCAGGTGGAGCTGTGTCCTCATCGCTGTATCAGTCGTCATTCTCCCTCATCCCCAGCAGGTGGCGCTGTGTCATCATCGTTGTATCAGTCGTCCTTCTCCCTCCTCTCCAGCAGGTGGCGCTGTGTCATCATCGTTGAATCAGTCGTCCTTCTCCCTCCTCTCCAGCAGGTGGCGCTGTGTCCTCATTGTTGTATCAGTCGTCCTTCTCCCTCCTCACCAGCAGGTGGCGATGTGTCCTCCTCGTTGTATCAGCTGTCCTTCTCTCTCCTCTCCAGCAGGTGGCGCTGTGTCCTCCTCGTTGTATCAGTGGTCCTTCTCCCTCCTCTCCAGCAGGTGGCGCTGTGTCATCATCGTTGTATCAGTCGTCCTTCTCCCTCCTCTCCAGCAGGTGGCGCTGTGTCCTCGTTGTATCAGTCGTCCTTCTCCCTCCTCTCCAGCAGGTGGCGCTGTGTCCTCCTCGTTGTATCAGTCGTCCTTCTCCCTCCTCTCCAGCAGGTGGCGCTGTGTCCTCATCCTTGTATCAGTCGTCATTCTCCCTCCTCTCCAGCAGGTGGCGCTGTGTCATCATCGTTGTATCAGTCGTCCTTCTCCCTCCTCCCCAGCAGGTGGCGCTGTGTCCTCCTCGTTGTATCAGTCGTCCTTCTCCCTCCTCCCCAGCAGGTGGCGCTGTGTCCTCCTCGTTGTATCAGTCGTCCTTCTCCCTCCTCCCCAGCAGGTGGCGCTGTGTCCTCATCGTTGTATCAGTCGTCATTCTCCCTCCTCTCCAGCTGGTGGCGCTGTGTCCTCATCGTTCTATCAGTTGTCCTTCTCCCTCCTCACCAGCAGGTGGCGCTGTGCCCTCATCATTGTATCAGTTGTCCTTCTCCCTCCTCCCCAGCAGGTGGAGCTGTGTCCTCATCGCTGTATCAGTCGTCATTCTCCCTCATCCCCAGCAGGTGGCGCTGTGTCATCATCGTTGTATCAGTCGTCCTTCTCCCTCCTCTCCAGCAGGTGGCGCTGTGTCATCATCGTTGAATCAGTCGTCCTTCTCCCTCCTCCCCAGCAGGTGGCGCTGTGTCCTCATCGTTGTATCAGTCGTCCTTCTCCCTCCTCTCCAGCAGGTGGCGCTGTGTCCTCATTGTTGTATCAGTCGTCCTTCTCCCTCCTCACCAGCAGGTGGCGATGTGTCCTCCTCGTTGTATCAGCTGTCCTTCTCTCTCCTCTCCAGCAGGTGGCGCTGTGTCCTCCTCGTTGTATCAGTGGTCCTTCTCCCTCCTCTCCAGCAGGTGGCGCTGTGTCATCATCGTTGTATCAGTCGTCCTTCTCCCTCCTCTCCAGCAGGTGGCGATGTGTCCTCCTCGTATCAGTTGTCCTTCTCCCTCCTCGCCAGCAGGTGGCGCTGTGCCCTCATCGTTGTATCAGTTGTCCTTCTCCCTCCTCACCAGCAGGTGGCGCTGTGCCCTCATCGTTGTATCAGTTGTCCTTCTCCCTCCTCCCCAGCAGGTGGAGCTGTGTCCTCATCGCTGTATCAGTCGTCATTCTCCCTCATCCCCAGGAGGTGGCGCTGTGTCATCATCGTTGTATCAGTCGTCCTTCTCCCTCCTCTCCAGCAGGTGGCGCTGTGTCATCATCGTTGTATCAGTCGTCCTTCTCCCTCCTCTCCAGCAGGTGGCGCTGTGTCCTCATCGTTGTATCAGTCGTCCTTCTCCCTCCTCTCCAGCAGGTGGCGCTGTGTCCTCGTTGTATCAGTCGTCCTTCTCCCTCCTCTTCAGCAGGTGGCGCTGTGTCCTCCTCGTTGTATCAGTCGTCCTTCTCCCTCCTCTCCAGCAGGTGGCGCTGTGTCCTCATCCTTGTATCAGTCGTCATTCTCCCTCCTCTCCAGCAGGTGGCGCTGTGTCATCATCGTTGTATCAGTCGTCCTTCTCCCTCCTCCCCAGCAGGTGGCGCTGTGTCCTCCTCGTTGTATCAGTCGTCCTTCTCCCTCCTCCCCAGCAGGTGGCGCTGTGTCCTCCTCGTTGTATCAGTCGTCCTTCTCCCTCCTCCCCAGCAGGTGGCGCTGTGTCCTCATCGTTGTATCAGTCGTCATTCTCCCTCCTCTCCAGCTGGTGGCGCTGTGTCCTCATCGTTGTATCAGTTGTCCTTCTCCCTCCTCACCAGCAGGTGGCGCTGTGCCCTCATCATTGTATCAGTTGTCCTTCTCCCTCCTCCCCAGCAGGTGGAGCTGTGTCCTCATCGCTGTATCAGTCGTCATTCTCCCTCATCCCCAGCAGGTGGCGCTGTGTCATCATCGTTGTATCAGTCGTCCTTCTCCCTCCTCTCCAGCAGGTGGCGCTGTGTCATCATCGTTGAATCAGTCGTCCTTCTCCCTCCTCCCCAGCAGGTGGCGCTGTGTCCTCATCGTTGTATCAGTCGTCCTTCTCCCTCCTCTCCAGCAGGTGGCGCTGTGTCCTCATTGTTGTATCAGTCGTCCTTCTCCCTCCTCACCAGCAGGTGGCGATGTGTCCTCCTCGTTGTATCAGCTGTCCTTCTCTCTCCTCTCCAGCAGGTGGCGCTGTGTCCTCCTCGTTGTATCAGTGGTCCTTCTCCCTCCTCTCCAGCAGGTGGCGCTGTGTCATCATCGTTGTATCAGTCGTCCTTCTCCCTCCTCTCCAGCAGGTGGCGATGTGTCCTCCTCGTATCAGTTGTCCTTCTCCCTCCTCGCCAGCAGGTGGCGCTGTGCCCTCATCGTTGTATCAGTTGTCCTTCTCCCTCCTCACCAGCAGGTGGCGCTGTGCCCTCATCGTTGTATCAGTTGTCCTTCTCCCTCCTCCCCAGCAGGTGGAGCTGTGTCCTCATCGCTGTATCAGTCGTCATTCTCCCTCATCCCCAGCAGGTGGCGCTGTGTCATCATCGTTGTATCAGTCGTCCTTCTCCCTCCTCTCCAGCAGGTGGCGCTGTGTCATCATCGTTGAATCAGTCGTCCTTCTCCCTCCTCCCCAGCAGGTGGCGGTGTGTCCTCCTCGTTGTATCAGTCGTCCTTCTCCCTCCTCACCAGCAGGTGGCGATGTGTCCTCCTCGTTGTATCAGCTGTCCTTCTCTCTCCTCTCCAGCAGGTGGCGCTGTGTCCTCCTCGTTGTATCAGTTGTCCTTCTCCCTCCTCTCCAGCAGGTGGCGCTGTGTCATCATCGTTGTATCAGTCGTCCTTCTCCCTCCTCTCCAGCAGGTGGCGATGTGTCCTCCTCGTATCAGTTGTCCTTCTCCCTCCTCTCCAGCAGGTGGCGCTGTGTCCTCATTGCTGTATCAGTCGTCCTTCTCCCTCCTCTCCAGCAGGTGGCGCTGTGATCTCATCGTTGTGTCAGTCGTCCTTCTCCCTCCTCTCCAGCAGGTGGCGCTGTGTCCTCGTTGTATCAGTCGTCCTTCTCCCTCCTCCCCAGCAGGTGGCGCTGTGTCCTCGTATCAGTCGTCATTCTCCCTCCTCCCCAGCAGGTGGCGCTGTGTCATCATCGTTGTATCAGTCGTCCTTCTCCCTCCTCTCCAGCAGGTGGCGCTGTGTCCTCCTCGTTGTATCAGTCGTCCTTCTCCCTCCTCTCCAGCAGGTGGCGCTGTGTCCTCATCCTTGTATCAGTCGTCATTCTCCCTCCTCTCCAGCAGGTGGCGCTGTGTCCTCCTCGTTGTATCAGTCGTCCTTCTCCCTCCTCCCCAGCAGGTGGCGCTGTGTCCTCCTCGTTGTATCAGTCGTCCTTCTCCCTCCTCCCCAGCAGGTGGCGCTGTGTCCTCATCGTTGTATCAGTCGTCATTCTCCCTCCTCTCCAGCAGGTGGCGCTGTGTCCTCATCGTTGTATCAGTTGTCCTTCTCCCTCCTCACCAGCAGGTGGCGCTGTGCCCTCATCGTTGTATCAGTCGTCATTCTCCCTCCTCTCCAGCAGGTGGCGCTGTGTCCTCATCGTTGTATCAGTTGTCCTTCTCCCTCCTCACCAGCAGGTGGCGCTGTGCCCTCATCGTTGTATCAGTTGTCCTTCTCCCTCCTCTCCAGCAGGTGGCGCTGTGTCCTCATTGTTGTATCAGTCGTCCTTCTCCCTCCTCACCAGCAGGTGGCGATGTGTCCTCCTCGTTGTATCAGCTGTCCTTCTCTCTCCTCTCCAGCAGGTGGCGCTGTGTCCTCCTCGTTGTATCAGTTGTCATTCTCCCTCATCCCCAGCAGGTGGCGCTGTGTCATCATCGTTGTATCAGTCGTCCTTCTCCCTCCTCTCCAGCAGGTGGCGCTGTGTCATCATCGTTGAATCAGTCGTCCTTCTCCCTCCTCCCCAGCAGGTGGCGCTGTGTCCTCCTCGTTGTATCAGCTGTCCTTCTCTCTCCTCTCCAGCAGGTGGCGCTGTGTCCTCCTCGTTGTATCAGTGGTCCTTCTCCCTCCTCTCCAGCAGGTGGCACTGTGTCATCATCGTTGTATCAGTCGTCCTTCTCCCTCCTCTCCAGCAGGTGGCGATGTGTCCTCCTCGTATTAGTTGTCCTTCTCCCTCCTCGCCAGCAGGTGGCGCTGTGCCCTCATCGTTGTATCAGTTGTCCTTCTCCCTCCTCACCAGCAGGTGGCGCTGTGCCCTCATCGTTGTATCAGTTGTCCTTCTCCCTCCTCCCCAGCAGGTGGAGCTGTGTCCTCATCGCTGTATCAGTCGTCATTCTCAATCATCCCCAGCAGGTGGCGCTGTGTCATCATCGTTGTATCAGTCGTCCTTCTCCCTCCTCTCCAGCAGGTGGCGCTGTGTCATCATCGTTGAATCAGTCGTCCTTCTCCCTCCTCCCCAGCAGGTGGCGCTGTGTCCTCCTCGTTGTATCAGTCGTCCTTCTCCCTCCTCCCCAGCAGGTGGCGCTGTGTCCTCCTCGTTGTATCAGTCGTCCTTCTCCCTCCTCCCCAGCAGGTGGCGCTGTGTCATCATCGTTGTATCAGTCGTCCTTCTCCCTCCTCCCCAGCAGGTGGCGCTGTGTCCTCCTCGTTGTATCAGTCGTCCTTCTCCCTCCTCCCCAGCAGGTGGCGCTGTGTCCTCCTCGTTGTATCAGTCGTCCTTCTCCCTCCTCCCCAGCAGGTGGCGCTGTGTCCTCATCGTTGTATCAGTCGTCATTCTCCCTCCTCTCCAGCAGGTGGCGCTGTGATCTCATCGTTGTGTCAGTCGTCCTTCTCCCTCCTCTCCAGCAGGTGGCGCTGTGTCCTCGTTATATCAGTCGTCCTTCTCCCTCCTCTTCAGCAGGTGGCGATGTGTCCTCATCGTTGTATCAGTCGTCCTTCTCCCTCCTCCCCAGCAGGTGGCGCTGTGTCCTCGTATCAGTCGTCCTTCTCCCTCCTCTCCAGCAGGTGGCGCTGTGTCCTCCTCGTTGTATCAGTCGTCCTTCTCCCTCCTCTCCAGCAGGTGGCGCTGTGTATTCATCCTTGTATCAGTCGTCATTCTCCCTCCTCTCCAGCAGGTGGCGCTGTGTCATCATCGTTGTATCAGTCGTCCTTCTCCCTCCTCCCCAGCAGGTGACGCTGTGTCCTCCTCGTTGTATCAGTCGTCCTTCTCCCTCCTCCCCAGCAGGTGGCGCTGTGTCCTCCTCGTTGTATCAGTCGTCCTTCTCCCTCCTCCCCAGCAGGTGGCGCTGTGTCCTCATCGTTGTATCAGTCGTCATTCTCCCTCCTCTCCAGCAGGTGGCGCTGTGTCCTTATCGTTGTATCAGTTGTCCTTCTCCCTCCTCACCAGCAGGTGGCGCTGTGCCCTCATCATTGTATCAGTTGTCCTTCTCCCTCCTCCCCAGCAGGTGGAGCTGTGTCCTCATCGCTATATCAGTCGTCATTCTCCCTCATCTCCAGCAGGTGGCGCTGTGTCATCATCGTTGTATCAGTCGTCCTTCTCCCTCCTCTCCAGCAGGTGGCGCTGTGTCATCATCGTTGAATCAGTCGTCCTTCTCCCTCCTCCCCAGCAGGTGGCGCTGTGTCCTCATCGTTGTATCAGCTGTCCTTCTCTCTCCTCTCCAGCAGGTGGCGCTGTGTCCTCCTCGTTGTATCAGTGGTCCTTCTCCCTCCTCTCCAGCCGGTGGCGCTGTGTCATCATCGTTGAATCAGTCGTCCTTCTCCCTCCTCCCCAGCAGGTGGCGCTGTGTCATCATCGTTGAATCAGTCGTCCTTCTCCCTCCTCCCCAGCAGGTGGCGCTGTGTCCTCATCGTTGTATCAGTCGTCCTTCTCCCTCCTCTCCAGCAGGTGGCGCTGTGTCCTCATCATTGTATCAGTCTTCATTCTCCCTCCTCTCCAGGAGGTGGCGCTGTGTCCTCATCGTTGTATCAGTCGTCCTTCTCCCTCCTCTCCAGCAGGTGGGGCTGTGTTCTCGTTGTATCAGTCGTCCTTCTCCCTCCTCTCTAGCAGGTGGCGCTGTGTCATCATCGTTGAATCAGTCGTCCTTCTCCCTCCTCTCCAGCAGGTGGCGCTGTGCCCTCATCGTTGTATCAGTTGTCCTTCTCCCTCCTCCCCAGCAGGTGGAGCTGTGTCCTCATCGCTGTATCAGTCGTCATTCTCCCTCATCCCCAGCAGGTGGAGCTGTGTCATCATCGTTGTATCAGTCGTCCTTCTCCCTCCTCCCCAGCAGGTGGTGCTGTGTCCTCATTGTTGTATCAGTCGTCCTTCTCCCTCCTCACCAGCAGGTGGCGATGAGTCCTCCTCGTTGTATCAGCTGTCCTCTCTCCTCTCCAGCAGGTGGCGCTGTGTCCTCCTCGTTGTATCAGTTGTCCTTCTCCCTCCTCTCCAGCAGATGGCGCTGTGTCATCTTCGTTGTATCAGTCGTCCTTCTCCCTCCTCTCCAGCAGGTGGCGATGTGTCCTCCCTGTATCAGTTGTCCTTCTCCCTCCTCTCCAGCAGGTGGCGCTGTGATCTCATCGTTGTGTCAGTCGTCCTTCTCCCTCCTCTCCAGCAGGTGGCGCTGTGTCCTCGTTGTATCAGTCGTCCTTCTCCCTCCTCTTCAGCAGGTGGCGATGTGTCCTCATCGTTGTATCAGTCGTCCTTCTCCCTCCTCTCTAGCAGGTGGCGCTGTGTCATCATCGTTGAATCAGTCGTCCTTCTCCCTTCTCCCCAGCAGGTGGCGCTGTGTCCTCATCGTTGTATCAGTCGTCCTTCTCCCTCCTCCCCAGCAGGTGGCGCTGTGTCCTCATCGTTGTATCAGTCGTCCTTCTCCCTCCTCTCCAGCAGGTGGCGCTGTGTCCTCATTGTTGTATCAGTCGTCCTTCTCCCTCCTCACCAGCAGGTGGCGATGTGTCCTCCTCGTTGTATCAGCTGTCCTTCTCTCTCCTCTCCAGCAGGTGGCGCTGTGTCCTCCTCGTTGTATCAGTGGTCCTTCTCCCTCCTCTCCAGCAGGTGGCGCTGTGTCATCATCGTTGTATCAGTCGTCCTTCTCCCTCCTCTCCAGCAGGTGGCGATGTGTCCTCCTCGTATCAGTTGTCCTTCTCCCTCCTCGCCAGCAGGTGGCGCTATGCCCTCATCGTTGTATCAGTTGTCCTTCTCCCTCCTCACCAGCAGGTGGCGCTGTGCCCTCATCGTTGTATCAGTTGTCCTTCTCCCTCCTCCCCAGCAGGTGGAGCTGTGTCCTCATCGCTGTATCAGTCGTCATTCTCCCTCATCCCCAGCAGGTGGCGCTGTGTCATCATCGTTGTATCAGTCGTCCTTCTCCCTCCTCTCCAGCAGGTGGCGCTGTGTCCTCATCGTTGTATCAGTCGTCCTTCTCCCTCCTCTCCAGCAGGTGGCGCTGTGTCCTCGTTGTATCAGTCGTCCTTCTCCCTCCTCTCCAGCAGGTGGCGCTGTGTCCTCCTCGTTGTATCAGTCGTCCTTCTCCCTCCTCTCCAGCAGGTGGCGCTGTGTCCTCATCCTTGTATCAGTCGTCATTCTCCCTCCTCTCCAGCAGGTGGCGCTGTGTCATCATCGTTGTATCAGTCGTCCTTCTCCCTCCTCCCCAGCAGGTGGCGCTGTGTCCTCCTCGTTGTATCAGTCGTCCTTCTCCCTCCTCCCCAGCAGGTGGCGCTGTGTCCTCATCGTTGTATCAGTCGTCATTCTCCCTCCTCTCCAGCTGGTGGCGCTGTGTCCTCATCGTTGTATCAGTTGTCCTTCTCCCTCCTCACCAGCAGGTGGCGCTGTGCCCTCATCATTGTATCAGTTGTCCTTCTCCCTCCTCCCCAGCAGGTGGAGCTGTGTCCTCATCGCTGTATCAGTCGTCATTCTCCCTCATCCCCAGCAGGTGGCGCTGTGTCATCATCGTTGTATCAGTCGTCCTTCTCCCTCCTCTCCAGCAGGTGGCGCTGTGTCATCATCGTTGAATCAGTCGTCCTTCTCCCTCCTCCCCAGCAGGTGGCGCTGTGTCCTCATCGTTGTATCAGTCGTCCTTCTCCCTCCTCTCCAGCAGGTGGCGCTGTGTCCTCATTGTTGTATCAGTCGTCCTTCTCCCTCCTCACCAGCAGGTGGCGATGTGTCCTCCTCGTTGTATCAGCTGTCCTTCTCTCTCCTCTCCAGCAGGTGGCGCTGTGTCCTCCTCGTTGTATCAGTGGTCCTTCTCCCTCCTCTCCAGCAGGTGGCGCTGTGTCATCATCGTTGTATCAGTCGTCCTTCTCCCTCCTCTCCAGCAGGTGGCGATGTGTCCTCCTCGTATCAGTTGTCCTTCTCCCTCCTCGCCAGCAGGTGGCGCTGTGCCCTCATCGTTGTATCAGTTGTCCTTCTCCCTCCTCACCAGCAGGTGGCGCTGTGCCCTCATCGTTGTATCAGTTGTCCTTCTCCCTCCTCCCCAGCAGGTGGAGCTGTGTCCTCATCGCTGTATCAGTCGTCATTCTCCCTCATCCCCAGGAGGTGGCGCTGTGTCATCATCGTTGTATCAGTCGTCCTTCTCCCTCCTCTCCAGCAGGTGGCGCTGTGTCATCATCGTTGTATCAGTCGTCCTTCTCCCTCCTCTCCAGCAGGTGGCGCTGTGTCCTCATCGTTGTATCAGTCGTCCTTCTCCCTCCTCTCCAGCAGGTGGCGCTGTGTCCTCGTTGTATCAGTCGTCCTTCTCCCTCCTCTTCAGCAGGTGGCGCTGTGTCCTCCTCGTTGTATCAGTCGTCCTTCTCCCTCCTCTCCAGCAGGTGGCGCTGTGTCCTCATCCTTGTATCAGTCGTCATTCTCCCTCCTCTCCAGCAGGTGGCGCTGTGTCATCATCGTTGTATCAGTCGTCCTTCTCCCTCCTCGCCAGCAGGTGGCGCTGTGCCCTCATCGTTGTATCAGTTGTCCTTCTCCCTCCTCACCAGCAGGTGGCGCTGTGCCCTCATCGTTGTATCAGTTGTCCTTCTCCCTCCTCCCCAGCAGGTGGAGCTGTGTCCTCATCGCTGTATCAGTCGTCATTCTCAATCATCCCCAGCAGGTGGCGCTGTGTCATCATCGTTGTATCAGTCGTCCTTCTCCCTCCTCTCCAGCAGGTGGCGCTGTGTCATCATCGTTGAATCAGTCGTCCTTCTCCCTCCTCCCCAGCAGGTGGCGCTGTGTCCTCATCGTATCAGTCGTCCTTCTCCCTCCTCTCCAGCAGGTGGCGCTGTGTCCTCATTGTTGTATCAGTCGTCCTTCTCCCTCCTCACCAGCAGGTGGCGATGTGTCCTCCTCGTTGTATCAGCTGTCCTTCTCTCTCCTCTCCAGCAGGTGGCGCTGTGTCCTCCTCGTTGTATCAGTTGTCCTTCTCCCTCCTCTCCAGCAGGTGGCGATGTGTCCTCCTCGTATCAGTTGTCCTTCTCCCTCCTCTCCAGCAGGTGGCGCTGTGATCTCATCGTTGTGTCAGTCGTCCTTCTCCCTCCTCTCCAGCAGGTGGCGCTGTGTCCTCGTTGTATCAGTCGTCCTTCTCCCTCCTCTTCAGCAGGTGGCGATGTGTCCTCATCGTTGTATCAGTCGTCCTTCTCCCTCCTCCCCAGCAGGTGGCGCTGTGTCCTCGTATCAGTCGTCATTCTCCCTCCTCCCCAGCAGGTGGCGCTGTGTCATCATCGTTGTATCAGTCATCCTTCTCCCTCCTCTCCAGCAGGTGGCGCTGTGTCATCATCGTTGAATCAGTCGTCCTTCTCCCTCCTCCCCAGCAGGTGGCGCTGTGTCCTCATCGTTGTATCAGTCGTCCTTCTCCCTGCTCTCCAGCAGGTGGCGCTGTGTCCTCATCATTGTATCAGTCTTCATTCTCCCTCCTCTCCAGGAGGTGGCGCTGTGTCCTCATCGTTGTATCAGTCGTCCTTCTCCCTCCTCTCCAGCAGGTGGGGCTGTGTCCTCATCGTTGTATCAGTCGTCCTTCTCCCTCCTCTCCAGCAGGTGGCGCTGTGTCCTCCTCGTATCAGTCGTCTTTCTCCCTCCTCTCCAGCAGGTGGCGCTGTGTTCTCGTTGTATCAGTCGTCCTTCTCCCTCCTCTCCAGCAGGTGGCGCTGTGTTCTCATCGTTGTATCAATTGTCCTTCTCCCTCCTCACCAGCAGGTGGCGCTGTGCCCTCATCGTTGTATCAGTTGTCCTTCTCCCTCCTCCCCAGCAGGTGGAGCTGTGTCCTCATCGCTGTATCAGTCGTCATTCTCCCTCCTCCCCAGCAGGTGGCGCTGTGTCCTCATCGTTGTATCAGTCGTCCTTCTCCCTCCTCCCCAGCAGGTGGCGCTGTGTCCTCATCGTTGTATCAGTCGTCCTTCTCCCTCCTCCCCAGCAGGTGGCGCTGTGTCCTCATCGTTGTATCAGTCGTCCTTCTCCCTCCTCTCCAGCAGGTGGCGCTGTGTCCTCATTGTTGTATCAGTCGTCCTTCTCCCTCCTCACCAGCAGGTGGCGATGTGTCCTCCTCGTTGTATCAGCTGTCCTCTCTCCTCTCCAGCAGGTGGCGCTGTGTCCTCCTCGTTGTATCAGTTGTCCTTCTCCCTCCTCTCCAGCAGATGGCGCTGTGTCATCTTCGTTGTATCAGTCGTCCTTCTCCCTCCTCTCCAGCAGGTGGCGATGTGTCCTCCTCGTATCAGTTGTCCTTCTCCCTCCTCTCCAGCAGGTGGCGCTGTGATCTCATCGTTGTGTCAGTCGTCCTTCTCCCTCCTCTCCAGCAGGTGGCGCTGTGTCATCGTTGTATCAGTTGTCATTCTCCCTCATCCCCAGCAGGTGGCGCTGTGTCATCATCGTTGTATCAGTCGTCCTTCTCCCTCCTCTCCAGCAGGTGGCGCTGTGTCATCATCGTTGAATCAGTCGTCCTTCTCCCTCCTCCCCAGCAGGTGGCGCTGTGTCCTCCTCGTTGTATCAGCTGTCCTTCTCTCTCCTCTCCAGCAGGTGGCGCTGTGTCCTCCTCGTTGTATCAGTGGTCCTTCTCCCTCCTCTCCAGCAGGTGGCACTGTGTCATCATCGTTGTATCAGTCGTCCTTCTCCCTCCTCTCCAGCAGGTGGCGATGTGTCCTCCTCGTATTAGTTGTCCTTCTCCCTCCTCGCCAGCAGGTGGCGCTGTGCCCTCATCGTTGTATCAGTTGTCCTTCTCCCTCCTCACCAGCAGGTGGCGCTGTGCCCTCATCGTTGTATCAGTTGTCCTTCTCCCTCCTCCCCAGCAGGTGGAGCTGTGTCCTCATCGCTGTATCAGTCGTCATTCTCAATCATCCCCAGCAGGTGGCGCTGTGTCATCATCGTTGTATCAGTCGTCCTTCTCCCTCCTCTCCAGCAGGTGGCGCTGTGTCATCATCGTTGAATCAGTCGTCCTTCTCCCTCCTCCCCAGCAGGTGGCGCTGTGTCCTCCTCGTTGTATCAGTCGTCCTTCTCCCTCCTCCCCAGCAGGTGGCGCTGTGTCCTCCTCGTTGTATCAGTCGTCCTTCTCCCTCCTCCCCAGCAGGTGGCGCTGTGTCATCATCGTTGTATCAGTCGTCCTTCTCCCTCCTCCCCAGCAGGTGGCGCTGTGTCCTCCTCGTTGTATCAGTCGTCCTTCTCCCTCCTCCCCAGCAGGTGGCGCTGTGTCCTCCTCGTTGTATCAGTCGTCCTTCTCCCTCCTCCCCAGCAGGTGGCGCTGTGTCCTCATCGTTGTATCAGTCGTCATTCTCCCTCCTCTCCAGCAGGTGGCGCTGTGATCTCATCGTTGTGTCAGTCGTCCTTCTCCCTCCTCTCCAGCAGGTGGCGCTGTGTCCTCGTTATATCAGTCGTCCTTCTCCCTCCTCTTCAGCAGGTGGCGATGTGTCCTCATCGTTGTATCAGTCGTCCTTCTCCCTCCTCCCCAGCAGGTGGCGCTGTGTCCTCGTATCAGTCGTCCTTCTCCCTCCTCTCCAGCAGGTGGCGCTGTGTCCTCCTCGTTGTATCAGTCGTCCTTCTCCCTCCTCTCCAGCAGGTGGCGCTGTGTATTCATCCTTGTATCAGTCGTCATTCTCCCTCCTCTCCAGCAGGTGGCGCTGTGTCATCATCGTTGTATCAGTCGTCCTTCTCCCTCCTCCCCAGCAGGTGACGCTGTGTCCTCCTCGTTGTATCAGTCGTCCTTCTCCCTCCTCCCCAGCAGGTGGCGCTGTGTCCTCCTCGTTGTATCAGTCGTCCTTCTCCCTCCTCCCCAGCAGGTGGCGCTGTGTCCTCATCGTTGTATCAGTCGTCATTCTCCCTCCTCTCCAGCAGGTGGCGCTGTGTCCTTATCGTTGTATCAGTTGTCCTTCTCCCTCCTCACCAGCAGGTGGCGCTGTGCCCTCATCATTGTATCAGTTGTCCTTCTCCCTCCTCCCCAGCAGGTGGAGCTGTGTCCTCATCGCTATATCAGTCGTCATTCTCCCTCATCTCCAGCAGGTGGCGCTGTGTCATCATCGTTGTATCAGTCGTCCTTCTCCCTCCTCTCCAGCAGGTGGCGCTGTGTCATCATCGTTGAATCAGTCGTCCTTCTCCCTCCTCCCCAGCAGGTGGCGCTGTGTCCTCATCGTTGTATCAGCTGTCCTTCTCTCTCCTCTCCAGCAGGTGGCGCTGTGTCCTCCTCGTTGTATCAGTGGTCCTTCTCCCTCCTCTCCAGCCGGTGGCGCTGTGTCATCATCGTTGAATCAGTCGTCCTTCTCCCTCCTCCCCAGCAGGTGGCGCTGTGTCATCATCGTTGAATCAGTCGTCCTTCTCCCTCCTCCCCAGCAGGTGGCGCTGTGTCCTCATCGTTGTATCAGTCGTCCTTCTCCCTCCTCTCCAGCAGGTGGCGCTGTGTCCTCATCATTGTATCAGTCTTCATTCTCCCTCCTCTCCAGGAGGTGGCGCTGTGTCCTCATCGTTGTATCAGTCGTCCTTCTCCCTCCTCTCCAGCAGGTGGGGCTGTGTTCTCGTTGTATCAGTCGTCCTTCTCCCTCCTCTCTAGCAGGTGGCGCTGTGTCATCATCGTTGAATCAGTCGTCCTTCTCCCTCCTCTCCAGCAGGTGGCGCTGTGCCCTCATCGTTGTATCAGTTGTCCTTCTCCCTCCTCCCCAGCAGGTGGAGCTGTGTCCTCATCGCTGTATCAGTCGTCATTCTCCCTCATCCCCAGCAGGTGGAGCTGTGTCATCATCGTTGTATCAGTCGTCCTTCTCCCTCCTCCCCAGCAGGTGGTGCTGTGTCCTCATTGTTGTATCAGTCGTCCTTCTCCCTCCTCACCAGCAGGTGGCGATGAGTCCTCCTCGTTGTATCAGCTGTCCTCTCTCCTCTCCAGCAGGTGGCGCTGTGTCCTCCTCGTTGTATCAGTTGTCCTTCTCCCTCCTCTCCAGCAGATGGCGCTGTGTCATCTTCGTTGTATCAGTCGTCCTTCTCCCTCCTCTCCAGCAGGTGGCGATGTGTCCTCCCTGTATCAGTTGTCCTTCTCCCTCCTCTCCAGCAGGTGGCGCTGTGATCTCATCGTTGTGTCAGTCGTCCTTCTCCCTCCTCTCCAGCAGGTGGCGCTGTGTCCTCGTTGTATCAGTCGTCCTTCTCCCTCCTCTTCAGCAGGTGGCGATGTGTCCTCATCGTTGTATCAGTCGTCCTTCTCCCTCCTCTCTAGCAGGTGGCGCTGTGTCATCATCGTTGAATCAGTCGTCCTTCTCCCTTCTCCCCAGCAGGTGGCGCTGTGTCCTCATCGTTGTATCAGTCGTCCTTCTCCCTCCTCCCCAGCAGGTGGCGCTGTGTCCTCATCGTTGTATCAGTCGTCCTTCTCCCTCCTCTCCAGCAGGTGGCGCTGTGTCCTCATTGTTGTATCAGTCGTCCTTCTCCCTCCTCACCAGCAGGTGGCGATGTGTCCTCCTCGTTGTATCAGCTGTCCTTCTCTCTCCTCTCCAGCAGGTGGCGCTGTGTCCTCCTCGTTGTATCAGTGGTCCTTCTCCCTCCTCTCCAGCAGGTGGCGCTGTGTCATCATCGTTGTATCAGTCGTCCTTCTCCCTCCTCTCCAGCAGGTGGCGATGTGTCCTCCTCGTATCAGTTGTCCTTCTCCCTCCTCGCCAGCAGGTGGCGCTATGCCCTCATCGTTGTATCAGTTGTCCTTCTCCCTCCTCACCAGCAGGTGGCGCTGTGCCCTCATCGTTGTATCAGTTGTCCTTCTCCCTCCTCCCCAGCAGGTGGAGCTGTGTCCTCATCGCTGTATCAGTCGTCATTCTCCCTCATCCCCAGCAGGTGGCGCTGTGTCATCATCGTTGTATCAGTCGTCCTTCTCCCTCCTCTCCAGCAGGTGGCGCTGTGTCCTCATCGTTGTATCAGTCGTCCTTCTCCCTCCTCTCCAGCAGGTGGCGCTGTGTCCTCGTTGTATCAGTCGTCCTTCTCCCTCCTCTCCAGCAGGTGGCGCTGTGTCCTCCTCGTTGTATCAGTCGTCCTTCTCCCTCCTCTCCAGCAGGTGGCGCTGTGTCCTCATCCTTGTATCAGTCGTCATTCTCCCTCCTCTCCAGCAGGTGGCGCTGTGTCATCATCGTTGTATCAGTCGTCCTTCTCCCTCCTCCCCAGCAGGTGGCGCTGTGTCCTCCTCGTTGTATCAGTCGTCCTTCTCCCTCCTCCCCAGCAGGTGGCGCTGTGTCCTCATCGTTGTATCAGTCGTCATTCTCCCTCCTCTCCAGCTGGTGGCGCTGTGTCCTCATCGTTGTATCAGTTGTCCTTCTCCCTCCTCACCAGCAGGTGGCGCTGTGCCCTCATCATTGTATCAGTTGTCCTTCTCCCTCCTCCCCAGCAGGTGGAGCTGTGTCCTCATCGCTGTATCAGTCGTCATTCTCCCTCATCCCCAGCAGGTGGCGCTGTGTCATCATCGTTGTATCAGTCGTCCTTCTCCCTCCTCTCCAGCAGGTGGCGCTGTGTCATCATCGTTGAATCAGTCGTCCTTCTCCCTCCTCCCCAGCAGGTGGCGCTGTGTCCTCATCGTTGTATCAGTCGTCCTTCTCCCTCCTCTCCAGCAGGTGGCGCTGTGTCCTCATTGTTGTATCAGTCGTCCTTCTCCCTCCTCACCAGCAGGTGGCGATGTGTCCTCCTCGTTGTATCAGCTGTCCTTCTCTCTCCTCTCCAGCAGGTGGCGCTGTGTCCTCCTCGTTGTATCAGTGGTCCTTCTCCCTCCTCTCCAGCAGGTGGCGCTGTGTCATCATCGTTGTATCAGTCGTCCTTCTCCCTCCTCTCCAGCAGGTGGCGATGTGTCCTCCTCGTATCAGTTGTCCTTCTCCCTCCTCGCCAGCAGGTGGCGCTGTGCCCTCATCGTTGTATCAGTTGTCCTTCTCCCTCCTCACCAGCAGGTGGCGCTGTGCCCTCATCGTTGTATCAGTTGTCCTTCTCCCTCCTCCCCAGCAGGTGGAGCTGTGTCCTCATCGCTGTATCAGTCGTCATTCTCCCTCATCCCCAGGAGGTGGCGCTGTGTCATCATCGTTGTATCAGTCGTCCTTCTCCCTCCTCTCCAGCAGGTGGCGCTGTGTCATCATCGTTGTATCAGTCGTCCTTCTCCCTCCTCTCCAGCAGGTGGCGCTGTGTCCTCATCGTTGTATCAGTCGTCCTTCTCCCTCCTCTCCAGCAGGTGGCGCTGTGTCCTCGTTGTATCAGTCGTCCTTCTCCCTCCTCTTCAGCAGGTGGCGCTGTGTCCTCCTCGTTGTATCAGTCGTCCTTCTCCCTCCTCTCCAGCAGGTGGCGCTGTGTCCTCCTCGTATCAGTCGTCTTTCTCCCTCCTCTCCAGCAGGTGGCGCTGTGTTCTCGTTGTATCAGTCGTCCTTCTCCCTCCTCTCCAGCAGGTGGCGCTGTGTTCTCATCGTTGTATCAATTGTCCTTCTCCCTCCTCACCAGCAGGTGGCGCTGTGCCCTCATCGTTGTATCAGTTGTCCTTCTCCCTCCTCCCCAGCAGGTGGAGCTGTGTCCTCATCGCTGTATCAGTCGTCATTCTCCCTCCTCCCCAGCAGGTGGCGCTGTGTCCTCATCGTTGTATCAGTCGTCCTTCTCCCTCCTCCCCAGCAGGTGGCGCTGTGTCCTCATCGTTGTATCAGTCGTCCTTCTCCCTCCTCCCCAGCAGGTGGCGCTGTGTCCTCATCGTTGTATCAGTCGTCCTTCTCCCTCCTCTCCAGCAGGTGGCGCTGTGTCCTCATTGTTGTATCAGTCGTCCTTCTCCCTCCTCACCAGCAGGTGGCGATGTGTCCTCCTCGTTGTATCAGCTGTCCTCTCTCCTCTCCAGCAGGTGGCGCTGTGTCCTCCTCGTTGTATCAGTTGTCCTTCTCCCTCCTCTCCAGCAGATGGCGCTGTGTCATCTTCGTTGTATCAGTCGTCCTTCTCCCTCCTCTCCAGCAGGTGGCGATGTGTCCTCCTCGTATCAGTTGTCCTTCTCCCTCCTCTCCAGCAGGTGGCGCTGTGATCTCATCGTTGTGTCAGTCGTCCTTCTCCCTCCTCTCCAGCAGGTGGCGCTGTGTCCTCGTTGTATCAGTCGTCCTTCTCCCTCCTCTTCAGCAGGTGGCGATGTGTCCTCATCGTTGTATCAGTCGTCCTTCTCCCTCCTCTCCAGCAGGTGGCGCTGTGTCCTCGTTGTATCAGTCGTCATTCTCCCTCCTCCCCAGCAGGTGGCGCTGTGTCATCATTGTTGTATCAATCGTCCTTCTCCCTCCTCTCCAGCAGGTGGCGCTGTGTCATCATCGTTGAATCAGTCGTCCTTCTCCCTTCTCCCCAGCAGGTGGCGCTGTGTCCTCATCGTTGTATCAGTCGTCCTTCTCCCTCCTCTCCAGCAGGTGGCGCTGTGTCCTCATCGTTGTATCAGTCTTCATTCTCCCTCCTCTCCAGCAGGTGGCGCTGTGTCCTCATCGTTGTATCAGTCGTCCTTCTCCCTCCTCTCCAGCAGGTGGCGCTGTGTCCTCATCGTTGTATCAGTCGTCCTTCTCCCTCCTCTCCAGCAGGTGGCGCTGTGTCCTCCTCGTTGTATCAGTCGTCCTTCTCCCTCCTCTCTAGCAGGTGGCGCTGTGTCCTCATTGTTGTATCAGTCGTCCTTCTCCCTCCTCCCCAGCAGGTGGCGCTGTGTCATCATCGTTGTATCAGTCGTCCTTCTCCCTCCTCTCCAGCAGGTGGCGCTGTGTCCTCCTCGTTGTATCAGTCGTCCTTCTCCCTCCTCTCTAGCAGGTGGCGCTGTGTCCTCATTGTTGTATCAGTCGTCATTCTCCCTCCTCCCCAGCAGGTGGCGCTGTGTCATCATCGTTGTATCAGTCGTCCTTCTCCCTCCTCTCCATCAGGTGGCGCTGTGTCCTCATTGTTGTATCAGTCGTCCTTCTCCCTCCTCACCAGCAGGTGGCGATGTGTCCTCCTCGTTGTATCAGCTGTCCTTCTCTCTCCTCTCCAGCAGGTGGCGCTGTGTCCTCCTCGTTGTATCAGTTGTCCTTCTCCCTCCTCTCCAGCAGGTGGCGCTGTGTCATCATCGTTGTATCAGTCGTCCTTCTCCCTCCTCTCCAGCAGGTGGCGATGTGTCCTCCTCGTATCAGTTGTCCTTCTCCCTCCTCTCCAGCAGGTGGCGCTGTGTCCTCATTGCTGTATCAGTGGTCCTTCTCCCTCCTCTCCAGCAGGTGGCGGTGTGTCATCATCGTTGTATCAGTCGTCCTTCTCCCTCCTCTCCAGCAGGTGGCGATGTGTCCTCCTCGTATCAGTTGTCCTTCTCCCTCCTCGCCAGCAGGTGGCGCTGTGCCCTCATCGTTGTATCAGTTGTCCTTCTCCCTCCTCACCAGCAGGTGGCGCTGTGCCCTCATCGTTGTATCAGTTGTCCTTCTCCCTCCTCCCCAGCAGGTGGAGCTGTGTCCTCATCGCTGTATCAGTCGTCATTCTCCCTCATCCCCAGCAGGTGGCGCTGTGTCATCATCGTTGTATCAGTCGTCCTTCTCCCTCCTCTCCAGCAGGTGGCGCTGTGTCCTCATCGTTGTATCAGTCGTCCTTCTCCCTCCACTCCAGCAGGTGGCGCTGTGTCCTCATCCTTGTATCAGTCGTCATTCTCCCTCCTCTCCAGCAGGTGGCGCTGTGTCCTCATTGTTGTATCAGTCGTCCTTCTCCCTCCTCACCAGCAGGTGGCGATGTGTCCTCCTCGTTGTATCAGCTGTCCTTCTCTCTCCTCTCCAGCAGGTGGCGCTGTGTCCTCCTCGTTGTATCAGTTGTCCTTCTCCCTCCTCTCCAGCAGGTGGCGCTGTGTCATCATCGTTGTATCAGTCGTCCTTCTCCCTCCTCTCCAGCAGGTGGCGATGTGTCCTCCTCGTATCAGTTGTCCTTCTCCCTCCTCTCCAGCAGGTGGCGCTGTGTCCTCATTGCTGTATCAGTGGTCCTTCTCCCTCCTCTCCAGCAGGTGGCGGTGTGTCATCATCGTTGTATCAGTCGTCCTTCTCCCTCCTCTCCAGCAGGTGGCGATGTGTCCTCCTCGCATCAGTTGTCCTTCTCCCTCCTCGCCAGCAGGTGGCGCTGTGCCCTCATCGTTGTATCAGTTGTCCTTCTCCCTCCTCACCAGCAGGTGGCGCTGTGCCCTCATCGTTGTATCAGTTGTCCTTCTCCCTCCTCCCCAGCAGGTGGAGCTGTGTCCTCATCGCTGTATCAGTCGTCATTCTCCCTCATCCCCAGCAGGTGGCGCTGTGTCATCATCGTTGTATCAGTCGTCCTTCTCCCTCCTCTCCAGCAGGTGGCGCTGTGTCCTCATCGTTGTATCAGTCGTCCTTCTCCCTCCTCTCCAGCAGGTGGCGCTGTGTCCTCATCCTTGTATCAGTCGTCATTCTCCCTCCTCTCCAGCAGGTGGCGCTGTGTCATCATCATTGTATCAGTCGTCCTTCTCCCTCCTCCCCAGCAGGTGGCGCTGTGTCCTCCTCGTTGTATCAGTCGTCCTTCTCCCTCCTCCCCAGCAGGTGGCGCTGTGTCCTCCTCGTTGTATCAGTCGTCATTCTCCCTCCTCTCCAGCTGGTGGCGCTGTGTCCTCATCGTTGTATCAGTTGTCCTTCTCCCTCCTCACCAGCAGGTGGCGCTGTGCCCTCATCATTGTATCAGTTGTCCTTCTCCCTCCTCCCCAGCAGGTGGAGCTGTGTCCTCATCGCTGTATCAGTCGTCATTCTCCCTCATCCCCAGCAGGTGGCGCTGTGTCATCATCGTTGTATCAGTCGTCCTTCTCCCTCCTCTCCAGCAGGTGGCGCTGTGTCATCATCGTTGAATCAGTCGTCCTTCTCCCTCCTCCCCAGCAGGTGGCGCTGTGTCCTCATCGTTGTATCAGTCGTCCTTCTCCCTCCTCTCCAGCAGGTGGCGCTGTGTCCTCATTGTTGTATCAGTCGTCCTTCTCCCTCCTCACCAGCAGGTGGCGATGTGTCCTCCTCGTTGTATCAGCTGTCCTTCTCTCTCCTCTCCAGCAGGTGGCGCTGTGTCCTCCTCGTTGTATCAGTGGTCCTTCTCCCTCCTCTCCAGCAGGTGGCGCTGTGTCATCATCGTTGTATCAGTCGTCCTTCTCCCTCCTCTCCAGCAGGTGGCGATGTGTCCTCCTCGTATCAGTTGTCCTTCTCCCTCCTCGCCAGCAGGTGGCGCTGTGCCCTCATCGTTGTATCAGTTGTCCTTCTCCCTCCTCACCAGCAGGTGGCGCTGTGCCCTCATCGTTGTATCAGTTGTCCTTCTCCCTCCTCCCCAGCAGGTGGAGCTGTGTCCTCATCGCTGTATCAGTCGTCATTCTCCCTCATCCCCAGGAGGTGGCGCTGTGTCATCATCGTTGTATCAGTCGTCCTTCTCCCTCCTCTCCAGCAGGTGGCGCTGTGTCATCATCGTTGTATCAGTCGTCCTTCTCCCTCCTCTCCAGCAGGTGGCGCTGTGTCCTCATCGTTGTATCAGTCGTCCTTCTCCCTCCTCTCCAGCAGGTGGCGCTGTGTCCTCGTTGTATCAGTCGTCCTTCTCCCTCCTCTTCAGCAGGTGGCGCTGTGTCCTCCTCGTTGTATCAGTCGTCCTTCTCCCTCCTCTCCAGCAGGTGGCGCTGTGTCCTCATCCTTGTATCAGTCGTCATTCTCCCTCCTCTCCAGCAGGTGGCGCTGTGTCATCATCGTTGTATCAGTCGTCCTTCTCCCTCCTCGCCAGCAGGTGGCGCTGTGCCCTCATCGTTGTATCAGTTGTCCTTCTCCCTCCTCACCAGCAGGTGGCGCTGTGCCCTCATCGTTGTATCAGTTGTCCTTCTCCCTCCTCCCCAGCAGGTGGAGCTGTGTCCTCATCGCTGTATCAGTCGTCATTCTCAATCATCCCCAGCAGGTGGCGCTGTGTCATCATCGTTGTATCAGTCGTCCTTCTCCCTCCTCTCCAGCAGGTGGCGCTGTGTCATCATCGTTGAATCAGTCGTCCTTCTCCCTCCTCCCCAGCAGGTGGCGCTGTGTCCTCATCGTATCAGTCGTCCTTCTCCCTCCTCTCCAGCAGGTGGCGCTGTGTCCTCATTGTTGTATCAGTCGTCCTTCTCCCTCCTCACCAGCAGGTGGCGATGTGTCCTCCTCGTTGTATCAGCTGTCCTTCTCTCTCCTCTCCAGCAGGTGGCGCTGTGTCCTCCTCGTTGTATCAGTTGTCCTTCTCCCTCCTCTCCAGCAGGTGGCGATGTGTCCTCCTCGTATCAGTTGTCCTTCTCCCTCCTCTCCAGCAGGTGGCGCTGTGATCTCATCGTTGTGTCAGTCGTCCTTCTCCCTCCTCTCCAGCAGGTGGCGCTGTGTCCTCGTTGTATCAGTCGTCCTTCTCCCTCCTCTTCAGCAGGTGGCGATGTGTCCTCATCGTTGTATCAGTCGTCCTTCTCCCTCCTCCCCAGCAGGTGGCGCTGTGTCCTCGTATCAGTCGTCATTCTCCCTCCTCCCCAGCAGGTGGCGCTGTGTCATCATCGTTGTATCAGTCATCCTTCTCCCTCCTCTCCAGCAGGTGGCGCTGTGTCATCATCGTTGAATCAGTCGTCCTTCTCCCTCCTCCCCAGCAGGTGGCGCTGTGTCCTCATCGTTGTATCAGTCGTCCTTCTCCCTGCTCTCCAGCAGGTGGCGCTGTGTCCTCATCATTGTATCAGTCTTCATTCTCCCTCCTCTCCAGGAGGTGGCGCTGTGTCCTCATCGTTGTATCAGTCGTCCTTCTCCCTCCTCTCCAGCAGGTGGGGCTGTGTCCTCATCGTTGTATCAGTCGTCCTTCTCCCTCCTCTCCAGCAGGTGGCGCTGTGTCCTCCTCGTATCAGTCGTCTTTCTCCCTCCTCTCCAGCAGGTGGCGCTGTGTTCTCGTTGTATCAGTCGTCCTTCTCCCTCCTCTCCAGCAGGTGGCGCTGTGTTCTCATCGTTGTATCAATTGTCCTTCTCCCTCCTCACCAGCAGGTGGCGCTGTGCCCTCATCGTTGTATCAGTTGTCCTTCTCCCTCCTCCCCAGCAGGTGGAGCTGTGTCCTCATCGCTGTATCAGTCGTCATTCTCCCTCCTCCCCAGCAGGTGGCGCTGTGTCCTCATCGTTGTATCAGTCGTCCTTCTCCCTCCTCCCCAGCAGGTGGCGCTGTGTCCTCATCGTTGTATCAGTCGTCCTTCTCCCTCCTCCCCAGCAGGTGGCGCTGTGTCCTCATCGTTGTATCAGTCGTCCTTCTCCCTCCTCTCCAGCAGGTGGCGCTGTGTCCTCATTGTTGTATCAGTCGTCCTTCTCCCTCCTCACCAGCAGGTGGCGATGTGTCCTCCTCGTTGTATCAGCTGTCCTCTCTCCTCTCCAGCAGGTGGCGCTGTGTCCTCCTCGTTGTATCAGTTGTCCTTCTCCCTCCTCTCCAGCAGATGGCGCTGTGTCATCTTCGTTGTATCAGTCGTCCTTCTCCCTCCTCTCCAGCAGGTGGCGATGTGTCCTCCTCGTATCAGTTGTCCTTCTCCCTCCTCTCCAGCAGGTGGCGCTGTGATCTCATCGTTGTGTCAGTCGTCCTTCTCCCTCCTCTCCAGCAGGTGGCGCTGTGTCATCGTTGTATCAGTTGTCATTCTCCCTCATCCCCAGCAGGTGGCGCTGTGTCATCATCGTTGTATCAGTCGTCCTTCTCCCTCCTCTCCAGCAGGTGGCGCTGTGTCATCATCGTTGAATCAGTCGTCCTTCTCCCTCCTCCCCAGCAGGTGGCGCTGTGTCCTCCTCGTTGTATCAGCTGTCCTTCTCTCTCCTCTCCAGCAGGTGGCGCTGTGTCCTCCTCGTTGTATCAGTGGTCCTTCTCCCTCCTCTCCAGCAGGTGGCACTGTGTCATCATCGTTGTATCAGTCGTCCTTCTCCCTCCTCTCCAGCAGGTGGCGATGTGTCCTCCTCGTATTAGTTGTCCTTCTCCCTCCTCGCCAGCAGGTGGCGCTGTGCCCTCATCGTTGTATCAGTTGTCCTTCTCCCTCCTCACCAGCAGGTGGCGCTGTGCCCTCATCGTTGTATCAGTTGTCCTTCTCCCTCCTCCCCAGCAGGTGGAGCTGTGTCCTCATCGCTGTATCAGTCGTCATTCTCAATCATCCCCAGCAGGTGGCGCTGTGTCATCATCGTTGTATCAGTCGTCCTTCTCCCTCCTCTCCAGCAGGTGGCGCTGTGTCATCATCGTTGAATCAGTCGTCCTTCTCCCTCCTCCCCAGCAGGTGGCGCTGTGTCCTCCTCGTTGTATCAGTCGTCCTTCTCCCTCCTCCCCAGCAGGTGGCGCTGTGTCCTCCTCGTTGTATCAGTCGTCCTTCTCCCTCCTCCCCAGCAGGTGGCGCTGTGTCATCATCGTTGTATCAGTCGTCCTTCTCCCTCCTCCCCAGCAGGTGGCGCTGTGTCCTCCTCGTTGTATCAGTCGTCCTTCTCCCTCCTCCCCAGCAGGTGGCGCTGTGTCCTCCTCGTTGTATCAGTCGTCCTTCTCCCTCCTCCCCAGCAGGTGGCGCTGTGTCCTCATCGTTGTATCAGTCGTCATTCTCCCTCCTCTCCAGCAGGTGGCGCTGTGATCTCATCGTTGTGTCAGTCGTCCTTCTCCCTCCTCTCCAGCAGGTGGCGCTGTGTCCTCGTTATATCAGTCGTCCTTCTCCCTCCTCTTCAGCAGGTGGCGATGTGTCCTCATCGTTGTATCAGTCGTCCTTCTCCCTCCTCCCCAGCAGGTGGCGCTGTGTCCTCGTATCAGTCGTCCTTCTCCCTCCTCTCCAGCAGGTGGCGCTGTGTCCTCCTCGTTGTATCAGTCGTCCTTCTCCCTCCTCTCCAGCAGGTGGCGCTGTGTATTCATCCTTGTATCAGTCGTCATTCTCCCTCCTCTCCAGCAGGTGGCGCTGTGTCATCATCGTTGTATCAGTCGTCCTTCTCCCTCCTCCCCAGCAGGTGACGCTGTGTCCTCCTCGTTGTATCAGTCGTCCTTCTCCCTCCTCCCCAGCAGGTGGCGCTGTGTCCTCCTCGTTGTATCAGTCGTCCTTCTCCCTCCTCCCCAGCAGGTGGCGCTGTGTCCTCATCGTTGTATCAGTCGTCATTCTCCCTCCTCTCCAGCAGGTGGCGCTGTGTCCTTATCGTTGTATCAGTTGTCCTTCTCCCTCCTCACCAGCAGGTGGCGCTGTGCCCTCATCATTGTATCAGTTGTCCTTCTCCCTCCTCCCCAGCAGGTGGAGCTGTGTCCTCATCGCTATATCAGTCGTCATTCTCCCTCATCTCCAGCAGGTGGCGCTGTGTCATCATCGTTGTATCAGTCGTCCTTCTCCCTCCTCTCCAGCAGGTGGCGCTGTGTCATCATCGTTGAATCAGTCGTCCTTCTCCCTCCTCCCCAGCAGGTGGCGCTGTGTCCTCATCGTTGTATCAGCTGTCCTTCTCTCTCCTCTCCAGCAGGTGGCGCTGTGTCCTCCTCGTTGTATCAGTGGTCCTTCTCCCTCCTCTCCAGCCGGTGGCGCTGTGTCATCATCGTTGAATCAGTCGTCCTTCTCCCTCCTCCCCAGCAGGTGGCGCTGTGTCATCATCGTTGAATCAGTCGTCCTTCTCCCTCCTCCCCAGCAGGTGGCGCTGTGTCCTCATCGTTGTATCAGTCGTCCTTCTCCCTCCTCTCCAGCAGGTGGCGCTGTGTCCTCATCATTGTATCAGTCTTCATTCTCCCTCCTCTCCAGGAGGTGGCGCTGTGTCCTCATCGTTGTATCAGTCGTCCTTCTCCCTCCTCTCCAGCAGGTGGGGCTGTGTTCTCGTTGTATCAGTCGTCCTTCTCCCTCCTCTCTAGCAGGTGGCGCTGTGTCATCATCGTTGAATCAGTCGTCCTTCTCCCTCCTCTCCAGCAGGTGGCGCTGTGCCCTCATCGTTGTATCAGTTGTCCTTCTCCCTCCTCCCCAGCAGGTGGAGCTGTGTCCTCATCGCTGTATCAGTCGTCATTCTCCCTCATCCCCAGCAGGTGGAGCTGTGTCATCATCGTTGTATCAGTCGTCCTTCTCCCTCCTCCCCAGCAGGTGGTGCTGTGTCCTCATTGTTGTATCAGTCGTCCTTCTCCCTCCTCACCAGCAGGTGGCGATGAGTCCTCCTCGTTGTATCAGCTGTCCTCTCTCCTCTCCAGCAGGTGGCGCTGTGTCCTCCTCGTTGTATCAGTTGTCCTTCTCCCTCCTCTCCAGCAGATGGCGCTGTGTCATCTTCGTTGTATCAGTCGTCCTTCTCCCTCCTCTCCAGCAGGTGGCGATGTGTCCTCCCTGTATCAGTTGTCCTTCTCCCTCCTCTCCAGCAGGTGGCGCTGTGATCTCATCGTTGTGTCAGTCGTCCTTCTCCCTCCTCTCCAGCAGGTGGCGCTGTGTCCTCGTTGTATCAGTCGTCCTTCTCCCTCCTCTTCAGCAGGTGGCGATGTGTCCTCATCGTTGTATCAGTCGTCCTTCTCCCTCCTCTCTAGCAGGTGGCGCTGTGTCATCATCGTTGAATCAGTCGTCCTTCTCCCTTCTCCCCAGCAGGTGGCGCTGTGTCCTCATCGTTGTATCAGTCGTCCTTCTCCCTCCTCCCCAGCAGGTGGCGCTGTGTCCTCATCGTTGTATCAGTCGTCCTTCTCCCTCCTCTCCAGCAGGTGGCGCTGTGTCCTCATTGTTGTATCAGTCGTCCTTCTCCCTCCTCACCAGCAGGTGGCGATGTGTCCTCCTCGTTGTATCAGCTGTCCTTCTCTCTCCTCTCCAGCAGGTGGCGCTGTGTCCTCCTCGTTGTATCAGTGGTCCTTCTCCCTCCTCTCCAGCAGGTGGCGCTGTGTCATCATCGTTGTATCAGTCGTCCTTCTCCCTCCTCTCCAGCAGGTGGCGATGTGTCCTCCTCGTATCAGTTGTCCTTCTCCCTCCTCGCCAGCAGGTGGCGCTATGCCCTCATCGTTGTATCAGTTGTCCTTCTCCCTCCTCACCAGCAGGTGGCGCTGTGCCCTCATCGTTGTATCAGTTGTCCTTCTCCCTCCTCCCCAGCAGGTGGAGCTGTGTCCTCATCGCTGTATCAGTCGTCATTCTCCCTCATCCCCAGCAGGTGGCGCTGTGTCATCATCGTTGTATCAGTCGTCCTTCTCCCTCCTCTCCAGCAGGTGGCGCTGTGTCCTCATCGTTGTATCAGTCGTCCTTCTCCCTCCTCTCCAGCAGGTGGCGCTGTGTCCTCGTTGTATCAGTCGTCCTTCTCCCTCCTCTCCAGCAGGTGGCGCTGTGTCCTCCTCGTTGTATCAGTCGTCCTTCTCCCTCCTCTCCAGCAGGTGGCGCTGTGTCCTCATCCTTGTATCAGTCGTCATTCTCCCTCCTCTCCAGCAGGTGGCGCTGTGTCATCATCGTTGTATCAGTCGTCCTTCTCCCTCCTCCCCAGCAGGTGGCGCTGTGTCCTCCTCGTTGTATCAGTCGTCCTTCTCCCTCCTCCCCAGCAGGTGGCGCTGTGTCCTCATCGTTGTATCAGTCGTCATTCTCCCTCCTCTCCAGCTGGTGGCGCTGTGTCCTCATCGTTGTATCAGTTGTCCTTCTCCCTCCTCACCAGCAGGTGGCGCTGTGCCCTCATCATTGTATCAGTTGTCCTTCTCCCTCCTCCCCAGCAGGTGGAGCTGTGTCCTCATCGCTGTATCAGTCGTCATTCTCCCTCATCCCCAGCAGGTGGCGCTGTGTCATCATCGTTGTATCAGTCGTCCTTCTCCCTCCTCTCCAGCAGGTGGCGCTGTGTCATCATCGTTGAATCAGTCGTCCTTCTCCCTCCTCCCCAGCAGGTGGCGCTGTGTCCTCATCGTTGTATCAGTCGTCCTTCTCCCTCCTCTCCAGCAGGTGGCGCTGTGTCCTCATTGTTGTATCAGTCGTCCTTCTCCCTCCTCACCAGCAGGTGGCGATGTGTCCTCCTCGTTGTATCAGCTGTCCTTCTCTCTCCTCTCCAGCAGGTGGCGCTGTGTCCTCCTCGTTGTATCAGTGGTCCTTCTCCCTCCTCTCCAGCAGGTGGCGCTGTGTCATCATCGTTGTATCAGTCGTCCTTCTCCCTCCTCTCCAGCAGGTGGCGATGTGTCCTCCTCGTATCAGTTGTCCTTCTCCCTCCTCGCCAGCAGGTGGCGCTGTGCCCTCATCGTTGTATCAGTTGTCCTTCTCCCTCCTCACCAGCAGGTGGCGCTGTGCCCTCATCGTTGTATCAGTTGTCCTTCTCCCTCCTCCCCAGCAGGTGGAGCTGTGTCCTCATCGCTGTATCAGTCGTCATTCTCCCTCATCCCCAGGAGGTGGCGCTGTGTCATCATCGTTGTATCAGTCGTCCTTCTCCCTCCTCTCCAGCAGGTGGCGCTGTGTCATCATCGTTGTATCAGTCGTCCTTCTCCCTCCTCTCCAGCAGGTGGCGCTGTGTCCTCATCGTTGTATCAGTCGTCCTTCTCCCTCCTCTCCAGCAGGTGGCGCTGTGTCCTCGTTGTATCAGTCGTCCTTCTCCCTCCTCTTCAGCAGGTGGCGCTGTGTCCTCCTCGTTGTATCAGTCGTCCTTCTCCCTCCTCTCCAGCAGGTGGCGCTGTGTCCTCCTCGTATCAGTCGTCTTTCTCCCTCCTCTCCAGCAGGTGGCGCTGTGTTCTCGTTGTATCAGTCGTCCTTCTCCCTCCTCTCCAGCAGGTGGCGCTGTGTTCTCATCGTTGTATCAATTGTCCTTCTCCCTCCTCACCAGCAGGTGGCGCTGTGCCCTCATCGTTGTATCAGTTGTCCTTCTCCCTCCTCCCCAGCAGGTGGAGCTGTGTCCTCATCGCTGTATCAGTCGTCATTCTCCCTCCTCCCCAGCAGGTGGCGCTGTGTCCTCATCGTTGTATCAGTCGTCCTTCTCCCTCCTCCCCAGCAGGTGGCGCTGTGTCCTCATCGTTGTATCAGTCGTCCTTCTCCCTCCTCCCCAGCAGGTGGCGCTGTGTCCTCATCGTTGTATCAGTCGTCCTTCTCCCTCCTCTCCAGCAGGTGGCGCTGTGTCCTCATTGTTGTATCAGTCGTCCTTCTCCCTCCTCACCAGCAGGTGGCGATGTGTCCTCCTCGTTGTATCAGCTGTCCTCTCTCCTCTCCAGCAGGTGGCGCTGTGTCCTCCTCGTTGTATCAGTTGTCCTTCTCCCTCCTCTCCAGCAGATGGCGCTGTGTCATCTTCGTTGTATCAGTCGTCCTTCTCCCTCCTCTCCAGCAGGTGGCGATGTGTCCTCCTCGTATCAGTTGTCCTTCTCCCTCCTCTCCAGCAGGTGGCGCTGTGATCTCATCGTTGTGTCAGTCGTCCTTCTCCCTCCTCTCCAGCAGGTGGCGCTGTGTCCTCGTTGTATCAGTCGTCCTTCTCCCTCCTCTTCAGCAGGTGGCGATGTGTCCTCATCGTTGTATCAGTCGTCCTTCTCCCTCCTCTCCAGCAGGTGGCGCTGTGTCCTCGTTGTATCAGTCGTCATTCTCCCTCCTCCCCAGCAGGTGGCGCTGTGTCATCATTGTTGTATCAATCGTCCTTCTCCCTCCTCTCCAGCAGGTGGCGCTGTGTCATCATCGTTGAATCAGTCGTCCTTCTCCCTTCTCCCCAGCAGGTGGCGCTGTGTCCTCATCGTTGTATCAGTCGTCCTTCTCCCTCCTCTCCAGCAGGTGGCGCTGTGTCCTCATCGTTGTATCAGTCTTCATTCTCCCTCCTCTCCAGCAGGTGGCGCTGTGTCCTCATCGTTGTATCAGTCGTCCTTCTCCCTCCTCTCCAGCAGGTGGCGCTGTGTCCTCATCGTTGTATCAGTCGTCCTTCTCCCTCCTCTCCAGCAGGTGGCGCTGTGTCCTCCTCGTTGTATCAGTCGTCCTTCTCCCTCCTCTCTAGCAGGTGGCGCTGTGTCCTCATTGTTGTATCAGTCGTCCTTCTCCCTCCTCCCCAGCAGGTGGCGCTGTGTCATCATCGTTGTATCAGTCGTCCTTCTCCCTCCTCTCCAGCAGGTGGCGCTGTGTCCTCCTCGTTGTATCAGTCGTCCTTCTCCCTCCTCTCTAGCAGGTGGCGCTGTGTCCTCATTGTTGTATCAGTCGTCATTCTCCCTCCTCCCCAGCAGGTGGCGCTGTGTCATCATCGTTGTATCAGTCGTCCTTCTCCCTCCTCTCCATCAGGTGGCGCTGTGTCCTCATTGTTGTATCAGTCGTCCTTCTCCCTCCTCACCAGCAGGTGGCGATGTGTCCTCCTCGTTGTATCAGCTGTCCTTCTCTCTCCTCTCCAGCAGGTGGCGCTGTGTCCTCCTCGTTGTATCAGTTGTCCTTCTCCCTCCTCTCCAGCAGGTGGCGCTGTGTCATCATCGTTGTATCAGTCGTCCTTCTCCCTCCTCTCCAGCAGGTGGCGATGTGTCCTCCTCGTATCAGTTGTCCTTCTCCCTCCTCTCCAGCAGGTGGCGCTGTGTCCTCATTGCTGTATCAGTGGTCCTTCTCCCTCCTCTCCAGCAGGTGGCGGTGTGTCATCATCGTTGTATCAGTCGTCCTTCTCCCTCCTCTCCAGCAGGTGGCGATGTGTCCTCCTCGTATCAGTTGTCCTTCTCCCTCCTCGCCAGCAGGTGGCGCTGTGCCCTCATCGTTGTATCAGTTGTCCTTCTCCCTCCTCACCAGCAGGTGGCGCTGTGCCCTCATCGTTGTATCAGTTGTCCTTCTCCCTCCTCCCCAGCAGGTGGAGCTGTGTCCTCATCGCTGTATCAGTCGTCATTCTCCCTCATCCCCAGCAGGTGGCGCTGTGTCATCATCGTTGTATCAGTCGTCCTTCTCCCTCCTCTCCAGCAGGTGGCGCTGTGTCCTCATCGTTGTATCAGTCGTCCTTCTCCCTCCACTCCAGCAGGTGGCGCTGTGTCCTCATCCTTGTATCAGTCGTCATTCTCCCTCCTCTCCAGCAGGTGGCGCTGTGTCCTCATTGTTGTATCAGTCGTCCTTCTCCCTCCTCACCAGCAGGTGGCGATGTGTCCTCCTCGTTGTATCAGCTGTCCTTCTCTCTCCTCTCCAGCAGGTGGCGCTGTGTCCTCCTCGTTGTATCAGTTGTCCTTCTCCCTCCTCTCCAGCAGGTGGCGCTGTGTCATCATCGTTGTATCAGTCGTCCTTCTCCCTCCTCTCCAGCAGGTGGCGATGTGTCCTCCTCGTATCAGTTGTCCTTCTCCCTCCTCTCCAGCAGGTGGCGCTGTGTCCTCATTGCTGTATCAGTGGTCCTTCTCCCTCCTCTCCAGCAGGTGGCGGTGTGTCATCATCGTTGTATCAGTCGTCCTTCTCCCTCCTCTCCAGCAGGTGGCGATGTGTCCTCCTCGCATCAGTTGTCCTTCTCCCTCCTCGCCAGCAGGTGGCGCTGTGCCCTCATCGTTGTATCAGTTGTCCTTCTCCCTCCTCACCAGCAGGTGGCGCTGTGCCCTCATCGTTGTATCAGTTGTCCTTCTCCCTCCTCCCCAGCAGGTGGAGCTGTGTCCTCATCGCTGTATCAGTCGTCATTCTCCCTCATCCCCAGCAGGTGGCGCTGTGTCATCATCGTTGTATCAGTCGTCCTTCTCCCTCCTCTCCAGCAGGTGGCGCTGTGTCCTCATCGTTGTATCAGTCGTCCTTCTCCCTCCTCTCCAGCAGGTGGCGCTGTGTCCTCATCCTTGTATCAGTCGTCATTCTCCCTCCTCTCCAGCAGGTGGCGCTGTGTCATCATCATTGTATCAGTCGTCCTTCTCCCTCCTCCCCAGCAGGTGGCGCTGTGTCCTCCTCGTTGTATCAGTCGTCCTTCTCCCTCCTCCCCAGCAGGTGGCGCTGTGTCCTCCTCGTTGTATCAGTCGTCCTTCTCCCTCCTCCCCAGCAGGTGGCGCTGTGTCCTCATCGTAGTATCAGTCGTCATTCTCCCTCCTCTCCAGCAGGTGGCGCTGTGTCCTCATCGTTGTATCAGTTGTCCTTCTCCCTCCTCACCAGCAGGTGGCGCTGTGCCCTCATCGTTGTATCAGTTGTCCTTCTCCCTCCTCCCCAGCAGGTGGAGCTGTGTCCTCATCGCTGTATCAGTCGTCCTTCTCCCTCCTCTCCAGCAGGTGGCGCTGTGTCATCATCGTTGAATCAGTCGTCCTTCTCCCTCCTCCCCAGCAGGTGGCGCTGTGTCCTCATCGTTGTATCAGTCGTCCTTCTCCCTCCTCTCCAGCAGGTGGCGCTGTGTCCTCATTGTTGTATCAGTCGTCCTTCTCCCTCCTCACCAGCAGGTGGCGATGTGTCCTCCTCGTTGTATCAGCTGTCCTTCTCTCTCCTCTCCAGCAGGTGGCGCTGTGTCCTCCTCGTTGTATCAGTGGTCCTTCTCCCTCCTCTCCAGCAGGTGGCACTGTGTCATCATCGTTGTATCAGTCGTCCTTCTCCCTCCTCTCCAGCAGGTGGCGATGTGTCCTCCTCGTATCAGTTGTCCTTCTCCCTCCTCGCCAGCAGGTGGCGCTGTGCCCTCATTGTTGTATCAGTTGTCCTTCTCCCTCCTCACCAGTAGGTGGCGCTGTGCCCACATCGTTGTATCAGTTGTCCTTCTCCCTCCTCCCCAGCAGGTGGAGCTGTGTCCTCATCGCTGTATCAGTCGTCATTCTCCCTCAACCCCAGCAGGTGGCGCTGTGTCATCATCGTTGTATCAGTCGTCCTTCTCCCTCCTCTCCAGCAGGTGGCGCTGTGTCATCATCGTTGAATCAGTCGTCCTTCTCCCTCCTCCCCAGCAGGTGGCGCTGTGTCCTCATCGTTGTATCAGTCGTCCTTCTCCCTCCTCTCCAGCAGGTGGCGCTGTGTCCTCATTGTTGTATCAGTCGTCCTTCTCCCTCCTCACCAGCAGGTGGCGATGTGTCCTCCTCGTTGTATCAGCTGTCCTTCTCTCTCCTCTCCAGCAGGTGGCGCTGTGTCCTCCTCGTTGTATCAGTTGTCCTTCTCCCTCCTCTCCAGCAGGTGGCGATGTGTCATCATCGTTGTATCAGTCGTCCTTCTCCCTCCTCTTCAGCAGGTGGCGATGTGTCCTCATCGTTGTATCAGTCGTCCTTCTCCCTCCTCCCCAGCAGGTGGCGCTGTGTCCTCGTATCAGTCGTCATTCTCCCTCCTCCCCAGCAGGTGGCGCTGTGTCATCATCGTTGTATCAGTCGTCCTTCTCCCTCCTCTCCAGCAGGTGGCGCTGTGTCCTCCTCGTTGTATCAGTCGTCCTTCTCCCTCCTCTCCAGCAGGTGGCGCTGTGTCCTCATCCTTGTATCAGTCGTCATTCTCCCTCCTCTCCAGCAGGTGGCGCTGTGTCATCATCGTTGTATCAGTCGTCCTTCTCCCTCCTCCCCAGCAGGTGACGCTGTGTCCTCCTCGTTGTATCAGTTGTCCTTCTCCCTCCTCCCCAGCAGGTGGCGCTGTGTCCTCCTCGTTGTATCAGTCGTCCTTCTCCCTCCTCCCCAGCAGGTGGCGCTGTGTCCTCATCGTTGTATCAGTCGTCATTCTCCCTCCTCTCCAGCAGGTGGCGCTGTGTCCTCATCGTTGTATCAGTTGTCCTTCTCCCTCCTCCCCAGCAGGTGGCGCTGTGTCCTCATCGTTGTATCAGTTGTCCTTCTCCCTCCTCACCAGCAGGTGGCGCTGTGCCCTCATCGTTGTATCAGTTGTCCTTCTCCCTCCTCCCCAGCAGGTGGAGCTGTGTCCTCATCGCTGTATCAGTCGTCATTCTCCCTCATCCCCAGCAGGTGGCGCTGTGTCATCATCGTTGTATCAGTGGTCCTTCTCCCTCCTCTCCAGCAGGTGGCGCTGTGTCATCATCGTTGAATCAGTCGTCCTTCTCCCTCCTCCCCAGCAGGTGGCGCTGTGTCCTCATCGTTGTATCAGCTGTCCTTCTCTCTCCTCTCCAGCAGGTGGCGCTGTGTCATCATCGTTGTATCAGTCGTCCTTCTCCCTCCTCTCCAGCAGGTGGCGATGTGTCCTCCTCGTATCAGTTGTCCTTCTCCCTCCTCTCCAGCAGGTGGCGCTGTGTCCTCATTGCTGTATCAGTGGTCCTTCTCCCTCCTCTCCAGCAGGTGGCGGTGTGTCATCATCGTTGTATCAGTCGTCCTTCTCCCTCCTCTCCAGCAGGTGGCGATGTGTCCTCCTCGTATCAGTTGTCCTTCTCCCTCCTCGCCAGCAGGTGGCGCTGTGCCCTCATCGTTGTATCAGTTGTCCTTCTCCCTCCTCACCAGCAGGTGGCGCTGTGCCCTCATCGTTGTATCAGTTGTCCTTCTCCCTCCTCCCCAGCAGGTGGAGCTGTGTCCTCATCGCTGTATCAGTCGTCATTCTCCCTCATCCCCAGCAGGTGGCGCTGTGTCATCATCGTTGTATCAGTCGTCCTTCTCCCTCCTCTCCAGCAGGTGGCGCTGTGTCCTCATCGTTGTATCAGTCGTCCTTCTCCCTCCTCTCCAGCAGGTGGCGCTGTGTCCTCATCCTTGTATCAGTCGTCATTCTCCCTCCTCTCCAGCAGGTGGCGCTGTGTCATCATCATTGTATCAGTCGTCCTTCTCCCTCCTCCCCAGCAGGTGGCGCTGTGTCCTCCTCGTTGTATCAGTCGTCCTTCTCCCTCCTCCCCAGCAGGTGGCGCTGTGTCCTCCTCGTTGTATCAGTCGTCCTTCTCCCTCCTCCCCAGCAGGTGGCGCTGTGTCCTCATCGTAGTATCAGTCGTCATTCTCCCTCCTCTCCAGCAGGTGGCGCTGTGTCCTCATCGTTGTATCAGTTGTCCTTCTCCCTCCTCACCAGCAGGTGGCGCTGTGCCCTCATCGTTGTATCAGTTGTCCTTCTCCCTCCTCCCCAGCAGGTGGAGCTGTGTCCTCATCGCTGTATCAGTCGTCCTTCTCCCTCCTCTCCAGCAGGTGGCGCTGTGTCATCATCGTTGAATCAGTCGTCCTTCTCCCTCCTCCCCAGCAGGTGGCGCTGTGTCCTCATCGTTGTATCAGTCGTCCTTCTCCCTCCTCTCCAGCAGGTGGCGCTGTGTCCTCATTGTTGTATCAGTCGTCCTTCTCCCTCCTCACCAGCAGGTGGCGATGTGTCCTCCTCGTTGTATCAGCTGTCCTTCTCTCTCCTCTCCAGCAGGTGGCGCTGTGTCCTCCTCGTTGTATCAGTGGTCCTTCTCCCTCCTCTCCAGCAGGTGGCACTGTGTCATCATCGTTGTATCAGTCGTCCTTCTCCCTCCTCTCCAGCAGGTGGCGATGTGTCCTCCTCGTATCAGTTGTCCTTCTCCCTCCTCGCCAGCAGGTGGCGCTGTGCCCTCATTGTTGTATCAGTTGTCCTTCTCCCTCCTCACCAGTAGGTGGCGCTGTGCCCACATCGTTGTATCAGTTGTCCTTCTCCCTCCTCCCCAGCAGGTGGAGCTGTGTCCTCATCGCTGTATCAGTCGTCATTCTCCCTCAACCCCAGCAGGTGGCGCTGTGTCATCATCGTTGTATCAGTCGTCCTTCTCCCTCCTCTCCAGCAGGTGGCGCTGTGTCATCATCGTTGAATCAGTCGTCCTTCTCCCTCCTCCCCAGCAGGTGGCGCTGTGTCCTCATCGTTGTATCAGTCGTCCTTCTCCCTCCTCTCCAGCAGGTGGCGCTGTGTCCTCATTGTTGTATCAGTCGTCCTTCTCCCTCCTCACCAGCAGGTGGCGATGTGTCCTCCTCGTTGTATCAGCTGTCCTTCTCTCTCCTCTCCAGCAGGTGGCGCTGTGTCCTCCTCGTTGTATCAGTTGTCCTTCTCCCTCCTCTCCAGCAGGTGGCGATGTGTCATCATCGTTGTATCAGTCGTCCTTCTCCCTCCTCTTCAGCAGGTGGCGATGTGTCCTCATCGTTGTATCAGTCGTCCTTCTCCCTCCTCCCCAGCAGGTGGCGCTGTGTCCTCGTATCAGTCGTCATTCTCCCTCCTCCCCAGCAGGTGGCGCTGTGTCATCATCGTTGTATCAGTCGTCCTTCTCCCTCCTCTCCAGCAGGTGGCGCTGTGTCCTCCTCGTTGTATCAGTCGTCCTTCTCCCTCCTCTCCAGCAGGTGGCGCTGTGTCCTCATCCTTGTATCAGTCGTCATTCTCCCTCCTCTCCAGCAGGTGGCGCTGTGTCATCATCGTTGTATCAGTCGTCCTTCTCCCTCCTCCCCAGCAGGTGACGCTGTGTCCTCCTCGTTGTATCAGTCGTCCTTCTCCCTCCTCCCCAGCAGGTGGCGCTGTGTCCTCCTCGTTGTATCAGTCGTCCTTCTCCCTCCTCCCCAGCAGGTGGCGCTGTGTCCTCATCGTTGTATCAGTCGTCATTCTCCCTCCTCTCCAGCAGGTGGCGCTGTGTCCTCATCGTTGTATCAGTTGTCCTTCTCCCTCCTCCCCAGCAGGTGGCGCTGTGTCCTCATCGTTGTATCAGTTGTCCTTCTCCCTCCTCACCAGCAGGTGGCGCTGTGCCCTCATCGTTGTATCAGTTGTCCTTCTCCCTCCTCCCCAGCAGGTGGAGCTGTGTCCTCATCGCTGTATCAGTCGTCATTCTCCCTCATCCCCAGCAGGTGGCGCTGTGTCATCATCGTTGTATCAGTGGTCCTTCTCCCTCCTCTCCAGCAGGTGGCGCTGTGTCATCATCGTTGAATCAGTCGTCCTTCTCCCTCCTCCCCAGCAGGTGGCGCTGTGTCCTCATCGTTGTATCAGCTGTCCTTCTCTCTCCTCTCCAGCAGGTGGCGCTGTGTCCTCCTCGTTGTATCAGTGGTCCTTCTCCCTCCTCTCCAGCAGGTGGCGATGTGTCCTCCTCGTATTAGTTGTCCTTCTCCCTCCTCCCCAGCAGGTGGCGCTGTGTCCTCATCGCTGTATCAGTCGTCATTCTCCCTCATCCCCAGCAGGTGGCGCTGTGTCATCATCGTTGTATCAGTCGTCCTTCTCCCTCCTCTCCAGCAGGTGGCGATGTGTCATCATCGTTGAATCAGTCGTCCTTCTCCCTCCTCCCCAGCAGGTGGCGCTGTGTCCTCATCGTTGTATCAGTCGTCCTTCTCCCTCCTCTCCAGCAGGTGGCGCTGTGTCCTCATTGTTGTATCAGTCGTCCTTCTCCCTCCTCACCAGCAGGTGGCGATGTGTCCTCCTCGTTGTATCAGCTGTCCTTGTCTCTCCTCTCCAGCAGGTGGCGCTGTGTCCTCATCGTTGTATCAGTCGTCCTTCTCCCTCCTCCCCAGCAGGTGGCGCTGTGTCCTCCTCGTATCAGTTGTCCTTCTCCCTCCTCTCCAGCAGGTGGCGCTGTGTCCTCATTGCTGTATCAGTCGTCCTTCTCCCTCCTCTCCAGCAGGTGGCGCTGTGATCTCATCGTTGTGTCAGTCGTCCTTCTCCCTCCTCTCCAGGAGGTGGCTCTGTGTCCTCATCGCTGTATCAGTCGTCCTTCTCCCTCCTCACCAGCAGGTGGCGATGTGTCCTCCTCGTTGTATCAGCTGTCCTTGTCTCTCCTCTCCAGCAGGTGGCGCTGTGTCCTCCTCGTTGTATCAGTTGTCCTTCTCCCTCCTCTCCAGCAGGTGGCGCTGTGTCCTCATCGTTGTATCAGTCGTCCTTCTCCCTCCTCTCCAGCAGGTGGCGATGTGTCCTCCTCGTATCAGTTGTCCTTCTCCCTCCTCTCCAGCAGGTGGCGCTGTGTCCTCATTGCTGTATCAGTCGTCCTTCTCCCTCCTCTCCAGCAGGTGGCGCTGTGATCTCATCGTTGTGTCAGTCGTCCTTCTCCCTCCTCTCCAGCAGGTGGCGCTGTGTCCTCCTCGTTGTATCAGTCGTCTTTCTCCCTCCTCTCCAGCAGGTGGCGCTGTGTTCTCGTTGTATCAGTCGTCCTTCTCCCTCCTCTCCAGCAGGTGGCGCTGTGTTCTCATCGTTGTATCAATTGTCCTTCTCCCTCCTCACCAGCAGGTGGCGCTGTGCCCTCATCGTTGTATCAGTTGTCCTTCTCCCTCCTCCCCAGCAGGTGGAGCTGTGTCCTCATCGCTGTATCAGTCGTCATTCTCCCTCCTCCCCAGCAGGTGGCGCTGTGTCCTCATCGTTGTATCAGTCGTCCTTCTCCCTCCTCTCCAGCAGGTGGCGCTGTGTCCTCATTGTTGTATCAGTCGTCCTTCTCCCTCCTCCCCAGCAGGTGGCGCTGTGTCCTCATCGTTGTATCAGTCGTCCTTCTCCCTCCTCTCCAGCAGGTGGCGCTGTGTCCTCATTGTTGTATCAGTCGTCCTTCTCCCTCCTCACCAGCAGGTGGCGATGTGTCCTCCTCGTATCAGTTGTCCTTCTCCCTCCTCTCCAGCAGATGGCGCTGTGTCATCTTCGTTGTGTCAGTCGTCCTTCTCCCTCCTCTCCAGCAGGTGGCGCTGTGTCCTCGTTGTATCAGTCGTCCTTCTCCCTCCTCTCTAGCAGGTGGCGCTGTGTCCTCATCGTTGTATCAGTCGTCCTTCTCCCTCCTCCCCAGCAGGTGGCGCTGTGTCCTCGTTGTATCAGTCGTCATTCTCCCTCCTCCCCAGCAGGTGGCGCTGTGTCATCATTGTTGTATCAGTCGTCCTTCTCCCTTCTCCCCAGCAGGTGGCGCTGTGTCTTCATCGTTGTATCAGTCGTCCTTCTCCCTCCTCTCCAGCAGGTGGCGCTGTGTCCTCATCGTTGTATCAGTCTTCATTCTCCCTCCTCTCCAGCAGGTGGCGCTGTGTCCTCATCGTTGTATCAGTCGTCCTTCTCCCTCCTCTCCAGCAGGTGGCGCTGTGTCCTCATCGTTGTTTCAGTCGTCCTTCTCCCTCCTCTCCAGCAGGTGGCGCTGTGTCCTCCTCGTTGTATCAGTCGTCCTTCTCCCTCCTCTCTAGCAGGTGGCACTGTGTCCTCATTGTTGTATCAGTCGTCCTTCTCCCTCCTCCCCAGCAGGTGGCGCTGTGTCCTCGTTGTATCAGTCGTCATTCTCCCTCCTCCCCAGCAGGTGGCGCTGTGTCATCATCGTTGTATCAGTCGTCCTTCTCCCTCCTCTCCAGCAGGTGGCGCTGTGTCCTCATTGTTGTATCAGTCGTCCTTCTCCCTCCTCACCAGCAGGTGGCGATGTGTCCTCCTCGTTGTATCAGCTGTCCTTCTCTCTCCTCTCCAGCAGGTGGCGCTGTGTCCTCCTCGTTGTATCAGTTGTCCTTCTCCCTCCTCTCCAGCAGGTGGCGCTGTGTCATCATCGTTGTATCAGTCGTCCTTCTCCCTCCTCTCCAGCAGGTGGCGATGTGTCCTCCTCGTATCAGTCGTCCTTCTCCCTCCTCTCCAGCAGGTGGCGCTGTGATCTCATCGTTGTGTCAGTCGTCCTTCTCCCTCCTCTCCAGCAGGTGGCGCTGTGATCTCATCGTTGTATCAGTCGTCCTTCTCCCTCCTCCCCAGCAGGTGGCGATGTGTCATCATCGTTGTATCAGTCGTCCTTCTCCCTCCTCTCCAGCAGGTGGCGATGTGTCCTCGTTGTATCAGTCGTCCTTCTCCTTCCTCTTCAGCAGGTGGCGATGTGTCCTCATCGTATCAGTCGTCATTCTCCCTCCTCTCCAGCAGGTGGCGCTGTGTCCTCATCGTTGTATCAGTCGTCCTTCTCCCTCCTCCCCAGCAGGTGGCGGTGTGTTCTCATCGTTGTATCAGTCGTCCTTCTCCTTCCTCATCAGCAGGTGGCGATGTGTCCTCATCGTTGTATCAGTCGTCATTCTCCCTCCTCTCCAGCAGGTGGCGCTGTGTCCTCATCGTTGTATCAGTCGTCCTTCTCCCTCCTCTCCAGCAGGTGGTGGTGTGTTCTCATCGTTGTATCAGTCGTCCTTCTCCCTCCTCTCCAGCAGGTGGCGCTGTGTCCTCCTCGTTGTATCAGTCGTCCTTCTCCCTCCTCCCCAGCAGGTGGCGCTGTGTCCTCATCGTTGTATCAGTCGTCCTTCTCCCTCCTCTCCAGCAGGTGGCGCTGTGTTCTCATCGTTGTATCAGTCGTCCTTCTCCCTCCTCTCCAGCAGGTGGCGCTGTGTCTTCATCGTTGTATCAGTCGTCCTTCTCCCTCCTCTCCAGCAGGTGGCGCTGTGTCCTCATCGTTGTATCAGTCGTCCTTCTCCCTCCTCTCCAGCAGGTGGCGCTGTGTCCTCCTCTTTGTATTAGTCGTCCTTCTCCCTCCTCCCCAGCAGGTGGCGCTGTGTTATTGACTCACCCCCTGGGCCAGTGCTGTAGTGCGGCGCGCGTGCGCGCGGAGGATACCCGGAGCCGGATCCGATGGGGGTAGTAGTCTTCGTGTGGCGGTGACCCGGTCCGCGCCCAGGGTGGTCAAACTAAGTGGCGGTTATTGGTATGATGGTATTAGTGTCCGACTACGCCACCCGTTGAATGCGGCTATGAAGCCGCCGCTGCAGGGCAGACCGCTAAGGCCGGTGGTACGGATGTGCAGCGTGGATGGTATAACCCCCAACGGGAGGGGTATGGCCTCAGGGCAGAGGATGAGGTTGATGTTGGGAGTGATGGTGTGGATGTCCCAGAACTAATGGTGCGACAAGGAAGCACGGAGACGCGAGGGTACAGTTCAGGGTCTTTACTGATGGTACAACGCAAATTCCCCCGGGAGTACTGGCTAGTAGTTGGGGCCTGGTTAGTCTGCGAGTAACCCGGAGTTCCCCTGGCCAGGTGGAGTTGTAGGCCTTCCCGTTAGTCTGTACCCTTCCTGGCTACCCTGCTTTCGGCGGTTACAAGTAGCCCACGTCCCTGGGTATACCGTGTGGTGCTCACCCGTATGGCTGATGACCTGGGGCATCCTGTTAGCCTCCGCTCCGGGATGGCGGTGCTGGTCCCTTCGTTGTGACTGAGCCTCCGGGCTTTTATGGCCAGAGGACCTGGAATCCCCTGCCGGATGGATTCTGCTGCTGGGTATATCTTAGTCCCCACAGCCTCGGACTCCTGTGTCCGGTTTTTGTACCTTCTCCCAGGGCGAGCTCTGCACAGCTCCAGCCCCTGGCGCTTCTCCTTGGCTCTTACAGAGCTCCTGATGTCTATCTGTCCCTGTTTCTGCGTGTCCAGACCAGACTCCGTCTCTGTCTGGAACTCCTCTCCCTAACCCTGCCTCAGCCCCAGTTTATATAGGGGAAGTTCTTCCCCTCCCAGGACTGGGCAGGAGGTGTGGCATGCTTAGGATTCCTGCCCAGGAGACCTCCCACCTGCTCACAGACGTAATACTGCTATTACTGTGGAAACCAGACCCCTGGGGTGCCACATTCCCCCCTAGTGAAATTTAGTACTCCCGGACTAAACATAACAGGGTATAAACAATAACAATTAAATACATGAGATGGTCACGGCGTGTCCGTAACCGGGAAGCAATAAGGGTGTCCATTTCACCAAAGAACAGGGAGCCGTAACCAGGTAGGGGTCTGTCCTGCCCCGAGTCTTTAACAGTCTGTAGTCCATTCCTGGGTTACGCTCCAAACATATTTACAACAGAGTTCCGGTTGCTCACTGTCCATAACCTGTCAGTCCATATAAAGAAATCTGTAACTGAAAAACATAATTAGCAACGGCTACAACAAAACAGGTAACCATAAAATAGTTAAAGCAACTAGCCAACTTAGATTCTCCAACGTACGGGCATCTGGCCTCTGGTAACCCTAGTGGACCTACGGAGCTCACTAACTGGTCCTGCACTACAGGGTGTAGGAGGTGTTATGGGCAGGCTGGGCAGCTTTCTGCGCACTCTTTGGCTCACTAGGGGCACGGCAGGCTCACTACTAGCTGAGGGTTGATCCTCCTGTACTGCTGGTGTGGACTCTTCTGCCTCTTGGGCCGGCTGCTCTTCCAGCTCTACTGGTTCTTCTGTAGGCACTTGCGGGGCTGGCTGGAGAAAGGTGAGGACGGGTACCACGACAGCACCGTTTACTTGTGTCCAAGACCGGGGGAAGTCTCCGAGTACAGTCCTGATCATTTCTTCCCTTTCCTCTGCGGGTCGAGGGTTTTCTTGATCTTTTTCTTCAGGGCTTTGCAGCTGCTCGGGACACTTCTTCAGGTGGTCTCTGGAGACAACGGCTGTGGTTTCTCCTCCATCCTTACTGATCACGCAAATCTTTGGGCTCTCATGGCTTGATGGCAGTACGGTGTACGGGTCCTTCTCCCACTGGTCGTCCAACTTGTGGAGCCGTCTTTTCCTCTTCAAGACCTGCTCTCCAGGTACCAGGGGAACAGCGGGAGCATACTGATTATAAGCCCTCTCTTGCCTTTCTCTAGCTTGAGACAGACTTCGCTCCACGCTCTCCTGCACTTTCCGATACTGCTGCTGCCGTCCTGTATCCCAGTCTGCCTCTGGCGAGGTGTCCTCGGGCGTCAGGACTCCCATATCCAGGTCGATAGGCAGCTTACCAGGTCTCGCTCTCATTAGGTAAGCCGGGGTACAGTTGGTAGAACCTACAGGGATGTGGTTGTATAGGTCCACCAGATCAGGCAGCTTCTCAGGCCACATACTGCGTTCTTCCAGGGGCAATGTTTTCAGGAGGTCTATCACCACCTGGTTCATCTTCTCGCAGAGTCCATTAGTTTGTGGGTGATAGGGCGTTGTTCTTATCTTCGTGCAGCCATACAGGTTGCAGAACTCCTGGAAGACTTCCGCTTCGAAGGCTGGCCCTTGGTCTGTCAGCACTTGGTCCGGGTACCCGTGTGGACGGCAGAAGTGCTGCTGGAAGGCTCTAGCTGCTGTTTGAGCCGTTAAGTCCTTGACCGGGACCACCACCAGGAACCGGGAGTAATGATCTACGATTGTGAGGGCGTAGACATACCCAGATCTGCTTGGAGCCAGTTTCACATGGTCCAGGGCTACCAGTTCCAGTGGCTGTCGGGTGATGATGGGCTGCAAGGGAGTCTTCTGGCTGGCTCGGTCCTTCCTTCTTAGGTGGCACGGTCCACAGTCTCTGCACCACCTCTCGATGGCTCCTCTCATGCCTACCCAGTAGAACCGTTCACGCAATAAGAACTCCAGCTTCTTCCACCCGAAATGTCCTGCTCCGTTGTGGTACGCCTCCAGAATCATAGCCGCGTCTCGTCTGGGGACCACTACCTGCCAGGTCAACTCATGTGTTCGAGAGTTAACCATTCTCCGGCACAACTTCTCCCTGTAGAGGAACAGCCTACTTTTCTCCTTCCACAGTTGCTTAGTTTCCTCTGGGGCGTCTGGGTCCAGACTGGCATCGGCTTGGGTCAGCATTTCCTTCACCAGACAGAGTGCAGGATCACTGTCTTGCGTCTCCGCCCAGTTGTAGTGGGGCAAGGGATTGAACGTCGCGGAGCGCCTGTCCTTCACACGGTGGGAATACAGGGTAATCCCATGACGGTGGAACGCAGGGAGCTCAACTTCTTCCAGATCTTCTGGATCTTCCCCTACGTCTGGTAAGTTCTGCATTCTAGACAGGGCATCCGCGTTGGCATTTGAGCGTCCTGCCCGGTATTTGATGGTGAATTCAAAGTTGGACAGGCGAGCCATCCATCTCTGTTCCAGAGCACCGAGCCTTGCAGTGTCCAGGTGTGTCAACGGGTTGTTATCCGTGTACACGATGAATTTGGAGGAGGCAAGGTAATGCTTGAAACGTTCGGTCACTGCCCACACTACTGCCAGGAACTCCAGCTTGAATGAGCTATAATTCTCAGGGTTCCTCTCGGTGGGTCGTAGCTTTCGGCTAGCGTAAGCGATTACCCGTTCTTTTCCTTGCTGGATCTGGGACAGCACGGCTCCTAGCCCGATGTTACTTGCGTCCGTGTGGAGGATAAAGGGCTGGCTGTAGTCTGGATATGCCAGGATTTCATCCCCCTGGAGGGCCATCTTCAGCTGGCAAAAGGACTCCTCTTCCAGCTTTTCCCACCTGAAGGGCGGCTTCTGGTTTTTGGCTTTTCGAGATTGACCTATCAGGAGGTCCTGCATAGGGGCTGCCATTTTGGTGAAACCGTGAATGAATCTTCGGTAGTAGCCTACCAACCCGAGGAACTGCCGCACTTCCTTTATGCTGGAGGGTCTTGGCCAGTCCTTAATCACGGTGATCTTATCAGGGTCAGGAGCCACTCCGTCAGCACTCACCACGTGTCCCAGGTATTGCACCTTTGGTTTCAGGAGGTGACACTTGGAGGGTTTCACCTTTAGGCCGTAGTTTGCCAGAGCTTCGAACACTTCTGCCAGGTGTTTCAGGTGGTCCTCGTAGGTCTTGGAATAGACGATGACATCGTCCAGGTATAACAGGACCGTCTCGAAGTTCCGGTGTCCCAGACAGCATTCCATCAACCGTTGGAAGGTTCCTGGTGCGTTGCAGAGCCCGAACGGCATGCAGTTAAATTCGCTGAGACCCATCGGGGTGGTGAATGCGGTCTTCTCCCGGTCTGCCTCTGCTACAGGAACCTGCCAGTACCCGCTAGTGAGATCCAAAGTAGAGAAGAAGTTAGCAGATTTTAATGCAGCTAAGGACTCTTCTATCCTTGGTAACGGGTACGCATCTTTGTGTGTGATACGGTTGACCTTCCTGTAGTCTACACACATTCTCATAGTGTTGTCCTTCTTTTTCACTAAGACTAGTGGAGCTGCCCAGGGGCTACAGCTGTCCCTGATTACCCCAGCCTCCTTCATGTCTCTAAGCATCCCCTTGGCGTGTTGGTAGTGTGCAGGGGGTACGGGTCGGTATCTCTCCTTTATGGGAGGATGGTCTCCCGTGGGGATGTGGTGTTCTACCCCCTTTACTCGCCCGAAGTCTAACGGGTGTTTACTAAACACTCTCTCGTACTCTTGAACCACCCGATAGACTCCTTGTTTCTGGTGTGAGGGAGTGGAGTCGGTACCCAGATGTAGTTGCTGACACCAGTCCCCCACTGGTTTCTTAGAGCCGTTACCTTCCTCTGGTTGAGATGGAGGCAAGGGTTCCACGGCCTGTACAGAATTCTGGTTTATGGTGAACAATTTAGCTAGCGTGGCATACCGGGGCAGGTGTACTTCTCTCTCACCGATATTTATGATGCGAACGGGCACCCTCCCATGGCGTACATCGACCACCCCCCGTGCTGTCAAAATGGTGGGCCTACTGTCTGAGTAGACGGGTTCTACCATTGCTTGGTAGTCTCTACCTCTTAGACCAATAGCTGCCCGGCACCAAATCATCATCTCACTTTTTGGGGGCATGGCAATAGGGAACGGGTCACACATTCTCACGCTACCTATCTCACCACCAGATAGTTCCACCTGTTGCCGCTTCATCAGTGCCCGGATCTCTTTTTGGAGCACACGCTGCTGGCCGGAACTGGCGTTCTTGGCAACCTGCTGTAAAATGAGAATCACCTCTGCAAGACAATTTTCAATTACATTGGTTCCCAGGGTGATTCTAGGGTGACTCTCATGACGGTCTATGTCCACTATAATCAGTCCTTGTGCCGCCAGTTCGACTTTACCGATTTTAATGGTCACCTCCTTGAATCCCACCTGCGGCACGGGCTGACCATTGCTGGCGATGATACTCAGGTCGTCGTCTGGGTAGCGGGTTATGTCCGAATCATTCCAGTACTGCTTGAAGAGCACGTACGGGATGGTGGTGACCTGTGACCCAGTGTCTAGTAGGGCACTCATAGGAATGCCATCCAGTACCACAGGCAAGATTGGACGTCCCCCTACGTATTTATCACGCCAGTTTGATGGGCCTGATGGTCTTATGCCTGGGGGTTGGCCCTCTACCCCAGGTTGTGCCCGTTTAAATGACAGTACCTTGCCACATGTCCGGGTTGATTGCAGCGGCGGCAAATAGGTCGTCCGTCCTCGTATCGATCGCTGGGTCTTCCTCTGGCCGGTGGGGTCCTCCTTGGTCGGCGCCACGGGATGTCCTCCGGTCCGGATGCCAGCTCGATCTTCCCTGCAGTAGAAACCTGTAAAGACTGCACAGTTCGGGTTAGCGCGGCAACGCTTTTAGTTAGCTCTTGGACCTGATGGTGCAGGTCTGTAGCCGAGTCATTGTTCAAAGCCTGCGCATCAGCCTCCACAGGCCCTGCAGACAAGGGCGCCGTCTCCTGGTGATAAGTGATAGCAGGGCGCCTGTGGGTCACAGCGCCACCTGGTGCCGGTTCTCGGAGCACCCGGATGGCTCTGTCCTTGAACTGTGCAAAGTCCAGGTCAGGGTCCTGTAAGGCCATTGCCCGCAACTGGGTTCGGTGGGCATTGCACAGTAGACCCTCAATGAATTGTTCAGTCAACAGCTTATCTTCATTTCCCACGCTGTCAGGGTCTGCCTGCTTAATGGCTCTCAGGGCCTCTTGTAGGTTTAGAGCATAGTCTCTTATACTCTCATGTGCCCGTTGTTTGCACCCATAAAATCTTAGTTTTATTTCGGCTGAGGTGCGGGTGTCAAATGTGTCTTTCAGCCGGGTTAGTATGTCTCTGACAGTCCTCTTCCTCCCAGGTGGCCAGGACTTTACCTCCCTTTGGGCTGCCCCGATTAATTGGGCCACCAGGATGCTCACTTTTTGCGCCTCCGTGAGGGGGATACACCTGGAAGAGGCTATCCAGCCTTTCTCTGAAGTCATTTAGGGTATGTGACTCCCCTGAGTACTGGGGTAGCCAGGCTGCCCCCGGGATATAGGGCATGGTGAAAGGCATGACCGCAGCAGCGGTGGCGCTGGCGGCGGCTGTGGCGGTGAAGCTCTCCTCCGTATCCGACATCCTCCTCCCCCCTAGTGGACCGTGGCCTACCTTGCGATGATCCTCTTCCGTAGGCCGCGGCTCCGCAGTGGATCGTCAGGGTTGAGGACCTTCCGTCGCGCTCCTGTGACGTCGGCGTCTGCTGGGCTCCTTCCAGGACCTTACGCAACGTCCGGACGTGAGGCGGGGCTTCAGTTCTCGCGGGCTTTCGAAGTCCACGCCCCTCTTCTACCCGCGCGGCGCCCTCAAGATGGCGTCCAATGGCGGGAAAACTCCACGGATGGCGGGAAGAAGGCTGAAGATGACGTCGGATGGCGGGAATCGGCTCCAGATGGCGGGAAACGACTCCGGACGGCGGGAAACTTCACCACAGGTAAGTATAAAAGTCTCTTTTTTCAGGCACGCAGTACCCGGTGGTTGCGGGCACGTAATCCTGCCGACTACGCCAAAGTTGACTCACCCCCTGGGCCAGTGCTGTAGTGCGGCGCGCGTGCGCGCGGGGGATACCCGGAGCCGGATCCGATGGGGGTAGTAGTCTTCGTGTGGCGGTGACCCGGTCCGCGCCCAGGGTGGTCAAACTAAGTGGCGGTTATTGGTATGATGGTATTAGTGTCCGACTACGCCACCCGTTGAATGCGGTTATGAAACCGCCGTTGCAGGGCAGACCGCTGAGGCCGGTGGTACGGATGTGCAGCGTGGATGGTATAACCCCCAACGGGAGGGGTATGGCCTCAGGGCAGAGGATGAGGTTGATGTTGGGAGTGATGGTGTGGATGTCCCAGCACTAATGGTGCGACAAGGAAGCACGGAGACGCGAGGGTACAGTTCAGGGTCTTTACTGATGGTACAAGGCAAATTCCCCCGGGAGTACTGGCTAGTAGTTGGGGCCTGGTTAGTCTGCGAGTAAGCCGGAGTTCCCCTGGCCAGGTGGAGTTGTAGGCCTTCCCGTTAGTCTGTACCCTTCCTGGCTACCCTGCTTTCGGCGGTTACAAGTAGCCCACGTCCCTGGGTATACCGTGTGGTGCTCACCCGTATGGCTGGTGACCTGGGGCCTCCTGTTAGCCTCCGCTCCGGGATGGCGGTGCTGGTCCCTTCGTTGTGACTGAGCCTCCGGGCTTTTATGGCCAGAGGACCTGGAATCCCCTGCCGGATGGATTCTGCTGCTGGGTATATCTTAGTCCCCACAGCCTCGGACTCCTGTGTCCGGTTTTTGTACCTTCTCCCAGGGCGAGCTCTGCACAGCTCCAGCCCCTTGGCTCTTACAGAGCTCCTGATGTCTATCTGTCCCTGTTTCTGCGTGTCCAGACCAGACTCCGTCTCTGTCTGGAACTCCTCTCCCTAACCCTGCCTCAGCCCCAGTTTATATAGGGGAAGTTCTTCCCCTCCCAGGACTGGGCAGGAGGTGTGGCATGCTTAGGATTCCTGCCCAGGAGACCTCCCACCTGCTCACAGACGTAATACTGCTATTACTGTGGAAACCAGACCCCTGGGGTGCCACATTATCATCTTTGTATCAGTCGTCCTTCTCCCTCCTCTCCAGCAGCTGGCGCTGTGTCCTCATCCTTGTATCAGTCGTCCTTCTCCCTCCTCTCCAGCAGGTGGCGCTGTGTCCTCATCGTTGTATCAGTCGTCCTTCTCCCTCCTCTCCAGCAGGTGGCGCTGTGTCCTCCTCGTTGTATCAGTCGTCCTTCTCCCTCCTCTCCAGCAGGTGGCGCTGTGTCCTCATCGTTGTATCAGTCGTCCTTCTCCCTCCCCTCCAGCAGGTGGCGCTGTGTCCTCATCGTTGTATCAGTTGTCCTTCTCCCTCCTCACCAGCAGGTGGCGCTGTGCCCTCATCGTTGTATCAGTTGTCCTTCTCCCTCCTCCCCAGCAGGTGGAGCTGTGTCCTCATCGCTGTATCAGTCGTCATTCTCCCTCATCCCCAGCAGGTGGCGCTGTGTCATCATCGTTGTATCAGTCGTCCTTCTCCCTCCTCTCCAGCAGGTGGAGCTGTGTCATCATCGTTGAATCAGTCGTCCTTCTCCCTCCTCCCCAGCAGGTGGCGCTGTGTCCTCATCGTTGTATCAGTCGTCCTTCTCCCTCCTCTCCAGCAGGTGGCGCTGTGTCCTCATTGTTGTATCAGTCGTCCTTCTCCCTCCTCACCAGCAGGTGGCGATGTGTCCTCATCGTTGTATCAGTCGTCCTTCTCCCTCCTCCCCAGCAGGTGGCGCTGTGTCCTCTTCGTTGTATCAGCTGTCCTTCTCTCTCCTCTCCAGCAGGTGGCGCTGTGCCCTCATCGTTGTATCAGTCGTCCTTCTCCCTCCTCTCCAGCAGGTGGCGGTGTGTCCTCATCGTTGTATCAGTCGTCCTTCTCCCTCCTCTCCAGCAGGTGGCGCTGTGTCCTCATCCTTGTATCAGTCGTCCTTCTCCCTCCTCTCCAGCAGGTGGCGGTGTGTCCTCATCGTTGTATCAGTCGTCCTTCTCCCTCCTCTCCAGCAGGTGGCGCTGTGTCCTCATCGTTGAATCAGTCGTCCTTCTCCCTCCTCCCCAGCAGGTGGCGCTGGGTCCTGATTGTTGTATCAGTCGTCCTTCTCCCTCCTCTCCAGCAGGTGGCGCTGTGTCCTCATCATTGTATCAGTCGTCCTTCTCCCTCCTCTCCAGCAGGTGGCGCTGTGTTCTCTTTGTTGTATCAGTCGTCCTTCTCCCTCCTCTCCAGCAGGTGGCGCTGTGTCTTCATCGTTGTATCAGTCGTCCTTCTCCCTCCTCTCCAGCAGGTGGCGCTGTGTCCTCATCGTTGTATCAGTCGTCCTTCTCCCTCCTCCCCAGCAGGTGGCGTTGTGTTATCATCGTTGTATCAGTCGTCCTTCTCCCTCCTCTCCAGCAGGTGGCGCTGTGTCCTCATCCTTGTATCAGTCGTCCTTCTCCCTCCTCTCCAGCAGGTGGCGCTGTGTCCTCATCGTTGTATCAGTCGTCCTTCTCCCTCCTCTCCAGCAGGTGGCGCTGTGTCCTCATCGTTGTATCAGTCGTCCTTCTCCCTCCTCACCAGCAGGTGGCGCTGTGTCCTCCTCGTTGTATCAGTCGTCCTTCTCCCTCCTCTCCAGCAGGTGGCGCTGTGTCCTCGTTGTATCAGTTGTCCTTCTCCCTCCTCTCCAGCAGGTGGCGCTGTGTTCTCATCGCTGTATCAGTCGTCCTTCTCCTTCCTCTCCAGCAGGTGGCGCTGTGTCCTCCTCGTTGTATCAGTCGTCCTTCTCCCTCCTCTCCAGCAGGTGGCGCTGTGTCCTCCTCGTTGTATCAGTTGTCCTTCTCCCTCCTCTCCAGCAGGTGGCGCTGTGTCCTGATAGTTGTATCAGTCGTCCTTCTCCCTCCTCTCCAGCAGGTGGCGCTGTGTCCTGATTGTTGTATCAGTCGTCCTTCTCCCTCCTCTCCAGCAGGTGGCGCTGTGTCCTGATTGTTGTATCAGTCGTCCTTCTCCCTCCTCTCCAGCAGGTGGCGCTGTGTCCTCATCGCTGTATCAGTTGTCCTTCTCCCTCCTCTCCAGCAGGTGGCGCTGTGTCCTCCTCGTTGTATCAGTCGTCCTTCTCCCTCCTCTCCAGCAGGTGGCGCTGTGTCATCATCGTTGTATCAGTCGTCCTTCTCCCTCCTCTCCAGCAGGCGGCGCTGTGTCCTCATCGCTGTATCAGTCGTCCTTCTCCCTCCTCTCCAGCAGGTGGCGCTGTGTCCTCGTTGTATCAGTCGTCCTTCTCCCTCCTCTCCAGCAGGTGGCGCTGTGTCCTCATCGTTGTATCAGTTGTCCTTCTCCCTCCTCTCCAGCAGGTGGCGCTGTGTCCTGATAGTTGTATCAGTCGTCCTTCTCCCTCCTCTCCAGCAGGTGGCGCTGTGTCCTGATTGTTGTATCAGTCGTCCTTCTCCCTCCTCTCCAGCAGGTGGCGCTGTGTCCTGATTGTTGTATCAGTCGTCCTTCTCCCTCCTCTCCAGCAGGTGGCGCTGTGTCCTCATCGCTGTATCAGTTGTCCTTCTCCCTCCTCTCCAGCAGGTGGCGCTGTGTCCTCCTCGTTGTATCAGTCGTCCTTCTCCCTCCTCTCCAGCAGGTGGCGCTGTGTCATCATCGTTGTATCAGTCGTCCTTCTCCCTCCTCTCCAGCAGGCGGCGCTGTGTCCTCATCGCTGTATCAGTCGTCCTTCTCCCTCCTCTCCAGCAGGTGGCGCTGTGTCCTCGTTGTATCAGTCGTCCTTCTCCCTCCTCTCCAGCAGGTGGCGCTGTGTCCTCATCGTTGTATCAGTCGTCCTTCTCCCTCCTCCCCAGCAGGTGGCGCTGTGTCCTCATCGTTGTATCAGTCGTCATTCTTCCTCCTCTCCAGCAGGTGGCGATGTGTCCTCATCGTTGTATCAGTCGTCCTTCTCCCTCCTCTCCAGCAGGTGGCGCTGTGTCCTCATCGTTGTATTAGTCATCCTTCTCACTCCTCTCCAGCAGGTGGCGCTGTGTCCTCGTTGTATCAGTCGTCCTTCTCCCTCCTCCCCAGCAGGTGGCGCTGTGTCCTCATCGTTGTATCAGTCGTCATTCTCCCTCCTCACCAGCAGGTGGCGCTGTGTTCTCATCGTTGTATCAGTCGTCATTCTCCCTCCTCACCAGCAGGTGGCGCTGTGTCATCATCGTTGTATCAGTCGTCCTTCTCCCTCCTCTCCAGCAGGTGGCGCTGGGTCCTCATCGTTGTATCAGTCGTCCTTCTCCCTCCTCTCCAGCAGGTGGCGCTGTGTTCTCATCGCTGTGTCAGTCGTCCTTCTCCCTCCTCTCCAGCAGGTGGCGCTGGGTCCTCATCGTTGTATCAGTCGTCCTTCTCCCTCCTCTCCAGCAGGTGGCGCTGGGTCCTCATCGCTGTATCAGTCGTCCTTCTCCCTCCTCTCCAGCAGGTGGCGCTGGGTCCTCATCGTTGTATCAGTCGTCCTTCTCCCTCCTCTCCAGCAGGTGGCGCTGGGTCCTCATCGCTGTATCAGTCGTCCTTCTCCTTCCTCTCCAGCAGGTGGCGCTGTGTCCTCATCGTTGTATCAGTCGTCCTTCTCCCTCCTCTCCAGCAGGTGGCGCTGTGTCATCATCATTGTATCAGTCGTCCTTCTCCCTCCTCTCCAGCAGGTGGCGCTGTGTCATCATCATTGTATCAGTCGTCCTTCTCCCTCCTCCCCAGCAGGTGGCGCTGTGTCATCATCGTTGTATCAGTCGTCCTTCTCCCTCCTCCCCAGCAGGTGGCGCTGTGTCCTCATCGTTGTATCAGTCGTCCTTCTCCCTCCTCTCCAGCAGGTGGCGCTGTGTCCTCATCGTTGTATCAGTCGTCCTTCTCCCTCCTCCCCAGCAGGTGGCGCTGTGTCCTCATCGTTGTATCAGTCGTCCTTCTCCCTCCTCTCCAGCAGGTGGCGCTGTGTCCTCATCGTTGTATCAGTCGTCCTTCTCCCTCCTCCCCAGCAGGTGGCGCTGTGTCATCATCGTTGTATCAGTTGTCCTTCTCCCTCCTCTCCAGCAGGTGGCGCTGTGTCCTCATCGTTGAATCAGTCGTCCTTCTCCCTCCTCCCCAGCAGGTGGCGCTGTGTCATCATCGTTGTATCAGTCGTCCTTCTCCCTCCTCTCCAGCAGGTGGCGCTGTGTCCTCATCGTTGTATCAGTCGTCCTTCTCCCTCCTCCCCAGCAGGTGGAGCTGTGTCATCATCGTTGTATCAGTCGTCATTCTCCCTCCTCTCCAGCAGGTGGCGCTGTGTCCTCATCGTTGTATCAGTCGTCATTCTCCCTCCTCCCCAGCAGGTGGAGCTGTGTCCTCATCGTTGTATCAGTCGTCATTCTCCCTCCTCTCCAGCAGGTGGCGCTGTGTCCTCATCGTTGAATCAGTCGTCCTTCTCCCTCCTCTCCAGCAGGTGGCGCTGTGTCCTCCTCGTTGTATCAGTGGTCCTTCTCCCTCCTCCCCAGCAGGTGGCGCTGTGTCCTCCTCGTTGTATCAGTCGTCCTTCTCCCTCCTCTCCAGCAGGTGGCGCTATGTCCTCATCGTTGTATCAGTCGTCCTTCTCCCTCCTCCCCAGCAGGTGGCGCTGTGTCATCATCGTTGTATCAGTCGTCCTTCTCCCTCCTCTCCAGCAGGTGGCGCTGTGTCCTCATCGTTGTATCAGTCGTCCTTCTCCCTCCTCCCCAGCAGGTGGCGCTGTGTCCTCCTCGTTGTATCAGTCGTCCTTCTCCCTGCTCTCCAGCAGGTGGCGCTGTGTCCTCCTCGTTGTATCAGTCGTCCTTCTCCCTCCTCCCCAGCAGGTGGCGCTGTGTCCTCATCGTTGTAGCAGTCGTCCTTCTCCCTGCTCTCCAGCAGGTGGCGCTGTGTCCTCCTCGTTGTATCAGTCGTCCTTCTCCCTCCTCTCCAGCAGGTGGCGCTGTGTCCTCATCGTTGAATCAGTCGTCCTTCTCCCTCCTCCCCAGCAGGTGGCGCTGGGTCCTGATTGTTGTATCAGTCGTCCTTCTCCCTCCTCTCCAGCAGGTGGCGCTGTGTCCTCATCATTGTATCAGTCGTCCTTCTCCCTCCTCTCCAGCAGGTGGCGCTGTGTTCTCTTTGTTGTATCAGTCGTCCTTCTCCCTCCTCTCCAGCAGGTGGCGCTGTGTCTTCATCGTTGTATCAGTCGTCCTTCTCCCTCCTCTCCAGCAGGTGGCGCTGTGTCCTCATCGTTGTATCAGTCGTCCTTCTCCCTCCTCCCCAGCAGGTGGCGTTGTGTTATCATCGTTGTATCAGTCGTCCTTCTCCCTCCTCTCCAGCAGGTGGCGCTGTGTCCTCATCCTTGTATCAGTCGTCCTTCTCCCTCCTCTCCAGCAGGTGGCGCTGTGTCCTCATCGTTGTATCAGTCGTCCTTCTCCCTCCTCTCCAGCAGGTGGCGCTGTGTCCTCATCGTTGTATCAGTCGTCCTTCTCCCTCCTCACCAGCAGGTGGCGCTGTGTCCTCCTCGTTGTATCAGTCGTCCTTCTCCCTCCTCTCCAGCAGGTGGCGCTGTGTCCTCGTTGTATCAGTTGTCCTTCTCCCTCCTCTCCAGCAGGTGGCGCTGTGTTCTCATCGCTGTATCAGTCGTCCTTCTCCTTCCTCTCCAGCAGGTGGCGCTGTGTCCTCGTTGTATCAGTCGTCCTTCTCCCTCCTCTCCAGCAGGTGGCGCTGTGTCCTCCTCGTTGTATCAGTTGTCCTTCTCCCTCCTCTCCAGCAGGTGGCGCTGTGTCCTGATAGTTGTATCAGTCGTCCTTCTCCCTCCTCTCCAGCAGGTGGCGATGTGTCCTCATCGTTGTATCAGTCGTCCTTCTCCCTCCTCTCCAGCAGGTGGCGCTGTGTCCTGATTGTTGTATCAGTCGTCCTTCTCCCTCCTCTCCAGCAGGTGGCGCTGTGTCCTGATTGTTGTATCAGTCGTCCTTCTCCCTCCTCTCCAGCAGGTGGCGCTGTGTCCTCATCGCTGTATCAGTTGTCCTTCTCCCTCCTCACCAGCAGGTGGCGATGTGTCCTCCTCGTTGTATCAGTCGTCCTTCTCCCTCCTCTCCAGCAGGTGGCGCTGTGTCATCATCGTTGTATCAGTCGTCCTTCTCCCTCCTCTCCAGCAGGCGGCGCTGTGTCCTCATCGCTGTATCAGTCGTCCTTCTCCCTCCTCTCCAGCAGGTGGCGCTGTGTCCTCGTTGTATCAGTCGTCCTTCTCCCTCCTCTCCAGCAGGTGGCGCTGTGTTCTCATCGTTGTATCAGTCGTCCTTCTCCCTCCTCTCCAGCAGGTGGCGCTGTGTTCTCATCGTTGTATCAGTCGTCCTTCTCCCTCCTCGCCAGCAGGTGGCGCTGTGTCCTCCTCGTTGTATCAGTCGTCCTTCTCCCTCCTCTCCAGCAGGTGGCGCTGTGTCCTCATCGTTGTATCAGTCGTCCTTCTCCCTCCTCCCCAGCAGGTGGCGCTGTGTCCTCATCGTTGTATCAGTCGTCATTCTTCCTCCTCTCCAGCAGGTGGCGATGTGTCCTCATCGTTGTATCAGTCGTCCTTCTCCCTCCTCTCCAGCAGGTGGCGCTGTGTCCTCATCGTTGTATTAGTCATCCTTCTCACTCCTCTCCAGCAGGTGGCGCTGTGTCCTCGTTGTATCAGTCGTCCTTCTCCCTCCTCCCCAGCAGGTGGCGCTGTGTCCTCATCGTTGTATCAGTCGTCATTCTCCCTCCTCACCAGCAGGTGGCGCTGTGTTCTCATCGTTGTATCAGTCGTCATTCTCCCTCCTCACCAGCAGGTGGCGCTGTGTTCTCATCGTTGTATCAGTCGTCCTTCTCCCTCCTCCCCAGCAGGTGGCGCTGGGTCCTCATCGTTGTATCAGTCGTCCTTCTCCCTCCTCTTCAGCAGGTGGCGCTGTGTCATCATCGTTGTATCAGTCGTCCTTCTCCCTCCTCCCCAGCAGGTGGCGCTGGGTCCTCATCGTTGTATCAGTCGTCCTTCTCCCTCCTCCCCAGCAGGTGGCGCTGGGTCCTCATCGTTGTATCAGTGGTCCTTCTCCCTCCTCTTCAGCAGGTGGCGCTGGGTCCTCATCGTTGTATCAGTCGTCCTTCTCCCTCCTCTCCAGCAGGTGGCGCTGTGTTCTCATCGCTGTATCAGTCGTCCTTCTCCCTCCTCTCCAGCAGGTGGCGCTGGGTCCTCATCGTTGTATCAGTCGTCCTTCTCCCTCCTCTCCAGCAGGTGGCGATGTGTCCTCCTCGTTGTATCAGTCGTCCTTCTCCCTCCTCTCCAGCAGGTGGCGCTGTGTCCTCATCGCTGTATCAGTCGTCATTCTCCCTCCTCTCCAGCAGGTGGCGCTGTGTCCTCCTCGTTGTATCAGTCGTCCTTCTCCCTCCTCTCCAGCAGGTGGCGCTGGGTCCTCATCGCTGTATCAGTCGTCCTTCTCCCTCCTCTCCAGCAGGTGGCGCTGGGTCCTCATCGTTGTATCAGTCGTCCTTCTCCCTCCTCTCCAGCAGGTGGCGCTGGGTCCTCATCGTTGTATCAGTCGTCCTTCTCCCTCCTCTCCAGCAGGTGGCGCTGTGTCATCATCGTTGTATCAGTCGTCCTTCTCCCTCCTCTCCAGCAGGTGGCGCTGTGTCCTCATCGTTGTATCAGTCGTCCTTCTCCCTCCTCCCCAGCAGGTGGCGCTGTGTCCTCATCGTTGTATCAGTCGTCCTTCTCCCTCCTCTCCAGCAGGTGGCGCTGTGTCCTCATCGTTGTATCAGTCGTCCTTCTCCCTCCTCCCCAGCAGGTGGCGCTGTGTCATCATCGTTGTATCAGTTGTCCTTCTCCCTCCTCTCCAGCAGGTGGCGCTGTGTCCTCATCGTTGAATCAGTCGTCCTTCTCCCTCCTCCCCAGCAGGTGGCGCTGTGTCCTCATCGTTGTATCAGTCGTCCTTCTCCCTCCTCTCCAGCAGGTGGCGCTGTGTCCTCATCGTTGTATCAGTCGTCCTTCTCCCTCCTCTCCAGCAGGTGGCGCTGTGTCCTCATCGTTGTATCAGTCGTCCTTCTCCCTCCTCCCCAGCAGGTGGAGCTGTGTCATCATCGTTGTATCAGTCGTCATTCTCCCTCCTCTCCAGCAGGTGGCGCTGTGTCCTCATCGTTGAATCAGTCGTCATTCTCCCTCCTCTCCAGCAGGTGGCGCTGTGTCCTCATCGTTGAATCAGTCGTCCTTCTCCCTCCTCTCCAGCAGGTGGCGCTGTGTCCTCCTCGTTGTATCAGTGGTCCTTCTCCCTCCTCCCCAGCAGGTGGCGCTGTGTCCTCCTCGTTGTATCAGTCGTCCTTCTCCCTCCTCTCCAGCAGGTGGCGCTATGTCCTCATCGTTGTATCAGTCGTCCTTCTCCCTCCTCCCCAGCAGGTGGCGCTGTGTCATCATCGTTGTATCAGTCGTCCTTCTCCCTCCTCTCCAGCAGGTGGCGCTGTGTCCTCATCGTTGTATCAGTCGTCCTTCTCCCTCCTCCCCAGCAGGTGGCGCTGTGTCCTCATCGTTGTATCAGTCGTCCTTCTCCCTCCTCTCCAGCAGGTGGCGCTGTGTCCTCATCGTTGTATCAGTCGTCCTTCTCCCTCCTCCCCAGCAGGTGGCGCTGTGTCCTCATCGTTGTATCAGTCGTCCTTCTCCCTGCTCTCCAGCAGGTGGCGCTGTGTCCTCCTCGTTGTATCAGTCGTCCTTCTCCCTCCTCCCCAGCAGGTGGCGCTGTGTCCTCATCGTTGTAGCAGTCGTCCTTCTCCCTGCTCTCCAGCAGGTGGCGCTGTGTCCTCCTCGTTGTATCAGTCGTCCTTCTCCCTCCTCTCCAGCAGGTGGCGCTGTGTCCTCCTCGTTGTATCAGTCGTCCTTCTCCCTCCTCTCCAGCAGGTGGCGCTGTGTCCTCCTCGTTGTATCAGTCGTCCTTCTCCCTCCTCTCCAGCAGGTGGCGCTGTGTCCTCCTCGTTGTATCAGTCGTCCTTCTCCCTCCTCCCCAGCAGGTGGCGCTGTGTCCTCATCGTTGTATCAGTCGTCCTTCTCCCTCCTCTCCAGCAGGTGGCGCTGTGTCATCATCGTTGTATCAGTCGTCCTTCTCCCTCCTCTCCAGCAGGTGGCGCTGTGTCATCATCGTTGTATCAGCCGTCCTTCTCCCTCCTCCCCAGCAGGTGGCGCTGTGTCCTCCTCGTTGTATCAGTGGTCCTTCTCCCTCCTCTCCAGCAGGTGGCGCTGTGTCATCATCGTTGTATCAGCCGTCCTTCTCCCTCCTCCCCAGCAGGTGGCGCTGTGTCCTCCTCGTTGTATCAGTGGTCCTTCTCCCTCCTCTCCAGCAGGTGGCGCTGTGTCATCATCGTTGTATCAGCCGTCCTTCTCCCTCCTCCCCAGCAGGTGGCGCTGTGTCCTCGTTGTATCAGTCGTCCTTCTCCCTCCTCTCCAGCAGGTGGCGCTGTGTCCTCATCGTTGTATCAGTCGTCCTTCTCCCTCCTCCCCAGCAGGTGGCGCTGTGTCCTCATCCTTGTATCAGTCGTCCTTCTCCCTCCTCTCCAGCAGGTGGCGCTGTGTCCTCATCGTTGTATCAGCTGTCCTTCTCCCTCCTCTCCAGCAGGTGGCGATGTGTCCTCATCCTTGTATCAGTCGTCCTTCTCCCTCCTCTCCAGCAGGTGGCGCTGTGTCCTCATCGTTGTATCAGCCGTCCTTCTCCCTCCTCCCCAGCAGGTGGCGCTGTGCCCGTTCCGTGGCGTGTTTCCTCGGCCGCTGTCAGTCGTCCTTCTCTCTCCTCCCGGTATCATGTCTCTGCTGACGTCCGGCGTCCTGTGCAGGGCTCTCCGCTTCCAGTCCTGTGTGGGGGTCCTGCAGACCAGAGCCAGGTGAGGGTCGCTGTGCTGCTCCGGAGCTGACACGCCGGTGCTTTGTGTTGCTCTCGGGTCTGACCCTGCTGTGTGAGGACGGTGGCCCTGTGTGGTCATGTTCTGGGGCTTTGGTGTTGGGCTCATGGTGGGTCTTGTCCTAGGAGCTTGCACTCTGATTCTGCGGCGCCTCCTGTAGTTCCTCTGGTTCTGGGCTGTGGGTGCAGGGTCCCGGTGTAACCCCTGCACTGCCGGGTGAGTGACCGCAGCTCGGGCCCCTGGTCTCGTGGACGACCCCCGGGCTCTGGTGACGAGGACGCCTGAAGGTCACGGTGAAGTCTCGGGGTTCAATCGCAGCCGCCGCAATCAACAGATAATTATCTGCAGCTCAGCGTCTGTCACCGCCATCTGCTGGAGATCTCATGTATGACCACAGATCAGATTGTCCACAGATCTGCTCCTCAGACGTGGCGTCCAATCCCCGGCCCAGTGACTGCTGCAGACCACACGGGGAGGGGTTAAACACCCTTAAGCAGTCAGAAGAGGCGGTGAGTGCCGCGGGGGGGGATAAGAGTTTGGGGGGGGGGCAGTATTTACTTATATGCTGTTGGTTATTTCCATGTATTACTGTATACAGAGATACATGATAAGATCCTGTCTGCAGCCACCACTAGGGGGAGCTCCCTGTATACAGAGATACATAAGATCCTGTCTGCAGACACCACTAGGGGGAGCTCCCTGTATACAGAGATACATGATAAGATCCTGTCTGCAGCCACCACTAGGGGGAGCTCCCTGTATACAGAGATACATAAGATCCTGTCTGCAGACACCACTAGGGGGAGCTCCCTGTATACAGAGATACATGATAAGATCCTGTCTGCAGCCACCACTAGGGGGAGCTCCCTGTATACAGAGATACATGATAAGATCCTGTCTGCAGACACCACTAGGGGGAGCTCCCTGTATACAGAGATACATGATAAGATCCTGTCTGCAGCCACCACTAGGGGGAGCTCCCTGTATACAGAGATACATGATAAGATCCTGTCTGCAGACACCACTAGGGGGAGCTCCCTGTATACAGAGATACATGATAAGATCCTGTCTGCAGCCACCACTAGGGGGAGCTCCCTGTACACAGAGATACATGATGAGATTCTGTCTGCAGACACCACTAGGGGGAGCTCCCTGTATACAGAGATACATGATAAGATCCTGTCTGCAGCCACCACTAGGGGGAGCTCCCTGTACACAGAGATACATGATGAGATTCTGTCTGCAGACACCACTAGGGGGAGCTCCCTGTATACAGAGATACATGATAAGATTCTGTCTGCAGTTACCACTAGGGGGAGCTCCCTGTATACAGAGATACATGATAAGATACTGTCTGCAGCCACCACTAGGGGGAGCTCCCTGTACACAGAGATACATGATGAGATTCTGTCTGCAGACACCACTAGGGGGAGCTCCCTGTATACAGAGATACATGATAAGATCCTGTCTGCAGCCACCACTAGGGGGAGCTCCCTGTACACAGAGATACATGATGAGATTCTGTCTGCAGACACCACTAGGGGGAGCTCCCTGTATACAGAGATACATGATAAGATCCTGTCTGCAGCCACCACTAGGGGGAGCTCCCTGTATACAGAGATACATGATAAGATTCTGTCTGCAGACACCACTAGGGGGAGCTCCCTGTATACAGAGATACATGATAAGATTCTGTCTGCAGTTACCACTAGGGGGAGCTCCCTGTATACAGAGATACATGATAAGATACTGTCTGCAGCCACCACTAGGGGGAGCTCCCTGTACACAGAGATACATGATGAGATTCTGTCTGCAGACACCACTAGGGGGAGCTCCCTGTATACAGAGATACATGATAAGATCCTGTCTGCAGCCACCACTAGGGGGAGCTCCCTGTACACAGAGATACATGATGAGATGTCTGCAGACACCACTAGGGGGAGCTCCCTGTATACAGAGATACATGATAAGATCCTGTCTGCAGCCACCACTAGGGGGAGCTCCCTGTACACAGAGATACATGATGAGATTCTGTCTGCAGACACCACTAGGGGGAGCTCCCTGTATACAGAGATACATGATAAGATCCTGTCTGCAGCCACCACTAGGGGGAGCTCCCTGTACACAGAGATACATGATGAGATTCTGTCTGCAGACACCACTAGGGGGAGCTCCCTGTATACAGAGATACATGATAAGATCCTGTCTGCAGCCACCACTAGGGGGAGCTCCCTGTATACAGAGATACATGATAAGATCCTGTCTGCAGCCACCACTAGGGGGAGCTCCCTGTACACAGAGATACATGATGAGATCCTGTCTACAGCCACCACTAGGGGGGGCATCCTGTATACAGAGATACATGATAAGATCCTGTCTGCAGCAACCAGAACGGGGAGCTCCCTGTATACAGATATACATGATAAGATTCTGTCTGCAGCCACCAATAGGGGGGGCATCCTGTATACAGAGATACATGATAAGATACTGTCTGCAGCCACCACTAGTGGGAGCTCCCTGTATACAGAGATACATGATAAGCTTCTGTCTGCAGCCACCACTAGGGGGAGCTCCCTGTATACAGAGATACATAAGATCCTGTCTGCAGCCACCACTAGGGTAGCTCCCTGTATACAGAGATACACGATAAGCTTCTGTCTGCAGCCACCACTAGGGGGAGCTCCCAGTATACAGAGATACATGATAAGATCCTGTCTGCAGCCACCACTAGGGGGAGCTCTCTGTATACAGATACATGATAATATTCTGTCTGCAGCCACCCCTAGTGGTGGCTACAGACAGGATCTTATCATGTATCTCTGTATACTGGGAGCTCCCCCTAATGGTGACTGCAGACAGGATCTTATGTATCTCTGTATACTGGTAGCTCCCCCTAGTGGTGACTGCAGACAGAATCTTATCATGTATCTCTGTATACTGGGAGCTCCCCCTAGTGGTGGCTGCAGACAGAATCTTATCTTGTATTTCTGTATACAGGGAGCTCCACCTAGTGGTGGCTGCAGACAGGATCTTATCATGTATCTCTGTATACAGGGAGCTCCCCCTAGTGCTGGCTGCAGACAGGATCTTATCATGTATCTCTGTATACAGGGAGCTCCCCCTAGTGGTGGCTGCAGACAGTATCTTATCATGTATCTCTCTATACAGGGAGCTCCCCCTAGTGGTGGCTGCAGAAAGGATCTTATCTTATATTTCTGTATACAGGGAGCTCCCCCTAGTGCTGGCTGCAGACAGAATCTTATCATGTATCTCTGTATACAGGGAGCTCCCTCTAGTGGTGGCTGCAGACAGGATCTTATCATGTATCTCTGTATACAGGGAGCTCCCCCTAGTGGTGGCTGCAGACAGGATCTTATCATGTGTCTCTGTATACAGGGAGCTCCCCCTAGTGGTGGCTGCAGACAGGATCTTATCTTATATTTCTGTATACAGGGAGCTCCCCCTAGTGGTGGCTGCAGACAGAATCTTATCTTGTATCTCTGTATACAGGGAGCTCCCCCTAGTGGTGGCTGCAGACAGGATCTTATCTTGTATTTCTGTATACAGGGAGCTCCACCTAGTGGTGGCTGCAGACAGGATCTTATCATGTATCTCTGTATACAGGGAGCTCCCCCTAGTGGTGGCTGCAGACATGATCTTATCATGTATCTCTGTATACAGGGAGCTCCCCCTAGTGGTGGCTGCAGAAAGGATCTTATCTTATATTTCTGTATACAGGGAGCTCCCCCTAGTGGTGGCTGCAGACAGGATCTTATCATGTATCTCTGTATACAGGGAGCTCCCCCTAGTGGTGGCTGCAGACAGGATCTTATCATGTATCTGTATACAGGGAGCTCCCCCTAGTGGTGGCTGCAGACAGGATCTTATCTTATATTTCTGTATACAGGGAGCTCCCCCTAGTGGTGGCTGCAGGTAGGTATTGTGTATCTGTCTGTACCGGGAGGTTGTTGCTTTGTGTCCCTCTTGGCTGTCAGATTTCTGCTCTTGGGGGCGCTTTCACTGTTCTGGGCAGGGTGGGTGACCCGGTGGCAGGATTGCTCTCTTGGTTGTTGTACCTGCGGGCACAGTAGTGTCTGGTACATGCAGGAGCGCCTCCCGGTGGTAGAGCAGCGTCTGTGGTGCCGGCTGCCAGGTTCTGTTTATAGATCACCTTCTGTGCCCCTGACATTATCCGGGATCTCAGCTGTCGCTCGGGGGGGGGGGCTGCGTCCACAGCTGCCCTCGTCTCGTCCTTTCTGGCAGCGGCCCCCCTGTGTTCCCCTCTCTCCTGTACGTGGGGCCCGAGACGCCATTTATCTGCTGGTCTGACATGGCCGCCTGCAGCGTCACAGGAATCCCCAAATAACGAGCGAGGTCCTGCCCGAAATCCCACAAATCTGCTGAAGAGATGAGAGGAGAAGCCGCCGAGCAACGTGACGTCATCAACGCCAAATACCCCAGGAATCTAGAATAATGTCCCATGACCAGAACTCCCATCATCCCAGCAATCCACCGCCCTGGAGTGTAGTCCTGCTGGCAGAATTGTCACCATGGACCCCACAGGTTTATTAACCCTTTAATTCTGCAGAGATGGGGACGTAGCACCTGAGCCATGTCTGCCGAGCGTCTGAGACCGGCCCTCCGGGGCTTCAGTCTTCAGATCGTGCAGCCGGGGTCTTGTCACCGCGGAGCGCGTGAGGAACCATGAATGTCCCCATTACTGGCCCGATGCCGTGCCGCGGCGTTTTTGTGTGTGGGGGCGCCCCGTGCCGCGGCGTTTTTGTGTGTGGGGGCGCCCCGTGCCGCGGCGTGTGTGTGTGTGTGTGTGTGTGTGTGTGTGTGGGCGCCCCGTGCCGCGGCGTGCGTGTGCGTGTGCGTGTGTGTGTGTGGGGGCGCCCCGTGCCGCGGCGTGTGTGCGTGTGTGTGGGCGCCGTGTGTGTGTGTGGGCGCCCCGTGCCGCGGCGTGCGTGTGTATGTGTGTGTGGGCGCCCCGTGCCGCGGCGTGTGTGTGTGTGTGGGCGCCCCGTGCCGCGGCGTGCGTGTGTGTGTGTGTGTGGGCGCCCCGTGCCGCGGCGTGCTTGTGCGTGTGTGTGTGTGTGTGTGGGCGCCCCGTGCCGCGGCGTGTGTGTGGGCGCCCCGTGTCGCATTCGTTTTAGGAGAATGTGCTGCTCTTATAGTGATGATTTCTGGGCAGCACATTACTCGGCACTGTGCACAAGAGCTGACAATCTGTGGAGCTGGGGTGACGCGGTTTCTTGCCACGGTGCAGCCATCTCTAATAAGGGGGTGCACAGACTGAGCTGTCCCCAGTGTCTGCCTGCACGCTGGGGGTGGGGGGGATCCTGCTGAATGACGGCTAATGGTGGTGACAGTACAGGAGACATATTATGACCCCTCATGTGCCGGTTGTCATAGGAACCTTTATGGCACGGTGAAAATTCCTCTGGTTCTTGGGGAGAGCAATCCAGAGAACTGGTGCAGCACGAGAGACGTCCTGGAGTCCGGAGTGGTGTCTCGCTCGTGGCGGTCGGCTGCGTTCATTGGACCGTTTAAAAGTTTTGTCCGGTCCAAACTGATAAGTCGGCAGTCGCTGTGTGTCGCTCTGTGTGACTGCAGACTTATGAATTGCCCAGCGCACGCACTGCGGGGATTCACCACTTTGTGACCCAGGATCGGAGGGTGTGAATGTGTCATACATACTCCCGTCAGGGGGCGTGGCCTCACACTACAAGTGTATGGAGAAAGGCCACGCCCACTAGTAGGGCCCTGCCCGGGAGTATGTGTAAGTCATATAACGCACTCACACCCTCTGGTCCCGGGTCACAAACTAGTGAATCCCCGCAGCGCACAGTGCGAGTCCTGGGGGGTTCATAGGTCTGCGGACACACAGCGACTGCAGACTTATCAGTTCAGAGCAGACGACCCCTTCAGTGATGAGGATTTGCTGCTGGTCTCAAAGGACGGAGCTGTAATCCTTTGTCTTTTTAGCTCCTGGTGGTCTCATGTGGAGATGGGCCCCCCCGACCCCATCCTTGGTGTAACCGAAGCTTTCAAGAGAGACACCAACGCCAAGAAGATGAACCTGGGCGTCGGGGCGTACCGTGATGACAACGGGAAGCCGTATGTGCTCAGCAGCGTGCGCAAGGTGAGCCGCGGCCCTGCACGATGGGGCCGACCCCGCAGAGCGGAGTCCCGAGTGGCAGGAACACGTGGGCGCCCCGCCCGGGCGCGCCCTCCCCGGCCCCCCGCCCGGGCGCTCCCTCCCCCGCCCGGTTGCATTAGCTTGCACTTTGCGTCCGTCTGCTGATGGATCTTCGGCCTTCTCCCGGTCGTCACGTGCTGGTTACCAGCAGCGCTCGGCCGTGGTATACCGGCAGCCCCTCGGGATTGGTCTGATGGCTGTGATAGGTCCTGTCTGCCAGTATTTATGGAGACGCCTGATGTCTGGTGTGGGGGCTGGGCTGCACGGGGCGGGGATAATATTGGGGTCACTGGACTCTGGTTCTCGCCCTCTGATTGCTATCTGGCAGCGTTTCCCCTGGGATGTAGCAGAGTCCACTGTACACGTGCCGCCCTGGGCTGATGCAGAACGCGGGGCCGGACCCTGCCGGGCGGGGGATGGGCTCCTCTTTCTACTTTGATCCTTTCCATCTTCTGCCAATGTCACTATTTACTTGATCTTTGATCTGATGCTGAAAGCCCCCGATACCTTGCGGGACCCCCGGCCATTACCTGGTGGTGCCGCCATGACTGCGGGCACAGCGCTGTAGTATATCGGTGGGGGGTCTGTGAGCTGTGTCCCCTTGGGGGGCTTCTCCTCCGCGGCCCCCCATCTCTCTTCCTTATGCCTCTTTCTCTCTCAGGCGGAGGCGCAGATGGCAGCCAAGCACCTGGATAAGGAATACCTCGGCATCGGGGGGCTGGCAGAATTTGCTCGTGCGTCGGCTCAGCTGGCGCTGGGTGACAACTCCGAGGTCATCCAGAATGGACGGGTGAGTGCGGGGGTCTGGCGGGGGGGGCACAGGGGGCCGTGACTTGTCTCTGTGATCTGACGCTCTCCGTCTCCTCGCAGTTCATCACCGTACAGACCATCTCCGGGACCGGATCCCTGCGAGTCGGAGCAAACTTCCTGGTGAGTTCCCAGAGCGGAGTGTGGATGGCTGGAGTAGTAGTTCTAAGGTACCCATACTGCCCCCGTCTGTTGTGTTTGGGCATTGCGGCCTCCATTATTGGTCTGTGCATTGGCCGGACTGGGGTCCATCAGCCCCTGCGGTACAGAAAATGTTCATGTACCCCAGATAAAGATGGCCGCTCTGAGGGATGCGCAGCGGAGGTCTCTCCGGACACAAGCGAGGGTCTTCACCTGGACTGACACACTGTAACAGCTGCTGCTGTAACAAAGTGGTGCCTGTTACAGCGGAAACCTAGGCCGGCTGCCGTTCTCTGCCGCCCCGTGGAGAGGCGAGTGTCTCCTCGTAGAAGCTCCCGGGGGGCGAATGTTTGGAGGGTGATGGTCATGTCCGCCGCGTTGGCTTTGGGAATGCCCCCCCGCCCAGCATTCGAGGGTCCTACCTGATAGTGTGGTCCAGCGGCTGCACTTATGGCCTGAACTCTGCCCTTCAACACGGCTACATGGGGCAGCGTTACCTCTAATGTCTCGGCGATTGCGCCAGGAAAAGTGCTTGTAAGTGCTGCGCCTAGGACACCTTCAATGTTGATCGCCTGCAGAGGTGGCTTGTTTCCTAGGCAACCAAAAGTAAACCATAGTATCAAACATTCTCCATTCTTGGTGGTCACCAGCGGCTCGTGGCGGGGGTCTCCTCGTGGCTGGAAGCCGTTCAGTTTTTACCATTCCGGATGTTGAGAATAACCTTTAATAATGGGGCGAGCTTGGAAATCCTCGGCGGAGGCCATAGCTGCAGGAGCACAAGGCGTGGAGCCGCCGTATCGTCCGGTCACAGGACTCCATACGTGTGACTGCGCAGACTGGTGATGTCTCGGACCCGTGAGCTGACGCTCTAATCCTTCCTTGTATTTCACAATTTTTCTTTGTTTTTTGCAGCAAAGATTCTACAAGTTCAGTCGAGACGTTTATCTCCCCAAACCGTCATGGGGGAATCACACCCCGATATTCCGCGACGCAGGGATGGAGCTGAAGGGATACCGCTACTACGACCCCAAAACCTGCGGCTTTGATTTCTCCGGCGCTCTGGATGATATATCGGTGAGTGCTCGCGGCTCAGTGCAGACCCCAATAGTCCTCTACGGACCCTCGGCCCGTGACTCTGCAGTGACCGCCGCCTTTATTAAAGTCTCATCTGATCCTAATGTTTAACCTTCTAGAAAATCCCAGAGCAGAGCATCATCCTCTTCCATGCCTGCGCCCACAATCCCACCGGCGTGGACCCCCGGAAGGAGCAGTGGAAGGAGCTGGCTGCGGTGGTCAAGGTATGGCTGTATGTCAGGAGTGAAAAACGTGTGAGCGCTGGTGCAGGCGGTTGTCTCACATGCTGCCGGCGCCGTCCTCCACTTACACTCCATGTCTTATTTCAGAGCCGCCGCCTCTTCCCGTTCTTTGACATGGCGTACCAAGGTTTTGCCAGCGGAGACACGGACAGAGATGCGTGGGCTGTGCGCCATTTTATTCAGGAAGGTCTCAACGTTGCGCTGTCTCAGTCTTATGCAAAAAACATGGGACTGTACGGTGAGGAGCTCTGCCGTGGTTGGGTGGACTGTCGTGGCCGGTGGTGCTGGGCTTGTGACCACAACGTTATGTTTTGTGCTCCAGGTGAACGTGTCGGGGCTTTCACCGTGGTTTGCACGGACGCTGATGAAGCCAAAAGAGTGGAGTCTCAGCTGAAGATCCTCATTCGTCCCATGTACTCGAACCCGCCACTGAATGGAGCCAGAATAGCGGCTGCCATCTTGACCCAGCCTGACCTTCGCAGCGAGTGGTAATTGGGACCCCGTGTAGCTTAGGAGACCCCCGTCCACTAGGCGGGTTATAACACATTCTCTCTATAGGTTGCAGGAGGTGAAGGGAATGGCGAACCGGATCATTAGTATGAGAGAGCAGCTGGTGTCCAACCTGAAGAAGGAGGGCTCCATCCACAGCTGGCAGCACATCAGTGACCAGATCGGCATGTTCTGCTTCACCGGCCTACGTCCCGAGCAGGTGAGCAAGGAATTATTGGCTGTTGTGACCGCCTCGTTCCGGGGGCAAGGCATTGTGTTCTGCCTGGGCCGGGGGGGGGATGTCGTGGACCACCTAGGGCAGGTGTGGTGGGGGGACGTCGTGGACCGCCTGGGTTTGGGTGAGGGGGGATTACGGGACGTTGTGGACTGCCTGGGTTCGGGTGAGGGGGGGGTTACGGGACGTTGTGCACTGCCTGGGTTCGGGTGAGGGGGGGTTTACGGGACTTTGTGGACTGCCTGGGTTCGGCGGGGAACGTCGTGGACAGCCTGGGTTTGGGTGAGGGGGGATTACGGGACGTTGTGGACTGCCTGGGTTCGAGTGAGGGGGGGGGGGGGGTTACGGGACGTTGTGGACTGCCTGGGTTCGGGTGAGGGGGGGGTTACGGGACGTTGTGCACTGCCTGGGTTTGGGTGAGGGGGGATTACGGGACTTTGTGGACTGCCTGGGTTCGAGTGAGGGGGGGGGGGGGTTACGGGACGTTGTGGACTGCCTGGGTTCGGGTGAGGGGGGGGTTACGGGACGTTGTGGACTGCCTGGGTTCGGGTGAGGGGGGGGTTACGGGACGTTGTGCACTGCCTGGGTTCGGGTGAGGGGGGGGGTTACGGGACTTTGTGGACTGCCTGGGTTCGGGTGAGGGGGGGGTTACGGGACGTTGTGGACTGCCTGGGTTCGGGTGAGGGGGGGGTTACGGGACGTTGTGCACTGCCTGGGTTCGGGTGAGGGGGGGGGTTACGGGACTTTGTGGACTGCCTGGGTTCGGGTGAGGGGGGGGTTACGGGACGTTGTGGACTGCCTGGGTTCGGGTGAGGGGGGGGTTACGGGACGTTGTGCACTGCCTGGGTTCGGGTGAGGGGGGGTTTACGGGACTTTGTGGACTTCCTGGGTTCGGCGGGGAACGTCGTGGACAGCCTGGGTTTGGGGGGAGAGGTAAGTGAGTTGCCTATAGGAGAATTTTCACTTCAGGTCTACAGGATTTGCAGCATTTCCGCTCAGCGCAGATCTCGGTCGTAGTCTCCGGGCTTCTGCTTACGCTGATACGTCTCACAGCTGATTGTTTGTTGCCATGTATTTGGCCCGGTCAGGCTTTCCACACATTAATGTTCAGCATTTCCATTTACTCACTGGATCAGCACATTAAACACTACAGGGGGCCGGGGTCTTTTCAGGTGGAGACTCTTGTATTCATTCATATTCTCTTCCCGCAGGTCGAGCGTCTGATTAAGGAGTTCTCCATCTACATGACCAAAGATGGCCGCATCTCTGTTGCCGGCGTCACGTCAGGGAACGTCGGGTATCTCGCTCATGCCATTCACCAAGTCACCAAGTGAGGATGGTCTTGGTCACCCTGTGGGCGTGGTCAGGACTCTCCCGGCGGTGGTCTTGGTCACCATTTGGGTGGGCTCAGGACACTGACCCTCTGTATTTCCTTTAGCACTTTGTTAGTGACTGTTTAGTCTTCACCCTCAATGAGCAGTGATCTGCGAGGCGGACGACTACAGACCCTGTTGTTCTCGGCTGGTTTGTGGGGGCTTCTCCCCGCTGTTTTCCATCATTTCCAGGGTCTCGGGGCTGAGGCTTTGAATGTACAATAAAGTCCATATTGGCAGATTATTTTCAGTCTCTTGTGATCCTCTTTCGGGGCGACTGGCATTCCCTCATGTATTGCTCTTCTCAGGATGCTCAACATATCCGCCGGCAATGATAGGAGTGATTGTGGCGTCGGATCAGAGAGAATCCTGGGAGATCAGTGCTGAGTCTGCAGCTCCTCCACCATGGCTGGATGTCCGGGTGGAGTTGCCTCTCCGAGTGCTCATGTCTCTCGCTGATAACAGAGGACAAAGAAGTGGTGGCTGCGCAGTGGCAGTGCGGTCTGGCCTGGATCGGGCAGTGCGGTCTGGCCTGGATCGGGCAGTGTAGAGAAGGCAGCTGCTGCCCTGAGTGCGGGAAAGGGACGGGGAGGAAACCTGTTGGCACAGAGCGGCCGTTCACCCCAAGCTCAGGAGCTCTGTGCACCCACCCATTTGTTTTCAATCTGTCTCCGCCCTTCTGACGTCAGAGCTGTCAATCAGGGAAGAAGGGGCGCTGCAGTGGTCCCCCCCCAGCGCTTGTACCTGGTGTGAACCGTCGGACTCCCGGCGCAGGGTCGGCCTATGAGGGGCTGTCATTAGGAATGACAGCCCCTCATAGTGAATGATGGATTCACTAGTCAGTGAGGGTCTTGACTGTATCCGCTCTGTCCTGCCGTCCTGTAGCGTGTCCCTGCCGCTGACTTCTCCACCAGCGAAGCCGCCTTACTTCGGTATCCTGGATGCGTGGACATATTCACACGACTGCAGAAAACTCCCGTCACATTACATCACAGCAAGAAATGAAATGAGACCTGAGGTGGCAGTAACTGGTGCGATCTCTGGGAGGCCCCACAGTGGAGGGCTGGGGGTTTGCCGGTGGAGAAGACGTGTTCTGTGCAGTGACGGATTGCACTTCTCTATCTGCGTTTGATGGAGAAGTCTGGGTTTGGTGATTCCTGGACAACGTTACACTGTATTGTGCTGTACAGATTGTGGAGGATAATGCTATGGGCTGTTTTCAGGGGTCAGCATTGGGCCCTCAGCTCCAGTGGTGGGAAATCTTCATCTTCAGCACAAGACATTATGGACGATTGGAGCTTCAGATTTGTGGGAACAGTTTGGGGAAGACCCTTATCTGTTCCCCATGACTGCGCCCAGTGCACAAGGTCCATACAGTCATGGAGGGGGGGGGGGACATGAGCAGCCGCACAAAGCCTGAACCCTCAACCCCATCCTATAATGAAGATTGTGAGCCCGGACCCCCACAAATGATCTTCTGGATAAAGGGGAAACATTCCAACAAATGTCTCCAAAACCTTCCCAGAGGAGCAACTCAATATTAACCCTGTCATGACCTGTGACGTCTAGGTGCGTCCTGGCTGTTACCCTGCGCAGTCGCCACCCGGAGCTCGGTTGACGTGATGGGCGAGACCCAGCTGTTTCAGGCCCTAAATGCTGTAATCGATATTGATCGCAGCATTTGAGAGGCTGGGAGAGGGAGGGGGCTCTCTCTTATTAGATCGTTGCCCCGTGACGTTATTGCAAGGGTCAGATCATTGTCATGGCAACCCGAGGTAGTCACGATGACCTCTAGGTCTGCCAGCTATGGCAAGTCTGTTGGACCATATTGAGAGCAATGCATTATACCAGTGATCAGAGTAATGACAGTCCCATAGAGGGACGATGTAAGAAAAAAAAATAGTAAAAATATAAAAAATAAAAAAAAACAAAATAAAAAAAATAATTCACCAATAAATAAGTATATTTATGTAAAAACAAAATAAACTAAAAATACAAACATTTGGTATCTCAGCATCCAGAACGACCCGATCTATAAAACTAGCCCACTAGTTAACCCCTTCAGTGAACACCGTAAAAAAAATGTACAAAAAAATTCGGTGCTTTATCATAATCATCACTGAACAAAATGAAATAATCACCATCAAAAAGACGCATGTAAATAAGAAGAGTATCACTGAAAACGTCACCTTGTCCCGCAAAAAACAGATGCCATACAGCTGTCAGCGGAAAAATAAAAAACCTATAGCTCAGAATAAAGCGATAGAAAGAAAAAAAAAATGTTAGGTTTTGTGTAAAAGTGGCAAAACATAAAGATAAATCTGGTATCGCTGTAATCGAACAGACTAGAAGAATAAAGTCGTCTAATCACTTATACCACACGAGGAACGGCATAAAAAATAAAACCAATTCTTCACCTGCTGCTGATTTGTTCATTCTGCCTCCCAAAGATCACAGTAAGGCTCGGCACACATTTATCCTGCGCTCTGCGCTGAGCACTTACACCGGGGTTTCCGTGTAAATCTCTGAAATACGTGATTCAGACAGAACCCCCGATGGAAGATTCCCTGTAATGAGGCAGATGGAGGCACTGCGGACACCGTAGGACCTGTGATTCCACGGTGTCCGTCTTTTTAATAGGCGGGCATAAAAGTGCCGTTGGCCACAGTTTTGTGAACCTCTGACAAAAAAAAGGACACCGCTGAACAGAGGCCAGGCAGTCCAGAGTAACTCTGCTGCCTCATTGTAGTGAATGGGATTTTCATGTGAATAACATCACTCGGAGATTTAGATGGAAACCCCAATATAAGTGCTCAGTGAAGAGCGCAGGATAAATGGGAACGCTTTACATAACATATTGGATCACAATAAAAGCTTTGACTCAATTCATAAAAAAAAGTCCCCACTCAGGTCTGTCACCTGTTAATGGAAATATAGGGGGCTTCCACATTACTGGTAGTACAAATGCTCTGGAAAAACGCTATGGCTCCTCGCCCTCCAAAAGAAATCCAGCAAATTCTGGGCTCCCAAATCCAAATGTCCCCCTCCCTTCTGAGCTCCAGTGTGCCTAAACCACAGTTAGCATCCACATGTTTGCCATTTCTGTAGCAATAAGAGCCCACTTAATTTACAGGTGCATGTCTACAGAAGAATGCACAGGGCACTATAATATATAGGCGCTACAATGTACTGGGCACATGATATCTCACAGTGCCGTCACGCTGTCAGTATCTCGTCCGGAATCGCGAGCTTGCGATCCAGACTATTCGCTACGTGGATATCGGCAAGCAACCAGTGAGAGTATGGCGTCACACCTCTGGGTTCCAAACCCTGGAATCCATGTTTACGCCCTCCGTCCTGTTACTGTCAGCACCACGATAGCCCAATTATTAATCTCTGCCACCACTGTCCAGATTTGAAATATATACAGGCCTGGGCGGACACCTGCGTTTTGGTAGCGTATATGGCTTCCGGGGAGGGAACGATTACAGGACAAAAGAAACTGAACTATTAAATTTTATATTTGATCCAAAAGGGAGGCAGTGTTTAGGAAAAATATATACAAGGATGTTACAAAGGAGACATTAAAATACATACGCAGTTACACAAATAAAACCGGATAAAAGGAGAAACTTACACTATAAAGACCGCTGAGACGATTCAATATAGGTGGAGGGGAGATGCTCCGCTTACTGTTATCGAACAGGGTCCTCCGCTATGATAGACATATACTCCCAGGCAAAGAACACGGCTTCAGCCTCAACAAACTATTTTATGCTGAAGAGAGAGACCCCCCCTGTGATGACATCCCAGGGGCTGGGCTCCACCCTTCAGATTTGTATTAAAAACCTGTTTTTTTTGGGATAACTCATCGCGCGTTGATCCCAGAAGCCCAAAAGTGATATATTTTCTATTATGATTTTACCGTCATTTAGAGACCACACATCGCATAGCTGCAGTCTGCTATCCTGGTGTTTTTGCGCTACAGCTCCCTGATTTTGCTTACAGCCCTGGAAAACTATGGATGCATTCCTGGCCTGGTTCGGTCACTAAAAATATGGGTCCCGTTATTGTCAGACGCATGGAACATACAATATTTCTTATATTCGTTTAGTAGTCCGATTGTCTGGAGATTTCTGTTAAACTCTCTTTGAAGCTTGGGAAAGCAACTTTCCCAGTTACACACGAATTAGTGCAAGCCTGCCAGTAAGTACCCGCCTGCCTCTTCCAGGGACAAGATGCTTCTAAATGAAGTTATAACACTTCTTGGCTGGCATTTGTTTGTGTAAGGCCTTACTCATGACTGTGTTAATTGGGGCTTTGTGCTAAGCAAAAGGGGACAGCTTGGTACTGACAAGTGGTGAGGGGAATAAGGGAGGGGGGTGAATATCTATGTTAGGCAAATATGGAAGAACATTTTCCTGACATTAATATTTCCCTGACGGCAATCTTCACTCAGTAACATCCACTGCTGCTTGTTTCTGGAAAACACCCAAGAAGACAAAATCCTCACCACACCTGTACATAAAGGGGTATAATTTCCATAATGGGGTCACTTGAGGGGGGATTCTGCTCTTCTAGCACTTGGGGGTCTCTGTATATGGAATCCGCATACTATTCTAGGAAAATCTGCACTCCAAGAGACAGATATCGCTCCGTCCCTCCCGAGTCTCTCCGTGTGGCTAAGAAGTACTGTACAGCCACATATGGGGTATTTCTACATTCAGCAGAAATGTGGGACGCATTTTGGTGCCATTTTTCCCCATTTCCTAGTGTGAAAATATAAAATTGAAAAACAAAATTTTGGTGGTAAAACTGTAATTATTTTTTTCGTCACTGCGCAATGGTATAAAATTCTGTGACACCTGTGGAGTCAACATGCTGACTGCACACTTAATTCATTGAGAGCTTTAGTTTGTAAAATAGGGTCTCTTATGGGCTGATCTGGCTCCTCGGGGGATCTGTCACGGGTATGTCAGGTGGCAGACAGTCGCCCTGCAGTGAGTTGCAGGAGATCTCTACGTTTGGCATTGCAGACAGTTTCTTAGATAGAAGGCGGTCTTTAGGACCGAGTGGCGACCTCTCTCTGGCTAATTAGCTCTCTGCCTGGGTGTATATATACCTGGTGTGTCTGAGAGGGAGTCGCTGGCTTTATCCATATCTACTTAGCAGGAACAGTACTTCATTCTCTCTGGAGCTGGAGGCCGTGTACTTATTTGTAGTTCATCTAAATCTAAGCCATTTCCCCTGTTTTGTCCACCCTTGTTCTCTATAGAGTTTAGTGTAAGTTGACTAGTGCTCATCTACTTCCATCCCTAGCTGTAGCCATATGCCAGGGAGAGTAGGGCGAGGCACGCGTGCGGCGATTGCTGAGGAGGCAATATAGGGACGATAGTTGAAACAGGGTGACGTTAGACCAGACTAGGTCTCCACTTCCCCCCCTTCTCCTAGTGTCTGGGCTCCCTTTCCCTTTGTGTTTCACTAAGTCTTTCCCACACCTGAAGTGACATTGCAGCTGGCCGAGCACGTTTTGAAAGGGGGGAAAAAAAAAAAGGAACTCACCTTTTTTTTTTTCTTTGTGTGTTTTTGGGTGTGCACCCTTTTTTTTTTCTCCTTTCTCCCTTGGTACGGGTTCAGTTGCAGAGCGGCTGCACAGTCTGTCTCTGGAGGTGAATGACCTCCGCTGTGAGGTTCAGCAGCAGCATCAGTGGCTACAGGTCGCTAATATGGGAGCCTGTCCAGCCTGAACCCAAGGTTGCCCTTCCGGACAGGTTTTCAGGAGGTAGGAACAAGTTTTTTGTATTCAAGGAGGCCTGCAAACTGTATTTTAAACTTCGTCCTTTTTCCTCTGGAAATGAGGAGCAACGGGTTGGTATTATGATCTATTATAGGGCGATCCTCAGTCCTGGGCGTTTTCGTTACCGCAGAACTCTGTTTGTCTCCAGTCTGTGGAGGGTTTTTTGCAGCTCTTGCCCTCATCTATGATGACCCTGACCGAGTCGCCTTGGCGGAGTCCAGGCTACGTTGTCTTCAGCAGGGGATTCGGTCAGTGGAGACGTACAGTTCTGAATTCCGTAGAGAAACAGATTCCAAATGGAAGGACTCAGCCCTTAGAAGTTAATGTTGTGAGGGGCTTACTGAAAGATGCCTTGGCTGTATATGATACCCCTCAGTCCTTGGAGGCTGCCATGTCTTTGGCCATACGTCTGGATAGACGCCTTCAGGATAGATGGTGCGACTTCCTTCTCCAGGGCCTTCTTGTAGGGGTTGTGTACCTGCCAGGGGAGCGGTCTGGGGGTGAACCAGTACTGGGGGAGGTGGAGGAACCCATGCAGTTAGGGGGTGTCTCTACATCATACATCTCCCCGGAGATTCACAAGAAAAAAGGCATTTGGTTTTTTTTGTGGGAAAAAGGGACATTTTGTTGGGACCTGTCCTTCAATTCCTAAACAAAAGAAAACTATTAACTCTCTGTAGTCTGGAGTTGGATAAACAAGGGGTGCATTTGTGGCCAAACAGCAGTTCCCGCTTTGTCCTGACAGAGAGGTGGTGCTAGAGAGCAAAAACCGAAAACATTTCTGTGTTTGTTGACAGTGGAGCTGGGGTCAGCATGGTTGATGCTGAATTTGTGAAAACGCATGGTCTTCCTTGCTGTTCTTTAGCTGAACCTATTTCCATCTTCGCCATTGACTCGGCGCCACTTGCACAGAAAGCATTTACTCAGATTGTACAAAATGTAAAACTGAGGGTGGGGTCAGTTCATTGTGAAATAATCCCTTGCTACTATATGTTCTGGACAATCTTCCTACTCCTATTGTCTTGGGTATACCTTGGCTTGTTAAACATAATCCATTGGTGGATTGGCAAACCAAGGAGATTACGGCCATGAGTACTGTTTGGATATTTCCCTTGCTACTGTCTCTACGGAAATATTATCTGTTTTTCTGTCTGGTTTTGAGAACGTTTTTTCTGAGAGGGGGTGTCAGGATTTGCCTCCTCATCGTGCTTATGGCAGTCCTATTAACCTGACCCCCGGAGCTAAACTACCGAAGTCCAGACTGTTTAATCTTTCTGGCCCTGAGAGACAAGTCATGAAGGTTTTCATTGCGGAGAGTCTGGAGAAGGGACACATCAGACCCTCATCTTCGCCCGTGGCGGCAGGATTCTTCTTTGTGTAGAAAAAAGACGGCGGTCTACGTCCCTGTTTAGATTTCCGGGAATTAAATCAAATTACCATCCGTGATCCATACCCTCTTCCTCTGATTCCTGATTTGTTCAGCCAGGTTGTGGGATCTAAGGTATTCTCCAAGTTGGATTTAAGGGCAGCCTACAATCGGGTTAGAATCAGAGAAGGGGATGAATGGAAGACAGCGTTCAATACCCCGGAAGGGCATTTCGAGAGTCTGGTTATGCCTTTTGGTTTGACCAATGCTCCTGCGGTATTCCAGCATTTCATAAATTATATTTTCCATCATTTGGTGGGGAGGATTGTGGCGGTCTATCTTGACGATATTTTGTTTTATTCACCTGATTTTGAGACCCATCGGGGGCATGTTAAGCAGGTGCTCCAGATATTAAGGAATAACAAACTTTATGCCAAACTGTTTTCGCTGTTCAGGAGGTGCAGTTTTTGGGGTACTTGTTGTCTTCTTCGGGTTTTCGGATGGATCCGGAGAAGATCCGTGCAGTTCTTGACTGGAAACGTCCCGAGAACCTGAAGACTCTACAGCGTTTTCTGGGCTTTACTAATTTTTACAGGAAATTCATCCAAAATGACTCGGTTATAGTGAAACCCCTTACGGACATGACAAAGAAGGGGTCTGATTTTTACAAAAGGTCGGATGCCTCCCTCCAGGCTTTTTCTTCCTTAAAGAATTATTTTGCCACTGCACCTATACTCAATCAACCCGATGTTTCCCAGCCCTTTATTGTAGAGGTTGATGCTTCGGATGTTGGGGTTGGGGCTGAGTTGTCTCAGGGTTCATCCCCTGGTAAATGGCGTCCATGAGCTTTCTTTTCTAAAAAATTGTCTTTGGCTGAGAGAAATTATGACGTGGGTAATAGGGAACTTTTGCCGATCAAATTGGCGTTCGAGGAATGGCGACATTGGTTGGAGGGGGCTGTCCATCCTATTACTGTTATTACTGACCATAAGAACCTGTCATATCTCCAGTCAGCTAAACATCTCAACCCTAGGCAAGCCAGATGGTCCCTGTTTTTTACTAGGCTCAATTTTGTTGTCACTTTTCGTCCAGGGGTCAAAAATGTCAAGGCTGATGCTTTGTCCCAGAGCTTTCCTGGTGGTGGTGACCATGAGAACCCTGCCCCGATATTACAGAAACTGGTAGTCATTTCAGCACTGTATCCTGAACTTGAGGGTGAGGTGCTGGAGGCTCAGGGGGACGCCCCTGCCTCCTGCCATTCAGGAAAGTTATTTGTACCATCTAATCTGTGCCGTAAAGTAATCAAGGAACATCATAATTCTGTGCTTGCTGGGCATCCAGGTGGTAAGGCCACCGCGGACCTCCTTTCTCATTGTTTTTGGTGGCCGGGGTTGCATCAGGATGTGATAGAACACGTATCTGCTTGTAGTATTTGCGCGCGTTCTAAGGTTTCGCATACCCGTCCATCTGGTACTCTTCTTCCGCTACCTATCCCTAGTAGGCCATGGACACACTTGTCCATGGATTTTATTACTGACTTACCGGTTTCTGCAGGCAAAACGGTGGCTTTGGTGGTAGTAGATAGGTTCAGTAAAATGGTTCACTTTGTCGCTTTACCTGCATTTCCCAATGCCAAGACTCTTGCTCAGGTGTTCATAAATGAGATCGTGAAGCTTCACGGGGTTCCCTCCAATGTGGTGTCAGATCGGGGGACCCAGTTTGTTTCCAAGTTCTGGAAGGCATTCTGTTCTCAACTGGGGGTGCAGCTTTTCCTCTGCCTTCCAACCTCAGATGGATGGACAGACCGAGCGTGTCAATCAAAACTTGGAGACCTATCTCAGGTGTTTCGTCTCCGAAAATCAGGAGGATTGGGCATCCTACTTACTGCTAGCAGAATTTGCCATTAATAATCATAGTCAAGAATCCACTGGTAGGTCACCGTTCTTTGGTGCATACGGTTACCATCCACAGTTTGGTACTTTTAGTGGGGGAGAAGCTTCACAAGTTCCTGAGGAGCAACGTTTTGCTTCGTCGCTCTCCTCTGTGTCGCGGGGTGTTCTCACTAATTTAAAGACCATGGGAGACAGGTATAAACGTATGGCTGACAGAAAACGCTTGCCAGGTCCGGACCTGAATGTGAATGACTTTGTGGTTGTCTACCAAGAATATAAGATTGAAAGTTCTTTCTTGGAAGCTGGGACCTAGGTTTATTGGTTCCTACAAAATAACCGCCATCATTAACCCAGCAGCGTTTCATCTTGAACTTCCTCAGGCCCTTAAGGTTCACAATGTTTTCCACAGGTCCTTACTCAAAAGGTACTTACAACCTCTTGAGTCCTCTTCTCTACCACAGCCCCCAGTAATGGTTGATAGTAATCTGGAGTTCCAGATTTCGAGGATTGTAGATTCTCGTCACCAACGTCGTTCTCTACAATACTTGGTGCACTGGAAAGGCTATGGTCCGGAGGAGAGGATGTGGGTTTCAGCATCAGAGGTGAACGATCCCAGATTGGTTCGCTCATTCCTCACCTCTTTTCCTGAGAAACCCGGTGCTGAGTGGAGGCCACTCGTAGAAGGGGGGGGGGGGTACTGTCACGGGTGTGTCAGAGGTGACAGACAGTCGCCCGGCAGTGGGTTGCAAGAGATCTCTACGTTTGGCATTGCAGACAGTTTCTTAGATAAGAGGCTGTCTCTAGGACCTAGCAGCTACCTCTCTCTTGCTAATTAGTTCTCTGGCCTGGGTGTATATATACCTGGTGTGTCTGAGAGGGAGTCGCCGGCTATATCCATTTCTACTTGTGAAGCTTAGCAGGAGCAGTACCTCGTTGTCTCTGGAGCTTGAGGCAGTGTGCTTATTTGGAGTTCATCTAAAGCTAAGCCATTTCCCCTGTTTTGTCCACCCTTGTCTGTAGAGTTTAGTGGAGTTTGACTAGTGCTCATCCCCTTCCATCCCTAGCCGTAGCCATATGTCAAGGAAAGTAAGTGGGTCTCCTGCTGTGGCGCGGCTCCTCTGGGGGGGTGTCTCCCATCTCCTCAGCAGTTGGGAATTTGCGCTTTTTTCAAAATTTTGCTGCACTTGGATGTTTTCTGCTTTTATTCCATCACGTGATGAACAGACGGTGGCATCCAAAAGCACAGCTCCCAACCGTCCCGTATACAGCGGGACAGTCCTGATTTTTAGACTCTGCCCCGCTGTCACGGCCGGGATCTACTTGTCCCGCACGCAGTGAAATGTAGCCACCATGCCCCCTGTAGCCTTGGGACACGCCCTCTGTAGCCTCCGGCCACCTCCTCGCGCACTCCCCCTCTATGAACAACACAGCAGCAGTGCTCCATCCTGCAGAGCGCCGCGGCCTCCTGTAGCGTCCGGCCACCTCCTCCCGCGCTCCCCCTCTATGAACGTCACAGCAGCAGTGCCCATCCTGCAGAGCGCCGCAGCCTCCGGCCACCTCCTCCCGCACTCCCCCTCTATGAACGTCACAGCAGCAGTGCCCATCCTGCAGAGCACCGCGGCCTCCGGCCACCTCCTCCCGCACTCCCCCTCTGTGAACGTCACAGCAGCGGTGCCCATCCTGCAGAGCGCCACCTCCTCCCGCACTCCCCCTCTATGAACATCACAGCAGCAGTGCCCATCCTGCAGAGCACCGCAGCCTCCGGCCACCTCCTCCGGCACTCCCCCTCTGTGAACGTCACAGCAGCAGTGCCCATCCTGCAGAGCGCCGCGGCCTCCTGTAGCCTCCGGCCACCTCCTCCCGCACTCCCCCTCTGTAAACGTCACAGCAGCAGTGCCCATGCTGCAGAGCGCCGCGGCCTCCTGTAGCCTCCGGCCACCTCCTCCCGCACTCCCCCTCTATGAACGTCACAGCAGCATTGGTCCATCCTGCAGAGCACCGCGGCCTCCTGTAGCCTCTGGCCACCTCCTCTCGCAGCCTCCGGCCACCTTCTCCCGCACTCCCCCCTCTATGAACGTCACAGCAGCAGTGCTCCATCCTGCAGAGCGCCGCGGCCTACTGTAGCCTCCGGCCACCTCCTCCTGTAGCCTCCGGCCACCTCCTCCCGCGCTCCCCCTCTATGAACGTCACAGCAGCAGTGTTCCATCAAGGAGAGCGCTGCGGCCTCCTGCAGCCTCCGGCCACCTCCTCCCGCACTCCCCCTCTATGAACGTCACAGCAGCAGTGCTCCATCCTGCAGAGCGCTGCGGCCTCCTGTAGCCTCCGGCCACCTCCTCCTGTAGCCTCCGGCCACCTCCTCCTGTAGCCTCCGGCCACCTCCTCCCGCACTCCCCCTCTATGAACGTCACAGCAGCAGTGCTCCATCCTGCAGAGCGCCGCGGCCTCCTGTAGCCTCTGGCCACCTCCTCCTGTAGCCTCCGGCCACCTCCTCCTGTAGCCTCCGGCCACCTCCTCCCGCACTCCCCCTCTATGAACGTCACAGCAGCAGTGCTCCATCCTGCAGAGAGCCGCGGCCTCCTGTGAGGTAACTAGGAATCAGTCAGGCTGTGCCTGAGTGCAGGAGAGGACAGCATGCTGATACAGCCCTGTGTCTGCTCCACCACAAGCAGGCGCTGCTGCTGCTGGGGGTGATAGTCTTTATTTGCTCAGTGAGATTAGGGGAGGACATGGTCGCCTGCCTGCAGAGCAGAGCTGCTGGGTCCTAGCTGCACACCCAGGTCAGCTCTGCTAGGAACTTCTCTCTGTAACTGCAGCTTCTATGGAGACTCGGGCGCAGTGGAAAATGTGCAGAACCAACACACGACCCTGCTAGTGACATCCTGTGAATAATGTTTGTGTGTACATCTATATGTATATTTCCCTCATAATTTTAATTCAGTTTATCAACCTCTTCACGGCATACGCCGTACAGGTACGGCACGTCAGGTCTCTAACTTTGGTGCGGGCTCGGGCGCTGAGCCAGCACCTTTCTGGGGATATGACAGCTGATCTGATCAGCTGCCTTTGTGCCCTTAACAGCTGCAGGTGAAATGGTGATTCAGCAGTGGCTGTTAACATGTTAAATGCCGCTGACAAACTGACAGCATCATATAACATGTCCGCAGCGGAAGCCGTCACTAGTCCCTCCAGGGCTGCGGAGTCGGAGTCAATATAAAATGGACCGACTCCTTAAATCTATAATAAATTAGGTGCAGTCGTTCAATGCAGTTTGTGGGGAATATTATTTCATAATAATTTGGGAAAGTTCTGAAATGTCCTATAAATGTCCGTCCTATTCCTGATCTCAGGGTCTGGACTTTACGGAGATGAATCTGTGCTGCAGTAAATTTATCACTTACATATGAGCCGTGTATGAGGGAGTCGGAGTTGTGGACATTGAGGAGTCGGAGGTTTGGCTTACCGACCCCACGTCCCACCCCACAGCCCTGCGTCCCACCCATCGGC